>NC_140589.1:1239307394-1239907394 GCF_964204655.1 Triturus cristatus
TTGATGGCAAAGCTTATGAACCTAGGTGAAAGAAAGCCATTATGTTTGGTTTGCTAGGCTGTGCTGGTCAAGATATACTTGACAGTTTACATGAATTTGAGAATGCACCTGGACAGTTCATTCTTTTAAATGAGTATCAAGAAGCTATTAAGCGCATGGAAAAACAGTTTGGTGAGGAGCCAAATATTATGGTAGGGAGACTTTGCTTCAGCATGCGCAGACAGGAAAATTAAATTATTTAAGAATACATTGCACGTTTTTTTTTTTTTTTTAAAGAAATGTCATTGAATTTTTGTGATACGTTGCGGCTAGTGCCAGTTGCCTATATGTCGGATACATTACAGAATAGTGCCCATATATCCAGACAATATAGCCTGTGAACATATAATACATCGCAAGTTAACGGGTTTTGGCATCTAAGTGCAAATTCAATGATATGGTTGATATTTAAATTAGAGACCAATTTGTTTTCCAAAAAAGGTTCAAGAGAGGCTGTTGGCATGTAGAAATCCTACTCTTCAAGAAGTAATAGACATTGCAAAAGGTACAGAACGTTCACTTGAATCTTCAAAGGTGTTGTCAGCAGAAAATGCACATTCCACGCCATAAACAACCTCGTCTTATCTCTCTGCAAAATGGCGGCGCCGTAGTGACCTCGGCGCCGATATTGATCTCTGCGGAGTCGGCCGACCGCTGCCTGCTGCCCGGTCACTGTGATCTTCTCGGTGGTGCGGAATAATGCAGTCGCTACAAGAACTCCTGCGGTAAGATTTTGAAATGCAATTATTGCATGCCGCGGATTGCCGCCTCTGTAGCACTCCCCGGTACGACACCAGCCTAGCTTGCGCCCTAAAATACATCACCATCAGCCGCTGATGCTGCACCATATTCCCTAAGCCCCACGACGCGTCCCGGGCAGCCTGGGATGCCTGTGGTGGGCGCCTGTTTCACTGCGGGACGCTTAGTACAGCGTATGCTGGATCCGCGAATCGGCGCTACGGTCATTTACTGAAGGCGCGCTTGATGGACCCTCTGCACCGCGCTTACTGAGGCACGATACTGCGTGACCTTCACCGGCTGCACCGGGCGGCGTGCTGCTTAGTTGCCTCATCTCTGGGGCTGCTCTCACTGCCGCAGATCTACTGTGCAAAATGGCGCCCTCCTGCTCCTCTTGACTTGCCTATTTGAAAACCTGCTGCTGAACCAACTGGCAATCGCTATGGGGAGGTAGTGGCAGGGTGCATGTTCCTGCATTTATAATTGGGCACTCAACGTGCGGCATACCCATTATTTAAAGGACGCTGCCTCTATCCCGTGCTGCCTGTGCTAGTGGTGGCGACAGCGCACGCATCGCTGGTGAGAGACTTGCCTGGTTGGGGTTGTAGGTGGTGACATCCATTGATCGCACTGGGCTGGCCTCTTCTAAGCACAATCTGTCTGACCCTCACGGCCTCCCAATTGGACTGGTTGCAATCGGTGGTCAGTGGCGGTGCTGACACCTTAGAATTGCATAATTAAGGACCACAACGCTGTATCGTACCTATTGCACCAGGTGATGCAAACCATCCAGTCTGCAATGGGTCCCTATACGCGCTACCGCCTACACGAGCCAGCTCTGCTGTGCGCTTGAGTCTGCTACTTTCAAGCTTCATCATGGGAAGAACAGACAAGCAGCCGACAAAATTAAACTTTGAAGCGAGGCGGCTCCCGAGATCTCAAGCCCCAGTCGCATCCGACACTGAGCCAGAAATGAAAGAGGGCACGAATACCAAGCTGGAGCACCAGATGCTCAGTATGCAGCAGAGTTTGCAAACTATTGACGCGAAGATTGACCAACTCAATTTGCGCATGGATAAGATGACAGCCAAAATTGACAAACATGGCGCCCGAATAGCTGAAGCTGAGCAACGTATTTCCACGACAGAAGACAAGATGGAGGTCATCAGCGCATCGTGCTCCAGCATGGAGAAAATACTTGAAGTGATCCAGGCCAAGAACGTGGATCTCGAAGCCCGTTCGCGCAGGAACAATCTACGAATTACGGGCATTCCCGAATCGACCAACACTGGGGCCATGGAAACATATGTGGAAACACTGCTCAAAGATATGCTAGGGGCTGAACACTTCTCCAATGTGCTAATTGTGGAAAGAGCTCATCGATCATTAACAGCCAAGCCTATACCAGGGGCGCCTTCGCGTCCCATTATAGCTTGTCTTCTGAACTATAGGGATTGTGACACGGCGCTGCGCCTGGCCCGGGAGAAGGGAGTCACCACTTATCAGGGCATGAAGGTGGAGTTGGTCCCTGATTTCACCGTGGCTGTACAGCAGGCACGGAGGGAATTCCACTCCGTAAAGAAAAAGCTACAAACCCTGCACATACAATATGCAATGTTATATCCTGAACGACTGAGGATACACCACGCAGGGAAAACTCGCATCTTTTTGACGCCTAAAGAAGCCCTACAATATGTGCGTCAGATTGAGCGGAAGGATTCGGCACGTGCGATGGAACCGGTTGCGGATGCTGGTGCAGAGAGCTGAACACCTGAGAACTATGCTGACTGGAACGCGTGTGACGTGGCCTTATTTAGAGACTGTGGGTTCTGACATTCTATGTTACTAATGTTTTAATTATGATGCCTATTATCCAGCTATTGCCCTACGGTCACTGCATTTCCATGTTTGCGTTACAGGTCATTGAGCATATTACGCATTTTTGATACTCACTTGTTACATTCTGTTACCTGCTCTTTCTGCTTATAAAAGGCATGTTATTATGATCTGAACGTTGCTATTAGCTTTGTATACCACCGGGTGTTACGCCCGAGTATATCCGCCTCGACCCCCCCCTGTATCTACTGGGGGCCAACAGCCACTAGCGACCCTCCACAAAGGGAGTACCCCACAACTAACGTATTTTACCCCCTTTTTAAAAAATAAATCTTTGGTCTTGCACCCTTTAGGCGCTTTTGTTGGTTCTAATCGCAACATGCAGTTGCATGGTGTGTTTTTGGGTCTGAGGGTTGGGGCCTTCGGTGTCGTTCGGATGCTGGAGTGGGTGGGGGGGGTTTGTTGGGGAAGTCTGTATCATTACGATAGTGTTTATGGCGCACCAGCAGCAGACCAAATTCCACTTTAATACGGATTTTGCAAGATGGCTCGCTACAATAACTACCCACACTCATTATGACCGGGGCTAAAGTGCCCGCAATCTCATGGGTGACATGGAATGTTAGGGGCCTTAACAACCCCAAGAAGGTTAGACAGGTGCTTTCCTACTCGGATCGTCACAACATCCAGATAGCCCTCTTGCAGGAAACCCACCTTACTGACCGGACAGCCTCTATAGTGGCTACCAGATGGGCAGGAGTGCGGCTGGCGGCCTCATATTCCAGTTATGCTAGGGGAGCCATGATATTAATAAAGAAAGGTATCCCCTTTCACCCAGTGTATGTGGAGGAAGATAAGTTGGGGAGGTTTGTACTGGTACAAGGTACACTTTACGGTAAACTGATCCTCATTGACAATATCTATGGTCCCAATATTGACGACCCGGCTTTCTATGAAACGCTATGGGGTAAAATATACCAGCTACCCCCGTCTACCATTATTTTATGGGGGGGGACTTTAAAGCGGTGTTAGACCCAGCGATAGATAGATGCACCCTAGCTGAACCCACACTGAAAAAGGCAACCTCTACCATACATCTCGATACGCAAAATTTAGGGCTACTCGATCCTTGGCGATTACGACACCCGGACACACGTGAGGGTACCGGTCATTCATATGCATGTCAATCCTGGTCCCGTATTGACTATTGGCTGGTCACGACGGAGATCAATACATGGACTGTGCAAGTCAAACATCTACCAAGGACCCTATTTGACCATGCCTCGGTCCTTTTGAGCATCACATTGCCGACGCGTACCTCCTCTCCCTTTCAATGGCGCTTGCAATGTTCCTCCCTACTTGACCCAGTATTTTGTGAGGGGATTCGAGAGGCTATATCAGACTATATTCTACATAATACTGGTTGGGTGCAATCTATAGGGACCCTATGGGAGGCATTTAAAGTGACTATTCGGGGTGCCTGTGTGGGATTGCAGTCGGGTGTTCTAAAGTCACTACGGAGCACTATGTCTGGGTTGCAATATAGTGCTACGGCTAACCCTGCAATACTGGCTTCTATTAAAACAAAGATCACGGAGTACAATGATGTGGCAGACCAGGAAATACAACATATGTCACGTAGGAGTAAAGCTAGATTCTATGGGGAGGGCGGTAGGCCAGGAAGAGCGTTAGCTAGCAGAATAGCATCCATCCATTGCAATCCATTACAGATGAGGGCACTGTGCACTGCGACACACTCAATATACTCCGAACCTTTGAGCAATACTACACCGAAGCCTATAAGCGTCGGCAATCGGCAGATGAGGCAGAATTAACCCAATATCTAGACGACATCGCACTGGTATGGCTCTTACGACATCAGCAAGAATTTTTAATGCGTCCCTTAACCCTCGAGGAAATTCGGGAGGCCATTACCGCCTTGCCCAATGGGAAAGCGGCAGGCACAGACTGCCTGCCTGCGGAGTTTTATAAAGCAAATATTGACCTCCTAGCTCCCTGCCTTTTGGAGATGTATATAGAGGCCTACGAGACCCGTTGTCTACCTCCCACTCTACGGGAAGCACTTGTAGTAACTTTGTTGAAGCCCGACAAGGCTCCAGATCGGTGCGAATCTTATAGACCTTTATCTTTGGCGAAAGTACTGGCGAATAGGCTGAAGCTCCTGCTTCCTGTCATGGTGCTCCCTGATCAATCAGGGTTTATTCCTACCCGCTCCACATCCCATAATTTATGCACCATATTTGCGGTCTTGCAGGTCCTCGAACCCACCCTCCCAGCAGTGGCGGTTCTACATGACGCCACCAAGGCCTTTGACTCCATCTCCTGGTCCTATATGTTTGCTATTTTGCATCGAATGGGCGTGCCTTTCATTTTTACAAATTGGATTAAATTACTTTATATGGATCCAGTGGCACGTGTGAGAGTCAATGGTCAGTTGTCGGATACTTTCCCGATTCAAAGAGGCACGCGGCAAGGGTGTCCGCTGTCGCCCTTGCTGTTTGTGTTAGTGCTTGAACCATTAGCGTGTATTCTACGACAACGCCATGCGCAGGCAGCACTGCGATTCTATCAACGACCCCTGGCAGTCTCTCTATATGCCGATGATATGGTGTTATAAATGCGGGATCCTGCTACACACCTAGCGCAACTTATTAGGGAGTATATCCGGTTCGAATGGTTTTCTGGCCTTGGGATAAACTGGTCAAAATCCGTTATTTTGCTCCTTACGGATAGCACGTCCCGGTTGTCCTTGGATTACCTGTTGGCTTGGATCTCTGACTCCGTGAAATACCTGGGAGTATGGCTCCATCGGGACACACACAAGTGGTGATCCAATCCAATTTTGATAACGCTATTTTGCGCCTCGAAGAACAAATCATCCGCTGGATAAAGTTAACATTGTCATTTGCGGATAGGATAGCCCTAATGAAGATGGTGGTTCTTCCGCGATTTTTATATTTATTCCTGAACATCCCAGTACACTTAACACGCCACTTCTTTGACACACTTTGGTCCTTATTAGTCACACTTGAATGGAGGGGGGGGGGGGGACCGAGACTCAAATGGGAAACACTGACACTGCCTTATGAATAGGGGGGCTTCGCAGCACCTGATTTTCATTTATATTATCTATGTGCACAGGCCCATTATGCCTATTACTGGCAACAGGAACCAGCCTACATTTCCCATGTAGCGGTTGAAGCAGGAGCCGTACACCCGATACCATTGAAAGCCATGATCGTCAACAAGCACGCTGTCTTTGAGAAAGGGGAAATAGACACAGTGCATGTTACCACTAGAGCGTGGCAAGAGCTTGGTGGACGCGCGCAGAAGCTACCACTTTATGCACCTAGCTTGCCGCTACTTCACTACTCAGATCTCTCGGTCACCAGCGAGTCCAGTGCACTGAAGACACTTAAAGAAATGGGCATGTCCGTCATGGGAGATGTATTCTCAGGGGGCAAATTTGTAGAGGCCGGAACTACACTCACTGATGGGCCTAATATTGCAATGCGAATATTTGTTTTCACACGGCTGCGTTCAGCTATACGTGTGCTGTACCCTCAATTTCCGACAGAACCCCCCACGTTAGATGCGCTACAACTCCTCTATACTGCACCTTCGCGTACACGACTTGTGGCACGCCTATATCATGCTTCACAGAAGTACGGGGTTACTGCGGGGACGGTGGCAAGGGACAAATTGAATGCTGTCCTTCCAGATCCTCTTTTGGAGGGCTGGATTGGCTGCTGTCAACTGACGGGGAAACTCACAGCGAATGGGAACTTAAGATTGGTACATTTTAAATATCTGCATCAACTGTACTACACGCCATCCCAACTTTATAAATATGGTCTGCGAGACACTGCCGATTGCACACAATGCGGCTCGGCCGATGCTAACTTTTACCATTTAGCCTGGGCCTGTCCAAGGATTCTCTCCTTCTGGGACTGTCACGCTCACCCTCCAAATGACGGTAGATTTGCCTATATCCTGTCCCCCCAATTGTGTCTACTAGGAAAGGTCAATGATGTGAAGGCCTCTCATAGGAAGTTAGTAGCAGTGGCGTTGCTGATTGCTAAACGTAGGGTTTCGATTTGTTGGGGTGGGAGGCGGGCGCCAGAAACTAAACAATGGTTACAGAACTTGGTCTATTGTCGTGATCAATTCACATGCTATGCTGAGGAATTGCCTAGCTCCTCCAAACCCCGTGACATTTGGGGCCCTCTCACTGCATATTTACTAACTAACTGATAATTGATTACCTGGGTCACTGCTGAAATGTACGCCTTTGATGCCATGACTGATTGTGGGATTGCTCACAATAATGGTTATCTGCAAGGTCATCTATTTAATGGTCCATGTATCCTGCTTGATACATGTAAGAACTGTATGGGTCCAACCAACTGATGCAGCTTAATTGACAGTTTGTGGGTTTTTTTTTTATCAAAATGCAAAAATAAAATTTAAAAAAGTATATTGCAGAAAGAGGAAGAAATATCGTTGGAAGGAAAGATTAGGCTAGGTTGGGAATCATTTTGAAACCAGGGTCGGCAAAGCCTATTATTTTAGGAGATATTGAGGTTTATAGTATGAATAGGCAGGTTGAGCAGAAGACATTGGAAAGTATAGCAAAACAATCAAAATGTTTTTGAAAATCGCATTGATTGTGTTAATGGTTTTGAACATGTCATAAGATTGAAAAAGGATGCAATGCCAGTAAAGCATAATGTTAGAGCCCTACCACTTTCTGTGAGGGATGATCTGAAGATGTTACCTGATAAGTTGATAGAAGAAGAGGTAATAGAACCTACTAATTCTTCAGAGTGGGTTCTGGCTATTGTAATCATTAAAAAAAAGACAGGTGAATTTCGGCTCTGTGTGGACTTGAGATCTTCGAATAAAAATAATATTGTGGACTGTCATCCATTACCTAAGATATAGGAAATGTTGGCAGCCACATCTGGAACAAAATGATAATCTTTGACCCCAAGTCAGCTTATCATCAGGTGAAACACTTTCAAAGGAATCCAGGGATTACACAACTTTTGTAACTCCAATTGGAGCTTTTAGATTTATCAGGTTACCATTCGGGCTTGCTTCAGCTGCAAGCGTTTTCTAAAAGTTAATGGATGTTATATTCAAAGATGTAAAAGGAGTTGAAAAGTTGCACAATTACATACTTGTACATGCCAGCACAGAAAATTTAACATAATGAAATTTTGTGAACTGTTCTTAGTGTTTTGAAAAATAGAGGCATGACAATCAAAAAGTAAGTGTACATTTTTGAAACATGAAATTGAATATTTAGGCCATATTTTGAGTCCAGAAGGTATCAAACCGAAAGTTGATTTGGTAAGAGCTATTACAGAGACACCCAAACCTGTAGACAAAGAAACACTCAAGTCATTCATGGGTTTAAGTGAATATTATTCACACTTTGTTGAAAATTATGCAGAAAAAGTTGAACCATTGCGTACCGTACTGAGAAAAGGTGTGAAATTTATTTGGAGAGAAGAACAGTATGTTGCTTTTTATATAATTAAGAAAGGTATTGTGGATTCTCCAGCTTTACATCCTTTTGAATCAGAAGGGAAAAATACGGTCACAGCAGATGCAAGTGCTGTGGGCATAGGGGCTGTTTTTACACAAAATGTAAAAGGGTGCGAACATACTGTGACGTTCATTTCAAGGAGGTTGCGTAATGCAAAGTTGTATTGTAGCACTATTGAAAAGGAGACATGGATTGCGGTAGAGTTAATCAAAGGGCTTCATCAAGGCTGGTTAGGTTATTGGCAAAATTACAAGAATTAAATTTCCAAATTAAATATATTTGTGGGAGACAAAACAGCAGTGCAGATTTTTTGCCTAGGCTTCCTGTTTCTGATTTGGAAACAGATAACTGTGAAGATACGAAGTGTGTTGTAGCAGCTATTGATGCAATTCAGGATAATGAAGTAATAGTATCAGAAGCGGATTGGATTGGATTAGTAAAAGATCATGCAGTTTTCCAAAAAGTAATTGGACATGTTACTGGGGTGTGGCCACCCATTAGGAATTTAGATTCAACTTTAAAGTGTTATCACCAAGTTTCAGAGAAATGGAGTATAGAAAATGGAATTTTGTTAAGAGGGTATTTGTTCATACCTCCTCATAATAGGAAAACATTTAATACGTTTGGCTCATAGGGGACATCCTGGTTCCACTGCGACTAAGAAACTTTAAAAAAATTATTACTGGTGGCCAGGTATGGACTCGGAAGTTAATACACACGTTGATTTTTGTTCAGCGTGTTTAAAGGCTGCCAAACACTGGAAATTTAGCAAGAGTGAAATGCAGTTGGTTACCATACCTAAGGTTCCTTGGTCTAAAATTGCTATTGATTTTACAGGGCCATTAAATATTTTGGAAAGTAAATGCAGGTTTATGGTTGTTGTAAGGGATTAATACAGCAAATGGATTTATTATGATTTTATACCACATATCACTACTGATTGTGTTGGTAATTTGTTTTAAAGAATGTTTGCTACGAGGGACTTCCTGATATATTAGTTTCTGACAACGGCCCACAATTTACTTCACTTAAAATGACACAGTTTTTGAAAGAGAATGGGAGCGAATAGGAGAAAACAACTTTATATTCACCCAAATCAAATGGTAAAGTAGAACGAGTTAACAGATTGTGACGGAGTGATGCCGCGAACAGCAGAAACAGAGGACCTCATGATAGAACACTTTCCCCCTTACCTTTCTCCGTGTCCTCTCCTTTATTGACAGAACCCAACTGTAGGACCTGAACTGGCCTATCCCTTTAAGAGACTCTCCTTGTGGGAACAGCCTACTGATCACATGACGGAGTCATGTGATCCTCTAGTTTTGAAAGAGGATGACGCGATCCTGGGACGCTGTGTGTCCATTGCTGTGAGGTCGGGAGTAGGAGACCCAGCGGGAAGAGAAGCCGTACAGACCTTCCCCATAGCGCGCAGAGCCCAAGACGTGGCAGAACCTCGAGCCAAGGCGGAAGTAGTAGTACCGGAACCAGACGGACACCCCGGTGCCAAGAAAGAACCAGAGAGAGAGACAGACCCTACCCGGCAACACGCAGACGCCAGCCACGTTCCCAGAGGGACGTGGCTACACAAGGTACGGGGCTGCCTGGGGACCTTGTGGGTACAAGGTGTTGGTGTTTCTAAGGAGACGCTGGAGGTAGGGAGCGGAAGGGGGTATTAAGCACGAAGTCTGCCAGGTTGTAAATGCACGTAACGGGTGTCGCGTAGGTTAGACACCGAGAGCACTGGTGCTGGTTCTGGGTCTGGGTGACACCTCCCTTCATCCCCATCCCCTGGTCAAGCCAAGACATCGAATCCCCTCCTTATATTCTTTTTTTTGTTTATTTTTTTTCTTTGGGTTGATTACGCACAAACCGGTGAACCCTGACGGGTCCGGAAGGAGAGAACGTCCAGGAACCATTCTCTGGAGCAAGGGAAGGGAGACACCTGCTGTCATGAAACCGGCCACAAGGAACCGTGGAACCATTGTCATGGGCATTAACTTTCACATGTGATTGAGTAAATAAAAAGACTAAAGCAAGCCAAACCTGCATCCCTGCTTACTTCTCCACCGCGCCACACTGATTTAACAAAGAGGGTATGCAACTTGCAGTGGCTTAACAGATTCCAGTATGTGAATTTATTCAAGAAAAGGTGAATTATTTAAATAAACTGTAAATGAAACTATTGGTTTTACACCTTCCTTTTAATGAGGGGTAGAAAAGGTAATATGTTACTTACTCCAAAGTTTGGTTCCGTTTTTGTTAAATCTAAACAAAATGAAATAATCGATGACAACAAACTAAAAGTTCATCAAAAAATTGTTGATAAACAGATCATGGCTAAGTCTTATCATGATTTGATGCAGAGAATGAAGGTAAAAAATTTGGAAAAATGTGATTAGGTTATAGTTAGGAAATCTATTAAAGTTCAGAAGAGTGAATCCGTTTATTCCAGACCTTATAGAGTAGAAGAGGTTTCCAATGGAGTGGTTATTTGAAAGATAAAGGTTGGTGGAACAAGAGTTTTGTCATCAAGCTGAAACCAGGTAAAAAAAAAACTTTTGGAGAACACCAATTCTGGTTTGCTTGAAGAGAGAGAATTGTTTGTATGGAATGATAATGTAAGTTTTGATAAAAACAACACTGATACAATGTTGTCCGAGCTTGATGGTTGTGGTATTCTAGGTGGAAAATAGTTTGAATGGTACAAGGAGTTCTTTACAGGGTCAACAAGTCTCTGAAACCAATATTTTCCATGACACAAGTCAGTCTGCAGTTAATCAGAAAAATTAATTTTCAGATGATGCAAAAAAGTTCAACAGTAACTGTCTAACATCCAATACTTCTGTGATATCTCAAATGCTGTTGTTGGTGCTTTTACCTCATCTGGTAGGTTGTCTAAGTTACCAAAGAAATTTCAGGACTTAGTTTTGTTTAATTTCTTTATTGAAAAAAGGGAGATGTTGTATACTGCTTTTTTCTTGTATATAACTTTGCTGTATTTGTGTTTTATAGTTTGCATTCACCACCAGACATGCTTCCTGCATGATAGCACTGTGGTGGCATTGTTGGAATGCTTATTGTGTATATATATGATGTTGTAGCATGTTTGGCTCAGATGAGCCTTTATGTTAATAAATTCTTATTATCAACATTCTTCTAGGTTTATGACTTTGTCACAACAACCATACAGGTTACTGAAACCCTACAGATGTGTATCATATGGTATAAAAGGGTTAGGGGCTACACAAAGCCCACTGAGTGAAGAGATCAAACATATAAAGACTGTTGGGAACAACTTAGCACAGGCTCTATTGCTGCCATAGTGAAGAGACAAGAGTATGGCTTCACACATTCTGCGGAGACACCTACCTGACCAAGGGAAAGGGGAACGGCATCCTGCGTGTGAGTGCGGCCAATTTTGATAATGTCAGAGAACGCCTTCGATTTGTGCTCAAGAGCGTCGTGGAGCTTCTGCAGCCCTGGCAACAGAACTTCATGAACTTCCTTGGCTGCAGCAATATGCATGGCAGTGGGAAATGTGTCGTTTGAACTCTGTCAAAACAAGTAATAACATTAGGAGTTTGGTCAGAAACAATGAACTGGAATTGAAATATTAGCATGTAGCTACTCGAAGCCTCTATTCTCCTCTGTAATATGGAATGTTGATTAGGGTTAATGAGACTAGATCCTTCCAAATCGCACTTAAAACGCTCTGTCTTGAACAGGATCGGTCAGTCGAATCAACAACCATCCCCAAAAAAGCCACCTTATTAATGAATGAGTGAAAGAACACTTCATTGTTTGATTGTTGAAATGTTTAAAATATTTCAGCTTAAAAACATCAATAAGGTTACCGTCAGTTAAAATACTGTATGAAAACGCCCAAATATAAAATCCATTTTACACAGAGATCTAAAATGTGGTTCAACAGAGCCTATAGGAACAAAGTAAAAATACAGCACATCACAGGGTACAACAGATAGAATTTTTCAACATTATACATAAACGTAATCCGTGTCGACTTAAGCTCCTTGGGCTGATACACATCATTAATAGTACCTCCGATGAAGCCACAATTGTTTCGTGTTGGCCCCTGTATGCACTGGTACAAATAAACTACATAAAAAAACAAAGGAGTGGGATTTGCCACAAAGTAATACCCAATGGTTAAAAATTATGGAAGCATTCCATCACTTTTTTGCTGTCTTGATGAAAGCCACGAACAAAATAGGCAAAAGCCTAGCCCCACCATCTCCCCCACCCACCCAACGAGATGCATCAGTCACTGATCCTCCCTAATGGAGCATGATACTCAGTACATCTACATGGAGAGCAAATTCACAACTCGACCACACCACCTTCTACTCTCATCCTCTATAATTTGACTGGTCTACGCATGCCTCCAAGGACCTAGAAAGTGTAAATCATAGTAGGAATGCTAGCACTGTTTAAGCAAAAAAGGCCTGCTTTTTGTCTGGCATGGAGACACCATTGGCTGTCATGCCAGCCTCATGTTTTATCAAAATAGAACGGTCATAGAAAAATACATATGGTTATACATACATAGAGAAGCTTTTGTTCAGGTCTCTTCATCCATTGGTCTCTCCCCAATGAGAGTGGAGCAGAGGGGAACAATCATGTGGGAAAAGCCCTGAGTTTCCCTAAACTGATAAACTGATATACATTCAACAAAAGTGGAGGGCGGCTCACAAAACAAGCAGTCACTATGCCCTGCTCCTTAGTTCCACCAGGCACACTACATGAGTGCTTATAGAACTCTCACCTTCATGCTACTTCTGTGGCATGCTTCATCATCGGGTCCTCACCTGCTAGGTGGGCACAAACTCGTAGTGGGATGGAGCACTTTGATACTTTCTATATCCTTACTGGGATCTTAGGACAGAAAAGGTTAACAACATCTCCAGGGAACCCTAACCCAAATCCTTAATTAGAGAAGTACTGTGATATGGTTAAAAACATAACATGACACAGAGAAGCATTTACTGAACCAATGTGTCTATTCTAGGTCGACATGTTCTCCGCAAAATCCGCAGATTTCATCAGGACCTGGTTCACATTTTGCTTCTACCCACCACAGCCTACAGTATGGGGCAACTGGTCAGCCCACTTCAGCCAATGGCTCTCTTTACCATGATAGTATTTTGCTTTTGCGCATGTGCACACCCACCTAGAAAGTAGTCGATTTCTAAATCGGGGTTGAGAGGTCAATTTCGGCTTTCATTTCATTTTTTTAAATTTGTGTTGGTGTTATCTTTGTGATTCGCCATTTTTTATTCACTCTTGTTTTTGCAAATATATGCACACCACATTTAGACACTTAATGTTTAACGCATATGCGGGGGGGGGAGGGGGGGGGGAGTGAATAAAACAGCAAGTTCCCCAATACCAGACTAATTGGCTTTGCCAAAGCTGGTTTCTTGAAACAGATGTGTCATCATGCACACTTAGATTGGTATTTAGTCCAATACCCAAGCACTAATTCACATTTCCACCACAGATTCATGCCACTGAAGAGCAGTAGCACTTTGGCAATATCTAAGACAGTCCACAAGCAGGGCAGGATCTGCAGAATAGCCACTACACAGGACACAACAATTGCAGAAAATAAGCTAATTGAGATGCTTTTCTGGGTGGGACATGCAGCATCAGAGGCGAAGGCTTGCGTTTTGTTTTGTCTGTTGCGCTCAAGGTATATCTAAATTGAATCATTTTGATTAACGTGCTCCTCAATGCAATGTTTTTTTACAAGATGGGGGAAGCACTCCCTAGTACTATGCTATCACATACAGTCGAAACAAAAACACATTTGAGGGCAGCGTTAACAGCAATTCAAGCCCAGAACACTTGGTATTGGGCAAGGTGTTTAATTTGATGCGGTGCTTACCTGGCTCTTGTTGACGTGATCGTTGGGGTGCACAGGGTCCTTGCTCCCTAGGATTCCTCCCAGGATCTCGATGGCTCTATTGCTGATCACCTCATTTACATTCATGTTGGTCTGAGTTCCGGATCCAGTCTGCCACACCACCAGTGGGAAGTGGTCATTCAGCTGACCCGTAGCCACCTGCACAGGAAGTACACACATGAAGCCAAATGCGGACACAAGTAACAGCGTAACATGCACAGACGGAGGCATGCAAAATGGCACCAGATAGTGCCCGCCAAGCAGCTGGCACTCTCTGGTGCCATTCTATTTGATGGAATTAAAAACACCTTCCTTAGCTTAGAGCTTCGCTCCAGCTTGCTTCCCTCAAACCGCCACACTCTTCACTAGTGCCTCCTCAGAGTTTTGAAAACTCCATTACTTTGTTGCTACACCTGACCACTGGAGGGCAATTTTCAGCATCCCCCGTGTTCAAGCTCCAGTGAGTAATTGCTAGGTTTGTCTCTACTTCGACCCCATCTAAACATTAAACAACTGGGTTATTTCTTTCTCAATTCAAAGGGCCACAGAACAATTTTGAACACTTACAAACATAAAAAAAAAATCGGGGCAAGCAGTTAACTGTTTCCTACCCCATTTACAAACTTTGGTTGAACCCAGCAAATGCAAAAGTAAATAATGCAGGTTAATAAATCAGGCACAAGCATAGGACCTACAGACATCACGCAATGAACCTTCACGCTAAATTATCCCTCTTACTGTCCTGTGATTTTCAGCTGTTGGCAAAAAATAAAAAATAAACAAGAATAACTTGTCTAGCCGATGGGAATTTTGGGGGTCCGACTCCTATCTATTATTTTATTCTTTATTGGTTTGGGAAACACACTCCGCATTTATTCCATAATTCCCGATACGTCTTTTACGAAACAGAGGCAGAAGAAACAACCCACCAAACTATCACGAATTTATTTTTCCAGCCAAGTCAATTTTTCTGATAATTCGGGCTAATTTTGAAACCTAAAGCAACTAAGCATCTTCAAACGTGTTCCTCTTTCTGCAGTCAGGGTGGAAGCCGTAACTCCTACCTACGCTTCTGTCACCTTCTATCTCATGAAGTCACAAAAGGTTCGTGGCCCACCTTTGCTTTTGCTTGACCACGATCACTAGCCATTGGACAGGATGCATGCATCCTGCAGCAGCTGTCACGATAAAGTGAAGAATAATTCTGTCACAATAAGGTGTGCAATTTGATTGGCCTGACCAAGACTCCAGTACATTTTAATGCTTTGTGGAAAAAGTCCACAAAATGTGTTCAACAATAATGAGGCAGCACTTGGGGTCAAATGAGTGTCACAGCCAACAAAGGTCGCCAAGACAATGTATTCGGTTGCGGCTATTACAAAAGCCGGAACCCTAATAACTGCAGCTCAGGGGCGGAAACAAAGTTGAAATCTATAAGGTTTTCAAGGGTCCCTATTGAAGATGGGGAGTTGTTCAGTCATACATAATAGTATACTGGAGATTCCATGTTGGGGAGCAGAGGTGAATGCCGCAAAAGTGCCACCCCAAGCAAAAGGCAAAAGCCGAGGGAGGACAGAGAAAGGCACGGAAGCAGACAGCACGGACCCAAAAGCAACAGCAAACAGGGCCTAGAACAGAAAGGAGCAAGCCGGACCAAACACCCCAGGACTGCCCAACGGACAACCAAAAGACCAGAGAGGAACTGAATGAACAGAGAGCACCCCCACCACAGCGAGCCAACAAAAAAGCCACAGCAGAAAGAGAGATGCAGCCCAACAATCACAGCAACACCGGAAGGCTGATCACCACCCGCAAGCGAGCCTAAACCACCAGAGGAATGGGGCAGCGGAACCAGACTGGCAAGAGCCGCAAGAACGGAAGGGGGTGCAGAAGAGATACAGGCGGGGGAAATACCCCAGTCACACAAAGGACCCCCCCAGAATGGACCCCAAGGAGAGAACCCAGGCAGGCACAAAGCAAAATGGACCCAGGAAGGTGCCGGAAACGACACTGAAGAGACCTGGCCACCAAGGGAACCCAACCGGCCAACAGCGAAAAGCGGAAAACCCACAGGACCACCCACGATTGGAAGGAAGGAAAATGCAGCGCAGCAGCCCAAGACCGCCCCGCACAGGGACCAAGCAACCCGTTCCAGGAACGTACCACAAGAAGGAAGCGAGCCGCCGAAGCGAGCACCCAGGCGGCCATACAGTCAGCCAGCCAACAACAAGGCCCTGCCCAGCCTAACAACGAAGAACCGACTAGAACAGGAGCGCACAGGGAGAAAAAGCCACAGGCAGAAACACACCAAAGGCGAGAAGGACAGAAGGGCGGGCCCAAGCCATGTCCAGACTCCCAGGGAGCCACCAGAGCCAACAGGCCCCGGGACCCCAAAACCAGGGACAAAAAACAAGGATACAATCCACACCGGAAGCGCAGGGCCCCGCCAGGGAGATGAGAACCGGGAGTCCCAGCACCCCCGGACACCCAACAGCACTGCCGGAGACAAAAACCAGCAAGGGGAAGAAAAAGCAGGGGCAGGAAACAAAACCCGCGCCCACATAGGCATAACAAGGACCAATGAGCAAAAGGGCCCAAGACAACCACCGCAGCAGCAGAAGCCAATGGAGCATGCACCCAGGTGAGTACCACCAACAGGACAAAAGACCTGGCCAGGCCAAAACCCCTGGAAGAAAAAGGACCCCAGGAAAGCGCAAAGCCTGGAGCCCGGAAGAGAAGGCCATAGAGCCAACACCGGGGACCCAAGGGAAGCAGACAGCACCAGACGCTCCCAGGAGAACTCCCATCCAGGAACGAAAGAGGCCCGACCCACAATTCACTGAAAGAGAGCCGAGGGGAACACGAGCCTTCAGGGTGGAACGCCCGGAGCCAAAAACGACCCAGGCAAGGACAGCACCAATGTGCCCAAAAAGCCAACAGGGGTGAACCCCGCAAACACCCCGGAGCACGAGGCAGAGGACAACCCACCAGAATGGCAACAAACAAGCCCCAGCAAGGCAGGGGAAACCCCCAGAGAAGCCAAGGAACGGCAAACAGAAGCCAAACGGGAAAACCCTGCTCAGGGAAACCCACCGACCCAGTACAGATTGGGAACTCAAGCATGCCCCCCAGGAAGGCCAACGTCGCCAACACTCCCAAGGAAGGATCAGAGGCACCAAGACCAACAGGAAGGGGAGGATCCGCAAAGGACAGACAGGGGCAAAACACCGCCAGTCAACAAGACCCAAAACACGTCCCGAGGATGGCCCCTACCAAGGCAGACAACCCCAACCGGAGCAACCGGGGGGCCAAACGAAACCCGACGAACAGGACCCGTTATAGAAGGACCAGCGAGACCACCAAAAGCGACCCCGCAACAAAAAGGTTGGAACGCACACCCCACCAGAGGTGGGCGCCGAACCACTGGCCCGACCAAGCAGGCACCACCCAAAGGAAGCAGAGCAACCAAAGAGCCACAGCACCATGGACAGGTGCAGGGGAGTCCAATAACCGACAACCGGAGCGGGCAGGTAGAGGGCAGGAGCCAAGGAACCGTGCCATCCAGGACGAGAGGAGAGGCAACAGAAGGACCACAACAAAACCCCGACCCCCAGGAGGCGAGGAGAAGCATGGCAACAGCAGGAAGCAGTCAGGAAATGGGTGCAGGAGCCACCCGCCGAGACAGCGAGCCTCCCAGGAGCAGAAACAGCCAGCAAGAAAACACCAGGTGACCACCGATGCAGTCCAGAGACGGACGGACAGGCGCCAACCGCAGCCTGCCCTCATCAGACACGCCGCAGGCCACAGCCCCTGGAAACCCCCGGAGGACGTCCACCAAGGAACTAACCGGGACAGCACAACAACGGCAGGAACAGGAGCCCACAGGACGAAAGGACCGCAGGCCCAAAGCCCGGAAGGGACGAAGGAGACAGGGACAACACAGCAAACAATGAAGCTGAGGCCCTGCAACCCAACACCACACGGGCCGAATAACAGAACGTGTCAATGTCACCCAAGTCAACCAGAGAACCCCGCGAAAAAGCGGATAGAACAACCCAATGGGACCCGATGAGGCCAACATAGAGGAAAACCAGAGTGAGAAAACACCTGGAAGGCCCCAGTGCAGGGTCATGCAGAGCACGGAAGGGCGTACGTATGACTCTCGACGCCGGATCCAAAGAAACAGAAACTGCATCATCAAAACAGATAGACATGACCAGCAGGGAATAATACAAAAATTAAACAATATTGCAACCATAGCAGTATGTTGAGGACCAATTGCCAAATCCGGAAACCGCTCCTACACCCTGCGCCATGAAGCAGGTCCGTTACCACCAGAAAATAAGGAGGAAACCAATAACCAAGCGAGTACAGTACCCCCAGATCCGTACCTGACAGCGGCAAAAACGGGACAGCAGCAGAAGAGCCAAACCGAAGCGAGAACTCCCAACAGGCCATGGACACATACACCAGGGAGACAGTCACGAAGTACAAGTGAGCTGCCAGATTTACAGGATGATGAGCGCCCTAGCCGAGATATGAACCAGGAACCTCAGCACCGAGACCGGCCGCGCAAGCCGGAAGGACACATCCTCCACCCTGAGAATAGTGAAGCGCGCATGTGCGTGAGCAAGACACCACACCAAAACCATACACAAACTAAAACCTTGGATCGAAGGTGACCGTACTACCACACACAAAGGAGGGTAAAGAAAAAAAAAACACAGTAAGACCCACACGAAGGACCGGAGTCACAGTAGGACACGTCAGGCCACAAGTCGCATGCCGTTGAGAAACGTCAAAGAATGCAGCTCCGCACAGGAGTGAGCCCGACAGAGGCAATGGTAGAAGCGAGAGGACCCTGGCTGAAAGCGCGCCTGCATGGACCGGGGGTGGCCCTGCGCGGAAAAACGGATGCATGGCAGAGGCAGGAGGAAGCAGACGTAAATAAGCACAGCTTGTACTGGGTTAGCCCTAGGGCGTATGAGAATCTGAGACTTTGAGATTTGGGACCTACCGTCCGGTTTAACCAGTGCTAAGTGCCCATGCTATCCGAGCCCACCAGCCGTCCGCCCAAGGATCAGAGCCGACAATGCGTCCACACCGGAAACCAGCACCGGGACAGAAAACCGATCCCCAAGAGAAAACAGCAGCGCGGGAAACTGGACGAGGCCAGACCCGTCCCCGGAGGACGGACCACAATGTTGCCAAAAGGGGCACCCCGCCCCCAAGGAAAACTCACAGGAGAGGTGCGGGGAGGAAGTCAGCGAAAAGCAGGTAAGCCAGAGGGGCTCCGGGGAGCTAGTAGAAGTCACAGCCCACATGAGCCGCCCACATCCGAGTAGAGAGAGCCCCACGATGAGAAGACTGCAAGACCCGCGCAGCACCGCCGCCGCCCGCCGCAACTCCCCGAAGGGCAGGCGGGGGGTATGGAACTCCTAACCTTCCCAGAGCGAGTCAGAGACCCTAACAATTAGCCCACAATGGCTCCCCAGCGAGGTAAAATACACCCGCCGC
Source organism: Triturus cristatus (assembly GCF_964204655.1). Classification (NCBI taxonomy): domain Eukaryota; kingdom Metazoa; phylum Chordata; class Amphibia; order Caudata; family Salamandridae; genus Triturus; species Triturus cristatus. The sequence goes on from NC_140589.1 coordinate 1,239,327,023, forward strand.
CTGCTGCAGCGCATTAAGGACTGGCGGCGCTAGCGGGAAATACTGAAACCGCGTAGAACGGCTGCTGCCCGCCGGAGCGTTTCGAAGGGAAGGCAGGCGGCGAGCCAGTGTGAACTCGCGGCGAGTGGAACTTGCAACCATCTGATCGTCGAAAGGTTCCACAGCCAGCACCTAACACATGGAGCTTATCCAGATGGCTGTACACCCATCTGGAAGGGAAAAAAGAAAGCCGAGCTGCCGCAGCGCCACGAGGGGCAGGCGGGCGGCAAGACTAAGTGCAGGGAATGAAACACGCACACCCGCCGCAGCGCCATGAAAGGCAGGTGGGCGGTGACAAAACCGGGCACAGAGTAAAGAAGCAAACAAAAACACAGCGGAGGCACGACAGTGCGCCAGCCTCCATCTTAAACAGTACCCCGCCACCCCCCCCTTGGAAACCCTCGGCCCGCTGGAGCAGAGCCTAACCAGCATCATACAGAACACACCGGGGGAAAAAGGGGGGAAAAGAGAGTCCAAGATCCTAGGGTACGCTAGAGCAGGACCTCCAACTTGAGACCCACGTACCTGCTACTGCAGGCACCACTTACCTGACGCATCTGGAGAGACGTGCGCAGAACTAAAAAAAACAGGCTTTGGGGTTGGGCCGGCCCGCCTCTTATAGTGGTCATGGAGTGTAATGGGTCGGCCATATTGGGAAGGGATGGGAGGCTGACTTTTTTTTGCTTTGGAGGTTCTGGTGTGGAGCTGAAGCTCACTCTGGCGCCGCGACCAAACTACAGAAAACATGACAGCCCTCAAGAACGCCTCCCGCAAACACCACCAACTGATCCGCACCACCAAAAGGACATCATTCAAAGAACGACTAGACAACAACACCCATAACAGCAAGGAACTCTTCAACATCGTCAAGGAGCTCTCCAACCCAAACGCCAGCAACAACAACATCACACCCTCACAAGAACTCTGCAACTCCCTCGCCACGTTCTTCCACCAAAAAATCGCAGACATACACGACAGCTTCGGACCTCAGACTCAACCTCCAACCTCCGAACCAGCGACCCCCACCACCAGCCTCAGCTCCTGGACCCCCATCATCACTGAAGACACCACCAACATCATGAACTTCATCCACTCCGGCTCCCCCTCGGACCCATGCCCCCATCATATCTGCAACAAAGCAGACACAACCATCGCACCCCATCTCCGGAACATCATAACCAGCTCCTTCACGTCAGCCACCTTCCCGAAGAGCTGGAAGCACGCAGAAATCAAAGCCCTTCTGAAGAAACCTACAGCAGACCCCAAAGACCTCAAGAACTTCCGCCCCATCTCTCTCCTGCCATTCCCGGCCAAAGTCATCGAGAAGACCGTCAACAAACAGCTGACTGCTTTCCTCGAAGCAAACAACTCGCTCGACCCATCCCAGTCCGGATTTCGAGCCAACCACAGCACCGAGACCGCCCTCATCGCAGCCACCGACGAAATCAGGACCCTGATGGACAACGGAGAAACAACCGCCCTCATCCTCCTGGACCTCTCGGCAGCCTTCGATACCGTATGCCACCGCACCCTAATAACTCGCCTCTTCGACACTGGGATCCAAGGAAAGGCCCTGGACTGGATCACCTCGTTTCTCTCCGACAGAACACAGAGAGTCCGCCTCCCTTCCTTCCGCTCAGAGGCCTCCGAGATAATCTGCGGCGTACCCCAAGGCTCCTCGCTCAGCCCTACCCTCTTCAACATCTACATGAGCCCCCTCGCCGCCATCGCACGCAAACACAACATCAACATCATCTCCTATGCCGACGATACCCAGCTGATACTCTCCCTCACCAATGACCCAGCCGCCGCCAAAACCAACCTCCAAGAAGGAATGAAAGACGTCGCAGAATGGATGAAGCTCAGCCGCCTGAAGCTGAACTCAGACAAAACGGAGGTCCTCATCCTCGGACAATCCCCATCCGCCTGGGACGACTCCTGGTGGCCCTCAGCACTGGCGCCCCCCCCCCCCCAACACCAATCGGACCACGCACGCAACCTGGGATTCATCCTGGACTCCTCCCTCACGATGACCAAGCAAGTCAACGCCGTCTTGTCCTCGTGCTTCAACACCCTGCGCATGCTCCGGAAAATCTTCAGGTGGATCCCCACCGAAACCAGGAAGACTGTCACCCAGGCCCTCGTCACCAGCCGACTGGACTACGGAAACGCCTTCTACGCGGGAACCACTGCCAAACTTCAAAAACGACTACAACGCATACAGAACGCCTCCGCACGACTCATCCTCGACATCCCTCGCCACAGCCACATATCCGCCCACCTGAGAAACCTGCACTGGCTCCCCATCAGCAAGAGGATCACGTTCAGGCTCCTTACGCACACACACAAAGCGCTCCACGACATGGGCCCCGAATACCTCAACAACCGCCTCTCGCTCTACACTCCCACCCGCCAGCTGCGATCCGCCAGCCTCGCCCTCGCCACCGTCCCACGGATTCGCAGAACCACCGCCGGAGGAAGATCGTTCTCCTACCTGACAGCCAAGACATGGAACTCCCTCCCCGCACACCTACGAATGACCCAGGACCATCTCACCTTCAGGAAACACCTCAAGACCTGGCTCTTCACGCAGTAGCGGCTCCCCCCCCCACCCCCTCAGTGCCTTGAGACGCGCACGGGTGAGTAGCGCGCTCTATAAATGCTCTGATTGATTGATTGACTTTGTTAGTCATGTGGCGAGGAAGACTAACAAGGAGGTAATGAAATATGCCTTGAAAACCAATTTCCACACATTAGTGTGCTGCCTAATTTTAATTAGTAAAACAATATGTCTTTGCAAACTTAATGGTAATTTAAGTGATAGATGTGTTGTCAGCAAATGACAGTGTGCTACCACACCATGCTTTACTAATAGGTTTGCGACAGTATGCTCCAAAATGTACCACCAACTATATACTACACCCTTAACACTGTCCTGCTGAATACGTTTGCTTTTGTGTGACGCATGAATTTTTGACAATCCCTATGACATCAGTAATGTAACATTAATGGCAGCACCCCACTCTGAAAATTGTTCCAGCACCACTAGCGCATGCCAATTGCAAAATATAATTCGGACAAGCACTTGTTGGTACACTTCTTTTGAATGATCCTGTTCCTACGCAGGTCCTGAAGGAAGCATCACATTATAATTTAATCAACATTTGCTCAAATATGTGGCACACACTTCTCAGCTTTTACTTCAGTATGAAGTGTTAACACATAAGTGCTGAAAAAGACTAGGCTTCATAAATGAAGCATATATTCAGATTACTGTATTACCATATGTAATTCAAATCTCAATTTAAACATGACAACGGATGCTAATAGAACTTGCTGAAAACCGTGCAGAGTCATATTCTGAGGACTTTTCGCAAGAATTTACAAATATACAGTGATATAATCAAAAGGAATAAAGGAAGTGTGTTCACAGACATTACAGACGACAATTAGAAGAATCACCCAATTTGCTCCTTTCACCATCAACACTTAAAGTTCAAGTTTGGACAAGGTGATAGGTATTTGTCAAAGAGTTTTGCAGCACTTGCTATATTAACTGAGCCTCTTTCTAAGCGTTCCTGATGATTACAGACAGGAGTATAAAGGAATAAGGAGATAGTGAGGCCTAAGATTCTATTTCATTCCAATTAATTTATCAAGTTCCTTCCTTTGCACATGTGACTAGCTAAAGGTAGAAACAGCAAGGAAAGAAGGCTTACCAGAGGTGGCAATAGTTGGATAGTGACTAAGGTGCAGCATAACACAGCACTATCAAATCTGTGTCTCTTCTAGAGATTAGGGACATAATTTAGATGGCGGTATGGAATGAAACCCTCAAAATAATTCCACGACTCAGTGCACATTAAGTGTCTTCCTAGCTGCTCCTTTGCCCATCTTACATCCATCTTTCAAAAAAACCCAATACTGCCAGCATCAATGCTGCCCTCAACCACACCAAAGACAATATATTTTGGCTCCTGGAAAACAAATTAAGGACCCATGGTGTAAAGCATCACTAAAAACCATTAACAAAGTGAATGGGACCCCAAGACGAGGCCTGTTGGCTTTGCCAATGCTTTTTTAAATTTAAAGGTCACTTGGTCTGTGAGGTCTCAAATTCCACTGATAATTGCATAACATTACTGAACAAAAGTAGGGTCTAAAGGCATTTTTGGTTTAAGAGGTATCTTCAGGGAAAACTATTCATAACTGACATTTGTTCATCTTGGCCGAGCACTAAACCAGCTCTTGTTATACGAAATGCCTCAAAAGAATCCGCAGGGTGCATGTTACGGCATGTGTACAGAGCATAATATGAATGAAAGTTGCACCTGTGCTCCGAGTGGGAAATAAACCAGAATCACACAGGGCAATGGATAGTATTTGCCCCTTACCTGTGATATTTTAGCCTGGAATACAAAATTAATGACTAACGTGCAACATTATATTTCTGTCTCTTGTCAGAAGTGATGCCAAAAAGTTCATGAACAACCCCTGTTTAGTGTCTGCACACATTCTGCAACAGGTAGCCTCCACCCCAACTCACCTTCACTGCAGAACACCTCACATGCGTAGTTTTCTTTCAGCTGCCTTCAGAGTTCTGATGTCATACTTGCTAATCCTTTCTGCCCAGTGATGACAACATTAGTGTCTGGGTGTGTTTGTGAGGTGCAGGAGGTTGTGTCCTTTTGTTCTGTTGATGCATTGTGCCCCTTTGCAAAAACAGACATTCACAAAACCATAAGTCTGGGATAAATGTGCTAAGGCTGGCAGCTTTATTACATCAGAGCAAGCCAGAGAGGAGGAAGCCAGGTGAAGCACACAAAAAGGGCTAATGTCTCCCAGGTCCTGGTGCAGTTCAGTGCATGCACTGGAGTAAAGGTAGAAGGATACACTCAAACAGCTAGTGGCATGAGGTGACAGATGAAAAATCCAGTCGGCAGGGCCAAGAGGTTATTGACTGAGCCACAACCAATGGCTGCAAAGGTTAATGATTGATAGGAAACCCCGAATTGCACTCAATGTACATTGTTAATAACAGGTCTGTATGACAGCTGCACCTGCAGGTCTTTATGGCAGCTGCACCCAGAAGAACCAAACCTAAATTGGGGAGAAAACGGGCTGGGGCATTAGGAATTAGTGTCAATGTTCTATCATATCCCACTGGTATACCAACATATGTGACCATCAATTATCTCCGGAATGCCACCGCCACCTTCTTGCGGCTAAGGGTGACGGGGCAGAGCATGTCTATTTAACTGAGGTTTGGCTAACAGCCTAAAGCTCAGTTGCAAAAAAGTATTTAATGTTAGCACAGATTAGACGGATCACAGCCGTATGAGTCCCAAAGGACAAGTGCCCAAGGCAAACAAAGAAAACCTACACAAGACTAGATTCAAAGTCCAAACCATTAAAGTTTATTGAAAAATTACAGAAAGCAAAAAGACAACTGGTTAATCAACTCATTAATTCATAAAATATCCTAAACTCAAAGTGTAAGAGCAAACTGTCAAAGACTGCCCTCAATTTACAAGACAAGAAAGGTCTTTAAAGCATTTAAGTACAAAATCAGCAAGACCACCAACATGAAGTCTACCTTCAAAGAATAGCCAAAAAGCTTTAGGACACAACGCAAATAAGGCTCTTTCTATGCGTTCACAGGAACAGAGAATCATGAACTTGATATAGCATAAGGAGGTAACATGGGCTGTACTAATAAAAGATAAATTACACAATCCAATCAACATTGCAGATATGATGTTACATAAAACAGGCAACTCTAAAGACCACCCAATTATGAATAATACATTATCCCCTTTACCCAGCATAGAAGGGAAAATGACATTACATGATTGAACAATGAACTGTTTAAACATTAATAGGAACATAGTTGAACCGGCAGCAGTATCAACCATGAACATTTGCAACATTACATGTAGGCATCCTTCGAAGGACATTAGTTGGTACAGTAGAAATAAACAACACCACAGGATAGTTCACATTTCTGTCTTTGTTATGAAAAAGGAAAAACACAGAATGAGAGAGAAAATAAGTCATGTGTATGTCTTTCAAAAGACATCTTTTTTCAGTTGTCAGTGCAGCCAGTCTAAGAGGCGCAGTGGATTCGTTTTTGTGGTCTACTAAAGCTAACTTAAACACACAAAAATTTACATTACTCTTTAATAATACATCTGCTTTTGTATCAGTCTCTGGTTCAGCTTTGTTGAATCTGGGCATCTGACTTAGCTTTCACTCATCCATCAACCACTTCAACAATTAGTTTTAATTGTAGTTGTGGGCTTAAGAGAGCTTTCAAAATGCATTCCAAAGTACCACTGCACCTGACGGAATTTAATACAGGTTTTATGCATTTCATTCAGAGCTTAGAGACCACATCCGCACACTAAAGCAGCAGACACCAATAAATTATGTATACAAGCAGTGATGTAATCCAAGAGGTTTCCCTCCAGTGGCGCCCTAAGGGCAGCATCTGTCCGGATTGCACACAGATGTTGAACTGTTATACCTTAGGGCTGTTTAACAATATATGGGAACTATTTAACTTTCCCCCAAAGGTATCCCACAACTGTATTAGAACAACCTGGACCATTTTGAGTGGAGGTGCGCTTCCTTAAATACTCTAGGACTAGACCATTACTCTCTTGCATGCCAAGGACATGTTGACGCCATCCAGCGCAGAAGCACTCGGGTGCTTTGAACAGCTCCAGGGCATCCTTGCATTAGGGGCTGGAAATCCCTCTGGTTCTCGACCACACCAGAGGGATTTCCGTTTTCTATTTTCAGCTCGGGTTTCAGGGGATGGGATTCCCCAAAAGCCTGACACTGTTTTTAGGTCTCGCCTGACCCAGCGCATGCGCTGGTCTGGCGAGACTTATTGAGAGGGCTCCAAAAAGTGCTACCAGGCCAGCCTAGAGCTACAGTGCATTTGCGCGGGCGCGCGCGCCGTGCTTTACCGCGATTACTTTCGCTTTGATGTTTGATCGCGATCACTTTCGCGGCCGCTTTGTATAGCCAATAGGTCTCGCTTTTGGGACCTTATAAGTATTTAGTTATGCAACTATTGCATGGCTAAACACTTATAAGGTCCCAAAGGCGAGACCTATTGGCTATGCCAATGCTTGTTTCTCATAGCATGCGGACGTCATTACAGATAAAGTGAAAGTAAAATGAGCCGATTGGCTGATTTACATCAGTGCTCGAGGACATATTTCAGCCCGCGAAACCTCGATTTGGATGGGGAAGGTATAATTGGAAAGGTGATAATTTAATCTTTTCAATGGTACTTTAACTAGTGGATCCCAGCTTGGTGATCATAGCAGGAGGGCAATCCCAAGCAAGGATCCACCCACAATGCCCCAGGGGGGGCGGCCCCACTGGAAATAGGCTAGGAGGCCTTGAAACCCAATTTGCCCCCACAGGGGAATAGATAGCCCACCATTCTCTGCCATAAATTGAGGGGTGAGGGGGGGTCCTCTGACTCATAAGACCAAACCCAACCCCAGAAATCACTAAAAAAACGTTCTCTTCCCCTGCTGTGGATTTGGGCAGATTTACCACCCAATCGGCCCCCGGGGTGGGTAGAAAGTCACTAGACCCCAGAGAAATAATAATCTGGCAGATACTGAGGGGTGGTGGTGGCCCTTTCACACAAGAGGCTGGGTCCCCACTCCAAAGAAAAAGGCCACAATAGTCTTTCAGCCCCATAAGGTATTTGAGGGGTTTCAACCTCCAAACTGCCCCAAGTGGGCAGAAAGCCTACTAGACCCCAGGGAAGATTTTCTGTGCAATTACAAACAGTGGGGATGGCCCTCCAACAACTCAGTTCTAGACCCAACCACAGAAAAATAGGCAGAACCGTTTTTGTCCCCTTAGGGGCAAATCTGGGCGATTTTACTCCCTAATCTGCCCCCAGGGGGACAGAAAGTCCACTATACCACAGGGAGTTTTCTTGTTGCCTTATATTGAGGGGTAGAGGTGGCCTACCCACAGATCAGGGTGAGTCCCACACCCCCAAAATGACCCCCACCTGCCTTTCTGCCTCAACCCCAGAGGCAGAGTGGAGGATTTTTACCTCCAATCTGCCCTAAGGGGACAAAACGCCCACTAGACAGTTCGCGACAATGAAGCAGAGCTGGGGTAGGTCCTAAGGAAGGCACCACTACGCATCTGAGACGCTAATGAGGCGTTTCACTCCGCTTGATCCTCTTGAGATCAGATCTGGCCCTAATTAGGGTCATTTTTCAAGACAAGGTTCAATTGTGCCATGTTGTCTGATGTGTGACTGACTACTTTAGCACCGAACACAAAGATTTGAATCTAGTTACTAAGTAGTGGAGGTTACGGTTATTTGGTCCTCAAGAATTGCCATTTGATCCTTTGAGGACAGGTATAGGCAAGAAACAGGTTGACCTTACGTTACAACTAATAATTCAGACTGCTCCTTAGGACCATTGTTTACCATTAGAGCATCACAGTTTTTAATTAGGATAGTGGGCTTTACCGTTAAAATACTTCTATATTTAGCATCACTTCACCTATTTTAATTCACCCCCTATCACCACACTACACACAACACTACCACCACACCCACAATCCATCATAAAGCAAAAGAAAGATCTTTGGAAAAGAGCACCCTAGTGGGTGCCCGTCAAGCATTGCAGCGCAGGCCCGACGATGTGTGAGGTCACTTCCTCCTATTGGAGCCTACTCCTCTGACCCACAACCCTAAAAACTCTTTCCTCCTTTGTCTATAAGGAACGGCACACCACAGTATTTAGAGTATTATCCCAAGGAGCATGTGTGCTGGACCTACTCCAGCTCCTGGTTCCCCTGTTTAGAAGAAAGGGTTGCATCATATTCATATGTCCTTGTTATTGTCTGTATGTGTTTGGGGTGCTTGGAAGCTTACGCCTGCACAACACCAGATGCCATTACAGTTGCAAATCTCTTACTTAGGGACTTCATTCCGAAGTTCAGAATTCCAAATCACCTCTTAAATGGCCAAGGAATGCACTTCTTTTTCTGCTGTAGTCTAGACTTGCAAAGTCCTAGAGATAGAGCAGTGTTTCCACTGCCCCATCAGTGTCAGTCGGCAAGGTGGAAGGGAACAATGGTACTCTCAAGAAAAAGATAGCAAAAATATGTACTGTGAAACAATTGAAGTGGTCTGATGCCCTGCCCTTAGGTTTGTGGTCCATCCGGGCTGCAACAAGAAAGAAAACTAAGCTGAGCCGATATGAAATAGTAATGAAAGGCCTCAAGATATTGGCTTTAAACCCTCCCATCTCTGCTGCTAATTTAGACTTTCAACTGAATGATGAAGTTCTACAAGATTGCAGAAAGCTTATATACTGTCTCTACAGTTTCCGTTCTCTGATTCCAGCTGCCTTCCCCATTGCCCAACCAAAGCCTGCCAATCCCTTCAGCTTGGTGACTGGGTGTTTATCAAGTTAAACCGGAAAACGACGCCCCTGGGTTTGTCTGGCATGACCCCTATCAAGTACTGCTCATCACCAACACAGCTGTTAAGTGTTGTGGTCTTGCAACATGGATCCTCTCCTTCCAGTGCAGGTATGCTGCACACACCCTCCAGATCTACCCACCCCCCGAAAGCGGTCTCCTGACGACCTAAGTCATTACAGGCCTAATGTAACTCATCTCGCCATGACAAACAGCGTTGGTCTGTGAACACTGGAAATAAGGCTCCCAGAGTGTCCTCTCCTTCCAGTGCAGGTATGCTGCACACACCCTCCAGATCTACCCACCCCCCGAAAGCGGTCTCCTGACGACCTAAGTCATTACAGGCCTAATGTAACTCATCTCGCCATGACAAACAGCGTTGGTCTGTGAACACTGGAAATAAGGCTCCCAGAGTGTCTTTCTGGGCTTGAATGCATGAGACACTGTTGTTGAGACTTTACTTTTCAAATCAACACCTTCATGAGTATCAGCTTCCCACTGGCATCATGTTTCACAAACCTCGATATCCAAAAGGATAGGTTAATTTCAACTGTTTTAAGACGCCCTTCCCTAGGTCCTAAGAATGGGCTGGGGCGGTTACTCTGGCTACATCGCCCCTGCTTGCAGGTAGTCTGCTGTTCACCCTCTCCAAAGACGGCAGGTCAAGCACAAGATCTCTGGAAAAAACCTTTTTTCCTATCTTTTCTTCAAATTATGATAAAGGAAAGGCAATTCACGAGCTTAGACTCCATGCTGAAATACTAAAAGAAGGAGTCAAAGCAACCACCATTTCTTTAGAGTTTATTACCAATCATGCAGATTTCTACAAAACAATGCTCCTGCAGAATAGAGTGGCTTACAATTAACTCCTGGCAGTCAAAGTGCGGGTCTATGCAACAGTAAGCACTGAGTGTTGTACACACTTGCCTAACACCCCCTTTATTATACATGAACAGATAGATCATATTAAGCATAGTGTTAAGGAAATTCTGCCGATATGTCCAAAAATTGTACCTCTATGGACATTTTCTTTCTGTTAGAAACCCGATGCATACAGGACCTCCTTTTACAGTGTAAATTGGGATCCCCTTTGGACCTTTATCCTCCATGGGTGCGCCGCAAGTTAAAAATAAGTAACTGTTCCTATCATCACAAAACTTTGTAATCTCTTCATCTCTCCTGCAGAGGTCCATAAAGAGTGGAAACAGGAAATGGCTAGACCTTCTGTAGAAAACCTCAGCAGATCCAGCCTTACTTGATAAAGAAAGACATATCACTCCTCCCAGTACCTACAGAAATGCTGGAGAACGCTATAATATTTCAGTTGGCTCATATCTTGAGATCAACCAGCTCCTAAATGTATCCCACTCAGATTTTAGATCTGGTTTTACCACCAAAATGACTTTGGGTGCCATTACTGACAATATTAGGATGAACCAGGAGATGGCCGGCTCTGCCACTATTGTCTTTTTAGATCTTTCAGTGGCCTTCGATACGGTCTGCCGCTTGATCCTACTTAAAAGAATGACAGAATCAGATATATGCAAAATCGTCTTAAAATGGTTTGCTTCTGTATCGGACCATACCAAAATGTAAAAACTTCAGCCCATCACTAGTCCTGTCTCTATTACATGTGGCGTTCCACAGGCCTAAGTCTTGAACCCCACTTTGTGTAATGTTTACTTGGTCCCTTTGACAAACAGTTGAAGTGCTCTCAGTTTCAGAATATCCTCATCCGCAGATGATACTCAGATAACCTTATTCACCTCTGAGGATGCAGCGACCACAAGGAAAGCCTCTTCATAATCTATGCACAGAGTAGCATCATGGATGAAAGGAAACTGCTAAAGCTTAATGGGGAGAAATGGTGATCCTACTCTTTGGCAGAAACTTCTCTTCCTGTTCCCCCAGGTGTTGGCCAGCTGCAGTGGGAGATCTTCAAACTCCATCCGATACCGCAAAGAATCTAAGTATAGTCTTTGATAAGCAGTTGTCATTTAAACTCAGGACTAGTAGAGCATGCTCCTTTAGTTTCTGGCTTCTAAAATCCCTGAGAAATAATAGGCCTTCTTACATCATTCGAAGAAAGACTCTGATCCAAGCCCTAATAACCTATCACCTGGATCACGGCATGGCACTTTTCTTAAGAATTCCTCAAGCCATTATTAATCTACTTTTGCTGGAGGTAAATATGGAAACCAGATTTCTTCAGAAGTCACAGATTTGCTCCTCTGCCTCAGAACATCAACAAGTAATTCACTGGTTGGCTTTAAGAAAATGCATATTTTTCAAAGTACTGTGTCTGACTCACAAAAGTGTAAATAATCTGGGCCCAAAATATAATTGGATTTTCTTTTTAACCTATCAGCCTTATCGACTGCTTGGATCCTCCTCCTCCGATCTTCTGCTTGAACCCCCTACAAAACAGCATAAGTAGGCAGAGAAGTAGAGGGAGAGTTTTCTCATATCTCCTGGTGAAACTATGGATCTCACTTCTGTTGTATCTAAGAATGTTCATGTGATCCGGCCCTCCCGGTCCTTCGGGATTCCAAGCTGGCCGCGCCTGTTGCCACATCAAGACTGGATGGCGACAGTCCGACCACTGACGTGTGCGTCAGCATGGCGGCAAAGAGTGAGCCAATGAAAAGCTGCCAGGAGGTGACGTGGGAGGACGACCAACGAAAGAATAGCAAAGTCGGTGAAGGGAGTTCGAAAGGAGAGACAGGAGATGGCGCAAACCGAGGGACACGGAGTCGGACAGTGGAACCAGCAAAAGTGAAGACCCTAAGAAGGAAGAGTTTGTCTGGAAGAGCCAGGGAGATCAATGCGATCCCAATGGAGGAAGGTACTTCGATAACGCAATCACATCCAGTGGTCCACAGGGAGCAGAGGATGCTGAGAAGACCCCTGCCACGACCTCGGAGGGCCTTGGCCTCAGGCAAGTACCAATCTTTCGGTACTTCACTATACGTCCTTGGTGGGAGGGAAGGTCACAGGGCATGACCGGGGTTGACAGAGGGTGAGCCCAACAAGGGCTTACACAGTATGAGCACTGCCAGGGTCGAGGTAGCACAAGACACAACCTAGTTTGAAATAGTGCACAAAACTCATGGGTGTGGTTACAGAAACACTGTTAAGGAGTTCTCACTCTAAAACTGAACCCATCCTGTTTATCCAAAGGGGGAAGACAACACATCTCAGAAGGGGTCTAACAACGAGGTTCTGGGGAAGAGGACCACTAAGGGCCCAGATCAGCTGACCAGGAAGTGGGCTATCTTCTACCTCATTGACTTGGTTTTCTTCTTTATGTTTTGTTGTTCCGGGGTGTCTACCATAACGTGACAACCAGTACTACTAAACCCCATTAAAAAGAGAACCGTAGGTCTAGGAGTCTCCTTGAGTGACCACACTTCACAGATTACAACTCTTTCCGTAGACTACTCGAAACCTGGCTTTTTCAGTTCGACTTTTTTCTCCCTTCTTTTCCCTCTTTTTTCTTTGTCTATTTCCTCTTCTCGTGTGGCATGTATCTATAGTGCCAGGACACCTTTGGGTAGCTGTCTGAACTGTGAAGATTCAGTTTCATTCATTCTTTCCTTCACGAGATTCTAAATGCCTTTTAATTTCAGTCTGAGCATCACCTGGTCTTGACTATCAGGGATAATCTGGAACTTGAATGAAAATCCTGGAAATCATGACTGCAATTATTCTGATCATAGTGACTTTATATTTGTTGGTCAAACTGAGTTTGTGCTCCATCCAACATGCTTGCAATAATAAAGGGATACAAACTTGAGGATGAAGTAGAAATTGGCAATTAAGAGATTAAACTGAATTTATAAGATTGTTTACAATTAAATTGTTGTAGAAGTTTTGCCTCCCGGCAAAAAGAGTGGGCCTGATAACGAGATTTTAACAGTATCTGTGGATTAAGACCTATATTTACTATGAAAATGCTAAGGTGTATTTTAACTTGTGCTGTTGCATTTTATTGATCAATTGCAAAGTCGTTTTTATACCAGCTTGAAGACCACTAAAACCTTTGGACTGTTTCACATTTATAGATATTTTAAAAGTAGCACGGTTTTGTAACCCCATGCTGTTCAAAAAACATTGTATTTAATTTTCCTAGAAAAGCATAGTCTTCTTCTGAAACTGACTCAACAAAGTAAGTATTTGCCAAAGTAGTTGAGTCAGACTCTAAGAACTTACATTCCTTCTAACAAGAAGATCCTGACACCTGCTCTTTAGTAGCCATCTATAAATGTCTATTTGTCACACATTCCAGCTACTGTTCCCTTGCATTGGGAGAAAATGTATAAAATTACTGAAAGTTGTATGTATTTTAGAATTGCATGCCTCAACTTGATCAATGCCAAAGCTCTGGTTCATTGGAATAGCAATTCCTTTGCATTATTTTTGGTTGTTAGCTGGCTATTTTGCATGAAACGCATGTTAGACTTTGTAGAGTATCCCAAGAGTTGTGATTTCTTTTACACTTCCTTCTCTTGTACTCAATGATTTACATGAATTGAATTTAGGAAAAACGAAAGCTCATACTAGTCTAATCAACATAGAAAAGTAGAAAAGCGAGCTCTTTGTAATATACGTGTTAAAAAAAAAAAAAAGGATCACATAAAAAATGTCAAACAAAAGTGTTGGGCCAATAGTGATAGATATCGAGTTCTGGAAATAAAACTATGCAGAAACATGAGCCTGTTAAAACATATACATTAAACTGATAATGATCCCACTAAAGAGTTTCAAAAAGTTCTCAAAACCATTTGACAAAGCACTTGCACGTGACTGTAGTGTTAGAACCACAAACTACCTATACATGACTAAGTCCAAGCATCTGCTATTATATATGTTACTCAAAATCCACAAGGACCAAAACATTCCACCTTTCAGATCAATTGTCACAGGTGCAGCTTAATTCACAAACCCATTGACAAACAAATCATTTTTATAACCCATTGTGCAACAAAAACTTAGTAAACCCTCAGTATATCTTACAAGAAAGATACTTTATTTTCTGAGAAAAATATCCGATCTTATAATTTTTGAGACTAATGAAGAGTTTTTGTGCATCGTTGATGTGATTTTCCTATATGAATCTATTACCCATCTTGAGGCTTTAGAAGCGATCAAATGGGCATTTTAATAACATGCTATCAAAGATGCTATAAAGATTTTCCTTAAGGAACAACTACATTTTTCACTGTTTCAGAGTTATTTCAAATAAGGACTACTATTTTTCAGCCAAACAATGCTACAGATTCAGAATTTAGAGGTTCACCTCACTACGCAAATATCCTAATGTCCAAACTTGAAGAAGAATACATGTACAAGGAAAACGACTGGCAGGAAGGAATTGTTATATTTATGTGATACACTGATGATATATCCATCATCTGGAGAAGACACTAAAAATATCTACTACAAAACAAATGAGGAACACAACAACAAAAATGGGCGTACAAAATTCACTTACAACATTAATGAGAAGAGGATTCCATGTTTGGCTGTATCAATAGAAATTGTCGCTGGGTTTTCTGTCAATAAAGGCTTGTAAACTTACATTATCAAAGACAATCTGTTGCTTTTACAAAGCTTTCTTCCAGAAGCACTCAAAAAATATAATTCCTTATCACAGCTAACCAAGCTCAAATGTATAATGTCAAGTGACACCGATTATGCATTACAGGAAGATGAATTTTGTAAAAGATTTAAACAGAGGATATCAACAAAATGGTGTTGATGAAGCTAAAATGTCCATCAGCTAAAAAACTAGGACTGAGATTATCGTGCACACCAAGCCCAAAGACGTATCAACTTTGTTTCCAAATATTACCCATCCAATTCTAACACGAAAAAGAATTAGTTAAGATCAATAGGAATTGTTACAATTTAAACCGGGTTTTCAAGCAGTGTTTTCTAAGAAATGTTTAGTGCCATATCAGAAGTGAGAACACAAAATCGCAAACGTTTTGAAAACATATCTAAACATATCACCACACCAAAGGTTACTTATCCTTGTTTAAACTACATTTATTGCAATAATGTGGCAGATGAAGAGCAAGTCGAACATGCATGAAGTGGCAAGAGGTTTGGGCTTAAATATTACACTACTTGTGACACTAACAAATTGCATATATGCTCTAACGTACCCTTGGTGTTTACTATACGTGCTTGAGACCGAAAGTAAAATTAACAAATCGGATCATAATAGCAACATACACAACAGGAATTCCAAATCTAGAGTCCACACACTTTGACAAATGCAAACAGAAAAATAGCCAACTCAAGTTCAGATATTAGAAATTTTGCAACCGGATGCTGAACATTATCTAGCAAGTCACAGCTAGAAAGACACAGCTACAGAATGAACACAACTGGATTTTTTTGTTTTTATAAGAACATTTTATTAATTTGGGTACAACACATTCATAGTTGCTCTTCTCACATAACCAATAGATACATGTTCCATTTTATGCTACCCATATCAACCCCCCCTCTGTACAAGGTAGCAGAGGTCAGTGGGAGAGGCCAATTTCTCTCTGCATCAACCTACCAAGCCATGGTAAGTCCACCATTTGCGCCACAATTTCTCATACGTATTTGGGCATCCTCTTGTGGTGTATACAGTTTTCACCATCTGGGCGCACCCGTCCATGCTTGCAATCCGGAGCAGAGGGAGCGTTGCATTGTTTAGCAATGTTCCTTTTTGCTAGGAGTGTACCAAAGCCCACTAAGGTCCTGTCCTGTCCCTGGGGGCCACCCATTTCGTCCAGGATGCCCAGTAGCGCAAGCTTGGGGTGCAGTTCTATGTGTCTGTCCACTACTTGTGATAGGTTGGACGTGATAGTTTCGCAGTACTTGAAAATGATGGGGCAGGACCACACCATATTAAATAAAAAGAATACAAAAAATTGCTGTGGGAGTCTTGACATCTAGTGCAGGCAGACGATGCCCGGACCCGGGCATTCCAAAGGCGGCGAGACACAAGTTATGCATGGTGTAAGTAGTTGAATTGTATAAGACAGAGCCTTGCCGAAACATGCCTTCTGCCAGTCTGCTTTGTCTAGTTCACCCACACCTGCCTCTTCGCCTTAAGGAGGATCAGCAGGTCTGGTGAAAGCGCTAGTAGGGTCCTGTAAATTTGTGAGATGCCACCCTTCCCCAGGGGATCCATCGAGCAACCATCTCTCCAATGGGCTGTATTCTGGGACTAGAGGCGTATTAAGCGCATGTCGGAGTTATAAATAGTGGAAGAACTGGGAGGTGGGAATGCAGAATTCTTCGCAGAGGGCCTGAAAGAATTTAACATGTGTCCGGTCAAATACATCTCCCAGGCCTGAGATTCTGATGTTATCTCACCCCTGGAAACCCTCCAATGGCGTCATTTGGGCTAACCATCTGCTTCCCACAGGAGAGTTTCCAGTGTCAGCTTACTGTCTCAACCTGCCTAGTGCAATGCTGCTCTACACACCCGGAATACTACTTGGGTCGATTCCAGTAGACCATTTGAAACTGGACCGCAGTACAGAATACCCATTATGTCATTAAAGTCACCAAGAGCCAGGTCATCCAAGAACGTTGGGCCTCCCGAACCTCGGTTCATCAAGTCACTGATGGTCAGAAGCTGGGCATCCCAGTAGTAAAGGCGCACATCGGCCACCCCTAGCCTTCCATTATATACCGTGCGTACGTATCTATCCAGGGCCACACGTGGGGGTATCCATGCCAATATAACCCGTCTCCCCATTGCTGCCAATGACGCAAACCAGGACTGTCGAATGTGAAGTGGGTAGTTCTGCAGGTGATAAAGGAAATGGGGCAGTACCTTCATTATAAAGGGCAATCCTTCCAAGAAAGTTTAGAGAGAGTTTGTCTCCGCAGGCCATGTCTGCCCTGGCCTTATGCACTAAAGGTCGTAGATTAAAGCTCCATGCCAGGTTCAGTTCCCAGGAAATATGTACTCCTAGGTATAAGAAACTGAGTAGGTATAGGGGGAAATCAACTGGATTAAGACGTTGGACAGCATTTACTCTAAAGAGCTCAATAATCAAGTTGAGATGTCACTTTTTTGTGCAGTAATGATTCATTTATGATTTTGATTTCACAATTGATATTGTGATCCCTCTGTCTTAGTTAACTATTGGTTTCCCATGTACATATTATTTTGCCTTCCTATCCGTCCTACTTACTTGATACACTTGTCTTTTTCACTCGCATCTAGATAGCATCCTTTTTTCTTCCTCGTTACATTTTACGCTCTATTTATCCTGAGCTCCTGACCTGTAGAGATCTGCACTCACATTCTCCCACCATCACATCTTAGAATCATTTGGCCATTTTATCGCATTCATCTACATGTCAGATCAGCAATAACTATGTTTTTATCACTCTTCTATATATAATCTAGTCGTCTCCTCTTTTTTTATTAGAACACCAAAATGGCACCTGCATTGCACACCCACTGCAAGTTCTTCAGATGCCCTCCTACGTATATAGGTTGGTTTTCACCTATTTTCTTCTGCACCTCTTCAATGCGCAACCCTTTTTCTAAGTCATGTTTGCCTTTGAGCTTCTTTATTTCACATTGCAGCTCTCATTCTTTCATTGTTACTCTTTTTCAGGACTTTTGATCTCATTCGTTATCCCTAAATACTTTTTAATATATTATTCTTGTAAGAAAATGCTCCTTTTTGTGTGGTCACGCCCACCATTCACTAGATTTTCTTCCTGGTTTTAAGACTCTGCACACTAGGACACTGCTGTCCAGTTCCCATTGAACGTGCTCTGACCCCTAAAACATGTCCAATTGCTATACTTCTAATTGGTATATTTAACCTCCATGTAGTTCTCTAGTATATGGTACAATGTGTCCCCAGGGCCTGTAAGTTAAATGCCACTAGTGGGCTGCAGCACATATTTAGCTGCCACACAGCCTGGTTCTGCAGTTTTAAAACTGCCAATTTAACCTGCCAAAATAAACCTTTGGCCAGGCCTAAACCTTCCATTTTCATACCTATAAATTATCCATAGGATAGTCCCTAAATGTCAATAGGAAAGGGTGCAATATATTTAAACAGTAGGCCATGATCTTGTATGTTTTACGTGTCCTAACGGTAAAAAATGACATGGTTACTTAACAGTAGGAGTAGTTTTGCAGCTTGAAGAGTTAGCTGGACTCGCATGCTGCGCATTATTTCACCATCTAGTGGTTGGATCCGGAATTGTGAGTATCCCTTTTTTTTCCCCTTTGGAGTCGGCCACCATTTGGCGCTAGGTTGTCCCTTGTGTGACGTCAGACAGAGCCCCATTAGTTCCTGTGCGTGGTAACCATCTTCGGACTCTTTTTTTTCCCCCTTCTTGTTGAGATTAGGGGTATTTATTTATTTTTCCTAAGTATATATTCTTTTACTGGATCTTCTTCCCACCGGTTTGCTTCCCTCTGGTGAGGCGGGTGGGTCATGTGTTAGTCCAGAAAAATCTTCAAGCAGCAAAACTACTACTACTACTGGTAGGTAACCATTTAGTTTTGCATATGGATCTTTTTCTGAATTCCCGTTCTCTGCATTAGATTATGTAGCGGTTTCTCCTTCCTTGGGATGGTAGGGGTGAGATGTGGAAGAATTTGTGAACAAGTGTTGAAGTACTTTCTGTCCCACCTGTGCCTCCGTTATCATTTGTATGTCCACACAGTAATTCTTGGTGAAAGTATGTGGGGAGGCCCATGTAGCAGCTGTACATATAGTGTGAATTGGCACATTTGCTATAAAGGCTAGAGTTGCACCCTTCGTTCTTGTTGAATGCGCTCTTGGGTGTGAGCTTAATTTTTTTCCACTCTGAAGAGTAGCATATTTGAATTGCCTCCACAATACAGCGTTCAACTGTTTCTTTTATGACGGGTGAACCTTTGCTGGACTTGGCGTAGGAGACAAACAATTGATTCCTCTCACGGAGGTTCTTCCCACATCCAGGGTATGAAGGTATCTTTCTAGTCGTGTTTGTAGGTTTTAACAAAAACTGCTAACTGAATGCCTTGATTCATGTGAAAATTGCTCACCGCTTTAGGTAGGAACTGGGGGAATAGTTCTTAGAACTATCTTCTCCTTGTAGATTTGCATGTATGGTTCCTCAATAGCTAATGCTTGTAACTCACTTACTGTTCATAGTGATGTCATGGCTATTAAGAAGGCAGTTTTTATTGTGATATGCCAAAGTTCTGCTTTGTCCATTGGTCGGAAAGGTTCCATCAAAAGCTGTCTCAGTAGTGTTTAAACTACACACAGGAACTGGATCCCTGCTGGAGGTGCGCTTCTTTTGGAACCTTCTAGGAATCTCTTGATGACTGGTGATGTGAAGAAATTTTTACATGATGCTCCCCTGGGGTATGCTACAATTGTTGTTGAATAGTTGATTGCACTGTCTAGCAAGTGGGTAAGATATATTGTCACTGTTTCCTGTTTAGATAATAGATCTAGGGTATTGTTATCTTTACAACAAATGAGATACCTTTTCCACTTGGCTGCGTAGCATTGCCTGGTGGTTGGTTTTCTTGTCTCCTTTAGTATCCACTGTTCTGTGTGGCAATTAAGATATTCAAATGTTGTGTACTCAGGCGCCAGGCTGCTAGGTTGAGCATTGATGGTTCCGGGTGAAATACGTAACCTCTTTGCATTGTGAGGAGGTCCTTTTCTTGTTTGAATTTGATAATTTGTCCCTTGGACATTTCGAGTAGACTTGAGTACCAGATTTGTCTCGCCCATTGCGGGGATATGAGGATTAGTTTTGTCCCAGGTTCCCTGGCCTTCGCTAATACCTTGTGCAGCAGAGGAATTGGGAGAAAGCGTACGCAAATGTCCAATGACCAATTTAGTGACAGGGAATTCCCTTCTGATAGGTGGTGTTGAAACCTAGAGATGAAGGATTGACATTTCCTATTCTCAGCTGTTGCGTATAGGTCTATGGTTGGTGTCCCCAGAGTCTGAATATTCTTTCCAGGCTCCTTTGCTTTATTTCCCATTAGTGGGAGCTTCTGTTCGGTCTGCTGAGCCGATCTGCTTGTCCTTCCCTGGTAGATGGATTGTTTACAGATTGATCCTCCTTGATATAGCCCATTGTCATATCTCCTGAGCTAGTTTGCTTAGGATGAACGATTTTGTTCCTCCTTGTTTGGTCAGGTAAAAACGCAATTGTATTGCCCGCCTGGATCAATACTGTCCTCCCTGCAATGTGTGATTGGAGGGCCTTTGGTACTAGAAACACTGTCTTCATTTCCAGGAAGTTGATGTGTTTTATGGAGTCCGAGTTTTTCCACTGACCCCATTTTTTAAAATAATTTTCCTGTGTGCGCTCCCCATTCTGTGTGAGATGCATCGGTTGTGATTGTCTCTGATGGAGTTGTTGTTTTGCAAGGCCTGATTAGTGTTATGTTCTCGGATACCCACCTTTGTGTCTCCTTCTGTACCTTTTCTGTTACAACCACTAGATCTTCCCAACTGCCAGTGGTTTGGGACCAGCTGTTGAATAGCTATTCCTGCAGAAAGCATATGTGCAGACAGTGCATAGGTAATGAGGGAAATGCATGATGCTACATGCCCATTAGTTTCATCACAGTCCTCACTGTCAGAGACTGTCCCCTCTGGTAGAGGCGAGTTAGCTCCTTGATTGCTCGATCCTCTTTTTGGTCGGGTATGCCTGTGCCACCTTGGAATTCAGTATTGCCCCTCAGAAGGTTTTTTCCTGTTCTGGCTTTGACAATGACTTTTTTAGGTTTATGGAGAAACCCATTCTTTGCAGTGTTGCGATAACCTTCAGAATGTGTCTGTAGCATTTTTGTTCTGAGTTTGCTTTTACCAACCAGCAGTCTGGATAAGGATAGACGTGGATTTCCTTTTCTTATTAGGTATGCTGCCACTTCAGCAAGGCACTTTGTGAAGACTCTTGGTGCCGATTTCATTCCGAAAGGTTACACTTTGAACTTGTAGTGTGTGTCTTTGTGCATGAATCTGTAAGGATTTTAGCAGGTTAATAAGGCAGAAAGCTTAAGTGGCTTTGTCTTTCACTATTTTTATTTCATAGTGGCCAGTCTTGCTATCACTTTTACAGTGTTCCTCTTCATTTCTTTTCAGGGTCCTGTGAGGGTCATCTTCTTCTGTGCCAGAAGGTGTGGGTGCCTCTGAAAGAACAGAGACCCTGGTAAGTACGCTGGTCTCTTCTTATGCATTGTTTTTCAGGACGGGGTGGTGACTGAGGATATTCACTCTTAATTAAGTTTCCTCCACCAGTGCGGTAGTGCCTTAATCCAAACCTTATACCTTGTTTTTACTACACCTTGATTGTTCTTACCCGGACGCTTGACTTAACCCTTGTCCAGTCAAGCATTACTTTCAAACTAATGACCATTGTCCTGATGATGACCTGAAATCAATCAGGTTGAAACGCCGTCGACTACCCATCATAGAACTTGGGCGCTGTTGTGGTCAATTTATCCTGAATCCTAAACATCAACATTGTATATATATTTTTTGTAATTTTGACCACATTCCTCTTACCCCTTGTCGCCATTCACGCTGTTCTCTTCACCCCTGTGCCGCTCACAGTCACTAGCACGCCCAGTGCTAACTTCATGTGTTATGGTCATTGTGTATTAAATTTTACTGTAGTGCTGTTATAACTACTTACAAATAATAACCTTTCCACTCTACCATCTTTGTTGTGGTCTCCCTTCCGTTGTTTCCCACACCATTGTGATTTATATAACTGTTTTTTACAGTCCTGTTTTAATGATTTCCAGTTGAGACGTTGTTTGTTGCATACTTAACCCGGTCTCACCTGGGTTAATGGGTCCTACTCCTGTAATTGTTTCATCAATACAAATATGGCACAGGTCTCACAGTCCTTGTCCACATGTCCCCTTGGCAGGCAGAGGTTACCGACCTCTTGCAGATCGAGTTGTGTGAACTTGTGGTGGCTATTTGGGCAAAACTTAAAGGTGTTTTTTCCATGACCCCTACTTTGCCACATTCTCGGCCCAAGTGCATTGTGAGGTGTTCCAGCTGGATCTCCTGACTGTGTTTGTGATCAGAGATCCTTTCCCTTCTCCGATATTTTGTCATTCGTTGTTCTTTGGTTTTTGCCAAAAATCCCAATATTTTTAGGAATCTTCTCCAAAAATTCGGAGCATCTTCCTTTGCTTCCAGACCAAACAGCGGAAAAAAGAATCTGAAGATGGATACCATGCACAGGAACATCCAGGGCGCCGTCTGAAATCACGCAAGGGATGGACCTAGCACCAGATGGTGGTTGACTATGCCAACGGAAGAAAAAGGGAAACAGAGAATTACACACCCAACCACTAGAAGGCGGAATAACGCACAACATGTGAATCCAGGAAAGGATTCATGCTGCAAACCCCCCATTAGGAAAGCACTTGGTTACATTAAAATAACTTAAAATGCTTAGCTTCAGTTTAGCAGCAGATACAAAAATTATTCAAGATGCATTTAAAAAGTAATTAAAAAACATTTATATTACAACTTTCAAAATGACAGTTTTAGAAAGTTGTCATTTTCCTGCCGAAACCAAACATTTCTTTCTGCTAGTGTTCAGTGTCGCTTGACTATTGATGGCTTCCCTGTGGTGTGTTGTGGTTTGCTCCCAGACAGTGAACAAAGGGCTTGGGTGTAGGGAGATGTTTTTCCTCGCAGAGCAGGTAGGCCAAGGGCTATGCCCAGACCCTTCCTTAGCTTCAAAGGATGTCTATCTTGCCATTGGCAGATGAGGTACACCTAGGCATACCACACATTTTATTTTCAAAGGCAGCTCCTCTCAAACCCTGAGGGGAGGGGAGTTTCCCCAAAATTGGTTTACAGTGACCACAAGGGAGGGACTGCTTATTATAATAGCAACACCTCTGGGTGAACACATGCAGCTCTGCACTGGGGAAGAAAAGTTCTGCCATGTTAGTTTTAGGTAGAGCGGGGCTCTGTGGGATAGTGTACAGTAAAACGCAAAAGAAGTGCTGCAAAAGTAAGTAAGTCACCCCTTGGATCTTTTACCTCATTGGTCAGGGAGTAGCCAGGAGTATCCCTCACCCACAGGATGGCACTGGGCATAAATATGCCCCCTCCCCCCAATGCTCTTCAGAACACTGTTGGACCACTGGAAGACAGAAGGACTGCCCGTTGTGGACTGTGAGGAGAACCCCAAGGGCTGGACCTGCTCCTACCAGGACTAAGACATGGACTCCAAGGGCGAGTAGGCTGACCTCCTGCTAAGCTACAGAGGCACAATAGCTGCTAATAGATGACTTTTCAGAAAGAACCCAAGTCCCCATTTTCAGCTGGACCTGCCCTGAACTCTGTTGATGGCTTATGCTGAAGTGAGTCCTGACCCCAACGTCCTGTTCCTGAGGTCCTGGAAGGGTTTCCTAGCGTCAGAATGTACCCCTCAGCATATGCCTGAAACCGGATATTTTAAGCCTCTATTGCAAAACATGCTATGGGACAAACAGCCCCATGTGGTCTTCAATAACTCCATTTGGAGCCACCGTGATCCTTTGTCCGACATGTAGAAGCGCCGATCTCACTCAGAGAGGTATGTGAACAGCAATTACATACCAGTCAAAGCATTTATTTTGATAGAAATAAATCTTGTGATCGTGGTACTAGGTGAACGAAATAACATGAGAATTCCCTTGCAGACGTATGTCAAAGTCTAAAGCTCTTATTGTTTCTCCTAAGCACCATCTTTTCAAATGAACAGATGAATGTATGAACTAGAAGTACACCATTAAAACTCAAGATGAATGTAAAGTATGTTACGCACATTCTTACACAATAATGAAAATAAATACAAGAGCTAATGCGAATGATTATCAACCTATTTAGCATAAGCAAATGAACAATATGGTGAGGGGAACTAAAAGATATACAAGGCAAAATACATGACAATACTTCCAGCTTAATGGAGTTAAGCAGGAAATATTGTATTTTACTATATTCTATGTATCTATATATTATATCATATTATGTATTAAATATTTATCTACCACTAGTGTTTAATTTTTAAGGGTATTTACGCAGTGAATTTCCTTCCAGCTCCCTCGACCATATCTTACATGATATTCAACAGACTTGGAAGCAGATGTGGCAATTATCTTTAAGAGATGACACACAGCAAAAGTGGTCCAAATGCATCACACTATTTACGTAAGACCATAATCAGCAAAGGGGTTAGATCTGATCTCCAGGTCTATAGTGCTAAAGCTGTAAATGTAGCCCTCTATGGTGCTGAACTGTGGGGTCACGAGAATTTGTCTTCCTTAACCATCTCGGAAAATAAGTTTCTCCGAAGCATTACTTCTCTCCCACAGAGCACGCCTATAGTTCCCTTAAGGCATGATCTGGGTAAGAATTCCATCGCAGATGTAGCTAGACTACGCCCTATTCTTTATTGGCGTAGATTGTGGACAACCCCGGCCTTAGCCCAGTATGCCGAGGGCTTCCTCGATGTAATGTCTTTGGTTGGCTCCCTTAATATTGGCTGGTTTAAAGAACTTAGAAGATCTCTTGTGGCTCTGGGAATGAGTGATCTATGGGAGAACCCCCTGGGTGCCTCTTTTCCATCTAAAGCACTCCTGAAGGAGAAATATTGGGAGCTGGTTAATGTTAAGGTACTTTCTGATAGTAAATCCCTCTCTCTATCTGATGATTTTTTGAGCATAAAACCTGCCCCAAGGCTAGAACCCTTTTGGGACCTTGTCACGAAAATGTTAGACAGGAAATTATATTTCCAGATGCGGGTGGGATCGCTGCCTTTAAAATCATTTACTGCTCGGTGGGTTACCAATAGTAGTAATCTATGTTCTTTGTGTAAATCTCACAATGAAACTATTGCTCATATGTTTTTTGCATGCCCTGCCTATTTGGTTCCGAGGCATGTCTGGCTGAGACCCATCTGCAAATTACTGGGTACTAGACTGAGTGGTGAAGCAGGAAGAATCCTTCGTACCAGTACTGACCCGGCCATAGTTGTGGCTGTTGCTAAATACCTGGGGTGGGCCTGGATTATAAGAAGCCAGAGTATTTGCCAGTAAAGTCCCAGCTGCCCTAGATGCTTCCCCCAACGTTCTACTCGAAATTGTACAGATTGCGTGTATTTAATCTTGTATATATTTTAAAAGGTATTCGTTTTTAAGTGTTTAGTCTCTTGTTCTATTTTGATCCTCTATGTACTGTGTAACTGTACTTGTTTTGTATTGCTTTTATGACTTTTGTCGAATAAAGCTGTTTTGGATTGGATACTGCTGCTATTTATCTTTCCATGATTTATAAACCTCTAGCGTGAATAGAGAACATTTGAAATACCTTATTTACTTTATCAAACTGATGTTGAAGGTAAAAGAATGACGACTGCGGATGAGTTCCAGCTCAGGCCAAAAGAAAAGAAAGACTTTCAGGCCCAGTCCTTAAGCTTAATAAGTACTCACAAAAAGTTGGTCATGTGACTCTCAATGCAGGACATGCTTGGTATTGGGTCTTGTGTACAACTCTGTCCTTATACAATTAAAGGATCGATTAACTGGCTTGCATAGGGCATGCAATGGCATCCCTGTGAATCCATAAACTACCAGAAATTTGCTTCACTGAAAAGTAAGCTACTGCACCTTTGGACGAGGAACTTTTAGAAACTAGTTTATTGTAACTGGGGCGGCAATCCACTCTTTTTGTGATTCTCTCATTCTCACCTTTTCATTTTTTTCATCTTTATGGACCTAGATTTTGAACATTTCGGTCATCTGAACAGTGAGTGTGAACTGAACACCTTACTGCATGTACTTTTTCTCCCTAAAATCCAAAGACTAATTGAGAAAAACTGACATATTAGGCTTTAATGTAAGTCAAAGGTAAACATGCACATGGCACAGAAGTCAAACGCACAATGTGGGACACAGTGAAACTTTCCACCACCCAACATAAGGGGTTACAATTATGCCATGCAGGCTGCCAGGTAACACAGTAATACTGCACATAAAGCTCCACAGTTAAAATGTCAAAACAAACCTTTTTTGACATCTAAAGCATGAAATCGGACCATAACGAAGTCCACAGTATGTGTGCCTTATACCAGGATAGACTAGAGGTGTATGTATCTACAGGATTTACAGACTGAACATCGAACCAACTTGCATGGTAAAAGCAAAAAAAAAACGTTTAGAGTTCTGCTCGGTTTGGCAGTTCATATAATAAAAAGTTCACTCGGAGATTTAAGGGCCACATTTCCAGCTTAGGGCAGAACCACATAAAAATTCGAATCTTGCAACATTTTACTACTTGGTAAAAGTCCAATACTTAAGCAAACTCAGAAATTTGGTACAAATATCTAGGTAGGATTTTAGACATTTTGTTAAAGTTTCTTTTTTCAAACTGTTTGTTACCACCAATATGCAAGGTAGGCTGCTTATATTTCTCTCCAACACCAGAGAACTAGGTTAGAAGTGAACTTCCTGTAAAATGGTTATCTGCCACAAAAAAGAGGATTTCTGCCCCACTGATACCACCCCTCCCCCCACCTTCCCACACTCCCACGCTGTGCGCATTACATCAGTGAAGCAAGACAACTGGATTGAAGGATTTGGCACCGACACTGTGCTTAGCAGACACTTCTGCAAAGAAGTTAGATGCAGTTTGACAACTTAGCCACACAAAGACAGGCTGGCATTCAGTAATCCAAATAATGCAAATCACTTATGGAGGAAGGCTTCACGAAGACATCCTGAATCACTTGCCAGAGGGGGTAATAAATGGGTGACGAGAATGGAGGTGTTTAGCTTTCATATGGAGAGGGGTGTTCAGGGCTGGTATGAGTGGGCTTGGAGGATGCTGAAGGGGAACCAAATTATTCCCCTTCACAGAAATTTTAGGACACCAAGGAATGGTGTAATTGGGATAGCGTGTACAGTAAGTCAATAAGGTAAAAGTACCACCGCAAAAAATAGGTGGTGTTTTTTTAAGGAATTTTAGTGTGCCAAGTTTGTGGAAACCAACCAATCACTAGTGAGTTATCCTATGAAATAAGGCTCCTACATCCTAAAGCCTTTGCTTCTCATGTCTTTCTCTGTGCAGAGATCTGCGCACACATATGTATATGTTTGAATAGTAAATGTTGGAGGGATGGGGGAGTGGATGGAAAATGGGGATTATTTATGACTAAAGCGGAGGGATTTTGGTAAGAGTAAGGAGGGTTAAGATAGAGGTTTGGAAAGACACATGTATCCATCCACAAAGAGTAAGCCCCTTCCTATTTACAAACTGCACTTCAATGTTTACTATGGCGAAAAAGGACTCAAAACAGTAAATGTACTCCAGCTCCGAGGTGAAGTCCAGCACCACACATGCTTAATCACAGGCACTGCAACACTATCCCCTAGAAAATAATGCAGGTAGGGTCTTAAAGCCCAATAGGAAATAATGTTAAAATTATTTAAACTTTTAAAAATTATATATATATATCACCCCGGAATCGGGCTCTAAATTTCTCTTTTTTGGTGGATTATTGCGACAGGATCTCCATTCCTGTTCAAAGCAGAAGCCAGCCTGCAGGGTTGGGGGCCCCCCTGATGGGGTTTTTGCTGCGATATGGTGACATTTTCGAGGGCATGACCCACTTGCCACTTACCCGACTAAATGTATTTGCCTGGAATTTCTGGATACGAGGTGAGAAAGGGAGAGGTACCGACCTCTCTTGGACAATTCCGGATTTTTTGTGTGACAAGATATTTGTGCTTTTTTAAATCTACATGCACGTGGGCACTTTATTTGAATTGAAACAAGATGCATCAAGAATAGTGTATTTCATACTGTGGTGATTCAGATGTTACATAGCAGGATTATCATGGCACCGCATGTATGGACCT
Organism: Triturus cristatus; assembly: GCF_964204655.1. Classification (NCBI taxonomy): domain Eukaryota; kingdom Metazoa; phylum Chordata; class Amphibia; order Caudata; family Salamandridae; genus Triturus; species Triturus cristatus. The sequence goes on from NC_140589.1 coordinate 1,239,355,473, forward strand.
TCAAACAACAACACTGATGCATCTTGGGATCAGTAGGAAGATGACATCAACCACGTGGGCATATGAACTAAAGCACTCTCCCGTGATTGCAATTTTACTCGCCTGTGACCAAGGCCCAATGCCCTAAACACGTAAGGATAAGAGGACACAGGGTTGCAGCCACTTTCACTTGAGGAACAAACGTGTGATTTTACTCCATTATCAGGCTCTGCGTTTCTCTTTTTTGATGGAAATATAGAGATAAATATATATTTTAATAGTAAAAAATTATAAATATTTTAATATAATTTAATGTTTTTTCGAATTTAAAACTAAATGTCACTATTTTGTTGCAATTTTTTTTAAATTAGATTAATTTTATATATACGTTTTACTAACTTTTAATACAGAAGATAAAATACACATTTTAGTTTTTTTAGAATACATCTAAAAAAATATCTAAATGTAATACATTTCAATGAATAATATTTTTACACTAACAGTTAATACTGCAGCATTTAAACAAATTAATCTACATTTAAAATAGATATATCAAATTAATTTACATTAACATTCAACCTAAAAATATTAGAATACATTTTTTCAAACTTTTTTTTTTTTAAACCTTTAACTTTTGCCTATACTTTATCATAGAGAGCTCTCCGCTTAGATTGCAGTGGTCTCTGACAAATACGGTGTGACCTACTTGGCCCACCTAACCACAGGTACATTGAATTTGGCTTGAAATCGCATCTAGGTCCTAGTCAACACCAGACTATGGCTTCTGAATGACACTTTGGAATTTGTGGGCACGTTTTATGTCTGAAAATGTTTTTAAAAATCCATATATCTGATTCCCTAATTCGATTTTGATCATTTGGTGTCTTCTTGCTCATTACATTTTTCTCTATTCTTGTAAATTGGTTCCGCATTTTATTAAAAGTACTGGCAGCACTTAAGACTCATTTATTTGAGGAACTGCCTGCTGTTTATCCCACTACTACTAGGAGTTTAGCTGAGAGAAATTCTTATAACTGTGTTGTGACCTAAACAGGGAGTCTCTTTTACGTTAGTGAGGACACCCATTTTCCAAATGAATAAATCTCGTTTAGACCACACTGAAACAGCCACAGAAGGATTTTTTCACTTGCTGTTGCACACTGGTGGAAAGTCTGCTTGCAGTTTGACTTTGTACAAGTTCCATCCTGGCAGAATTCAAAAGATACCAAAGCAGCAACTAGAACGTTGTTTTCTGATCTATAGAAGAAATGCTGAATCCAAGCCAGCACTTGCTCCAGAGGGGCCACCACTCGCTCCATAAATATGAATGCATGGAAAAGTAATTCATAAAAATCCTAGTAATTGGGTCGGGGGGACCCATCTGATCTTTTGTAGGTGAGAGATGGTAAAATCCAGGGATCTGATTTGAAGCCATCTTGCAGACAAATATGCAGGGAGCTCTACATGGCTCAGCAAAGATGATATTTCAAACAAATACATCGAGCTGTGAACCTACTAAAAACGCAGTTAAGGTCTTATTTTAACAAATAGTTTAGGGATGATCCAACTTTCACTCTCATTCTATTCTGATTTTGGAAGAATGGTGATAATTTGTGTTCTCCTCTTATATAAGAATGGTACACAATCAATTCGAATTCATTATTAAAAAAAAGGTGTGCACACTGATTCGGGGGGGGGGGGGGGGGGGGTTCCCGTTGGAGCTCTGCTATATCACCTGCAGATGGGAGGGAACTGTAACAAGCGTCTTAGCACCCCTAATACACACCTGCCAGCTTTTCCTTTCTCGGAAAAGGTTTGTTTCATGTTTGGGGCTCATAATATCTACTGTTGGACCTTTAAAATGTAGTGGGAATACAAAATCTGGCATGTCACTAGACACCACTAATACAGCCTAGGAGGAGTTCTATTCTGCTGGAGGATCTCTTCACTAGGTGTTCACGTAGGTTGCTCAATAACACCTGGTGGCCACATTTTTTGCACCACAGCAGATGCTAATCCAATACAAAGGGAAAAAAATAGATCTTTGTTGTTTCGGAGCATAAAACCCTTTTATGCACAAGTGCCATCAAGTTTGGGTTCGCCCTCGCCTTTTCTAGGAGTGCTATTAATTTCCGTTTCTTTTATGAGGTGGATGGGTACCCGCTTAAGCAGAAAGGTGCTTCAAGCCTTCCAATTGCATTATTGTTACTATTGTCCTTCAGAATCTAATCACCCCCCAAGGTAAGCTCAAAGTGTGGTTGAGTGTAGGAAATGTACAATACACAACTACCAGCGTTAAGTGCTTAGCACATTCTTGGAGCAATGTACTCTGACCTTTCTGTGCACATGCTTAAAATGTTAGTGCTGTGAGTTAAATTATTCCTCCTACCTCTTCTGCAGCCTGAATTATTGCATTGGCAATCTTGGGGTCCAAACCATAATCCTGGTTTACGTCAGCAGCTGCTCGCTTCAAGATGCCAAAAGCTTTTATGACTGGAATCTGCAATGATAAACCGCTTGTGTTCAGAAACATGCATTCACGTGTGTGTATTCCACAGATTAAAGGTCAACAGCACATAAAAGCCCTGCAGCGAACCTGGCTGCCTTGAAGGGGCAGCTCAATAGTCTGGTGTGTGCCGTGCGGTGGAGGAATAACATCAAAACCCAAAATTCGCGCCAGAACCCAGATGCTAAGGGCAGCTCCTAGCTAAAACGGCCACGTTCTGTTTACGCACGGGGGGGGGGGGCACAATATATTTTGAATTCCTTTTTCCAACCCCCAAAAAGGCATTGAGCAGAACCAAAATACAAATGAGCTCTGGGTTCAGTCTATTATTTTTGAGGGGTACGGGAATGATATGGAATTTGAACTCAGTACAACTGACAAGGAACAGTTATGAACATGCCGAGCACTGTCCTGTACACTAATCAGTAAGATACTTTTTGTAGAGTGCAGCAAAATAACTCAAGGCAAGGAAACAAGCAAGTCTGATTCATTCAGCATAGGAGGGAGGGATCAGAAGGCGGCCTGTGCACGTGCGAGGACTGGTGCTTATACCGGCTGTTGTACAGGTGAAACTGCAGGTTTAGAACATGCACACAACATGTGGAAGGAGGGCGATGCCCCAGTCACACTCCAACTGCATGCAGCAAGCATGTGTTCTGTGTTCTTCAGCTAAGCAGGCTGGTAGTTGGTGGATCTCGTCCCACCATATCCCAACAGCCCTTTTGAACTGAGTTAAAGTACAAACACAACGGCACGAGGAGCAGAAAGTAGCCCAGGCATTTGTATGAAGCTGCCTTTGGCACCACAGCAAGCGGCCACAAGATGGCGCCACACTATAGTTAAAGGCCTAATAATGGCGTTGTTTCAAGTGAGAGCTCCGGATTAAATCCGGAAGGGGCGGGGTCACCATTTACCTGGAAGGGGGCCCCCTCAAGCTTCGTTACGCACGTGCACGCACATACTATAGATAAAGAGTTACTTACTGGCATCCTTTCCGTCACCCCTCCGATTTTGAAGTTCATTGTAGATCGAACAGTCTGAGCTCCATAATATTTGTCATTCGGCACTTTGAGTTCCCCAAAGGTATCATACTCCACTCTGAAGGGACCAGCACTTGCCTGCAGAAAATAACATTCTCAAGCATTAGTCCTTTATTGTAGAGAAAACAAATGAAAGTGAAGTATCTTACAGTACAAGAAGGGCTGAAGCATTCCCATTTAATAAACAAGCACTGAATGCTCCAATCTAAAAACAAAATGCAGAAGACGTCACGAGCCACCCGGTGCACATTTTTTTTTTTTTTTAAAGTCACCTTTAATAGTTTGACAGGTTTAGGTTTTGCTGAAAACATGCACTACCTCTAGACAACTGCACGCCTTTTGCTTTTCACAGTTTTCTACCCTTTATCGGCTTCGAATTTCCGAACAAAAAAGTATTTATCTACTATGCTCTGTCTGAAAGTTTTTTTAGAGCCATTAAGAGAATCATGCAATACATGAGTGTAACTGGACATACGAAAGATAACAGAGGTTAATTAAATAAACATGGAAACTGTCAGGCAATAACTTGAAGGACTTAGATAATTTCTATAAAAAGCAGATTTCATTTCCACCAGTACCAAACCAATAAAACAGCAAATGCTGTCAAATAAACCTTGTGCCATAGCAGCAACCCATGGAGCATGAACCACTACTTTTCACATCACAGTATGAACATAAATGAGAATATACCGAGGCCTATGAGATTGGAAATATCTCAGCCCCTTAAAATTCTATTTTTTCCACTGGTCCCCCACCACAAGTAAAAAAAAAAAAAAAAAAAAAAAAGAATTTAAAGGATTACTTGCACTCCAATTTTTTTTTTATGCTCCTGCATTGCCCATTTGAACCTCCGAGAGCCTTACTCTTGGGTCTCTCCCTGTACCCAAGGTTTCAGGCTGAATGTTGAATTTATTTTTGGCAAGTGAAAAGAGCGATAAAATAATTCTTAGGGCCCAATTCACAAAGGCAAACAGACAAAAGTATAATACGACTTTTGGTATTGACAGAGGTAATTTACGAGTCGTATCTTTACGTCCGCAGTCGGGGCAAAATATCAGGCTCCAGCCGTACTCTCCGTTCCGGGCCGGAATCTTCATACTCTAGGCGGAATCTCCAGCTTGGGCCAGATGAAGAGTAATCAATGGGCCAGAACGAAATTTTTCAAAAGGGAACATTAGGAATGTGAGCTAAATGGTAAAGGAGGTCATGAAAATCAGTTTGAGCAGGGAAAAGGGTATGGCCATACACTACATCACATCCAAGAAAAGTGTGCTCCTTTGCATTATGGTACATGCAGTCCACAATTTGTGCTCCCCTCAGTGTAGATTGTAGTTTTACACCACACTCAGTAATGGCTGTAATGTTATACCAAACAGCAAAGGTTAATGAATGACCAAAAATGGCATTGTATGAGTTCTTTAGAAAGTTAATGAATGGATTTCACACATTAAAAATAGTCTAGTGCATGAACTTCAGGTTTCGGGATGGTTGGACAGTAAAGTCTTCTGCATGCTCAAAGACGTGTACCCCTGCCCTGAGGGCCCAACTGTAGTGTCTTAATCCTTAGCACATATTTTTTTGTCATAGGCAAACATGGATCATATGTGTGTGCCATGACATTTTCCTGTCTCATGGATTGTAGTCTTGTTGGACCGGGAGGGGCACCCAAAGAGCTACCCTCATAGTGGTGGAAAGGAACTGCCTTCACAAACAGCTATGCAGCACAAGCACGGTAGTGGCAGCATACCATCTGGTGATCAGTATTAGTGAATAGGTCCTCTATACGCTGTGCCACTGAAGTGAGACGTACAGGCTCCCTCACCTTTTAACAAGTTGCACTGCTGTGTGCTTAACTCACCCTTTGCCTGTGGAAAATACATGAGAGATGTAGTGCTGTGCAGTGCATGCTCAATGGAATCATGTGTTGGGTGTGTGTGTCCTGGCATGAAGTAACAATACAAGAAGGGTGAAGTGCTTTGCAGTGTGCGCATGGAGAGTGTGTGCCAGCAGTGTGTGTGCTTTCAAATAGCACACCCTAGTACAATACAGAAAAGTTACAGTACCAAACAGTGCGCATAGACTAAATGTGTGTCCTGAATGTAGGTCTGTCTTTAATGGCACAATGCATGGAGGTAACAGTGCTGGACCATACGTGTGGCTGTGAATGTACACTAAGTGCAAGCATGTCTGCAATGGTACACTACCTGGAGGACCCTGGTTCTATTTTGGGAAGCCCAGGCCTGCCTGGTGAAGACATGAGGAAAGGAATCCCCTCAGCTAGATTTGTTTGCTGCAGACTCAGATTGGGTGGGACACACCCTGAAGGGAGGAAGAAACTCCTCCCTTTACACTTAAAAAAAGGTGCTCTTTGATTCAGTGATAGATGACAAGGAAGGGGCCCGGACACATCTCAGGAGGGAGATGGGGCTGATAAGGGTATCATAAAGAGTAGTGCTGGCAGCTCAGGGTTAACCTTTTGATGCATATGTTGTTCTGACTCCAGGTGTGAACTCTAGTCACTCCCATTAACTAGGTTGTAGCTCGATCAACTTTGGAGTCTTTCCTGATGTACTAGACAGTGTTTCAAGAGGGAACAAGAACAGGAAAAATGAATACTTCAAATGAAATAGAACCCCAACATAAAACTTCAATGACTCATACCCTAAGTCACATGTGGTGTTTGGAAATGGTCTACAAGAGGGGAGGTTGAGACCCAAAGTGTGTCACCTGCCAAGCAGCCAGATGGGCTGTGAGAGAAGGGGAAGCTCTGAAAGACTTCTGCCTGTGACCAGGTCTGGGGGCAAAGGCCTGCTAGTCTCCCAGCTGGGTGAGGGGATATCACACAGGAAAAACGAAGATCACTTGCCCTGGAGCCTAGAGCGCCAGCCAGCTTGCTAAGACCAGTGTGCCCTATGAGGAAGAGGAGAGTGCTGGAGGAAGCGCGGCCCAGTGGTAGCCCTACCTAGATGACTTCCTCAGCGAGGTGTAACAGAAAGGCTGTGCACCAATCAGGTCATTGCCTGTGTGCAGGACCGCTTTGGCGACCCTCGTATGCTAGGAGGGGCCGCCGTGGTGAGGGCACGTGCACCAGAAAAGTTTGCATCTAGACAAGGATGTACCATGGCAACCCCGTATGCCAGAAGGGGCTGCCAGTTCCAACTCTGCCAGAAGTTCGGGTTATTGCTCAGATAGAAGACAGCGGCTGTGACCGGCGGGTAAAGCCGGCACACCAAGACCTGCAACTGATCGATTCCCCTGGGGACAGTGAAGGGCGCAGTCAGACGTTGTCGGGAGATGGAGGATTAAATCCCCCCCCCTTTTGCCACCTCCGTACCCCGCCACGAGGGGAAGAACGACTCACCATGTCTTTGTAGAGCGGGAGCAGCTCCGATTGGTGGGACAAGGCAGAAGCGCTGCTAGAAGGCGAGACCTTGCACCTGCCGGGTGCTGCTGCGTGTACTACGAGCATTCCCACTTCGTTGAACAGGATCAGGCTTGAGAGCCCACAGAAATTGCACTCCCTGCACCTCTGAACGCTTCCATACTGCCGGAGTGAGTAAGAAAGAACTGGGCCTGTGGGGCCCTGGGGGACTCGCTGCTGATGGTGCTGCAGTACCATAGACACTTTTGTCTAATTCCTAAAGAGTCACTGGGGAACTCTTGAGTAGGGCCTATTACTGAGCATTCCCTGGATGCTGCCACCAGTGAATGGGAAATAACCCTGACCACGTTATGAGGAAAAGGATGGGACAGGGATTTGACTGACAACTCCTAAAGCCCGACATCACGGGGATTGTGTTGTTGCTCATGAATTTCGTCATTCATTTGAATGTGTAGAGTTAGAAATAAAATATTTTTTCTTATCAAAAATATTGATTTATTTTTAGTACTATGTGCACTTTGAGTTAAGAGTCATGTTCACTCTCCTGTATCTACACTTCCTCCCCGAGTGAGCCTTTGACTGCAAGCCCACAGTTACCACGAACAGTCACATGCAGAAGATTTACTTGGTCCAGTTTCTCTGGATCCAAAATAGGTCAGGCCGAAGAACATCAGGAGTAAAAGGCCTCAACCACCCCAGTTGCGCCAAGTAGCCAGGCATGTCCTGTGGGCCTCTTAAAGGGGTTCTGTAAGGGAGAATTACGTGTATTCAGGTAAAGGACCTGCCAATGTAGCAAAATGAATGATATTACGCACACGTGTAAATTTGGGGCTGTAGTGCTAATGCTTTAATCTAAAGCCAAAAAGAATAACATTGAAAACACAATTGTGAGATTTAAATACTTGAAGCATGATTACAGTGATTATGAGTGCAATTCTTAAAATGTATTCCAGACAGGCAGAGAAAGAAAAACTAAGTTAATGAACCAAGGTTAAACCTAAATATAATGCCCTTTCTAAACCTTGAACTTTAGCTTAACCTTAAATATCATCCTAAACATAGCCTAACCACGAATGCCAACTCTTGAGGCTTGAGTCAAAGACTGATGTTGACCTAAAGCCAACGCCTAGTAACAACACCTAACCAACACCTAACCTTTCCCCCGATCCTTACACTAACACAATGCTCCAAATTTAAACCTACTGATATCGTTTGTTTTCAATTTCAGTACTTTTTCTTAAAAATGGGGACAAGAGAAAGATCAGTGATACTGTATTAAGAGGAATAGAGCGAGTGACAGAGAGAGAGAGAGGGGGAAGAGAAAGAGAGAGAGAGAGAAAGAGAAAGAGAGAGAGAAAGAGAGAGAAAGAGAGAGAGAGAGAGAAAGAGAGAGAGAAAGAGAGAGAAAGAGAGAGAAAGAGAGAGAAAGAGAGGGGGGAAGAGAAAGAGAGAGAGACAGAGAGGGGGGGGAAGAGAAAGAGAGACAGAGAGGGGGGGGAGAGAAAGAGAGACAGAGAGGGGGGGGGGAAGAGAAAGAGAGACAGAGAGGGGGGGGGAAGAGAAAGAGAGACAGAGAGGGGGGGGAAGAGAGACAGAGAGGGGGGAAGAGAAAGAGAGAGAGAGAGAGAGAGAGAGAGAGAAAGAGAGACAGAGAGGGGGGAAGAGAGAGAGAGAGAGACAGAGAGGGGGGGAAGAGAGAGAGAGAGACAGAGAGGGGGGGGAAGAGAGAGAGAGACAGAGAGGGGGGAAGAGAAAGAGAGACAGAGAGGGGGGAAGAGAAAGAGAGACAGAGAGGGGGGGAAGAGAAAGAGAGACAGAGAGGGGGGGAAGAGAAAGAGACAGAGGGGGGAAGAGAAAGAGACAGAGAGGGGGGGAAGAGAGAGAGACAGAGAGGGGGAAGAGAAAGAGAGATAGAGAGAGACAGAGGGGGGAAGAGATAGAGACAGAGAGGGGGGGAAGAGAGAGAGACAGAGAGGGGGAAGAGAAAGAGAGATAGAGAGAGACAGAGGGGGAAGAGATAGAGAGAGAGAGAGAGGGGGAAGAGAGAGAGAGGGACAGAGAGGGGGGAAGAGATAGAGAGAGAGATAGAGAGAGACAGAGAGGGGGGAAGAGAAAGAGAGACAGAGAGGGGGGAAGAGAGAGAGAGACAGAGAGGGGGGGAAGAGAGAGAGAGAGACAGAGAGGGGGGAAGAGAAAGAGAGACAGAGAGGGGGGAAGAGAAAGAGAGACAGAGAGGGGGGGGGAGAGAAAGCGAGACAGAGGGGGGGAAGAGAGAGAGAGACAGAGAGGGGGGGAAGAGAGAGAGAGACAGAGAGGGGGGAAGAGAGAGAGAGACAGAGAGGGGGGGAAGAGAGAGACAGAGAGGGGGGAAGACAGAGCGAGACAGAGAGGGGGGAAAAGAAAGAGAGACAGAGAGGGGGGAAGAGAGAGAGAGACAGAGAGGGGGGAAGAGAGAGACAGAGAGGGGGGAAGAGAGAGAGACAGAGAGGGGGGAAGAGAAAGAGAGACAGAGAGGGGGGAAGAGAGAGAGAGACAGAGAGGGGGGGAAGAGAGAGAGAGACAGAGAGGGGGGAAGAGAGAGAGAGACAGAGAGGGGGGGAAGAGAGAGAGAGACAGAGAGGGGGGAAGAGAGAGAGAGACAGAGAGGGGGGAAGAGAGAGAGAGATAAAGAGAGAGAGACAGAGAGGGGGGAAGAGAGAGAGAGATAGAGAGAGAGAGACAGAGAGGGGGAAGAGATAGAGAGAGAGACAGAGAGGGGGGGAAGAGATAGAGAGAGAGAGAGAGAGACAGAGAGGGGGGAAGAGATAGACAGAGAGGGGGGAAGAGATAGAGATAGAGAGAGAGAGAGAGAGAGAGAGAGAGAGAGAGAGAGAAAGGGAAATTGTGGATGTGTCTACAACAATTTACTGGTTTAAAAGTGAATGATGGGTCTCATTTATACAATGTTTTAGAAACCAGCACAATAAATATTCCAGAAGCAATGATGCGAAGGCTACAGTTATGTTACAAAAAATCACCTGGTTAAAGACTACCATGGCATATGTACAACCTGCAACTCACAATAGATACGTCTGGTAATAAACTAGAAATAAAACCAAGAAACTGCAGTACATCTATATAGTGTCCTATATGCAATTGTATGTGTGTATGAGAAGGAGCTGTAAGGGAGGACTTCCTTTCAGGACAAGAACCCTCACTCACCCAAAGGTGACATGCTTCATCATTGGGTTCTCTCACACTTGGACTGCAAGATCCTAGGTGTGGGCTACAACTCCCTTGCGGAGCGGAGGTATTTTCAAGATGAGTGATGTTATGAGGTGCTGAGTGCAAAGAGAGGGTTGGATAAAACTATCTCCAGGGGGCCAAATCAACTTTTATTCAGTGGTCCAATGAGGTAGGATTAAAAAGGAGACAACTTGCCTTAAGGAGAGCACTGGAATTAGAAAAGTATAATTTACTATTCCAACTCCAGTCTGTGCAACAGTAAGGAAATTGTTGGAGTTAAAGTCCAACAACAATCCAATAAAGCTTTTCTTCAGGCAACTCGTAGATGCGACTTGCACAGTAAAGAAATGTGTTGTAAAGATGCATTTTTGGTTCGGACCACGCTGTTAAGGCACAGTGTGGTATAAAGGCTGTTTCCCTTCATCATGGTTAACTAACTTGTCCTGCAAAGATAGTACTGCCTGGATGGACTAAACTTCCTTATGGAGGGAGTTCTTAAAAAAAATACTGGGTATAAGAAGGGATCAAGAGTTATAAAACTATCTTAAGCATACGCCGAAAGATGTTTCTTCTCATGGATGCGGGTACCTTTGGTAAGGTTAAAACGGAGAAAGGAATGTCCCAAGAGTATTAGGACTTGTAACTCTTCATCACTTGCCAACAGGTTTCGGTCTGTAGAGTTAACCACATGGCTCAGAGGCCTTCTTCAGGGCTGGGCATATCCCTACCTAAATACTACATGTGCTAATGAAAACAGGGCCCTATTTTCAAACATCACGGGGTCGAAAGATCCGAATGAACACAACCTAAGGAATATCATGTTGTCATAGGGGAAAGAACGTCAGAAGTCACACGTTCCTCAGCGATCGCCCCGTTTTTGCCTAATACTTACCCTCCATTTGCTGTAATGGTGTGTAACTGCGTGAGCTACAATTGTATTGCTTTAACAGTAGTTTATAGGTCTCTGTTACAACTTTTTAGACATTATAGAAAACAAGACAATACTTTTTTCGGAAACACGGATGCAAAGGCTAGAGTACAGATACTAGGCATCTAGTTAAAGTCTATCATTACATAAGCAAAACCTTAAGATGTGTTGAGGCAGGAAGCACTGGAAAAGGAAAAATGTGCTGGATGGATTGCTTCAAAGGTCTGTGTTCTTAATGGTTAACAAATACGTTGGAAGAAGTTTAAAGTTCTTATGACTGATAAAAGACAGCTTTGACACAGTTCTTATATGTGGGCCAAATTGCTGTATTAACTTTGAAAGCAATAAAAATATAATAAGTAAGATTGAACTAAATGCGTTTTAATCTTTGTGGTCTACATCTTTAAAGGTCTAGCAATTCAGATACGGTGAGGAATATCAGCCTAGTCACCTGTAACAACCAGTGATGTTACACCATTGAGCACAGATACAGTAATGGTTCACGATTATGTTTAGTAAACCAATAAAACCTGTGGCACTAACCATTTCCCCCAGCACTGATGAAATTAAGTAGCTGAACTGTAAATGGATTAATGCCTTGAGAAGAGACTTAATCATGTCATTGTCTATATAATTGATAGGTCACTGTCCAAAGCTGCACGGCAGTAATGTGTGCCTAGACCCCTTGTCAGTATTTCATGTGACTTCAAAATGGCCAATATCTGGTGCTTGCAAAAGCTTCTCAACTATGCATGTGATACACACCAGAATTTATCTACGTTTCTTGGAAAGAGACAGTTCCTGACACAAAGGATGTGAAATGCTTGAGCTGAATTAACTCACTTCATGCAGTGGTCGGACATAAAATGTACAGCATCACAAGTAATTCCTTAAAAGGAAATTAGTGATATGTGTGAGATCCAAAAACTAATTGGTTGGTTTTCAAAGCTGTATTGCCAGGGAGACTGGAGACAAAGTGGGTTTGTCATCTGGAAGAGGATATTGTAGTCCTAGACAAACCTTTCATACTGATCTATGACATGTGGGAGCTTCTCTGTTGGACAACAGGGCAGAATATCCCAAAGATGTAGAAGATTTAGACCTGTTTAAGACTTACAGCATTTGGAAAGAGATAAAATGAGCGATTACTGACTTTTCTGTTGAAACTGGAACTCTAAAGGGATTTGAAAAGTTTTCAGTCTAGGAAACAGAAGACTGTCACTTGAGTGTAGAACTGTATAAAAGAATGCTAAAATATTTCTGCATGCACAGCACACAATGATGCGAAAGACAGTTTAAATTTTTTTAAATGATAGAAATATCAAGTGAACTGGGGTCAACCATATTTATCCATTCCAAATTGCCTTGTTTGGGTATTTAATATGTGTTGCATAACTTGCCATGTTCTCTCTCTGTCAAAGTAACTTTTGCATTTTAATAACCAGCTATGCAGTCACGTTACTTTTCTTTCCCTCCCTCAAACACTCCCATAACTCGAGATAGCTCTTTACATTAAACAGAGCATGGAGGGGAGGGAAGCACTAACTAAATGGTTTACCCTAGTACTTTAAAGTTATTCTCAGGGGCGCGGCAAGGTTGGTGGCTGAGTAGATGTTTATCCTATCAGCTTCGGTACCAGACTCTACAAGCCTGCCATACCCCTGTTCCTCTCAACAGATTGCTCCCTCGTCTACCCGACCTCTCGCCAGTTCCTTCGACACACCCTGAGTCTACTATGCTAGCACATAAGAACAAGAGACACTAACCAAAAGCCTGGTCAAAGAAAGACAAATCACTCTGAGGTAGAGCTAGAGGGGCCCAAGAAAAATGACTCCCACCAAACAACCTTCAACTAGGGGGTTACTGATGCACCCATAACTAGATCCTTCATGAAAGACTTCTTCTGCAAACTCTGGGATGACTTTGCGGCCCTACGTGGTGACAATGCAAACTTTCTAAAAGATAGCAAGCAAGACAACTGATCTGAGTCACAGAGTGTTAGCACTGGAGATTTCGGTGACGCCAAGGAGGAGGAACACGAAAAAGTCAGCAGGGAAGTGATAGAACTAAAAGAACAGAACATAGAATTGCAATCTCACTTGGAAGACCGAGAGAACCGATTTTGCTGTTCTAATACCAGGACTATGGGGTGCTCTACGCAATGCATAGAAAAGAGAACATCAAGGTTCAAGTGTCTAGTCTCTTCAGGCATGTCCTACCAAAGCTGGCAGAAACGTACAAGTACCTAGACATTGTACACCTAGACAGAATGTATAGAAACTGACACTTGGCTGGCCCCTCTGGTAGTCCACAAGACATACTAACAAGTGTTCTACTCTACAGACAGAAGGACGGCATAATGACAGCAGCAAGAAATGCTGACCCGATCACTTTTGAGGATGCAAAGTTATGGCTCTTCCAAGGTCCATCCTCCATCACCTTTCATAAGAGAGGCCTGTTCAAAGTCAAAGTCAAAGATAGCTTTATTCGATTTCAATTGTTAAAACCATAAAAGCACATGAAAATACATACATAAAAACACAATAATAAGAATCTAGATACATCAAAATCTGAGTACTACATAATAGGGAAAACCTAAAACTGGGAAGGCAATATTTAGTTCATAGTGGATCTACATCGGATTGCAAATTTTACAAATTTTGATACAGCACTAATGGTCAATTCATCTTCTAGAAGCAGCAGCTTTACATAAACAGGTTTACACTGTCTTAGGCCCCAAATCTTTAGAAGTGGAATCAAAAATCTTTCTTCCCCAGGCATAATATTTACAAAATAAAACACAATGTATTGTTGTTTGCGTGGAGAGGTTATCACATGGACATTTAATTAAACTTAATGACCAATCATTATTTTCCGGGAAGGTTAACATCCTAAAAAAAGAACCAGTTCTAAGTCGAGCTAACAGCATCCTCGTGTAACAAGAGAGCTCGGGAGATAAGTAAAGCTGCATGCCAGATCCCTGGAAGATTAGATGATGATGTGATACAGATGTCTTGTTCCTCTCCTCAAGCCACCGTTTGGACTCCAAAAATTCAAGACAACATTTTTTGAAAGCCTTTCTGGAGATCAAGGATAGCGAGGATGGTGTATTGAAATATTCTGCACACCCCATATTAGTCAGGAATTCCTTTATAAATGAAATCCATTTGATATCTTTCGATCTCTCTAGTCTCATACAGTCTAACAGGATGGCTCTATTATAGATGGTTGCCTCAGAAGTCCATATCTTATGCCATAGCAATAAAGGGCTGATTTTTATTAAATCCGATATATAGACCAGATCAAGTTCTCTATGGCAAATGTATATGGAGGTCGAAATAGGTACCGCTAAGAGGTAGCACAGGAAAGAATTTTCTTTAACTTGTATTTCCCGGCAGTCCATCGTGCCCCAAATACCAGCCCCATATATGGCAGTTGAGACACATTTAGACTTATAAATCTCCAAAAGGATACGTACAGGCCTACCCCCCAGTTTATTTGCAAATTGTTTTAATGCGCCAAGCGCGCGAGCAAAAGCAAGATTCCTTGTATTGACCGCTGATTTCCAAGTTCCCATTTTATTAAAAACAATCCCTAAATATGAAAAAGTACTTGTTAGACCTATCTTAGACTTTTGAATAAAAATGTCACAAGAAAGCTTTTTCTTTGATGAGCAGCACATGGTAAAGGTTTTCCCAATATTGATTTTTAAACCCCTGGAACTCATATGTTGAAAAACTAGTTACTGCCTTTTGGAGGCCCAGTTGGGTTCTAGCCATGATAACCGCATCATCCGCATAAAGTAAAATGGGGACCGCCGCTCCATCAATTTGTGGATAATCTACATCTAATTCCAGTAGAAAGTCCGGCACGCCATTTATATATAAATTAAACAGAAAAGGTGCCAATATGCAACCCTGGCGAACACCTTTCATTATTGGGAATTTGCTGGTACATTCTCCTCTTTTTCCATATCGTACCTTTGCCCCTGCCCCTCTATAAAGTTCTTTTAAAAAATTAAGAATTATTTGATCGATGCCAAACCCCATAAGACTTCGTGGCTTAGGCAGTCGAAGGCTGAACTAAGATCAACGAAAGTCATAAAGAGGTTACCCTTTTTAGCCGCCATATATTTGCCAGTTATTAAGGCTAAATTGAGGCCTTGTTCAATAGTTCCCAAACCAGCCTTAAAATCATACTGAAATTTTGATAAAATACCATTATCCTCCGCCCATAATTGCAACCTATTTAAAATGATTCTACCAGCCACCTTCATAAGTGAGTCAAGAAGCGAAATTGGCCTATAGCATTTGGGATCATTACGGTCTCCCTTCTTAAAAATAGGCACTACGATCGCTTCCTGCCAGGTAAGTGGGAATCCTTTTTTATTAAAACTATTTAATACATTGGTGAGCAATGGGGCCCATAGAGAAATATTATCTTTGTAAATGTCTATAGGGATCCCATCAGGCCCTGAAGCTTTATTTTTTGAGCTTGCCAGCAATGCTTCTTCCACTTCAGTAATAGAAAAGAAGATCCCTAAGGGGAACAAGGAAGGCAAAATAGGCTCATTGTCAACCATTTGAAGTTGGAGATTGCGATCCAAGGAAGGCAAGTCATCTTTTTTATAGAGCTCAGTAAAATGATCGATCCATACCGAATCTTCAATAGCAAGCTCTATCAAATCAGTTTTCCTTACATTGAAAAAAGGAGCATTTCTTGCTCTCCAGAAAGCAGTATTGTCTTTCAAAGCACTAGCCTCGACTAGAGCAGTCCAGGCATTCTCTTTCAACTCCCTTTTCCGCTTTAATAATAAGAATCTATAGGTTGCTCTGGCGATTCTAATTTCTTGTAAGTTTTTGGGAATTTTTTTTAAAACCTGTTTTAAATTAGTATGGGCTTTAGAACATTCTGAATTAAACCAGCCCTCTGCCTTGGGTTTCGCCCCATCCCGCGGAGTTCCTGTTAATTTGCTGCCAATGAGAGATGTAATCCTCATAAAGGCATCAATAACAGCATCTGGATCAGGCGTATCATCTAAACATATCATAAAATCATTGAACTGATCTGTAATCAAAGTAAGCATGAATTTTTTTGAATCAACCTTATTCCATTTTATCGCGTAGCCATTTGTTCTTGACAATGAAATAACATGACGATATAAGTTGTCGGCTACGCTAGGCACGAGCCTAGAATTCAGATCAAAATCAAAATTAAAAATCGAACTAATTGGAAAATGATCACTGATCGCGATGTCCAATGTTTTAAACAACATGACATTGCGATGGTGGCTAGAAGTAATTAATGTAAAATCAATAACGGACGACGTACCACGCCCGTTAAAAGTGGGTTCAAAGTCAACCTGAGGATTACAAAAGTCATTTACGAAACCCAGGTTCCAGTCGGAAAGTAAGCTATTAATCAAATTTCCCGTCGTTGAATGCTCAAAGTGAGTACAAGGTTCGCCAATTAAATTTACCACTCCACATGTACCCAGATTGTTGTAAGGGCATAAGTGCCAATTAAAGTCACCTGTCCATATAATACACGGATCATTATATTCTTTTTCTATCTCGTTGAGTAAGCAATTCATTTAGTCTTTTAAGACTTCTTTCTGATCCTCCTTGGGTATATTATTATATAAATTTACTAAAATGATTGAACAATTTCCTTTCCCTTTTAAAAAAAGTAGCTGAAAGACATTATGACCCCCAATGGAATGATGTTTTATATTCAAATTGACAGCGTTTGAGATACAAGTACAAAGCCCCCCAGAGCATCTACCCCTTCTAGACTGAGTGGCTGTAGTAAAGTAAGTACGATAGCCAGCAATATGAGTTTCAACCTGGTCCCAACATTCCTGAAAACAAATAATATCGTATCTTTCAACGAGGTCACAGAAAATAGGATCATTTAGCTTATTAGATAACCCCGCTATGTTCCAGGACAAAAGGGACAATTTTCTTTTATAAACAGGTTCAGATCTTTCCAAAGCGTGCGACTTTAAAACGGGAACCTCTAGTACTCTATTATCCCTCACGGTGGAATTGTGGGGTTGTAAGAGGACCGATTCACCGTCTTGCACAGCTTCAGAATCAATAGGAGCTACAATTTCTGGAGTGACCAGTTCCTCAGGTATAAACCGAGGAACAGTTTGAGTATTTATTAACTCTTTGTCCCCGGCAATATGGCTGTCCCTTGAATGGCCATAGTCAGGAGAGTTACAATCTTTCTTTGGTTTGTTAGATTCACCGCGGGAATCATGCTTGGCTTCACCAATCGGATGGAGTCAATAAACCATCTCCAGGCAACTATATCTATTGGTGGTCGTTATTCCTCGCCAAAAATCCCCGGTTTCCATTTCCCTATTTAATTGCCTTCTCCACCCTCTGGTATCTCTTCCTTTCTCTTGGTGACCTACTTTACCCCTACTACAGTCATAATCTAAATAGAGGGGGGACCTGGGGGGGGTAGAAGAAAGAAAGTTTCTTGGTTCCAATAACCTCATTACTATTATGGGTATCCCAGGAGCAAATATAATCAACCGTAGCCGGGTCCTCAAAATTGACCAAAACACAATCACCCTGAATTGTTTTTCTACCAGAACCCACCCAAGGTGCCCTACGTACCATTAAAATCTTACTCATTCTGTTTGGAGGCAAAGAACGGTTTAAACTAGCCACCATCTTTCTGCCAGGATGACTGACTAAAATACAAATGGGGGCATGGGCCTGGAACGGGTATCTAGCTACCCCCGTAATGCTACTACGTTTGCCATAACCTTCTCTTAATTTGGTCACTCTGCATCAGCAGGTGGGAAAGGGAAAGAAAAGACTGCCTCAGAGGTTGTTGGTGCACCTTCGGATATTTTAGTTCCTCTGCACCCTCTCTGCTCGGTCTTATGTGAAATAAAGGAGGAAAATGTGATATTCACCTCAAATTAAACACTATCTTAGCATCTTAATACATATAACTACTTCAATTATTTTCACTGTAATCTAAAGTATTCTCAAAGGCTATACCGAATCCTTTCTGATGTCAAGTTCTCTCTTGTATTTTAAAAAATAGGTCTCTGTCTCCTATTAAGGAGGATGAAATAGTTTGAACCAATTTTACTTGTCTTGAGACTACTGAAATGTTGACAATTTTATCAATGAAGTCTGTAACAGTTCAAAAATTCCAAAATCCAAATATTCTCTTGTAGCAAGCTCTTATACAAATATGTGTGTATAGAAGAAGGGAAAGAGGAACTCCTGAAACGCGTTTGGCGAATATCTACACTGTTGCCTGTGATCTACTATTTACCTGCTGGCAAGTCTTCATTAAACCTGTTCGAACGATTTTCTTCCGGTGGCTGAACTTCTTTGGGCTAACCTGTAGTTTTGGATTTATAACGGCTGATGCCCAGCCACGGAGTTCGGCCCGTTGCTTTGAAGGCAAACCCATGTAGGCGCCACGTCAAATGACGCCGTACTGAATGGGAGGAAGGTGACTGGTACTTTTTGCGGGGAAAGTGCTAGCTGGATGTTCAATTTGAAGACTGCAAAGCATGGCAGGTACTTGGGTAGTCCCGAGCACGAACCCACTTGGGCTAACATTTTTTGAAATACAGTACAAGAGAGCAAGCATACCCACTTGGGAATACGAAGGTGCACTACACTTACCAGAAGGCCGTGAGGACGGCCACGCCCACAGAGGCAGGTGATGTGGAATTTAAAAGCGCACCTTTTTTTTTTTGCAGCGCAAACTTGTCTAACCGCCACTGAAGAAGGCAAAGAGGAACTCCTGAAACGCGTTTGGCGAATATCTACACTGTTGCCTGTGATCTACTATTTACCTGCTGGCAAGTCTTCATTAAACCTGTTTGAACGATTTTCTTCCGGTGGCTGAACTTCTTGGGGCTAACCTGTAGTTTTGGATTTATAACGGCTGATGCCCAGCCGCGGAGTTCGGCCCGTTGCTTTGAAGGCAAACCCATGTAGGCGCCACGTCAAATGACGCCGTACTGAATGGGAGGAAGGTGACTGGTACTTTTTGCGGGGAAAGTGCTAGCTGGATGTTCAATTTGAAGACTGCAAAGCATGGCAGGTACTTGGGTAGTCCGGAGCACGAACCCACTTGGGCTAACATTTTTTGAAATACAGTACAAGAGAGCAAGCATACCCACTTGGGAATACGAAGGTGCACTACACTTACCAGAAGGCCGTGAGGACGGCCACGCCCACAGAGGCAGGTGATGTGGAATTCAAAAGCGCACTTTTTTTTTTTTTTTTTTTGCAGCGCAAACTTGTCTAACTGCCACTGAAGAAGGGAAAGAGGAACTCCTGAAACGTGTTTGGCGAATATCTACACTGTTGCCTGTGATCTACTATTTACCTGCTGGCAAGTCTTCATTAAACCTGTTTGAACGATTTTCTTCCGGTGGCTGAACTTCTTGGGGCTAACCTGTAGTTTTGGAGATATATATATATATATATATATATATTTTTTTTTATTACCTTCTGACGTTGCCAGTAGGTAGTTATAGATAGGACCTAGTTTCCATAGGAAAGGCGTTTTTTGTTTTCCCAATAACTTTGGCGCCGGATGACAAATAGCAACATTTTCAAAAACTAGTGGGGCGCTCCGGTCAGCACCGGTCTTGAAAGTTTCGGGGCTTTGCACAAATATTTGTGGGGGGGGGCACACTGCCCCCCGCAGCCTGCCACCCCCCGGGGCTTTGTTTTTTTATGTGTGGGGGGCCTCCAAGCCCCCCCCAAACCCCGGGGACCGCCACCCCCGGGGCTTTCATTAATAAATTTGCGGGGGGCACATGGCCCCCCCGCTGCCCGCCACCCCCGGGGCTCTTATTTTTTTAATAATACCTGTGTGAGGAGGGCTCGAGGCCCCCCACACGGACCGCCACCTCCCCGGGGCTCTAATTATTCAAATTTGGGGGTCCGTGACGGACCTCCAAGCCCCGGGGACCACCACCTCCCTGGGGCTGTGCCAATGGTGGGAGGGGGGCCGCACGGCCCCCCTCCTGGAGCCAGTGATGGCCCTAGGGACCGCAACCCCCCAGGGCCAGCTCCTGCAGTGTCCCGGGGTGCCCACCCCCGGGACACTGCTGTTTGCAATGACAGGGCGGGAGCCGTCACTGCAAACTGCTTTGCTTCATTGAAGCGAGAGCAGGGAAACCTGCTCTCGCTTCAACGAAGCAAAGCAGAATTGCTTTTCCACACAGGGAGCTGCATGCCTCCCCACGGTCCCCAACAGATAGGGACGGCCCGGGGGATGGGGTCCCCGGGGCCAGCAGTGGCCCGGGAGGGGAGCCATGCAGTCCCCCCCCCCCCAACAAAAACAAAAAAAAATGTAGGCAGGCCCCGGGGGATGGGGTCTCCGGGGCCATAATAGGCCTGAGGAGGAGGGCCACGCGACCCCCTCCGAGAAAAAGAAAAAAAAAAGCAATGGCCAGGACCCAGGGGATGGGGTCCCCGGGGCCGGAATTGGCCACGGGAGGGGGGACCACGCGGCCCCCTTCCCGTTAAAATATATATATATTTTTTAAAAGGGGGTCAGGCCCTGGGGGATGGGGTCCCCAGGGCCCAAAAAAGTAAAAAGGGGGGCCACACAGCCCCCCCTTCCCAAAGAAAAAAAAACAAAACACACGCGATCTTGCCGGAGGCCCCACCCCCTCCCAGCAACACTCTGCAAACGCGCCCTGTGGCACGTTTTAAGTTGGGGAATACATTCCCCTTCAATACTGGGGGTCCCTGGGGGCCAACTAGCCCACCAGGTACCTCCAGTAAGCGCCACAGGGCTGCGTAGCAGAGAGGTGGTCCAGGCCACGCCCCTTTTGACACCTTCAACGCAGCTCTGTGGCGCTTACTGGAGGTACTTGGTGGGCTAGTTGGACCCCAGGGACCCTCAGGATTCAAGGGGACTTAATCCCCCAACTTAAAAAGTGCCATGGGGCGCGTTTGCACAGTGGTGAAGGGAGGGGGTGGGGCCTGAGGTGACCTGTGTGCAAACGCGCCCTCTCAGATCCACCAACAAATGTCTTATCCCATTCAAGTTCCGCACCGCCAGAAATGGCGGGAGATCCTTTTCACATCTTGCCCTGGCCCTATGGAACTCACTCCCTCTTCATCTACGTATGGGGACCGACCATAGAAAATTATGTAAGGCTCTGAAAACTTTGCTGTTCTTGAGTTCTTCTCTATCTATTTGCTTTCTTCCCTCTCCTCCACTGTTTCTCGGGATAGGCTAGCGCTTTGAGACCTCCGGGTGAAATATGTGCTTAACAAAATCTCATAACATGTTTACCCCGACTTCTTGTTGGTGTCATTCTGTTTTCTGACTAGTCTGAGTGGGATCCTGCTAATCAGGACCCCAGTCACTGTGCTTTTGTACCTTCCTAGTTGGCTGCTGGTGAGCCCTTCTAAGTCCCTAATATATGGTACTAAAGGTACCCAGGGTATAGGTTTCACCATAGGTCTCTTATGGGCTGCAGCATTTATTATGCCACCCATGGGAGACCACTCAAAGTGTGACTAAAAGTCTGCATTGCAGCTTGTGTGCAAGCACCATTTACAACAGATATAGGTTTCCTTATATCGGAGGTCACTGCACGTAAAGCTTATAAGTCACCCTGAAGGCAGGCCTTTCAATACGGAAGGCAGGATGCTTGGTTATCAAGAACAGGGCGTCCTGCAGGACACCCCCTACCAACACAGGAGTAGATTCTCCAGGCTTTGTAAGTGCGGTCAGCCATTTAATACATATAGTGGAAATCAAGTCAATTACGGGATGTCTAACTATACACTGGCTGCACCGAAACCGGTCATGCTTGGTATCAAACATGTTGGAATCCTTTTGTCACTGTGATTTGTCATCAATGGCGCATCATGTATTCATGCTTTGACGTTTGTCTTATTTTTCACACAAAAAAAAAAAAAATCTTAAAAAAAACAACAACAAAAAAACATGTTGGAATCCTACCCCAACACCGATTCCAGTGTTGAATGTAGGATCCATGTACTGGGGGGCTCCCCTAGTATTCCCGGGACCAGCCCTTCAGGGGCTAACAGCAAGCTTGTTCTGCTGCTGACCACAGACACGATTCTGCCCTCCTGCTGCTGTGCCAAGCTCGAGCAGGGGGAAGGTATAACTGTACGTTTCCAGTCACAGGGAGGCATGACCACCTCCCAGACAGGACTTGGTGTATTGGGCTGGGGTAGGGCGCTTGCCGGCGCCACTAGACTGCTTTGAAGGGCACATTTAGAGCCCTCCTTGCAAACACCAGTTGAAACCAGTTCAGGGAGCAGTTGGCTTCTGCTCTGGAGCAAAACTGGACAACAGACAAGACCGTATCCTCCCCTCTATAAAGCCCCCCTGCCCCTATGGGAGGTACCCCTGAAACATCCCAACCCTTTCCTTTAGGTTCTTAAGGGTTTACCTGTGGGTGGCTCTTCAGATTTGTAGTGGGAAGAGATTCAGATCCAAAACCACTTTTACTTCTACCGTCTGGGAGCTTTGGACTTTGCTTTGGGAACCGAGACTTCATCTGGGAAGACTCCTGCTGCTTCTGGTCTTGTTGTCGTCTATGCCTGTGCTTCATCCAGGTTCTTCTCCATGCCGGTGGGCATCAAAGACACTCATAATAATCACCTTTGGAGTGAAGGAGTCACTCCCCTGCATCTGCAGGCACCGCAACTAAGCTGACCGGTCTGCTGCTCCCAACGTCCTCTGGACTTTGTAAGGGCCAGCAACATAGGTGGTGGTTCTGCAACTCCCTCAAGAGCCAGTATCCCTTGTTGGAACCGCTGGAACAGCGCTCCTGTGCACAGAATAGACTTGCCAAGGCTTGTTGACTCTTCTCCAGAGATCTTCTGGCTCCAAGAAGCTCCAGCCTCAAGCATCTCTTCCTGCCAAGATCTTCATCCTCACTGCATCCTCTGCACCGTGGGCCTGCATCTTTGGTGAGCTGCTCGAGGTCCTCTTGCGACTCCTGTGCCAGGCCTGCTCTGACTCTCCTGCACTTAATGAGTCCCTTGGACCTTAACCGTCCTGACACTGCACCTTCTTCGTTTTCCACGTCTGTTGCTGCTGAGGCTTGTTGGTGCTACCGCCGGACACAGACCACCCTGGTTCTCAACTTCCAATGTGGGACAGTTTGTGAAAGGCTCCTGGACTTCCACAGCGTCACCTGGTCCTCACAGCTGTAGCAGCAAGGTCACTGTCAACTCTCCTGCATCTTCTGTCATCTGTAGTCATTGGACTTCCGTGCCTCCTGGTCACTCCTGAGTGGCATAGACTCGGTCCCCTTTGCTTGCAGGCACTCCTCTCCAAGAATCCATCCCTTGATTCCACTGGACTCCTTCACCTTCTTCTCCAGCGATTTAAATTGTGTTGGGAGTTCAGGAAACTGAATCATCGGATGTCACCCACTTTCAAAATGTCCAGCAAGTTTCACTTTCTTTGACCCTCTACTTACTTCAGTCACGCCAACAGTGTAGACTCCGCGAGTGGCCTCTCAAGTGTCACCAAGCCCTTCCAGCCCAATGCCCTCCTCACTCTCCGCCATATCTTTACAACCACTGCAGTTGGGTATGGCAGAAGACTCCTCTAGTAAGCACTGTAGAGCCAACAGGGGTGTCCCTCGGAGTGCATAGCTCTCCTATCCAAATGCATCGACGTTCCCTGCTGTATAGTGAATGCCCTATCATTAATTACCGGCAGCTAGGCTGCCCAATAATACAGTTTCAGGTTCTGGAGTGCCACCTCCCATTGGCCGGTTTCCACGTCAAGGTGGAGAATGCAATTCTCGACGGACCCCTGTCCCATAGCAGCAATCTAGTCACTGCGTCTACATCCCTGAAAAACGTATCTTGGGCTTGCCCCATTCTACACAGAAACGGGCTCCCCGCCGCAGGGGCCCAGCCAAAGATTATATGCGCCTTCATGCGCAGGGATGTGGTGGCAGCGACAGCAGCAAAGAATCCCGGGGCCTGTGGTCCTACCCTTTCCTGCACATTAACAGGCTCCCACGCTGCGGGGGCCCACCCGAAGATTATATGTGCCTCCGGGCGCAGGCTTCAGGCATGTGGTGGCGGCGATGGCCGCAAAGAATCCCACGGCTTGTGCTCCTGGCCCCTCCTACACCAAAACGGGCTCCCGCCATTTTGTATCTCTTGAGGATGAACAGTCTCAGTTTGTGCTGGGCTCTGAACCAATCCTGCCCTATGCAGGTCTGACAGAGGTAGCCAGGCCGATTTGGGTATCCTTTTTGGTGAGCCATCAGACTTGGCTGTGCTGATGACATAGGATTCTGGGCGCCATCATGTCACCTTGATGTACAAGGCGCTGCAGGCATATGCATGTATAGGCATCTGCAGGTCCGAAAGCTTGGGGAATGGATGGCAGATTCCCTTTTTCAGATGTGGACTGGGCTAGAATTTATGTGCAACGCCCACCTGAAGTTTATCCACTAACTTTTTGCATTGTACGTACATGACACCTGTGAGCATGCATAGGTTCAATTTGGAGCAGTCATCTGTCTGTCCCCGTTTTACAAATGCTGACTTTATGTATTTGGCAAGGGATTGTTCACTGGTAGGGGCTTTTTTTTTGGTTAGTTGTGGTGGGTAGACTGCAGAGGACCACTACCTTGGCTTGTGAGCTTGTTTCTCAGCATTGTTCATTGGAGAATATTAATAGCGCAAGAAACGCAAGAGGGAAAACTGCTTCTTGCAGTTGGCTCTAGTGCTGGCCAGGAGGTGAGTCGCCATTACCTGAATGGTAGATAGGGCTCCCACGGTGGACTTATGGGTTTGGGATGTCTCAGAGTGGTCACTGGCTGAGGAACTGTATCTCCGACGTACAGTAATGAATACTAAACTGCAAACAGACCTGGAGGAACTCTGCAACAAATTTCTGGGTGATGAGGCAGGGAATGCCTGAAATGAATCTACTGATAGCGACTCAACTTCATCTATTGGAGAGGGAATATTGCACACTGGGTAGAGTATCTCGGCACTGTATTGTACCCTGGAGGAGGATGGGCGCACACAGCCTCACATCCCAGCACTCAAAGTTTGCCAAGATGCATCATAGTAAATGCAGTGCATGCTAACACTTTGGTGTCAGGTTTTAGTTTTTCACCCTTGTTGGTGCAGCCAGTGCTGTGTATCTCTAGATATGTGTTTCAGGAAAGTGGTCCTTCTTCAGCAGAGAGCAAAACATTCTTTTTGGGGGTGCTGGAAATGCTGCCCAAAGTCTTCTCAGGTCTCTCTACCACTTGCGGGGCGCAAGTGCATCAACCAGAGCTCGTGATTTCCAATCAGTTAGTATTATGTTATGTATTACGGCTGTATTTGTAACTCTGGTGTGCATAAGAATGTACTGCTCAGGCAATCTACATGTAACACATTTTTGCCAATGCTAATGTTGTTACATGTTCTTGGCAAAATGATAAAAGAAGGGTTTAAAAAATAAAATAAAACCCTTTACTTGTGCTGCAACCAACTGCTGGCACTCTTTCCCTCAGTATCAGGAACCCTATCGAGCCTTATGCCTACACAGTTTTTAAAATGGTCAAATGTAGGTTTCTATACTGCTTCTATAAACAGTTGCTAATATTTAACATATCAATAATATTTTAAGCTTTCGTTAGCATAAATAGAGTGAACAGAAAATCATCATAGAAGAGGGCATGGCAAATGGCTGGAAGACCCTTCACAATAAAGTAACTGACACTGTGCTGGTAGATTAAAAAGAAAATTCAATGAATCTGAACAATATTAATCACAAATTCTCAAAGCTTTAACTTTCCTCAAGAACTATTATCATAGCAAAGGAATCATTTCCAAGACTCAAGCCTAGCCATGGAAAACTGCGTTTTTAACAGGTTACTAAAGTTTTTGTCTGTATTGAGTACAACAGCCAGCGAAACACATACCATAAAAGACTATTACACTGAAACAGCGGACACTCCTCAATGATTAAGTTCTACAGTTTTATTTTGAGCAAAAGTAAATACTATTACAGTTCTGAATTGTTTAAGGCAAAAATGTCAGACCTTAAGAAATTTACTAGGGTGGAATGCGCTTTTTTTTTTTTTTACTCCGAAAAACGCACCAACCTACTAGTGCAAATTTTTTATTTTTGTCATTGCAAGCGTCGTTTTTAGACCTAATCCAAAGTGACAGCGCAGCTCTTTGGTTGGCTAAAGACATCTTGGGGACATCCAGAAAGCTTCCCTCAAATACATTTGACCCATTGCTTACCATTGGCTTTGTGGTTTGTAAATTCACATTTTCTTGCTTTCCATTTGTTGACTTTATTTGTGTTACACTGTCCACCATGTCTTTGTCTCTCCCATGGAGAATAGCCAATTTACTGCATTCTTCTAGGAGTGCTTTATGTAAACCTGCCTTTAAATGTTATTCTTATCTTGTCCCATTTGTTGTAGATTCAAAAACAGAGGTCAAACGTTAGGCTCGGTCTTCCAAGGGAGTTTGGTGTTTACTATTCTTTCTCTGAAGTGAGAGGCTTTATCTGATAATCTGAGTGGGTGTGTTTTCCCCTTTGATTCCATGTAGGGTTTTCTCATCTTTATCCTATGAACTCCCTGCATCTGTCTGAACTGTTTTGCCAGCACCATTATACTCCTTTGGGTACTGGGTGCTCTACACATTTATTTTACTTACTAAGTAAAGACTTTTCTAGCACACAATAAAATGTAAATGTTTGTAAATTAACTGTGAACATATTCTAGAATATACCAGAATGAGGAAGTGTTGGAGGCTGGTTTAGTATGTAAGTGAAGCACCATGCACGAATCCAGACAACCCTTATGGTGATTTTAGTGGTTTTAGACAACCACAGAAAGCGGTAGCTGTGGAAAGCAGCCTTCAGGCTAAGTCCGGAAAGAGTGTTAAGCAGCCTGTTTTACCAGACTAATCATGTAGTGTAGGTTAAACGGAAAACAAAAACACAGTGCAGTTATGAAAATAGTAATATTTATTATAAACACTCACTAAAACATTGGCATATCTCCTACCCAGAGATGTAAACACAATACACATATTTTACAAGAACATGCAAGTAGCAAAAATACACAGTGGTCTCCAGGGGGAGACCAAACCATATACTAATGAAGTGCAATGTGAACCACGATTTGAGACTGGACTCAGAAGAGCTGGGGACCCAAGGAACACCCAAGGTAAGTACCCAGGAACCCCAAGGAGGCTGTGTGCAGGGTGGAAACACAGCCACATACTCAATGCAAGTCAATGGGGAAGTTGTAATTGCAGTTTTCGAGAAGGACCTTTCCTAGAGAACCCTGAACAAACACCATGGAAGATGGAAGGTTGGAGAGTCACCCCACCCCTGGATACCCCTGGAACCAGGATACCTACACCAGGGAAGCCAGATGCATAGGTGTGAAGTGATGTCGGACACCGCCGTAAACCACAATGGAGGACTTCAATGAAGATACCGCTGGCGAAGAAGGTGAAAGAGTCCAGTGGAATCCAAGGATGGATTCTTGGAGAGAAGTACCTGAAAGCAGAGGGGACAGAGTCGATGCCACTCGGGACTGACCAGGAGGCACAGAAGACCAATGACCACCGACGACTGAAGATGAAGAAGAGTCAATTGTGGCCTTGTCTCTGCAGCTGTGAGGGCCAGGCGTCGCTGTGGAAGACCAAGAGCCGTTCATGAGCTGTCCCACGGCGAAAGTCAAGAATCAGAGTGTCAGTGTCAGGCGGGAGCATCTCCAAGCCTTGGCAGAAGCACACGTGGAACACGAAGAAGGTGCAGCGTCGGGACCAGCAAAAACCAGGGGACTCACCAAGGGCAGGAGAGTCAGAGCAGGCCCTGAGCACGTAGCGGAGCCCACTGGAGCCAAAGAAGACTCTCAAGAGGACCCACAGGCCGGAGGCACAGGACTTGCAAGAGGACATTGAGCAGCTCACCAAAGATGCAGGCCCACTGTGCAGAGGATGGGGTGAGGACGAAGACCTTGGCAGGAAGAGATGCTGGAGTTTTTTGGAGCGTAAAGATCACTGGAGAAAAGATTCAACAAGTCTTGGCAAATGCAAGTGAATGTGTTACACACAGGTGCTGTTCCAGCGGCTCCAACAAAAGATACTGGCCTCAAACTCGTTGAGAAGACAGCGCAGGCCTCAAGGGAGTTGCATAACCACCACCTGTGTTGCTGGGCCTTTTGAAGTCCAGAGGACATCATGAGCAGCAGACCAGTCAGCTTAGTTGTGGTGCCTGTAGATGGGAGGGACTCCTTCACTCCGGGAGATTTCTTCGGGTGTCTTTGATGCCCACAGGCCTCAAGAAAAACCTGGATTAAGGACAGGCACAGATGATGCAGAAGACTGTCAGGACTACGAAACCAGGAGCAGTAACAGAGATGCAGTATCGGTTGCCAAAGCAAAGTCCAAAGTGCCTAGACGGTACAAGTAGAAGTGGTTTTGGATCTGAATCTTGTCCCACGACGAATCTGAAAAGCCACCTACAGGTAAGTCATTAAGTACACAAAGGAAAGGGTTGGGACGATTCAGGGGTCCCTCCCAGAGGAGGGGCTGGACAGAGGGGAGGATGCTCCCATGTCCTTTGTCGAGCTTCGCGCCAGAGTAGGAGCTAACGGCTCCCTGAACTGGTTTCAAATGGAGTAAGCAAGGAGGGCACCAAATGTGCCCTTCAAAGTAGTCTGGTGGTGCTGCCAAACGCCTCCACCCCAGCCCAATACACTAAATACTGTCTGGGAGGTGGTCACACCTCCCTGCGACAGGAAACCTATTCTACCTCCGGTTGCTCCAGCTCAGCTCAGCAACAGAAGGGCAGAAATAGGTCTGTGGTCCGCAGCAGCACTAGCTTGCTGTTTGACCCCGAAAGGGAATACAGGGAATACAGGGCGCTCCCTAGGGGAACCTAGAGTACATGAATCGGTGTTGGGGTAGGATTCCAACATGTTTGATACCAAACATGACTGGTTTTAGTGCAGCCAATATGTAGTTAGACATCTAGTAACTGACTTGATGTCCACTAGATGTATAAAATGGCTGCCCGCACTTACAAAGCATGGAGAAGCGACTCATGGAGGGCACCCTCACACTTATAACCTAGCACCATGCCTTCAGGATTGAAAGGCCTACCTTAGGGGTGATTTAAAGGTTTTAAGTGCAGTGACCTCAGATATAAGGATACTTCTATCTGGGGTGAGTTGTACTAGCACCAGCTCACACAGGCTGCAATGGCAGGCCTGTAGTCACAGTTTGAGTTGTCTCTCATGGGTGGTATAATACATCCTGCAGTCCATGGGAGACCCCTGGTGTACCTATGCCCTGGGTACCATTGATACCATACACCAGGGACTTAGAAGGGTACACCAGTAGCCAATTAGGAAGGTACCCAAGTACCATAGTCACATTTAGGGAGAGATCACAGGTCCTGATTAGCAGGATCCCAGTCAGACTAGTCAGGAAATAGAATGACACCTGCAAAAAGTGGGAGGTAACCATGAAAGCAGATCCTACTTTCCTACAGGAAGGCACAAATAAAGCACATATTTTTTATAATTCTGAAGTGTGCT
This sequence comes from Triturus cristatus, assembly GCF_964204655.1. Taxonomy (NCBI): domain Eukaryota; kingdom Metazoa; phylum Chordata; class Amphibia; order Caudata; family Salamandridae; genus Triturus; species Triturus cristatus. The sequence goes on from NC_140589.1 coordinate 1,239,385,122, forward strand.
GGAAAGCAATATTTGAAACTATCAAAACAAATCAATACACTAGGTGACTCCTTTTCCACACATTATCGTTTGTGTGCTGTATAGTTTTATCAGTAAAACTCTATGTCTGTGCAAATTTAATGATCATTTCAATTAAAAATGTGTTGTCTGTAATGGCAGTGCACTACTGCACCATGCATAATGACCTCTATTGACACCCTACTCTACTTCACTCTACTCCATGACACTCCACACTGCTCTCCACTACTACACTGTACTCCACTTTATGCCAGTACACAACGCTCCCTCTATGCCACTCCATGTCTCTTTACACCATTCTATGCCACTTCACTCTTCGCCACACTACACTCTACTCCATTCTATGCCCTTCCACCCCAACATCCTCCACTCTACATCACACCATTCTGCTCCGCGACAGTATACAACATTGCATGATACTCCTCTCCACTCTCCTCCAATTAACAACCCTCCACCCCACTCTATGCCACTCCACAACACTGCTCCACCCTTTGACTCTCAAATCCACCCCAGGCCACTCTCCTCTATCCCACTAACTTTTAGCCATGCTGAACAGCAGCCACGCTGGTGTACAACATGGCTAAAACACATTGACAAAACCAACAGCTCTTGAATAAGTGAGAACTATTGGCTTTGTCAATGCTTGATACTTTTGTCAGTCAGTGGAATTTTAAAAGCTAAACTGCACTACGACACAACAAATATATGTAATCTACCCTGCAAAGGGTATTGAAAGGGTTTTGAAGGCTATCCTGCGAGACCTGGGATTAGATGTGAAGTAACAAAGGAATTGAGTAGATTAAGCATAATCAGATATTGCTGCAGTATGTGGATAGCATATAAATAATGCTAACATCCCAACACAGCAACTGGTGAGCAATAATGGAATTAACTAATGTAAAGCTTTGTGACAGCATGAATTTTATAAAGGTTTATCATTGGAATAAAGTACTCACAGCAATATTCAGGATATTACAGGTCAAAGAGGAATTGCTGTGAAACCATAAAATTGATCAAGTCTGCCTCCCAAGTCCTTTCTATATTCATGGAATCCTGGGGGGACAGTACTTACATTGTGTGCAGAAGGGTAATGCACCCACACAGTATTCATTTTTATAATGTGGTGTTAAATGTGGTTGTTATGGCACATCTATGATGCACTAACCTTTGGTGTTATATTTTAAGCCCCAATCGTCTAGTCTCATGCCTTCTTTTTTTCAGTTACACTGCTATTTCCAGATTCACTCTCGAATCAAACCATCACAAGATGTTACACTTGCATAATTCTCAATCCAGTAAACGGGCAATCTTTGGGCATAGAAACGTTTAACTTTGTTCAGCTTCACTGAACTGTGTACTTTTGAGGGCCACAGCAAGCAACCAGTACTGGCGGTCTACATTCCATGGAAGGGCTCGGAGGTGAGGGCTATGCTTGTCCTTTCTTCTTTTTTATTACAGCAGCCATGTTAGCCAGAAAACACAATAACAACTTCATTTACCATAAACACCAGGGAAAAAACGGAGGTTTATAAGAAACAGTCCATTATCCAATCAGGGATCATCACGTTGTACAAGCCGTCCCTTCCCCTGTCAGATGCTTCTTTCTTCGCTGCTCATAGTCGCACCAGTTAAGTGTGGGACTCCAGTCCCTTTTTGCGTTTTATCCTCACACGGAGTAGCCTCTCAGGGACCGTACACTTAATTGGTGTTTGCAGATTTGTGCTTTTTAGGTCTCGCTGAGCCAGCGCACATGCGCTGCTCGGAGAGACATTTAGTATACGGGTTTTCAAAGGGCTACCCACATGAATTCAGACCTGAAGCTTGAGTGCACGATGGCGTGCAAGAGCACAGCTGCTGCTCGTGCTCGCACTCCCTCCTCCCTTCTCCCCCTCCCTTTTCGTCAGCTTTAATCAGGCTCCTCTGCTGTTGGCATTCCCCCCCTCCCTTCTCGCCCAGCCCTTCTTGTCACCTCGGCTTGCACTCACCCCCCCCCTTTCTCCCCTTTCGGCCACTTTGATGTTCTCAGTGAGACGTGCGGCCAATGCTGGTTTTCCTTTGCACTTAAAAGTGCTCCAGTTCCCACGCTCATTGCTTATTTTTAAATAGGTCTCCACAGCAATGCTTTTTGCCCACATGCCGTGCTGTCCTGGCTGAGGAACATCCGGCAGCAGGGTCGCGAGAAGAGCCGGACCGGGTCTGTTTACTCTTTATTTTTATCAAAACATTTCTTCACTGCCCCAACCGATCCTAGCGTTCTCTTTTCATTTTTTGTGGGGCTTGTTTCACTACCTGCCCTGTGTAAGAGGGCTTACCCTGCTGATGCCTAAGCTGTGCCTTGTGAGGCTCCGGAAATGCACTCTACTGTTCTATTGTTGTATATGTTCTTGTACTTGATTGAAGATTATTTTTTTCCAGGGCTGTTCAGTATCTGTCGAATGTTTTCTGCTACTGGTCAAGCTCTGTGTTCTGCTTATTATTCTCTATAAAAGGGAAGCATGCACTCTTTCACTGTGTGTGTCTGTCTGTTGGTCGTCGTGTATCTCTGTCTGTTCTTAATGTTGACAAATCTTTTGATGCTGCTGGCAATGCACGTGCAGTTTCTGTGCTCCTCATAGTGCCGTGTGCGTAGCACCCAATGTGGATTTTCCATGTACCTCCTGCTGCTGTCTCTCACTCACTAGGCAGTCTCTGCATCACTGACTCGCAGTCTATGGACCACTAATAGTGCAGTCTCTGTCTAGCTGACAGTAGCCTGTGCGTCAGCTTTAGTGCAGTCTCTGTATTGTCTCTGTTACACTCACTCTCCTGCCCTATCTCTGTGTCACTCCTTGTGCTGTCCTAGTGTCACTCAAAATTCAGCCTCTGCAACCCTACCGTGCGGCCCCTGTAGCACTCAAAATGCACTCACAGTTCAGTCTGTCTACCACTCATGCTGCTGTCTCTGGGTGTCTCACTCTACAGTTTCCAAATAACTCACCATACAGCCTCTGTGGCTCAGTCCCTTTATCCTTCACAGTGTGGTTTCTGCATCACTCACGGCTCACTCCCTTTGCCACTCATGCGGTTGTCTCTGTGAGTCTCACTCTACAGTTTGCCTGTGATATCTCTCCGTCATCCATGGTAAGTCTCGGTACCACAGGGGGGACAGTCCTCTATTGTTCTTTTCGCTGTCTCTTTACAGCTCATTGTGCAGTCTCTTCAACGTTCCCTGTGCTCTCTCTTATTCACGCATTGAGCAGTTTCGGTATCACTCACTGCGTGAGCAGATTCACATTACATTTCGTCGAGTGGCTTAGCCACAGGAGGCGTCTGCGTTGCTTTTGTTCACGTTTGACGGCCTCATTCATTTGCTAAATATAAGGGGACAACATTTGCATATAATAGAAAGTGAATTGTGGATGTAGGCCTACGGCTTTATCCCATGGCCTAAGTATGGAAATATACATAGATGTTGTGTCTACGCCTACTGTGCACCTACTTAGCCCCCACCACACTGTGCCCAGCAACTTTCAAAACAAGGATTGGCATAGCCAATAGGTCTAGCTTTTGGGACCTTATAAGTATTTAGTTATGCAGCAGAATATCCTTGGTGCAACAACATCAACTGTTGCATGGCTAAACACTTATAAGGTCCCAAAGGCGAGACCTATTGGCTATGCCAATGCTTGTTGTTAGCGGACGTGGGAATGCCACACTCCTCCTTCGTGGCCTCTCCGTTCTCTTTGCTGACCCCATCAGAGGGGTCACAGGGCATCGGTGCACGACAGTCTTCCGGCCGCTAGAGAGCGTGCAATGCAGCACGTTGCAGTGCAAAGTTTTTTCCTGGTTAACCACTGCAGTCTGCGCCTCAGTTTCCCATTCCTGAGCGTCACTTACTCGGCCCCTCCCACCTGGAGCCTGAACACCCTGCGGTGTAAGACCAGTCAGGAGTGCTGAAGATAACGGCAGACTGCCCAGGTGGTTAATTAACAAGCTAGTGCCCGCTTTGAACCTCAGGGCTCTGTCTGCCTAACCCTGGATTGTAGGGCCTTGGGTGAGTCCCAGGCCGTTGGATATATCTCACTCTGTGGGGCTTCCAATTTGAACGAGATCTACCACCATTCTAACCCTGATTGACCTCTACAGGCTTCTGAAGCTCTCTGCTTAGGGGTTCCCACCCCTACCCATTAATCCTGCTTATCTGGTGGGTGACCATGGAGATACCCCTCAGATTACCTCCCTGTAATTACCTGCAACTGCGGGAGTTGCCTCCATCTAATCACCTGTAAGTATAGTTGTATGGAAGAATACAAAGAGTTTTATGAGCAGGAGGAGGGCGTGGAGTACTTCCCGGCCACGGATGGCTTCTGTGACGCAATGGACGCCTCCATTATTCGAAGGGTCTCAGACGCGATAACCCCTCTGGAGAAGAGAATAATGGAGATGGCACAACAGTGCCTACAACCCCTCACTCCGAGGGAAGAACGGCCAGGGCAGTTGGCCCCAGAACCTCCAGAGCAGGCTTCCGCCTCCCACTCTGAGGACCCATGGAAGCATCAACATGATGCAGGGGTGGACCTAGACACCTTTGACAGGCTGAAGGCATTTCAAGTTCTGAGCCCCCTAACCCCCACTTCCCAATGATCCGGTCTTTGACCCTCTCAAGGACACTGTGGCCAATTCCACTCCTCCGCCATCCTCCGATGATTCCCATGATCTCTGAGGCCTTTTTCTAGACCCCCTTCGGGGGTTGCAGTCCACAACAGTGTTCCCTTCGGGACCCCAGTCGACCTGCTGGACACAGACGACCTGATGCATAACTGCTTCTCGGAGTGGACCCCATGTGAGAAGATGGCCAAGAGGTCCGTAACCGCCTTAGGGTGGAGTACCTATGGCAGTCTTTAGACAATAAAGTGGCCCCGAAGCCAGACATTAATGCATGTACGGCCACCTTTCTGGCCAAATATATCCAAGATAAAGGGTATCGACCGCTCCTGGAGAAACACCTGGATGTCACCGGCTCACTAGTGAAGATCTTTGACATAGCGGGGGGAACACCAAAGCCTCCGGAGCCCTCATTCCCACTGATGTGCTTTCCATTTGTGCCCAACAGGCCATCATATTTTTAGGAAATGCTAACAGCGCCATCTCCACCGAGAGGCGCATGTCTTCATTGATAAAGATTGACCCGAAGCTCGGGGAGTTGGCTGCCTCAGAGGGGGGGCAGGTGCCACAAGGAGGGCTCTTTGGCAACCCACTCCTCAAGGAGCTTTTCGAGTTAGCATCCACCTTCAACTAACTGGACAAGGCCCAGTCCACAGTCCAGCTCATCTTCAACGCACATGTTTTCTCCGTAGTCGGCTGTGGTAGGGGGAGCTCGACTTGCCGTTCCCAATACTCCGCCTCTGGCCAGGCTTCACAGCGAGGACAGTGGCAGGACTCCGCTTGATTTGGGGGGATTCTACCCCATCAGAAAGCGACCGCACCACAGAGGGCGAAAGGGGCATTTTGCCATTCCCTGCCTCATACGGCAGATTTTAACCAGCAATCTATTTCTGGTGTAAATGCAAGAGGGAGTCAGTGCCTGGTGATTCATCTCTGGGTATTCAACGAGTGGCTGGTATACCACTACTTCAAGATGTAGGGCATCCACCTCCTTCGAGATCCGCTTCGTCTTAACGACTGGATGGTCCGCTTGGGCCTCAAGGATGCTTACCTCACGGTTCCCAATTTCCTGCCACATCGGCGATTCCTCCATTCCAAAGGCGGGGGCAAACTTTCGAGTTCACCTCTCTCCCCTTCAGACTGTCCTCTCCCCCCTAGCTGTTAAGTAAAGGTTCTGAAGCCGGTCATTAAGAACCTGAGGGTGTCCAGTATATGTATGATCATGAACCTGGACGACATGCTTTTGATGGATCAATGCCTAAAGGCGCTATCTCAACACCTCCAAAAGGTAGTGATGCTCCTGCAATCTTTGGGGTTTGTAATAAATCAAGCGAAGTCCAACCTGACTCCTGCGCGCTCCATTACCTTTCTGGTGTTTGTGATGGATTTGGTGGAGATTACCCTGCGTTTTCCTTCCAGGGAGGTGGCGAAGGTCAGGAGAACATTGGCATAACCGGTGGCTTCCCTGTGCCAAATAGCCAGGGTGGTAGGTCTCTTGTCAGCCTCGATCCAGGCCATTTTTCAGGGGCACTCCACTTTGAGCCTTACAGCGATTGAAAGCATCTCACTTTTGTCAGGGCTTCACATACTCCCAATTTGTTCCCCTATCAGAGGAGGCCAAGGAGGAGCTTCGGTGGTGGCTTTCCCACATGACGAAGTGGAATGGGTTCGCCATATTAAGTTCCCACTCACACATAGTTATAAAGTCGGACACCAGCAGGTCCAGATGGTGGCTCCCTGTGGTCGGTTCACTACAGGCAGAGTTTGGTCTGCAGACCAACTATCCCTTCACATCAACTGCCTGGAATTAATGGCAGGCTCCTTTGCAGTTGAATGTTGGACTAGAGACTGGGTCCAGTCATGTGCATGGAAACGTAGCAGCAGACCATTACATCAACCATCTAGGTACATGCGGTCGAGAGCTCTTTCCAATCTAGCCAAGGACTTTTGGGAGTATGTCTCAAACACAATGTCTCGGTGACAGCGTAACACCTTCCAGGCTCAGCCAACCAAGTGGCGGACTGGCACTTCCACCATCTCAGGGATTTAAGCATGTGACAACTTCCAAAGAAATTCCAGAACCTGTGCTCCAGTTGAGGTCCCTTCACGATTGACTAGTTTGCACTTTGGCTCGACCACCAGCTTGCCCGGTACTTCAGCTGGAGGCCGGATCCAGGGGAAGTGGCGACGGAGTCACTCCTCCAAGATTGGTCACAGGAGCAGAATAATGACGTTCTACCATTTGTCATGATCATGTGCTTGACTGACTAGGTGCGCAGGCAGGGGGGCGGAGATGTTGTTTATCACCCCTCTGTGTAAGTCGCAAGTGTGGTTTCCAGTTCTGATGGAACTTTTTTGGGCTTCTCCAATCTGTCTACCACAATATCCTCACCTTCTTACCGATCCAGCAGGGTATCCTCACTCTCTGATGAACGGCAACCTTCAGCTCATGGCGTGGAGGATTACAGGGAAAGATGGCAAGTCCCTGGCCTATCGAGAGACAAGCAGACCTTCTCTTGCGGGCTTGGGCGGACGGCACAGTTAAGAGGTACCAGTCTGCCTGGTCCAGATGGGAGAGTTGGTGTCTGCAACGGAATCTGGATCCCACGGGGACAGACATTGTCCATGTTCTGAATCTTTTGGCGTCAGGAGGTATGGCCTACAGATCTGTGAATACATTTAGGTCCACGATTTCGGCGGGACATGAAACTATCGCGGGTGCACCAGTTGGGGAGCATACTTTGTTATGCAAGCTACTTTGTGGTATTAGACTCTCTCTACCGCCTGAAGCCCGTTACTCGGTCCTCTGGGACATGAATACGGTCTTACATTTCCTATCCTCATGGCAGAGTAACGGATATCTTTCCCAGAAGCAGTTGTCAGTTAAGCTAGCTATTCTGCTGCACCTCCTCTCCTGCAGGAGAATGATGGATGTCCGAGCCTTTGATATCACGGGGAGGTTCTTTCCTCGGGCAGGAGCTACCTTCCAAGTGTCCAGGTGCCCCAAATGTAACTCTCAAGTAACTTCCCATCCAGCTTTCTCAGAGGGGCTAAAACTGTGTGTGGTCAGATGTATCAAGGCATATGAAAGTATGACCGTGGAGCTTCGGCCCCACAGGGAAAAGAAACTGCTGATAGCACTGAGGAAGCCTTTCCGAGCAGTCTCCTTTCCGACCATTCCAAGGTGGGTGCGATGGATCATGCAGGAGGCAGGAATTGACACCAAGATGTTCGGTGCGCACTCCGCTCGGGGAGCAATGGCCTCCAAATCTTTTGTTCTAGGAGCCCGCTTGGTGGATATCTTGAATGTAGCAGACTGGTCTTCGGATTAGACCTTTAAGAGGTTTTATTTCAAACCAGTATCCTCCATTGCGGCTCTGGAGGTGGACAAGCTTCAAACCAGCATAATCCTCGCCTCAGGGTCCTGCCATAGAAAGAAAAATGTCCTAGTTAACGTAACGGAAAGTTTCAATTCTATTAAGGACTCTAAAGTGGAGGATTGACCCAACCACACATACGTGACAACCTGCCCCAGTTCTTAGATCTCGTATGAGATTAAGTAAAGTGTTTCAACTATCTTCATGGTGACCCTACCAATTGCAACTCTGTCTACAACATGTCCAGCCAATGTTCGGGGGCCGGGGGGGTCCAGGCGTTGGGGATTGTTTAGCCTCTATTTTGTTGCTACCCTCTTCGGCTTTGCTAGCCATGATGTTGCAACGCACATGGTGCCCATCTTATACAATACTAAAAGTACAAATGTACCACTTAATTAAGCATTGCAGCACTGATGCGTGTAGATCATATGCCAACTGAAAATGCAATAAATTAGGTTTTATAAAAAGTCTTTTCATGGTGATATATGCTTGGTGTGACTCTCGGGATTATAGTTCTAGGCCCTTTGACATGACTTTAGTGTTGTTATGGGTTACACCTTTTGTTCGCTAGACCTTTTAGTTGTTGCTGCCTGCAAGGATTATTTTTTACGGTTTTCATCAGTGCTCTCTATTCCAGGAATGCATTCATCGAAACAGGACTGAGAAGCTACACGGCGGCTTGATCACAGAAAGAATGAGGTCAACTGACAAGGGAAAGGACGGCTTATACAATGTAATGATCCCCGATCGGATAATGGACTGTTTCTTATCAACCTCAGTTTTTTCCCTGGTGTTTATGGGAAATGAAGTTGTTGTTATCGTGTTTACTGGTTAACATAGCTGCTGTAATAAAAACGAAAAAAGAAAAGCATAATCCTTGCCACAGAGTCCCTAATAGAATTGAAACTTTCTGTTACGATAGCTATAAGATTTTTCATTATGTTTACAATAAAGCTCAGACCCTTAATTATTACCAGCAATGAGGTTATTTTCTAATAAAAAGCAAGTTCAGATAACCGAACACGTCAACAAAAATCAAGTTGGTAAAATGAGTTTGCACAATTATTATTCCTCTAGAAGTTAATGAACAAAAATCAAAGTAGACTTAAGGAAGAAAAAACCATTGGTAAAGTCAAAAGGTTTTGCTTTAACGTTCTAATGCATGTAAAAATGAAAAGTTACTATTTATGCCACATCTCTGTTCAACCAGCTTATCCCTGTGCTCACTATGCCTGTTCCCTATTTTTGTATTCCCCAGCTTACCCTGCTGCTTGACACCAGCACTGTAAGCATACGAAAGAAAAACAAAAAACCTACAAAAGCAGCACTGCTAACTTGGTGGATTAAAAAAACAAAAATCAGGTTAACGTCATAGGAGGCATAGAAACAGATAGTTTGCACAGAGACAGCATAAAAAGTGTATTTGCATTTGTGAATAGTGTCTGCATGCATTAGTACAATAAGGCAAGGCCTGTTGGCTTTGCCAATGCTTGCTTTCAAGTGTTTAAGGACTCTAGATTTTAACATTTCTATCTCGGATTCAACATTTGAAGAGATCTCTGGTCAGGATTTTGAAAGGAATGAAGAAGTGGCCTGACCTTTCCAAAAAGAGATAGGTTTGTATATGAGGTTTAGTTATTACAAATAGGTTGAGGGAAGACTAGAGTTAGGAAGGTGCAATGTTACAGTAGGTTGTCTTTATCAAGACAAGCAGAGCAATGTGGGTGTCTTCAACTTTTGTATGTATTGATTCAACTTTAATAATTCAGCACAGAAGTGCCAAGTGGGGATGTTTTGGCCTTTCTGGAAAACGCTTCATTTATTCCAATGTCTTCAACTTTTTCCGATTGAAGATGAACTATTCCATAAATATCTGATCATAAAAATTCAGTTGATTAGTGTGAAGACAATTTTTGCTGCCGATAGAGATGTTCAACCTCAGTCGTTTACGCCATGTTTGTAATCTCCACTGAGGAGCATTAGATTGAGGAGGAGTTTGTAGAGATTTCATTTTTAAAAAGTTGAAGCCTACGAGACAGTGCAACTATCTGGTTTGCTAAAGTCATCTTGGGGACATTCAGAAAGCTTAACTGGGAATGCATTTCATCAGTTGCTTACCATTGGCTTTGTGAATTGTAACTCACATTGTCTGGCTTTCTATTTGCTGGCTTTATTTGTTTTAGACTATCTAGTGGGAGTTCAACCCTCCCAAGGAGAAATGCCTGCTCACACTAGCTCTCTTTGTATTCTACCACAAATGCTCCTTTCTGTAAACAGGCCTGTAAATGTTGCTCTTATTTTGTCACATTTGTTGTGCATTCAAAGACAGAGACTAATGTGAGGCTCTGTCTTCCAAGGGAGCTAGGCGTTGACTTTTCTTTTTCAGACTTTAAAGTGAGAGGATTTATGTGACAATCTTTCTGGGTACGGGGGTAGTAAAGGTTTTTTCTCTAGTACACAACATTTGGGGTCTCCAACCCATTTTGTAGTGACAGCTACTTTTGATCAGTGAAAATTATCGTGAACTGCTGAAGCCCAATCCACCTGCCCATTGTTACCAGACACCCCCTTGCTCAGGTTCATTAAATTTATGTATGCCTAAAGTCAAGGACTATGGTGTGAACAAAGATAATTTGACTTGGGGCACTAGGACTGGGCGGTCATGTGTGTCAGTGAGAGTGTTTGGGGATGTGTGAACACGTGTGTGTATGAATGGGATATATGTGTATGGGTGAATGAGTGTCATATGTACTTGTGGCACAGGACATACCTTTTGTAATATGTGGCACTGTTACATGTGTAACACAAACATACACATTTTTTTTAAGGTGAGAAATTTAAAGTGCAGAAACTGTTCTGCAAAAAACGTTTCATAATATGGATAATTTTTTTTCTGCACTTTAATTTCTCCCACTTAAAACAAGCATTTGCAATGCAATAGGTCTCACATTAGTGAAACTTTGAGCTATAGGCGTTGTGAAAGCTCATGTTCGGGTTTTTTGGGTTAAAAATATCCCAGCATTAGCAATAGGAATTAAAAAAAAATCTGGGATCTTTAACAAAAAAATTTAACATTAGCATTTGCAACGCCAATAGCTCAAAGTTTCACTAATGTGAGACCTATTGCTTTGCAAATGATGGTTCTAGCATGAGTTTCGAGTGGTTACGTCTCGGAGCAGACAAGAGGCTCCCTCCGGGTGTTAGTGAAAGCAGCACCCCCTAACAATATCTATCCGGTAACCAGCCCAGTATTCCCTCCCAAGTAAATGTAGGCAAGTTTTATTTTGCCTAGAGGGCTGGGTATCCCCGCACAGTTTCTGTATCTGCCCATATTTTTAGCACCTGGAGGGACGCTGGCTTGTTCGCTATTTTTCCTGGAAGTGTTATATATTTTCCAGATGGCGTTCAACGTAGATCCTCGAGCTATTTGATTATATCAGTTCCACAGTCAAATGCGTACAAGTGCACCAATTTAAACCCATTAATTTAAATGGACTCTTTATTGTACGTGTGCACGGAGAGATAATATACTGAAGGGGATAGCATAGAAAGGCGGGGCTGGGATCGGCCCCGCCGCAAATATGGCGGGGCACCGACCCCCTCCCCCCCCCCGCCCTCGCATGTCCACCCGGCGGCGCGGACCACCGCGTCATCATGACGCGGTGGGCGCGCCGTGTCCGTGATTGGCTCGCGACGGTGACCCATGGCCCAGAAGCGATTAAGGCGCTTCCGGGTCATGGGGGAGTGGGGGGGGGGGGCTGGGTGTCAGGCCAGTTAGAACTGGTCTGCCCCCATGTATTAGGATAAAAGGCTGGGGAGCGTGGGACTCTTTGTCCCGCGCTCTCCCAGCATCTGGTCGCAGCCCTTAGGAGGCTGCTTAACTGCTTTGTTTATTTTTATTGCAGGTTCGTGTCCCGGGACGAGGACTCCCGTGCAGCGCCGGTGTTTTGCTTCGTGGTTCGCGGATACGGAGAAGAGACCTGGATTACGATCTTCCTGGGCAGCGTGGTTTCGGGTCTTGGGGTCTTGAAGTCACGCCGTTCCGCTGATACGAGAGGAGACCTGGATTATTCGATCTTCCTGGGCAGCGCGAGTACGGCGATTCGGTGGAGCTCTCTGGCATCGTGGTCTGGGAAGCTCGTGAGGTTTGCAGGGCGCGCGCACACGCCGATACGGTAACCGTCAAGGGGGGGGGCCCAGGGGGCTGAGCTGTGGGTCCGGAGCTCGTTTTTTGTTGTGTTTAAGCACCAAAGGTGCTAGTTGTGTTGGGAGGAGCAACTGTGTGTGGCATAAGGCTACTGGGAGTGAGTGACATTGAACCTCCTTTTTATACGAACATTTAGTGGGGATACTCAGTCATTGTGGCCTGATAGTTACAGTCTGGGGCTCTTATTTTCAGGTTACAGGTTTAATTACCCATTGATTCTGTCCTGGTGGTTTTCTTCAAAAAACTCCTGCGCTTGTGTGGGTACAGTCAAGTCATTTTTCGTGGGCCTCTGCATAGCATCTTGGGGCATACAAGTGACTGCATTGGATTACAATCATAATTTGGGGTACTTTTTTGGTGAAACAGTGTTTAGTATTTCGCTATAATTGTTTGTTTGGTGCACATTTCCCCGAAACTGCAGTGTACCGATTTTCATGTGTATGTTTTTAAGGGGGGCAGGTATTGTGTCTGCAATATTGTGATTGTTATATTGCGCTAAGCCTGTGTCGCTTGTGTTTTTCCAGGTAAAGCGCTGGTTGAATTGAGGTTGGGAAGAGGGTATTGAAGGACAGGCGTGTGGGTCATAGCATAGCATGTCAGGAAGCGGGGAACCAAGCGTTCGCGCATGGAGCATATGCTGGAGGCAATGATTTCTTAGGATGGCGACTATGGATAGGAGGTGGGGCAAGGTGGAGCAAATGGGCCATAGCCTGGCTGAGCTCAGGCAGAAGGTGGAGGATCAGGGTGGGCCGTCCGGGAGGCCTAAGCGGACAATAGTACCCCCAAAACCGAGGGGGGAATTGGAGGCTCTCCCTAAGAGGGTTAGACATAAGAAGGGTAAGATCCAGGATCCCAAAATAGTGGAACCTCTAGAGACACCGGGTGGGGGTGGTCCGTCCGGGCTCCCAGCAGTGCCAGAGACTCCGGATTTAGTGCCCAACGTCCCAGGGTCAGCAGTACCAGTACCTGCACCAGTTCCGGTGGCCCCTGTGACTGAACCGGTAGTGCCAAGTATCATCCCGGTTGTGCCCCCAACAGGCTCCAATGTTCCTGTCTAGAACCCTGTGGCCCCGGTACCATCACCAGCAGGGGGTGGGAAGGTCCCGTTGGAATTAGCCACTCAAATAGCGGCAGTTCTCCCATGGTTAGGAAAGGGGAGGGTGTTGCCCTTGGCGGCGGGCAACGATCCCTTGGCAGAGGCACAAAGAATGGTGGCAAAGATCATGGCGGCCCCGGGGGGGGGAACAGAGCCTGGGAGCGGAGAAGGCACAGCAAGCACAGCCAGGGCTTCAGGAAAGCGACAGTAGAAAAGCCAAGACGGCAGAGCCAGCGGGTAAGGAGCTGGCTTTACCATTGTTGGGCGCCGGGGCATTTTCTGTGTATATGGCCATAGTGGCTGAACGTACACCTAATATGCAAGCGGAAATGGCATGTTACCAGAGCAGGGTGGCAATGACGCATGATAAATACGGGGGTGTGGGTTGGAAGGAATATGATATGAACTTCAGGAAGGCGAAAGAGTTTGACTCTTCACTCACATGGGACAGGGTGGATTCTATTTCCTGGTTTGACCAGTTTGGCCCAGGGCAGCCGGGCAGTACAGGGGCAGTACAGGGGCAAGGCACACATTTCGCCGCCACATCAGCCCTTTCGGCCAGGGCACCCCGGGGCGTCGGCGCCGGCCACTGAGAAAGGGGGAAGGCGAAAGGGAGTGTGCTGGGACTTTAATAGGAAGTCCTGTACTAGAGCCCAAGGCACCTGTAAATTCAGGCACGCATGTGCCATATGTAATCACCCCTCTCACCCAGAGTCAAAGTGCCTTAAGAAAGGGAACACCTTTTCAGGGTCAAGAGGGGGGAAAAAACAAGACTGAGGAGGAAATGGAAAAGGTAACGCATTCACCCATTGATGTCTTTGCTATGAATTCCTGGTTAAATCGGTATCCAGATCATGCTACAGCTAGGATGCTGCAGGAAGGGTTTTTGTATGGTTTCAGGATACCAGTTGGGGATTACAAAGGGACATCGGAGTGCAAAAATCAATTGTCTGTCAGATCAAACACAAGGGTTGTAGTGCAAAAGATTAAGAAGGAATTGGGCTTAGGGAGAAGAGTGGGTCCGTTTGATGTCCCCCCGGTGCCTAATTTTGTCTGTTCTCCCCTAGGGGTGGTACCAAAAAAGGAAGAGGGGGAGTTTAGGTTGATTCATAATCTATCAGCGCCCAGAGGCAAGTCATTGAATGATGCCATCAATGAAGAACTTTGCAGTGTAAAATATGCGTCCTTTGATCAGGCAGTAGAGATGTTGAGGGTTTTGGGTCCGGGGGCCTGGCTGGCAAAATCTGATATTGAATCTGCATTCCGACTGTTGCCAGTGCATCCTTTAGATCATCATTTGCTGGGTTTTTCATTTCAAGGACAGTTTTACATGGATAGGTGCATGCCTATGGGTTGTTTAGTTTCCTGTGCTTACTTTGAAAAATTTAGTTCATTTTTGGAGTGGGTTTTCTGACAAGAGACAGGACATCATTTTGTGATGCATTATCTCGATGATTTTCTCTTTCTGGGACCGGCGGGCTCTCAGGAATGTTTTGTGGCCTTGGAGGAATTCTGTGGACTCATGCGTACATTTGGGGTCCCCCTGGATCAGGGGAAGACAGTGGGGCCAACAACCAAAATTGAGTTCCTAGGCATTGAAATTGATTCAGTACAGGGCTGTTTTAGGTTACCTGAACAAAAGATAATGAAATTCCGTGCTGCTTTGCAGCAGTGTTTGTTAAAGGACAAAGTGACGTTACATCAGTTGCAGCAGGTTGTAGGCCAGTTGAATTTTGCACTAAGGGTGATACCTATGGCTCGACCATTCTCTCGTTCCATTTCTCAGGCCATGACAGGCTTACACGAGAAACACCATCACACGCGACTGTCATCTGAGGTTCGCCAGGACATGCGGATTTGGATTGCATTCCTGGAGGGTTTCAATGGCAGAGTAGTGTGGCCCGGTCCCCCCACTACTTCGGCTGCCTTAGGTTTATGGACTGACGCGGCGGGTAGTGTGGGATTTGGTGCCATACTTGGGAACAAGTGGGTGGCTCAGCTGTGGCCGGGGTGGTGGTTTGAGTGTGGATTAACAGCTAACATAGGTTTTTTGGAATTGTTTCCCATTTGGGTTGCATTAACGGTATGGCCCCAGGATCTGCAGAATCAGTCTGTAATCTTTTGGTCTGATAACATGACAGTGGTAGAATCCATCAATCAACAGGCAGCAAGGTGTAAAATGATTCTTCACCTGTTGAAAGAGATAGTGCTGTTATGTATGAAATTAAATGTACAGTTTAAGGCAAAGCATGTCCGGGAGTGCGGAATAATGCTGCTGACGCACTCTCTCGCTTCAAGATGCAGGTTTTCAGGGACCATCTACCATCCGCAGAGGCAACATCAGCACACTTTCCCGAAGTTCTTTGGCAGATTGGTGCCCCCAACTACAGAACCTCGTGGCTGCTAGCCTAGCTCCTGGGACCAGGAAAGCTTATGAAGGGGCGTTTTGGTCTTACTGTACTTTTTTGGGTCAAGAATGGGAGGAGAGATGGGATACGTCAGGCGCATTCCTCTTGTTTTTAGACAGCCTACATAAGGGGGGGCGCACAGTGGCGGCAGCCAGGCGACATGTAGCGGCAGTTTCCTTCTTTGCGCAGATCAGAGACACGAACGATCCCACAAATAGTTTCATTGTGAGAAAGGCATTGAAGGGGTGGCGACGAATCCAAGGTGGGATTCCTGACACCAGGCAGCCGATAGGGTTGGAGCGGCTGAGTGCGCTGCTGACGGCGCTGGGCGCCATTTGCAGTTCAGTGGGGGAGACTCTATTATTCAGAGCTGCCTTTGCATTAGCTTTTTATGGGGCATTCAGAGTTGGTGAATTGGTGGCACGCAACAAGCAGGATAGTCAGGGTGGGCTCTTAATGGAGTACGTGAAGGTACAAGGTGACATTTTGCTTTTGACCATCAAAAAAAATCAAAAACCGATCAGGAAGCTCGGGGAGAAGGGGTGGTACTGCATAGGGCGCGAAACAACCCGTGTTGCCCGGTAATGCATCTTGAAAATTACCTCAGTCTGAGGAACAGCGCGTTGGGTGGAGCATTGTTATTACATGCGGACGGTACACCACTTACCATGTACCAGTTCAAAAAAGTGTTGGATATGGCAATCAGCAAGGCAGGCATGGATCCAAGAGTTTTCGGAACGCATTCTTTCAGGATAGGGGCTGCCACTGAGGCAACGGCTAGGGGGTTGCACTTCAGTAAGTTACAGAGGATTGGACGATGGGTTTCCAATAGTTATAAGCGTTATGTGCGGCTGCACATGTTGTGATTACACATTATAATTGTGTACTGATGCTTCCCTGTCTGTCGTTTTCTTCACAGTTTCTCAAACCTGTCACGCAGGGGGGGAACTGCCATCATCGCAGCAACAACATTCTCCGCAACGATCAACAAAGCTACAGGTCACAGGGACACGTAATGTGTGGATTGTGGGGCATTCATATGTACGGCGTATGAAATTTGTTTTTCTCGCAGGTGACTATAGGAAACGGGCAGAGCAGAGGGGTTTCACAGTATCTTTTCATGGAAAGGGGGGCCTTTGCCTTAGTCAATTTCGGGGCTTTATGATTGATCAGCTGAAGAGACACAGTCCTCCTCCCTCTATTGTTATTTTACACCTGGGGGGCAATGACCTGGTCACGTTGGGCAGGAGGGTCTTGTTTGAGAACATCATCTCTGAGATTGGTTGGTTAGCCAAAGCGTGCCAGGGTTGCTACATAGTCTGGTCACACATGATACCTAGATTTAAATGGAGAGGGGGGGGGACTCGGTGAGAGCTTTGAACCACTCGGTAAAGAGGGTCAATAACAAAATAGGGAAACTGTTCAGATCTTCCAAATTGCAGTGCATTGCACATGGGTGTGTCAGGGGGGAACCATGCTTCTTAAAAGACGGGGTCCACTTGACTTGGTTGGGTAACGACTTAATGTTGGGAGAATTTCATGGCTTGGCTAGAGGGTCTGAGGGAAGGGCCATGACCTTTCTGAGGGATAGGTTGGGGGGGGGCCAGATAGTCGGGCAACTATGCTGGCCTGTGGCAGTAAGGTCATGACTAGTGAGCAGTAAATTTAAGGTCCTTAGGGGGCGGACTCATTCTCGGATGGGGTCGCCCAGGGGGAGGGACAAGGGGTCTCTCCTATAACTCCAGGGGCGGTACATCCGGTTGGCTGGATGGGTGCGGTGAAGGGGGGGGGGGGGGTCAGGCTTTCTTTTAGGCTGGTTGGCCACCCCGCACTGGCATGGACGTCATTAAATGGCGCAGAGTGCAAGACCCCCCAAATTGGCGTAGAGTTCAGGGAACGTATGGGAGTACCCTCTCGGTAAGCGGGCCCCCGGCGCATGTGCAACCCTACGGGGGGGCGTGGTAAATTGATAAGGATCTGACACCAGTTAATGACCTTGCCGTAGGCCCAAATAGGATACGCAGAAAGTAATTAATGTACGATTATGATCTTTATGTTAGATTCGGATAGGAGAACTATGTATTCGTGATATGTTAAGGTTAGCCATCTGAAATCTGTGCATATTAATTGTAATCAAATGTCGTGTTGTGTTTCTGCGTATAAAATTTGTGTAAATAATGTTTATTTCTTAAAATTTTAATTTGTTTTCATATTTTAATAAATACGGCCTGGGGTTGTTCGACCCCCGCCTCCAAAAGTCATTACCTCTCATGTCCCTCATTACAAATGTGTTTATGCCGGGGGGGGGGGGTGGGGGTGGAGGGGGAGGGGGAAATTCGGTAGTCCCTGACCATATAGAAAGGCGGGGCCGGGACCGGCCCCGCCGCAAATATGGCGGGGCACCGACCCCCTCCCCCCCCGCCCTCGCATGTCCACCCGGCGGCGCGGACCAATTGCGTCATCATGACGCGGTGGGCGCGCCGTGTCCGTGATTGGCTCGCGACAGTGACCCATGGCCCGCAAGCGATTAAGGCGCTTCCGGGTCATGGGGGAGTGAGGGGGGGGGGAGGCTGGGGGTCAGGCCAGTTAGAACTGGTCTGCCCCCATGTATTAGGATAAAAGGCTGGGGAGCGTGGGACTCGGTCTCTTTGTCCCACGCTCTCCCAGCATCTGGCCGCAGCCCTTAGGAGGCTGCTTAACTGCTTTGTTTACCCACCCTCCATCCCCTGTTGCAAGGTATTTAATGGGTGTTTGTAATTGATGATGGGGTCGCCCAGGGGGAGGGACAAGGGGTCTCTCCTATAACTCCAGGGGCGGTACATCCGGTTGGCGGGATGGGTGCGGTGAATGGGGGGGGGGGGAGGGGGGGGAGGAGTAACGCTATTTTTTATGCTGGTTGGCCACCCCGTACTGGCATGGACGTCATTAAATGGCGCAGAGTGCAAGACCCCCCAAATTGGCGTGGAGTTCAGGGAACGTATGGGGGTAACCGGGGGGGGGGGGGGGGGGGAGTACCCTCTTGGTAAGCGGGCCCCCTGCGCATGCGCAACCCTACGGGGGCGTGGTAAATTGATAAGGATCTGACACCAGTTAATGACCTTGCCGTAGGCCCAAATAGGATACGCAGAAAGTAATTAATGTAAGATTATGATCTTTATGTTAGATTCGGATAGGAGAACTATGTATTAGTGATATGTTAAGGTTAGCCATCTGAAATCTGTGCATATTAATTGTAATCAAATGTCGTGTTGTGTTTCTGCGTATAAAATTTGTGTAAATAATGTTTATTTGTTTTCATATTTGTATAAATACGGCCGGGGGTTGTTCGACCCCCGCCTCCAAAAGTCATTACCTCTCATGTCCCTCATTACAAATGTGTTTATGCCCAGGGGGGGGGGGGGGGGGGGGGGGGAGGGGGAAATTCGGTAGTCCCTGACCAGAACACTTCTCATACGACAGAGAAGAGCCCTGCTCTCCTAACGGACACTGACGCTGACAGACTGCAGTCAAAGAAAGTTGACAAAATGATTTCAATCGGACGGGTGAAGTCCGGGTTAACATGAATCACTGACGGCCATTGTTTAGTACCACGCATGGAAAGGCACATTTTGAAACCGGTTAGAACTATTTATAGTACATGATAGCGGGGAGGAGTGTTCAGAAGAGACTATGTTCAAGGTGGCTTCCACTGGTGCCTGTATGCAGTAATAGTTGTCTGAATACAAGAGGAAAGAAGCGCCTGCATACTTCAGAATTACATGAAGTACATCGTGAAATAGGGTATCAACGCGTGGCCATAGTGTGACAAGTTTTGACCTACCTCGTGTTGTTGATGTTTACAGATGCTGATGTGACCCCATGTTTATGCACAAATGACAGTAGTGGCTCTCGGGCCACAGTCGAGGCTCCAGGTCTAGGTCAGGCCTGGGCAAAGATGCCCAAATACTATAAAGCGGCCAATTGTTAGAACTGCGCCAGAAATTTACTTGCACACGGCAAGCAAATGAAACCACAAGTTTCATTGCACAAGTAAACAGAAGAGTTAACAAGCAAAGGGGCAGGCCAACTTAAAAAATAAGTTCTCTAGCTATAAATAACCTGAACAATAAAAGCACATGTAAGAGGGCCAGTCCTCATGGGAGGATGCAAAATTCCAAAATAAGGGACTGTTAAGTGTATTCACCATTGAAAAGCCAGCATTTCTAAAGGACAGCAAGAGGAACCAATTAAAAAGATAGGAGTTTTTCAAGCCCATAGCCTAGAAATAGAATGTATCAAAGAGACACATACACCGCCAGGCGAGACCTAAAAATGGCTGTATTTTTCAGGTATAAATAGGACACGGTCTACCACCTACTAAGAGCAATATGTCTGCTTTGTGCAAATGTGACACTAAATGGGAGAAAATTGAATGGAAGATTTCACTTTGTTTATATGGATTCCATGAACTTCAACATTTACATTTTCTCTAATTTCAAAATGTTGCATTTACAAACAGCAGGCATCTCGTGCCCAGTGGCCTGTAGACACAGTGACATGTTTAGAACAGCAAAATACAGCCATTTGTTTAAGTAGGAGGAATTTAAGGTGAAGACACAAGCTTCATAATAAATGGAGACGTAATTGGCATACTTGATAGTGGAGAAATACATGGACTCATAGTCATAGAAATATTTTTATCCACTTTAAATCTGTCCCATTTGAAAAAAATGACAGTACTTTTCAGTTATAAATATGGCACAGTGTCTACCAGCCACTGGGAGCAAGAGGCCTGCTGTTTGTAAATGCAACACTTTGAAATGGAACAAAATTTAAATGTAGAGTTGAGGTTAACTCTTCATTTAAATTTTCTCCCATTTAAAAGCATCCAGAATCATCATTTTGTTCTCATGCTCCAATATTGCGCTGACAAAGACTTATTTACGGTTTAAATACCTCCGTGCTTCCGTTATTCACCTCTGTGGCCTGGGTCATAAATCTTACTCCAGCACTGCTCATTATCAGACCCTTCTATCTGCAGCCTGAAGATAACGTAAAACAAAACACAGCCTTCCCTTAACTTCAAAAAAGGAAAACATGACCTCGGTGCTTATTTAAAAATGAATTCAAGGCTGTGAGCTACTCTGAAGGTGTCCGTCATCTACTGGTAGCTCGTGATCGACTGGCTAGAGACACCTGGGCCTAGCTTGAAATGTTCACCATCATCCAGTGTTGAGCAACAACCAGGAAATCACAAGCATCATGAAGAGACTGCAACAGCATGAGGACATGACCGCTACAAACTGGAGTAGACACATTGGTATTTTCAGCAGAGATTTGACTGGGCCCAATGAAGAACCCATAATGTAATAGTGCCAGGACCGCAAACACCGCAACTCTACTGCAGCCTCCTCTTCACCATTGTTGGTGTGGGCGCTACTTACCTATTGCAGGTGCAAGCATTTAGTGTCAAGCATAGACAATTAGGACTATGGGACAGAGATGAACTAAGAAAGGAAATTAGTAAAATAGATAGAAGTAATTAGTGTCAGTATACTTTGTATGGTGGTATAAAAAATAAAAGTAAGGTGTATAAATATATATTTTTTTTTTATCTGGTTTTACACAATAAAAATTGTTGGAATTGTAATGTACAGATCAGTTAGATCGCTGATCTCTTAGGTGGGATTGTGCAGGCCCATTAAACAATCTTGTAGGCGGAAGCTGAAACGTTGTAGTGGAAATACATTTTTGTTCTTTGGCGAGTAAATCTGGTTGAGTCACTGCTTTCTTGGATATTTCATTTCTTTATGACTTATTGCATCCTATGGGATGGGGATTTTCATTAACAAAAAAACAGTATGTCATTCTCTCTATCAATTTATCAGTGAAAAAAACAAAGGTTACAAGGACGTTATGAGTAATGTAATATGTGAGGTCATAAGCAGTGTATTGCGGGGGTGCGAGTTATAGTTAGCTCAGCCAACTATAACTACTGCATTTCTCTCGTTTCGTGTGTGTGAAAGCTGAGCCTATCTATAATGTCCCTGCAACCTTTGATTTCTTTCAGTAAATATCCATGTTTAAATAGCAATGGTCTTTGCAGAATGGTGTGGAAAGGGGACAGGGCCTCTGACCGGCTCTCATAATTTCCACCGAGTAGGACTTATAGAAAGTACCAGAAGGGCTTCTTGGTCCACAAGGTACTTTAGAATCCAAGATAACTTTATTCCCCAATCGCTAGTGTGCCAGGAGACGTGTTTGCAGAGTGGTACAGAAAGGGGTTGTGGCCTCAGAACACCTCTTAGCAAACTGACTGTGTGGAACTTGCTGGAGGTAAAAAGAGGGATACTTGGCCTCAAATACCCTCACTAGCCAAGGGGACTTAATCCCCACCCACCCAACTACTACTATGCCAGAAGGCACGTTTGCAGAGCAATGCATAGGGGACGTCCTTGATGATTGCACATGTAGTGCCTGGATGATTATATGAGTACCATTGCCAAGGACAGACTACGAATACCGGGTGTTGAACTGTAAAACACATATATACATTTATTTTACATATGGTTTCAGTGTAGCTTTTTAGTGAGGTACAAATTTAACTTTTCCCTTTGTATTCATTTGTCGAAATAATCACTATTATGGACAAGCCCACTTCCACAATATACCGTAAGTTGGTAAACAACATGCCAGACCCCCTAGTGACGCTCAGGGCAGCATGGACTGATGATGTGGGAAACATAGATGACACAGATTGGAAGGAGGCGTTGCAAAGTCCAAGAGAGGACGCAGTACGGGTGTGATTTAGGTTAGTACAACTTAAAATACTGCACCGCACACACTACCCGCGCACGCACCTCTACACTTGGGGTAAAACGCACAGCGCTCTACGTCAGAGGGTGTCAGCAAGAAGGCACCTTTTTCTATATCTTGTGGGAATGCCAAAGGATAGCTAGTTACTGACGGGAGGTTACGGAGGTCCTATCCAACGTCTCAGGTGTGCTGGTCCCTATGGATTCAAAATTGCTCCTCCTGATGATTGAAGGGGACTTTGACTGGCCCAGGAACACAGGAATCTGTCTGGCTCTGGGATAGCCAAAAGGAACTTTGCAAGGAGGTTGGGGGGGGGGGGCGGTGGTCGACCTTGCCGCCAACACTAAGGGAGTGGGAACAAGACCTGGATTGGTGCCAAATGGCAGAAGAAACGGTCCATAAAGGAAGAGGGTGCACCAAAATGTGGGAGAGAATATGGTCGTCATGGCAAAAGTATAGACTGGGATTTGGCATGGAGGACCATCACCCATAAAGACATGGCTAGGAGAAAGTGCCGCTCTGTTTTTGTTCGAAGGTTGGCCTTGCCTATTATATGTATATACTAGTAGGGGTTGTGTCTCCTGAAATGAATACTATTGATGTCCTTATGTCCACCCGGGAGCCAAAGATGGTAAGACTGAATTGTCAACTGGGTGCAAATTATTTTAACTACTGTCCTCTGTGGTCAATTGAGCAAACAGTTAATAAAAAGATGTGAAATTTTTTTTTTTTTTAAATGCATTTTCCTTCTTCGCAGGAACACCAGAGGTCGCAATGACTTCAGTGGTCACGAATACAAATGACAAAGTGAAAAAAAAAAATATATAGACATATTTTACACAAAGTTTAAGTCTAGCTGTTTAGTAACAATTGTTTAACTTTATTTTAACACATTTAACAAAAACAACAATATCAAAAAATAACAACATCTGAACTCACAAATACAACGTAATTACCAAACACCCATCAAACTACCTATTGTTCCCCAAACTTTTGGGGAATTAAAAACTGATGCCAAACTAGTGCAATGCACAATCTGAAAACATCATATGACAGGGGAAGTAAGGAATAAATATCATTGGATAATATACGGATCAGTAAAATGGTTAGGAAGTTAAAACCCACTCCTACTTCTTAAATCTGCTTATCCAGAAGTTTATTGTGAGCAGGTGGTAGATTTCAGCTGGAGATATGTTTTGGACTCATGTGGGACGACGTTCGTGTTCGATCATCTTAAAACTTATCATAGAAAACGTCTCCAACTGCCAATCAAGCAGAAGGAAGCTGGAGGACCATCTACATTAGTGACAGGAGCAACAATTCCTGGCCAGAAAGTCCCTTTAGAGGTACAGACTACTACAACAAATATGGCTGCAGAGTTTAAGAATGGCCACGTAGTTCATAGTGAGCAGCAAGGCGGCAATGCAAAGATGAAGGACCTTCGACTTCAATAGCAGCAAAAGAACACAGAAGCAGAGAGTCCATTTACAAGTCCAATCTCAATTTGAAGATGGATCCACAGTTTTTCCCAATGGCATCATACTGTAGTGAGTGCTGGAGAGCAGTCCATAACGGCCCTTCGCAATGCTGCAAAGAATAATAAATGTTGATTTTTTTTTGGGCCCTTCTTAGTTTTGATATATTAGCAGGCATTTTATTATCCTACAAAATGGGTATCTAATATCTATGTGTTGTTCATTTTATCATCTTCTATTTTATTGTAACACTACTTGCATATCACTTGCCATATAGACAAGTCAAATCTTCCCTCTACAAATAAATATAGAGGTAACTTTTGCCTGTTACCATGATTTGGTTTTAATTTGTTGAAATATAAGTGAACAGTCTGTGTATAAATCTTCTAGTAAGTGCATCAACAACATATACAAACATACTGTTTTTTTCACAACACAGTCTTAAATTTTGTAATCTCTTATTTAAAACTATCAAATGTAATATATGTGTTTTGTTCTGCAACTCCTCCTCGTAGAAACTCTTCATTTTCCCTAGAATCCTGCTCAGGACCAAACAAACTAAACTGCACATCACTACAAACCTTTTCTACGTCCACCACGCTACCATGCAAAAGTGCCCTACTTATTTCTCTTAAACATAAAGCAGGAGTTTTCACATAATACAGCCTCCAACCTAAAGTTCGCATTGATGAGTGGTAGAACTTAATTTGTGTTTTAAACTTCACCTTGGAAAGATATGTAGGAATTTTCTTAACCCTTTCGATGCTTGTGACGGAGCGGTTCCGTCATGCGCGATGGTCGCGCTGTGCGGATGACGGAACCGCTCCGTCACGGCCCCGCCCGCGCACGATCCCTTCAGCACAGCGCGGTAATCCGCGCCATGCTGAAGGGGTTAATATATCAATGGATTGCTGTCTAATACTAGAAACAGTGCTACAATTCCATTTGCATACAGTATCCGGACTACGCCTTCCTTGTACCTCTTCTGCAATAACTTCCTCTACATTTCTAGGTACCATCACCTCTTTTGCTAAAGGAGTACCATTCTTCATTCCAGAACATCTTCTCCTTTATTCAATAGCATGAACTAGTTTGTTATCCTGGGAATAGCTTTCTTCATTAAAGAAAGGAGGCCCTTTACAAGAAGTAAGTATCCATTCTCCATAAAAACTGTACAACAGTTACTTCTATTCATTGATCTTTTCTTCTGGTTTTGACTCCTCACGCATAACACCATTTTGTCATGCGTCTTCCTTCAATTTATATTCAAAATAAAAAGCTTCCTCTTCAAAGCAAAGGTCTTAACTACTCTCTCAGCTCGTTTTTGCTGTTTCACTGCATCTCTCATTCTACACTTTTTAAAATTTAACACTAAATTAACAAATTTAACACTAATCCTTTATGGTCTCCGGAGTAGCGTGCTACTCGCCGAAAAAGCGCTTCGACGCCTCGTCAGGGGTAGTAAGCGCTAAATAAGTGCAATTACAAATTTACAATAGCCTCTAACACATACTGTTAATCCGATATATTTTTTCTCATCACTATGATACTCCTTTTAATCAAACTCCCATACACATCTTAATTTCTAATCTACATTTTGAAAATAATTACAAAGTTATATACATACTACTGAATTCAGTTGGTAGATTATATTGTTGTTTTAGCTCGTTCTGCATAGTTGACACTGGTACAATTTGTAAAAACTAAGCACAAGAATGGTACAGTATTCTCATACAAAGCAACTCTAAAAAGGCAAGCTCTTCAACTTTTCATGCTATCATCAGGAGAACTGCAGCAAATGAAATCAGGTCTTTCATTTTAGACTACTGCATCTCCAGTTGTGAATGGTTAGCAACTGTTAACCCTTTCCCTCACTTACAAAACGAGGTTCCTGTCGGGCCGTTTTATTTCCGGGGAAACGCAAGTTCAAACCTCTATCTAGATTTATTTTTCTGAAATTTAAATATAATACTACAGTTTATTACATAGTCCTGAGTAGGAAATTAAAACTTGCCATTACTTACAATGTGTCATCACTCCTCAAATAAAATTTAAAAAATGCTCCATCTCTTTAACACCCTCCCCTCCACTCCATACAGTCTTAGCTCAGTGTACCTAGCAACCCAGTGGAACCAGTAGATCACAAGTAGGTCACAAGTACACAGCACATTTTAGAAGGAACTTGCTAATTCCAAATGAGATACAGCAGGTGTGGTTTACTCCATATATTTAAAAGCATATCAATGTCTGTATTACATTTCTTTTTTTAAACAGCCAATAATAAGCCTTCTACCTGAGCCAACCACCACACTACCCAATTGTATTCACTTACAAGCTGTCAGCAGGCATTGAAAAAAATATATATATAATTTTTTTAACACCTTTTATTTTAACTTCTTTTCCTTTGAACAATGGCCTCATTCAACTCCTGCATTCTCCTGACTACCATTGCTCATTCACTTCAAAATGCTTACAGCATCGGTTGTGGACCACAGCTCTATCTATTGGGCTAAAGAGACTGCAAAAAAAGAGAGTTAGTTACAGGGACTTTGGTTTGGCAAATGTGCAGATTACTTGTTTTTGCCAGAGTGTTAAAGTTTCATCAGTTGCTGGCTTTGGTTAAATCCATTGTGGATTTCCAAGCTCCTCAACTCATGATTGTGCACTGTGGTGGCAATGACCTAGGCACATTGATTGGTGTAGGACTGGAAATCCTAGTGATAGGAACCTTTGCAGAACTGATATCGCCTTGGAAATGGAAGTGGTCAAATCAATTTTGTCCACAGATTGACAAAGCCAGGAAACATGTTAATAAAACTATTTCGGCATTCCTCAGAGACCATTGCATGGGCAGCTCGGAGACCGCTACCCTAGGGCAGCCTGTCTGGTTCTGGACCTTGAGAAGGCATTCGACACTGTAACGTGGCCATACCTCTTCAAAACACAGAATGAATGAATGAATTAAGGAAAACTTATAATGCGCAACTAAGCCCAAAAGGCATCAAGATCAAAGATCAAACAGACCAGGAACCAAAACTACGGGTAGGCCTTGGCAAAGAGCCACCTCTTTAATGCCTTCCTAAACGTAGAGATCGTGTGTTGAGTTTTAATTTCAAAGGGGCAGGTATTCCACAGTTTTGGGGCTAAAAACGAAAAGGCCCTCCCTCCCCACTTAACTTTTCGAAAACGGGGAACTGACAGCAAATTCTTTCCCGAGGAGCGAAGGTTTCTGCCCGGGACATAGGGTACCAGCAGGTCCTTCACCCCCTCACCTCCCACGCCGGACAGAGCACCATAGGTCATGCAAAGGATTTTAAAAACGATCCTGTCTTGGATCGGGAGCCAATGCAAACTCTTCCTGGCACCGGTAGCTGAGGAAGTCCTGGGAGCATTAAGCACAAATTTAGCTGCCGCATTCTGGGATGTTTGCAAAAGCGCCACACGGCCCTTATTTATGCCGGCATAGAGAGCATTGCAGTAATCAAGCCGCGAGGCGACCAGTGCAACAACAATCTGTTTGCGGGCATGCGGAGCCAAATAATGTCTGATTTTCCTCAAGATTCTGATAATACCCCAAGTGGCAACGGTCCTGTTAACCTGCTGCGACATAGAGAGGGTGGGATCGATCAGAACCCCCAGATTACGAGCCAGGTCCGTGGGCCCAGGGCACGTTCCAAGAGAGGGGGGCCACCACTCAGAGGACCAGATGTCCCTATTACCACCAAAGATAAGAACCTCGGTTTTTTCCCCGTTCAGCTTTAGTGGATTGTAAATCATCCACTGAGAAACTGCCTCCATGCAGTTCCTAAAGCTGAGAGCGGAGGTACTGCCCGAGTGGGAGAGGGACACCATAATCTAGGTGTCGTCGGCATATGATACCACCTCCATCCCATAAGATCTTATTAACTTGGCAAGTGGGGCCACATAGATGTTAAAAAGGGTAGGACTTAAAGCCGACCCCTGAGGGACCCCACATTGGAAAGGAAGGGATGGAGATAGGTATTCACCCAGTTTAACCCTCTGTTCCCTCTGGTCAAGGAAGGAGGCCAGGAGGCTCAAAGCCAGACCTTCCACCCCTATCTCCCTAAGGCGAGATATTAGAACCGAGGGAGATAGGGTATCGAAGGCGGCTGTCAAGCCCAGCAGGACCAGAAGAGCAGTATGGCCCTGATCGACCTCCTTACGGATGTTATTGAACACTACCGTAAGGGCCGTACTATGATGTCTCCGAAACCCATGCTGGGACTGATCAAGACAGCCCGAGAGGTCCAGTAAAGCCGTCAGATGCTCATTAAGATGTGTTTCGAGCATCTTTGCCGGAGCAGGAAGCAGTGAAATCGGGCGAAAATTTTTAAGGATTTCAGGGTCCAAAGTTGGCTTCTTTAGGAGAGGCTTAACCACAGCACTTTTCCACGAAGAGGGAAAGGTGCCCTCCTGTAATGCCCAGTTCATGATACTCAGAAACGGGGGCAAAAGAGTCTTCCGACATTCCTTAAAAACTTTAAGAGGACAGGGATCCAGAGGGGACCCTGACCTGGTCTTACTAAGAAGCAGATCAAGCTGTTGCAAGGAGAGCAGTGGAAAATTGGACAAATATGCAGAGGGGGCCACCATTCCATCACCCACATCAGGTATGGCCGGAGGGAGGGGAGGCAACGCAGCCCTTTGCAATTCAAGGGCCGAGTAAATATCAGCTATTTTCGAGTGGAAAAATGTGGCGATCTTATCGCAGAGATCCTGGGAGCTGAGAATAGGGTCGGGTACTTGCAGAGTACACAGAGAATCTGCAATTTTAAAGAGTTCTCTAGGGGATGTAAGGGAGGTAGTCAGACTGGAAAAGTACTCCTGCTTTGCTTTGATGACCTCTGCTTTATATCCCTTAAGAAGGAGTTAATGTTTTTCCCTTTCCTGATAGTCCCAGCTCGCCCTCCACAGCCTTTCCTGACTCCTACAGCCCTATCTTAGAGCTCTCAGAGACTCAGAGAACCAGGGGGCCGAATGACTCTTCCTAGCAGTGTAACGAAAAGAGACCGGAGCCAACAAATTCACCGCCTGAGCGATAGAAGCAGTCAGTTCAAGCGCCTCTATGCTGACATCCTTTAATGTGGTAGTTGTTAAGTTGGAAATTAGGGGAGCAAGAGTGTCATTAGAGATATTCCCATAGTTACGCTTAGGTTCTCTTTTGCTAGGACCCCTCAACTTCGTATATACCGGGGAGGCCAAAAGCTTCAGAGGAACCGCTAGGTGATCAGACCAGGCCAATAGTATGGGCACATCTGTCGTCAGCCTCGAATCATTAGAAAACACCCCATCCAAGATGTGGCCTGCCCGGTGGGTGGCGCTGGAGAGAATGGGAATAGGCCCCACCTTCAGGGCATACATAAAGTTAATATATACAAAGCTCACCTCCAGAATACGGCTGGGCAAATGTATCCCCTCGTCTTTCCCAGTGGAGAGGAGAACCAGGCAGGGGTGCCCCCTCTCCCCCCTCCTCTTCGCCATGGCTATGGAATCCTTGGCAATTAGATTGTGACGAGAATGGGATGCCCCATGCATCCCTGCCGCAGGAGTCACCCATGTCGTGTCACTGTACGCAGACGTCCTGCTACTTTACGTGAGGGATATAGAATCAGACATTGGCCCCATAGGAGATATTCTCTCAGACTTTACGACAGCAACAGGGCTTACAGTCAACTGGGCGAAATCCGTCATATACTCCCTAAAACCCCCACCTACCCCCACGGGAAATGAGACTCTGAGTCTCACGCATAACCTGGAGTACTGGCGCTCAAAGATACCTCGGCATCACACTTTATCACTCACCGCCGACCTCTTTTAGGGCAATCACCGCCGAGCCCTGCTGGGCGCCAGGACACGGGTAAACTTCTGGAAGGCACTGCCCTTGGCACCCATCGGTAAGGTCGCTCTAGCCAAGCTGATCCTAGTGCCGCAATTCCTATACTTTTTTGCTAACACTCCTGTTGTTCCCCCCCACGATCCTTTTTTCGCGAATTAGACGCTCTGCTGTGTTCCCTCATATGGGGCGACAAACGTCGCAGAGTCGCACTTTCATAACTGTAGCTCCCATTGAACCAGGGCGGATTGGGGGCACCATCTTTCGAGGCCTACTTTTACGCAGCGCAGGCGCAGTGGCTCTCCAGATGGACACCGGGGCACCACTTAGCAGAGATGGCAACAGACCAAGGGCCCATGTCCATACCAGCCATTTGTCGCCTGTTACTCCCAGGTACGCAATCCCGAGCATCGCACTCGATCCAGGTGAAGGTGGCATGGGCATGCATGCTGCGAATACATCGTATCTCTGGCACCACCCAGTTATATACCCCTTTATACCCGCTAGCCGGCCTGCCCAAAAAAGAAGGATTTTATTCAGCCCGCACTATGCACGTCTGGACAGATCACAACATTCTAGAAATCGGATCTCTGTTTGAGGAGGTCCAACTGATAACGTTTGATCGCCTCGGACGAGACAGGTCTCCCCCCAGAACAATTCTTACTGCACAGGCAATTAATACTCAGCAGCCGCCGTGTATGGGATCTCGCGGAAGGGGAACCGGCGACGCACCCGGTGCTGCACGCAATTCTCCACCTGGGACTGGGGAGGCACGTAATCATGGCTTTATAAAGCAATCCAGGGTCTTACTGCCACCTCATTAGCCCTGCTGCGGCTGAAATGGAAAGAGGAAATAGGCCGCCCATTCCACGACAGAGTGGGAACGGATATTAGAGTACGCGAAGAAGGTATCAGGAAATGCCAGTTTCAAAAACATAATTTTTTTTATATTACACCGCGCTTACCTCACCCCAGCCAAGCTACAGCGCTTCTACCCAGATGCACAGTTAGTATGCCCGAGGTGCCAATCAGCAGATGCGAGATTTATACATATGTTCTGGTCATGCACCACATTGCAACCATACTGGCAAGCTATACACGAAACACTGAACGAAGTCACAGGACTTAAAGACATCGACACTTGGAAGGCCAGCGGACTGGGGCTTTTTCGCAAGCGTAAAAAACTCTCAAAGTCCAGGCGCACTTCGTCTCCCTAGCTCTCCTATTGGCCAAAAGAGGGATCGCTATGCACTGGAGAACCCAAAGCGGACCTCCCGAACGGCTTGGGTGGGAACGGTTAAGAAATGGGGCAAGGCAGAGGAGGACACAAATTAGGAGGGAGGAGGCACAAGGCACGCTCAAAAAGCACATCTCCATGGAATGGTCCACGTTACTACACCAGTTCAGCCAGCATAGGTCGGACGTGCAGCACCCGGCACTGCCCCAGAGCGCAGCTGTGAGCCCCAATCGGGCCCCACAACCCAGATCCCCTCTTGGCGCAAGGGGAGGCGAATCCCAAAGACCCCCGAGAGTCACGCTCAGACGGTACCCCCGTAACGGAGCACTGAGACAACACGCAACACCACAGCCCAACAGTATCTCCAACGGCAAATGAGTCTGTGGTAGAATCCCCGCCCCTACCCCGTAGCTCATGATGACACACAAAGTAGTATCCTTAGTCCCCAAAGAACAAAGCAGACGAACCAGATCGCCCGGCCGAATCCCAAGTTTCAACCCCCAGTTAGGCACCTGTGCCGGTGGATTCTTTCCTTTAACAAACCGGCCTTCCATCTCACGATGTAGCATACTGAGAGGCAGGCACTGCAATTTAACAGGACCTACACCATGCCACAAAACACACACGATACAGTTGTAATTTCCCCTTGTTTTTACTTGTGCCCCAGAGCCTTACCCAGGCTAATGTACCATATCGCATAGCTGTCAAATTATGCTTACTTGTCGTATTTGTATGCCTGCCTACTGTGATACAATGAAATGCCAATAAAAAGTTTTTTTATTTTGTTTTTTTAAATCTAAAACAATTTGTGTTTTGACATGCATGGAATTTATAGAAATTATACAGTGCACTTTACAGATGAAGGCAACAGGGTGTTTCTAAGTAACCTGAAACTGTGCATACGCCCTTGTGGACAGCAGCCAACTATACACAACCAATGCAACGGCTCTTGTCAGAGCCACCCTAGTACTTGAAATATTATGAAGTTTTTTTTCTAAAGGTTTTTTTTTTCCCCTTTAGTTTTTGGGGGATCTTTGCAACAATGTCACGAAAATGGATAACAAAAGCAGACATTCAATGGCCACCAACACATCCAAAAATAATAGGTTGAAAAAAAATCCATTCTGAACTTTGCCCTACACACATTAATACATAGATACTTCTTTCAAAGCATGTTTAAACTCATAATTTTGTACTAAGTTTCATTAAAAACCATCTTTCAGACCTATTTCCCTTTTTCCACAGCTATCCGGGGCATCGCAATGACTTTGCTAACCATGATGATCGCGCCTTTCCCATAAAGTGAAAACACATATGCACACACATTACAGTATTCTACACACTAGACATTTATTACTGTACACACATTTTTCTACTGTATTGCTAAAACAACCATCTCTAAAACCTATTTTCTGTTTTCGCGGTGAGGCCGGAGATCGCAATGACGTCGGTAATCGTGATCCCTGCGAGTACGTCACAAAAGCAGAAAGCAAAAGCAGGAATTCTATAGCCACCACCACATTAAACAAGCATTTGCAATGCAATCGTTCTCGCCTTTCGGACCTTATATGTATTTGGCAATGCAGCACATTAGCCTGGGTGATGAAACATCAACTGTTCTTTAACATGGAGGGAAAGTAAGCACCAAACTGCGTGACACACGGTATGGGAACACATGGAGAGAAATATTGCCTTTCAGCTCTCTCTTTAGTATAAAATCAAGGCCTTCGGTGGTCATATCAAAGAAAATACCAGATTTGAAAAAAATATTGTCAATGGGTGCTCATGGAAGACAATTTCTGTTGACTGGAATCTAGAGAATGCCGAAGTGAATCTGGTATTTTAATGACCTCTGCTGGTCGTTTTCTATCAAGACAGTTAAATACACTTCCTTGATACTATGGGTTTGGTAGATGGTTGGCGGTCCTATCACCCGAACACAGTGCAACACACCTTTCATTCCGGGGCCCATGGGAGCCTATCACGTATTGATTACTTCCTTGTCCCCGCGTCCCAAATTGCCCATATTCAGGAGGTAAAACATCTTGCTAGAGGCATCTCTGACTACTCGCCGGTTTGGCTACATATGGTCCCTAGCTATAGCCAGGTGGGGCGGGTGGCCCCTACCAACCCTTGGTATTTCCGCAATCCTAAAATCCGTAAGGAACTCCTCGCGGCCATAGATAACTACTTTATCGATAATGAGGGTTCTGTGGAATCCCCGCAGATCCTGTGGGAAGCCTTCAAAACCGTGATACGGGGTCAGGCCCTTTCTTTAATTTCGGGGACGAGGAAGGAACGTCGTACGGAAATGGAAGCCATTGAGACGGAGATTAGTCAACTGGAGGCAGACCTGACTTCAGGCGCCACATCTGAGAAACTTCACTACCTCGCTCTCAAACAGCGGGAATTTAGAGCGCTAGCTACAGACCAGACAAAAGCCCTGGGGAGGGCAGTACAGGGGCGGTTATACGAGGCGGGAGACAAAGCCGGGAAACTGCTTGCATGGTTGGACAAGGAGTGGGCCAGCAGACCGGTGCCCAAGCTCAATGGGCAGGGAGTGGGGCCCTTACGGATCCCCAAGACATTGTTGACAGGTTTGCAGCTCATTTCGGCGCGGTCTACACCTCAGTGACTTCTCGTCAGATGTTAACTGACATAACATTGCCCAGGCTGTCGGTTACTGACAGCGACTTCCTGGATAGTGCCAGCTCCACTGAGGAGGTAGCGACAGCAATCAGATCCCTCAACTCTGGTAAAGCTACCGGTCCTAATGGGTTGCCGATCGAGCTCTATACACTCAAACCAGACAGGCTGGCCCCTTATTTCAAGGGAATGTATGAAGATGCCAGAGCCAATGGGTGCCTACCCAAAGACCAGAGGACGGCAACCATAATCACCATTCACAAGGAGGAGAAGCCCAAAGAGGAGCGTGGATCATACCGGCTGATCTATCTTTTAAATCCAGAGCCTAAGATCCTGGCTAAATTGCTGGCCAACCGGCTGATCACGGCGATTGACGCACTGGTCCATCCAGACCAATCGGGTTTTTTTCCGCATCGGAATAGAGCACTTAATCTTTGTAGAGTACACGGCGTTCTGGGTAGGGCGGCCTCCATCCTAGAGCCAGCTACTATAGTCTCTCAAGATGCCACCATGGCATTCGACACCATTGAGTGGCCATATCTTTGGGCAGTGCTGGAGAAGATGGGGTTTGGCCCGGAATATATTCATTGGGTACAATTACTATATGCTCGGCCTCTTGCCCAAGTGGTAGTCAATAATAAGAAATCTGCAACCTTTGAGTTGAGTCGAGGGACCCGACAGGGATGTCCACTGTCCCTCCTCTTGTTTGCTCTGGCACTGGAACCATTGGCGGCCTGGATCCGCAGAGACCCAATGATCCGGGGTATGCGTTGGTCGCCGGAATGAGAGGACCGCATCTCCCTCTACGTAAACAATATTCTGCTTTATCTGACATATCCGAGGCGGACCTTTATTGTGGTATTGGATATCCTCACTGCTTTCGGTCGATTTTCCAGTTATTCGATTAACTGGAGTAAGTCCCTGCTTTTTGTGGTGGCGGGGGAGCCGCCGGTCCCACCGCAGGGGTGTCCAATACAAACACGCACGGACGGCTTCAAGTACCTGGGGATCTTCCTTTCCCTGGATCATTCACTTCGTTATACCCAGAATTTACGTCCCCCTTTGCTCAGGCTGCGAAAAGACATACTTCACTGGAAGTCGCTTCCCCTTTCCCTACTGGGAAAGGCGGCCCTTTTTAAAATGATGTCTTTGCCCCGGTTTTCATATGTTTTACAGAACTCCTTAGACTTGGTCCCGGCTTCATATTTCAGGGAGGTAGAGGGCCTCCAGCGAGAGCTATAGTGGGAGGGAAAGCCACGTATCGCTCTTGGTAAACTCTCCCTGAATTGGTATGATAGTGGTATCAGCGTCCCCGATATTAAAACGTATTATTGGGCAGCTCACCTAGCCTCCATCAACTATGGTACATACGCCCGACCCGAAGATCCAGGCTTAAGCATGGACAGATGGTTGCTTTCTGGTGGGAACTACAATAGAGCCCTTTATTCCAGACAACGACGTTTTCCACTTACGGGCCCCACCAAGCACTCAGTACATGTGTGGCACGCAGCCTCTAAGGGCCTGGGTTGGGATCGAAGACTTACACTTGCGACACCACTATGGGACTCGGAACAGCTGGGTAGCTTGTGGAAAGTAAGGGGTTTGACAAATAGGATCTAATAGGCCTCTCACGCATTGGTGACCTATGGGACAAGACAGACGTTAAACCATTCTCGGCACTGCAAAAGCAATTTGACTTGGCTGACTCTGAGTTCTTCCGCTACACACAGGTTAGGCACGCCCTGTGCTCCCGCTTGCAGCGTGGAACTGCCCCTCCCGAATCCTCCCCACTTGAAGATAGAGTTTTAGACTGTCACATCCCAGACAGTACTACATCGCTGATATACAAAAA
The DNA here is from genome assembly GCF_964204655.1 of Triturus cristatus. Taxonomy (NCBI): domain Eukaryota; kingdom Metazoa; phylum Chordata; class Amphibia; order Caudata; family Salamandridae; genus Triturus; species Triturus cristatus. The sequence continues at coordinate 1,239,420,731 of NC_140589.1, forward strand.
ACTCATCAATAACATGCCAGACCCTCTTCACGCACTTCGAGAGAAATGGTCTAAAGATGGTATTGAGATGGACGACGAGGAATGGCAGGATGCCGTTTCCTCACCCAGAGTAGTTGCCATACCTGCTCGTCTCCGACTGGTCCAGCTTAAAATCCTCCATAGGGTGTACGTGACTGGACCTCAGCTGGTACAGATGGGGAGATTGGACGGGGGTGAGTGCAGACGGGGATGTGGTCAGGAGGCCACTTTTATGCATATAATTTGGGAATGCGAATCCATACAATCTTACTGGCGCCTCATACACAACACCATTAATGCAGTCTTGTCCACAGAGGTGAGGGGCGCTACTCCCGCCTACAGTGCGAAACTGGGAGAAAGACTTGGAGTGGTCAATGTTCCGGGAGAAAACAGTGTATGAGTCCCGACGATGTCCTAAGAAGTGGACTCTAATATGGGGTTTGTGGAATGCCTATCGGGGGATATGTGTCAACCTCCCATGCAATGAAGATCCCCCTTCGCCCTAGACTTTCGGGACTATATTCTGTAATGATTCCTATTGCCTATTGTAGTCAGGACACCAGATTCATCCCCCCTCTAATGTGATTGTAATGCTGATGTTTGTTAATAAAAAGTATTTTTTTTTAAAAGACTGTTAAATACAGGCAGTTGAACAGAAAAAAAGTGCCTAAGCAGAAGCAGACAAGTCTGAGGGCTGATCTCCAGAGCCCACAAAGTACATACACACATAAGTATATACTAAAGTATAAACAAGAGGTCTTGAATGCTCGACCTAAGAATAACTATATAATTAATTCTAACCATCACAGTAGAGAACTCACTATATAAATAACTCTATAAAAACATTTAGCAATATCACTATAACAATGCATACTAATGATTCATTGATATAATTAAAAAATATTTTCACAAATATTCGCGACAACATTGATAGTCGCGATGTCCTCGTGATGGTACACGGGGCTATGCTGATGGTCGTGCCGAACCAAATATTGCGCACGATTAAAAAAAAATATTTTGGACCTATAACTTCTGTCACTAACACCTCCATTTCTTAACCATGGGGTCAAAGTATCTCCACCCTGACCCCTTATGTGGGCTTCCACACAGATTTTGAGCCCTGGGAACCATTCCGAGCAATAAAATGATGGACGCAACTTTCTGTTTGGGTTCCATCCAGCTATCGGAGTATTCCCTTTGGCATGTGCATTCGCGATTCTTGAGAAACCGTCACCAAATATCCGAGGCCAGAGATATCATTTTAATTTTAAGTTTACATTTCTCAAAAACTACTGAACAGATTTACATCAAATAAGCAAAAGGCACTTCCTTGCACCGAAATCTACCTCCCTGCCAAGTTTTCTGCAAGTCCATTCAGCAGTTCTGTCTGTAGAGTTGGCTAAGGGTTCCTATGGGCATTAACATTAAGAATGCAACCTTATTTCACGCTCCAAATTCTCGGTCCCCACTGCATGAATCACCCCCAAACTTTCCCAATAAATAGTACCCACCATGACACTTTTTGGGCAAAATTTCACCAGAGTTAAAGCCAAGTCAAAAAATGCTTTTCCTATGGAAACTAGGTCCCAAGTAGAACTGGCGACTGGAGATGGATATATATATATATATATATATATATATATATATAGTGGTTTTATCAGCATTGATTGTACATTTCCAGTAAATTATATTTATATTATTTAATGCGGACATATTTTATGTCTAAAAACGTAGGAAATGCATAGAATGTCTATTAATAACATGCACAAGCATTCAAAAGAATATGTTTGTTACGAACTATAGTACTATTACTATAGTATTTCAACTATGTTCATGAACTCTATGCACTGGCACTTTAAATAGCGGGACAGACCAGCTGAGCGTCGTCATGTGATCAAGGCCGCTTGAACGGCCGAAACGCGTTATGGCAGAGGACTAAAAGAAAAAGAAAATAATTTGGCAGCATTGGAGGTCTGCACTCGTTTTTCATGCGCAAGCAATCACGAGGTGATACGAGCTGGAGTGATAAATATATATATAATACTGCCCTGCCATCATTGTTGTGGACTGCGACCTCGCAGGGGGTTACCACTTACTTAAGTTGTGCCTGGGGTCATATACCGGGATTCCAGCGGTGGGGTGAGGGTCCCGGAGAGTTGCTTGCCGCACACATAACGATCCAGGCAGACATGGGAGACATGGGGGGGAGGAGCAGACACCGCCCACTGGGGGCAGTACTTAAGCTCGGTGTCTGCTCCACACGGACTTAGTTCACCAGGTTCGGCACATTTCCCATGTGACTCTGCCAGCTCGGCCTCAGCCTATCGTAATGAGACTTGTAGCTTTTAAATGTGATGGAAGTTTGAAATTTTAATATGGCGGCCTCTGAAGAAGTCATTAGATGAAACGCGTCATGCCGATGGCCATTAATAAAAGCAGCTCTCTGTGGAGACCCGTATGTGTTCGATTTCCTTGCAGATACAAGGGAGTGTGGAGCGGACAGACACACACATACACACACACACCACCCCCCCACCCAATGCTGTTTTCTGCACAGTTGGGCAAGGTAAACCCACTGAATAAAACCAAGTTATCAAGGAGCAGAAGGCTCCAAAATGCGTTGGGTCCTCGTTGCTGCACTATATGAAATAAACCACACTTTGAACGTATTGGAGCCGCTGTACTGTTTTTATTCAGTGGGTATACCTTACCCCACTGTACAGAAAACAACATTGGTGGATATTAGTAACAAGTGGAATAGGATTCAGCGATTCTTTGAAGTTGTTGGAATATATATATATATATATATATATATATATATATATATATATATATATATATATATATATATATATATACACACACCTTTTAGCTCTGAGTTTGTACAGAAATACGCTCCGGGGGGCGCAGGAAGAATTAATCAATAATTTAAGGCACTTGCACTTTTGTCTGAACAATCCAAAATTAATTTTCAAACTCTTTCCTACAACCCGAAGAGCCCTCTCCAGGGAATTTCCCCCTCTCAAGCCCTCTGGGACCAGATATTGGCCTTCTTTGAGGAGTAAATTCAGACCATACAACATGGCTTTTCAATCTGCACTCTGCACACCCATAACTGACCATCTATCAGACAGCCCCTCCAATGTCATAACTGCATGGATAGATGACTTTCTGAAGATTTAAATCTCTCAATCTCGCCAAGCCATTCTTTCCTGCAAGTCTGGCTCTCCCAACAACCCATGTCCACCAACCATCCTCCACATGCCATTAATCCAGTCAACCCCTTCCCTGCTCATGACGGAACCACTCCGTCATGAGCCACGGGTGCCGTGTGCTCATGACGGAGGGGTTCTGTCATGCTGCGGCCGTTGGCGGCCGCTCCGCACACGCGGTGCTAATTCCCCGCCTGTGCGGGCGATTAGCGCCGTGGGCGGAGTCATGACGGAACCACTCCGTCATGAGCACAGCTCAACCGTGACTCATGACGGAGTGGTTCCGTCATGAGCACGGTGCCACCGCAGTGCCCCCAAACCCCCCCCCCCCCCCCAGCGCCGTGGTGGAATTCCCGCCGCGGCGAAGGGGTTAATTAGGAAGATCGTCAACACCTTTATTTACAACTGAAGTCCCCAAAGCTTGGAAACTGGCAGTCATTAATCCCCTACAAAAATAGTAATAAAAAAATAAATTAAAAAAAGCAGTATTGGTTCTGACTGCACTGGCGTTTTGTATTGTTAACATGTATGCAATAGCACTCAACATTCTAATGGTCCTACTGCTACGAAACCATAAACCAAAGAGAAAAATTATATAAACAGGTATCTGCAATGCAATAGGTCTCGGATTTAAGAGAGTTTGAGCTATTGGCATTGTAAATGGCAATGCCTTTTTTTGTGTGTTGTTTTAAAACAGATTCATAAAAGGCATTGTCATTTACAATGCCAATGGCTTAAACTCTCGCAAATGCGAGACCTATTGCATTGCAAATGGGTGCTATACAATAAAAAATAATTAAAAAGAGTAAGGAGAGAGCATGCCGTGCCAGTAGCAGCAGACAAGACAAAGCTCTTTGGGAAAATAGTGCTCGGAGGCTGTAGTTATAGCCTACACGTAACAGGGGGTGTCACCATGGGAGATTACAAGAAGATACAAGGCGGTACTCAGGAGAGACTACTAAGCCTAATGATTAATGAACAGCCACATTTTACAATGGACAATGACACAAGCCAATTAAAAATGTACGCGTATAGTGGGCAGAGCTTTAAGTCCCTACCTCAATACAGCATGCCTTGCAGAGCAATGCATGAGCTACCCAGGCTCCACCTAAGAACAAATGTGTCCATCTGTAACCACTGGTGTTCATGTAAAGCCTCTGATACCTTTGGGTCAAGTTTGCGCAATATAAAACTCCGGGGAAAAAAAAGGTAGTATACCTGGAAAACTGTACCAGGTGCAGAAGTTGTGGGAGTCTCAAGTGACATAATACTGGGGCTCCCATTTCAACAGTGCACAATTGTACATCACATACAAATATGCAAAGTGGAACGGAGAACACGTTTTTTCGTTTTATCTCCCCAGGGAAAACTGTTTTACTGTGGAGAAAGCACTTACACTAGGTCCATTTCCTTTCCCATACTAGAAGTAGGCCTTTTCCAGTCCTTGCCTAAATTGCTGACCATGGTTGAAGAGGGTTCAATTTCAGTTTGTGAAGGCCCACATCCATAGGAGTTTGTCAGCCTTCAAAGATTTTAAAGGATAGCCATGCATATTTCCACCTACTTCCCTCACCTTTACTGGAAGTTGCACAGGTCTCTGCACTATTTCTACCTGCCAGGATTCCCTCTGTAAATGCACAGTAGGCATAAAGAAGGTACTTTCAGACAAAGGCATACATTTATGGCTAATTGCACTGAGTCTGAAAGTCCAGTGGCCGCATACCAAGGCCTTTAGCTGTTTGGACTAGGCTCCAATGAATGAGCATGGTTTGTGATCACACCCTACTCCTGATTCACACTTGAACCAACCACATGTCCACATGTCCTTCAGTTGTCCTTCAGTTGTGCACAGCAGGTTCTGGATACAGGTGCCGCCATCGGCAACACCCTGCACTAATGTCCACAAAGACCAAAAAATGACTTAATGAGGTCTCCGGACAAATACAGAAGTGTCTACATACAGAGACTGGCCTGTTGTGACCATATCCGGTCACCCCAAAGCCCACTGTGCTAGACATTTAGCCATGTGTAGCAGGCTCTGGGCTCAAGGCATGGTCTTTGAATATAACCAACACCCTTCCCTACAAACCACGGTGCATGCCTTTCAGATATCTTCAATCTGTACTAAATGCAAGAGAAGGCTGTTAAACACCCATTCTGCCTCTTTCCAGACCCTCTCATGAGGTTTTGTAATGCTTAGGAGGTTCTTACCACGCTACGCGTCTTGCTGCTGTGCCCTGTGGCCACTCCACATGGCAAAAGAGACCATCGCAGATGCTCTCAGTGTTATCATTAATAAAGAAGGGATTTTTTTTTTTTAATGAAACACAATTTTATTGAGTTTTTTTACACGTTTTAGCGCATATGAAATTCACAGCCGCATAACATAAAATTCTGTATAGGTACTCGTGACATAATAGGGTAACCAAGCTGTAAACGTATACATACGCAACTGTATAGAATAATATTTTGCAATACAGCGGTATATCTGGTATAAGGAAAAAGAATTACAACTGCAAATAATCTGTCATACTGTACAAATCTTATATCTACTCAGTAAACTATAAATTACTACTCTATAAACTAATCCCCCCCCCCTCCCCCAAATAAAGATGTGATTCCTCATACTGTGACATGGTCGACGAGGTCACAAGTGTATTTTGGGACTTTTTGTGTGCAGTTTTCAATAACTGGAGAATTTCAGTGGGTTTTCGATATTTTTCATAACCATAGTGTCCCATAAGAGATGATTTTGTCTACTGAACCATAGATTTTAGCTTTTTATCTGTGATTTTTGAACTTTTTTATGTTGCATTTCTCCTCTTACCAAATAGAGAAACTACTATGCTTGGACAAATGTAAGAATCTACCCACTTTGCCCGAAGCATGCTGTATATGATAAAGGCTCAGAATACCTGGTCTTGTAGGTACAGGAGCTAGGAGTAGGCCCCAAACCCGGAGGCACTGACTTTAAGGCCACCCACATAAAGTCCCGTGGAAATAAATGTCATTTCGACTTAGAATTATATTCAACTAGACTCGAGTAATTGTTTATTAATGATGAGAACAAATACTTTTTTGTAGAGTAATCGTTACAACATATTTTCACGCATCTTAAAGAATCTACCAAAGAAAGGTATAACAAATAAATTCGGAAAGCTGGATTTTTTAACAATAAACAATGTGTTCAAGGTGCATTTAAATGAATATGTTTCACAAGAAAGGCATTCACTCCAAGAGAAAGAGAGGTCAGGTATACAATACATTTTCAGTGTGGTTATCTTGGTTAAGTGATTTTGGGTACAAATTTGTCAGATGAGCTCATATTTAGAATTTCATTAGAATATTACAAAAATGTAATTATTTGGCGTTGAAGTCTGAGTTTCTTTGACAAGGGCTCCCTATTGAGCCCACAGTTGCATGCCTTGGAACATGAAAGAAAGCATTTGTCATCGTAAATCCACGATTTCTAACCTAGCTATTGGCCATGTTTCTGTTAACACAAAACATTACGTCAAGTGCAAATGTACCAGCACCAGCCAGGCTCAACAGCTGCAATAAAACAAATTGACTTAGAATTTCAATTTATTCTGAGATGACTGAAAGATGTTTTTATATGCAAAACCCCATTTTACGAAGGTAACGGAACAAATGTGGAGAAAACGTAGCTCGAAGTGCTTTATTTTATGCCCGGCTGGCAGCTTTCTTGTGCTCTATAATTTACAGCCATCTTGGCACATACATTTAAAAATGTGTAGAGGAAAGTGCTTGTATTTCACTACCGAATAAAGGAATGTACTGGTTGCCACATCCCTTTCTGGTCTGTAATCGGATAACCTTCGGGGCCATCTAAGAGTACACCGTCAGTTTCGTCTTTAACAGGGAGAACAAAGAACAACAAGCATTGGCATAGCCAATAGGTCTCGCCTTTGGCACCTTAAAAGTATTTAGTTATGCAGCACAATATCTTTGGTGCAACAACATCAACTGTTGCATGGCTAAACACTTATAAGGTGCCAAAGGCTAGACCTATTGGCTATGCCAAAGCTGTTTTTTTTTTAAAGGACAAGCAGTGCTATCAGGCTCCGGCTGCCACTTAGAGGTAGAGGTAGAGGTAGAGGTAGAGAGAGCGAGCGAGCGAGAGAGCGCAAGAGAGAGAGAGAGCGCAAGAGAGAGAGAGCGAGCAAGAGAGAGAGAGAGCAAGCACGTGTGTGTGTACGGGTCCAGGAAATGGCGTAGGGTGTCACCCAGAGGTAGGAAGTACCCAAAAATTAAGGGTGCCAGGGGTGAGCCACCCAGTTAGTTGCTCGGAGGATCCGCTAAGGGATAGTGAATTCTACAAGTAAAGAAGTGCCATGTGAGAATCACTGCATGTAGAAATCACTTCACATTAAGTAGGTCCACTAATCACTGAGGAAGTGAAATCAATACGCGTTAATTATGGGCCATAAAGAAGGAAGAATTAAAATTCACCATATCAAGCTCAATGCACGTAAATATGGGCCACCGTGAAGGAGGAAAAGCCAAATGAGCATCAAGAATGTGCCATTATGTAGAGAATAGGCTCACTGTATGTAGAGCAACAAAATTCTATTAGCCCGTAACAGGACCCAGTTGGCGTAATGGTCAGAGCTGCCTACTTCGGAGCTGCTGAACCGGATTCCAGTCTCTGTGTCACCTCAACAACCTGTGATTCTGGGCAAAACACTTAATCTCCCAATTAACGAATGTGTACTTAATGGCATCGGCTGCGCTGAAGGATATCAGCGACACTGGGAGGGAGGGCCGCAGCCATTGCAGAAGCAGATCATAGGCAGACCAGAGACAGCCCGGACAACAGCCATCGCAGAAAAGACGGAGGGCTAGGATCACAAGGGGTTCAGAGCGACAGCTGAACGGTAGTGAGAGCGCAACGGACGCAAGTAGGTCAGCCCATCAGCACTTTTGGAAGACCGGGTTTGGGTTACAACGCGAGACAGCTGGAGGGTAGCTGCTTCAAAGGAAATAGACCTCCAGGTGGGGCTTAAATGGATAGCAAACGAGACGCCGTGAACCCAGACAGCAAGAGACATCTGGCCAGTATAAAAGAGGTACCCTGGCTACAGATGTACAGTAATAGCGAATGATTACGAAAGAGACACCCTCGGGGGAAGATAAGGATACCCAGGAAAGAAGAGAGGCAACGGAACCCTTGCGGAAAAGACTGTTGTGATACGGGTCAATAAAGGAGAAAGAGAGAGAGAGAAAGAGAGAGAGAGAAAGAGAAAGAGAGAGAAAGAGAGAGAAAGAGAGAGAAAGAGAGAGAAAGAGAGAGAAAGAGAGAGAAAGAGAGAGAAAGAGAGAGAGAGAGAGAGAAAGAGAGAGAGAAAGAGAGAGAGAAAGAGAGAGAAAGAGAGAGAAAGAGAGAGAGAGAGAGAGAGAGAGAGAGAGAAGAGAGAGAAAGAGAGAGAAAGAGAGAGAAAGAGAGAGAAAGAGAGAGAAAGAGAGAGAAAGAGAGAGAAAGAGAGAGAAAGAGAGAGAAAGAGAGAGAAAGAGAGAGAAAGAGAGAAAGAGAGAAAGAGAGAAAGAGAGAAAGAGAGAAAGAGAGAAAGAGAGAAAGAGAGAAAGAGAGAGAGAGAGAGAGAGAGAGAGAGAGAGAGAGAGAGAGAGAGAGAGAGAGAGAGAGATAATGTGTATATATATATATATATTCACTGAAAAAACCATAGGTTTCACACATGTTATAGTTAGCGGAAATTTTACTGATAAAAAACCAGTGAAATTCCCCCGTTATAGTTAGTGCAGGCAACTATAACTCACGCGACCGCAATCCTCTGCTGATGCTAATACTGTATTTAGACACTTATTTGCCCATGTCTTCTTCCATACATTTTTAGCTATACATATATTACAAATATTTTTTTTTCATAAAGACACATATGTCATCAGCAGAAGATTGCGGTCGCGTGAGTTATAGTTGCCTGCACTAACTATAACGGGGGAATTTCACTGGTTTTTTATCAGTAAAATTTCCGCTAACTATAACATGTGTGAAACCTATGGTTTTTTCAGTGAATTTGCAAGGTTTTTTAAATGCTAATTCCTAACTATAACGTGTGTGAAACCTATGGTTTTTTCAGTGAATTTGTACGGTTTTTTAAATGCTAAGTTACTTTACGCCATTCGTGGCGTGCGCGCCCACTTAACGCAGTTCGTTCCGTGCGCGCACGGTGCGCTTCGCGCACCGTGCGCGCACAGTAAGCACGCGGTGCTTACTGTGCTTACGTTGCTTATAAGCCATGCACAAATGGTGCCCTTCGGGCACCATTTGCACACGGGGTGGAGAGAGTGTGGATATTTTTTTCTTTTATTATTTTTGTTAAAAATATTGTGGTTTTTCACACCTCTGATAGGCCCTGCACATTTGGTGGCCTGCGGCCACCAAAAGCGCAGGGGGAGGGGAAAATTGTGGATAGTATTTTTTTTTTAACATTTTTTACCGTACGCGTACGGTAAGCGTAATCGGCGAAATTAGCGAAAAAATAAAAATGGCATTTTTGGCCTTGGGGGGTCTTGGGGGACTCCCTCAACATGGCTATGTGTGTGTGAGCTGTCAAAACAGCTCCTTTACATGTGTATTGGTTTTATTTAACAACCTAACTCTCAGTGCGAGAGAGAAAATGGCGGCCGCCGCTTCCTGGTTTCGGCCGATTCGAATGTTTACTAAGATCTAAGAGCCAATCAGAATCGCGCTCGCGCACGCCACCGTACGCGTACGGTAAGCTTACGGTAAGCGTACCGTAAGCTGGCTCAGATATATATATTGATTTAAAGGCTATTTTCTCAGAATCTACTGAACAGATTTACACCAAACCTACAAAAGGCACTTCCTTGACCTGAGGACTACCTCTCTGCCAAATTTCAAGTAATTCTGTTCAGCCGTTCGGGCTGTAGCCCTGTCTAAAGGTCCTATGGAAAAATGCATGGGAAAAACGCGTTTTGGGACCCCCCTTTTATCTCAGCCCCCGCTTGACGAATCCTCCCGAGACTTTCAGGGTAGGAGCGGAGCGTAGCGCCCCACCTATTTTGAGAAATTCGCGAGGATTCGTCGACCGGCGCCAAAGTTATTCAAAATAGAATGTTGCGGATTTCCTATGGAAAAGGGGTCCTAACTATAACTACCTACTGGCGACCGCCAGTAGGTAATATATATATATATATATATATATATATATATATATATATATATATATATATATTCACTGAAAAAACCATAGGTTTCACACACGTTATAGTTAGGAATTAGCATTTAAAAAACCTTGCAAATTCACTTAAAAAACCATAGGTTTCACACATGTTATAGTTAGCTGGACATTTCACTCGTGAAAAACCATTGAAATTCCCCCGTTATAGTTAGTGCAGGCAACTATAACTCAAGCGACCGCAATCCTCTGCTGATGACGTCACATATTACATCACTGTATTTAGACACTTATTTACCCATGTCTTCTTCCATTAATTTTTAGCTATACATATATTACAAATATTTTTTTTTCAGAAAGACACATATGTCATTAGTCATGTAATATCGGACGTCATCAGCAGAGGATTGCGGTCGCGTGAGTTATAGTTGCCTACACTAACTATAACGGGGGAATTTCAATGGTTTTTCACGAGTGAAATGTCCAGCTAACTATAACATGTGTGAAACCTATGGTTTTTTAAGTGAATTTGCAAGGTTTTTTAAATGCTAATTCCTAACTATAACGTGTGTGAAACCCATGGTTTTTTAAGTGAATTTGCAAGGTTTTTTAAATGCTAATTTATGTATGTATTATTATATTTTTTATATATTTATTTTACAATAAACTACCTATGTATATAGTTATAGATTGACTGTATCCTGTAATATGGAATGGCTCAGCTCTTTTTTTTTTAATTTGGATAAAGTTGAACAGCATAGTTAATATCTTCTATAAACTTATAAACAGTTTAAAATGTGGTTTTTTTTTTTGTAAGGGTTTTTCACGGTGCGCGCACGGTGCTCGCATCCCGTGATTTTTTGAAAAAAAATAAAATGATTTTTTTCACCCTTCGGGGTCCTTCAGGGACCCCCTGACAAAGGCTAGGGGGTCAGGAACTCTACCCTGCCCCCTTTTCACGTTCTCCACCTTTCTTTTTCACTGTCACACACAAAATGGCGTTCGACACTTCCTGATTTCGACCGATTCGAATGTTGACTGACATCTAACCACCAATCAGAATTACGCTCGCGGACATTATGGTGCGCGCACAGTGCACGCATATAGATATTTATGTACTTTTAACTGCAATTTTCTCAGGAACTACTGAACAGATTGACACCATATATGCAAAAGGCACATGCCTGACCTGAGGACTACCTCTTTGCCAAATTTCAAGTAATTCTGTTCAGCCGTTCTGGCTGTACCTTCGACTAAAGGTCCTATGGGAAAATGCATGGGGAAAACGCGTTTTGGGACCCCCCTTTTTTCTCAGCCCCCGCTTGACGAATCACCCCGAGACTTTCAGGGTAGGAGCTGAGCGGAGCGCCCCACCTATTTTGAAAAATTCGCGAGGATTCGTCAACCGGCGCCAAAGTTATTCAAAATAGAATTTTCAGATTTTCTATGGAAACACGGTGCGCGCACGGTGAAAAACCTGAAAAAAAAAATATTAATAAATACATAACTTAGCATTTAAAAAACCGTACAAATTCACTTAAAAAAACATAGGTTTCACACACGTTATAGTTAGGAATTAGCATTTAAAAAACCTTGCAAATTCACTTAAAAAACCATAGGTTTCACACATGTTATAGTTAGCTGGACATTTCCCTCGTAAAAAACCAATGAAATTTCCCCGTTATAGTTAGTGCAGGCAACTAAAACTCACGCGACCGCAATCCTCTGCTGATGACGTCAGATAGTACATCACTGTATTTAGACACCTATTTACCCATGTCTTCTTCCATTAATCTTTAGCTATACATATATTACAAATATTTATTTTTCAGAAAGACATATGTAATCAGTGATGTAATATCTGACGTCATCAACAGAGGATTGCAGTCGCGTGAGTTATAGTTGCCTGCACTAACTATAACGGGGAAATTTCATTGGTTTTTTACGAGGGAAATGTCCAGCTAACTATAACATGTGTGAAACCTATGGTTTTTTAAGTGAATATATATATATATATATATATATATATATACACATACACACACACACACATATATACATACACCCAAAAGGAGCGAGACAGCCAGGGATGCAGAAACGATAAAAAAGACAAAAGCACCAGAGAGGCAAACGACCACTACAGAGAGATGGCCAGGGAGGAGACAGAGGCTTATGACATCACAAGGAGTGTGTCAGCCAGGGCATCAGTCGTTAGAGGAGACACTACTCGAGTCCTGACACCAGGAGATTACACTGCCAAACGAGGAGAAACGCTCTTGAAAATGGCACAGCGGAGCAGAGCATCGGAGACACGCCAAACAACACCCCCGGCGAGACTTACTGACGTGAGGACATGTGGGCACTCTGACACACTCTGTACTGAGAGACATCCCGGGACGCTGACAGGACCTTTCATTGAGAGACAACCTGGGGCTGTGACGTAAGCAAGAGCTGATGCTGAGAGGCATAATTGCACTCCGGCAGAAACAGACCAACTCTGACCTCAGAGTGCTCAGTGAAGAAGTAAACAAGTGGGAGGGGTGGGGGAAGCGCACGCGCGCACTCACAGGAGACAACTCTTGCAGCTGGGCAGGCTTGAGCCTTGAAGAAGTAAACAAGTGGGAGGGGTGGGGGGAGTGCACACGTGCCAAGAAGCTGCTGTTTGCTCTTTATGTCGAGAGAGGAAAGCCAGATGGCGCCTCTGCTCGTAACCGCGCATGTAACCGCAAGCTCTAGGCCACAAGCAAAAGCATGTGGTCGGACTTTTTAAAGCCCACTTACATGTCTCGCCAGAGCTCCGCATGCACTGGCTCAGGCGAGACCTAAAAACAAGCAGCCCAACTCCACCCCACCCCCTCCTCCAATGAGCAGTCACATCAGATCTGCCGACTCCACACCTGGAGATCGGTGTTCAAGCCAGTGTCGCTAAATATCTTGTGAATCCGGGCAAGTCATTTAATTACGCCCGTGTCCACTCTTTATAGTTGTACAAATTTACATTAAAAAGCAGCGATCTCGAAAGTGTTTGGCCGAGCAACCATTGTTGTGTGAGGGGGTGGGGCAAGAAGGCACAGGACGATTACTTGTGAGACGCGCAATGTAAATAGACGCGGCATTGTAAATTAAAGGTAAACTAAAGACTGGTAGAGAAATCAAATTAAAAGCAGGTTGGCAAAACGGGGAAGAAATTCATCAAGTCAATCCATAGTCGGTGGCTTGAGTGCCCTATTCCCGCCAGACTAATACTTAAACATAAAGAGAAGATCTGTCAGAGCAAAGTGTGCATCCTGACGGAGCAGCCACCGTGCACGCTGCTGCTCGCTCCCACAGCAATACTCCATGGGAGTGAACAATTGAAAAAAGGTGGGACATACACCCACCATTAGCCATTTGCACACCACGATTTTAAAAAGGCACACACAAAAGCCAATCCAAAAGCATAGGGGGTAGGGAGTCAGACCCCACAAAGTAAATACAACAGATCGCCCGACAGCGCACGCGCTGCAGGCTCGACCTAAAAAGGGAGTGCTTAGGAAGTCCAGTGTTTTTACTGAAAGTTCACTTAATCAAATTAATTCCTGATTATTCAAACACATGAATTCTTCTTATAGATCCAATATAATGCAGGAGCCATGAGCAAAGATAGAATATTTCAAAAAAGATTTTCTTTATTCTTCTCAACATCAAACTGTAACAGCCAACGCATTTCGTTCCGACAAGGGACTGCATCCGGGTTTAGTGATTTCTTAGTGTTTGCTTGTGGGTAAGTGTAAGCCACCCATGAGAAGGCTTTACGTGAAAGAAATGCTGCGTTTTTCTGCTTAACCTGGCAGGTCCCACTTGGGATACAGGTATTCAGACTTCTCCCTTCTCTGCTTTACACTTATCCAAGAAGAATCAATAAGGAATTTTTAATTAACCTTGGGTGATACCACTATTCAACTCGCCTCTTCTTCTGCTTTGTTGCTTACACTAGACCAACTCCGTGCCCTCGCCCCCTGCCACAGTGGCAGTCGCCAAAATTCGACACCACCCTTTCCTTTCACCCACAAGAACTTGCAGTAATGTGCTTTCACCTAATGAAATCTCTCCCAAAAATAATTTTTTCAGTCCTAATATCACCAAGGCTTCTGCAAAATCAGGCTGCCTTCCTGCTGCATGTGCTTTGGCTCCACCTCACCAAACTGGACTGAAGGACCTGCTTCTGTGACTGTGCGTAGGTATAATCATGGGACCTTTCATGTTTCCAACACCTTCATACCCCTACACCTGGAGCCCTCGGCCCCCATAGCCCTTTCATATAGTTAGGAGCGATATGCCACATCCGTCGGTCAAGTCCAACATTGCTTTTAACCAGGTCATAGGTAAAGGAGGACATGCCTCAATCCAACATCTAGAAATCTCCCTTCTAGCAAGAAGTACAAGACAGAACAACAAGCCCCATTGCAGTTGACTCAACATGCTTTGTGATACCATATCCACCCCCACACACAGATGGATTCGAACTCCCAAGATCTCCGCAATGGTATTGCCCACGAACTCTCAGAACATACTAATCACGGGGCAGGTCAAGAATATATGTTCATCGTTGGCTTCTAGGTGACCACATTGCCTACACCTGGAAGTCTGGTTTTGCACAAATCTAATCTAATTTAGCCAGCCTTCCAGCCAAAACCCACAAATACCTTATAATCGGCATTCAGTAGTGATACTGGCTGATAGGAGTCAGCCCTTCTAGTGACTTTAGCAGGCTTTAAAATCAGGACTAGTGTAGCTTCTTTCCACGAGTCAGGGATTCGAGCATTCCCCCGATAGACTGAGTTTAACAGTTCCACCCATACAGGTAGAATCTTTTCTTTCAGGAGTTTATAAACCTCCGCGGGCTATGTGTCAGGACCGGATACCTTCCCATTCCTAATATGGACCACTAGATGCTCTAGATTTCCTCTTCTCCAACCTGAGCCTCCAGAAACTCCCTATTCAACATCTCGAACACGGGGAGGTTCCTGTCCCTCAGCCATTCCTGGAGCCTTTCCGAGCTTGGAGATACCTCTTCTGCATACAGATCTGAAAAGAGAAACCAAATGCGCCTGCATTTCATCAGCTTTATTGGAGATATCCCCCTGGGAATTAATTATCAACTCCTTTATGGTGTTCCTAGACCTCACAGGTCTCGCCTGACGCTGCCTCTATGGACTCAGGCATGGGCCATTCTGCAGCGATGGAGCTCCTACATGGCTTCCTCCCAGTGCGCTATCCCCGCACTGACCGCTACGTCGGGAGACAGAGTGGCAAACATAGCATACAAAGAGGAAAAGAAAAATACTAGTGTGCAGCTACTGGCTCCCTCTCATGCCAAGTGGGTCAAATGCATACTTTCTATGGGGTCTTATTCTGGGAGAAACATGGGGGACATGCATTAGTGGCCGCGAGCTCCCCATGATTTACAGCTAACTCATAGCCGTAGATCAATGGATAACGTACAATCATCCTAAATTAAATGCTTCCAAAACTGAAATACTGACCTTCAGTGAATGGAAGAGTTATAATCTGCTCCGATGAACCGGGTTCTCCTCTGAATATAACTAAAGAAGTCTGAAATGTTTCAATGGTCTGACTCTGCACTTTCCATGATGCTAAAGTGCACAGTGAGTCCTGGGCTCACTGTGCCACTGGAATCAAGCTATCCTGGCTGAAGAAGGGTGAAACCCCGAAACCGGTCCTAGGATGCTTGTTTCCGGTCCAGGGAGGACCTGGCTTGGCAGTTCGGGCTGGGCTGTTCCCATGAGTCACAGGGTCAAGACTGATTTGCATATGGCCAGGTCTAAACTGGGGTGGCATGGTGAGCAAAAGAATGATGGATTTAACCCAGATCTCTTGACTGGGGGTGAATGTTTTGATTTGTTCTGCATTCCGTCCCTCAATTGTGTGTCTTTGCTTTAGTCATTTTTAGGCATCGCCTGCACATTGCTTGCGCCGAGCTTGTGACATCAATTGTATTTAAAATAAATATTAAAAGAGGCCTACATCCTACCCTACTTTTCATTTGTTCACGTGCTTGCCACTTACTTTTCCTGTTTCTACTGGTTGTAGCATGCCATAGCGTTCCCACCCCTAGCCCGCTGTTATCTCACATATTGATATAAGCATCCTCTTGTGTCAAAATACAGTTGCGTCATCAATAAAAAACAGACAAACACCTTTTCTTGTGGGAAAACGGATGCAGGTTTATTCACATTCCATTATGCATATATATACAGGTAGGGTTAGCCTACGGGTGATCATCTGAGTGCAGCGCTGTTAAGGACTAACTTCTAACACACCTCCTGGAACAATCTCCAGCCAACGGGCGTTACGTTGCCATCTCATTATTTATCCAGTGCTGTATATTACATATTGGGGCTGCGGCCCAATGTTTTTTTTTTTCATGTGTTTGCTGCACCCGTGCCACCCACGGAGCGAGGTAAGGCCAACCCCCAGCTGTCAGGTACCAACTGTCCCTTTCAGGATGAAGGGGTCACGGTTGCGTTCTTCTCATGACCCTCATGACCTGAGGATCTCATTTTTTCTAGCAGCCCCATCGGCCTCTGATGGGGAATGAATAGCCTTTTTGCATAAAAATCCCCCAGAAGACCCTCCAAGGCTCCGAGTGGCCTACTGCGACCCTGGGTTCCCCGCCTGTGTAGTTCTAGTGTTCAATCCCCACATCCAAATGCTTTAGGGCACACCAAATGTTCCTCACAAACACCTCATTGCCCTGGTTTGATAGGTCCACTCCATCGAGCGCAAAGTAGTCAGGTGTCTTTGTGCACAGCTGACCAGGTTTCACAAACCCAAATCCTGAGTTCCTCGTGAACTTCTGCATTACGGCGTTCATCCTTCTCCTTGAGGCTTCTAGTGCTGAGCGCGAGCGAGCCCCCCGCCAATCACCCCTCGGTATTATCTCTGACCAGATCATGTCGCAGGGGGTGAATTCCGCTGCCAATCTAGTCATTGTCACCCTCATGTCGTGCAGCAGCTGGCCCCTGCCAAGTGTGGTACGATAATTTCCCCCTAGGTGTATCACCAGTAGGTCTGGCCCTTCTGCGCCTGCCACCATGGTATGCTTTATTTTGGGTTCTAGCACAGCCGACTTCATGCCTGGGGTGCTGATCCATGTCACTTGTGTACTAGCGGGTCCGCTCCACCCATTCGTGGTTGCCCATCTTGCTGCCCTAACCGCGAAGGAGTGGCCGATCACCTAGACTCTTGTACCTGCATGCAATGAAAAGGAATGCTTAGAGCACCAAACTGGGTGTAATCACCCTATAACCCTTCCTTCTTTGTGCTGTGCTCATGTTCACTGCGATTTTACCCCTCAACTCTTCCCATCAAGCCTGACCTGTGGCTGGCGCTTCGGTACGTCGTTTAACACACTTTCTGTTTACAAGGTTTGTCACCACACACACTAAAACATCTACCTCTATATTGCAATCTCATGCCGATTGCACTTCACATCTTTGTCACATTGTCAATTTGCCACCACCTTTGTCGTTATGCAGATGTGGTGGCTTGCCTGCAGGGGAAATGCCTGGCGCCCAAGTTTCCTTACTTTCCTGGTGACTGGTGTGTACCTTCGTAGATCTCCATCCCTGCTAATGGTCGAATGTAAAGCTTGTATTTGTCTGATGTCCAACCATCAATGTGTTTTATTCTGTCACGAGGTAGGCCTTCCCTGAAAGCGGTTGTTGCTGCCCCTATCCTAAATGAATGTGTGGAGTAGGCTCCCTTGGTGTAACCTGCTTTTTTCAGGGCTTGGGCCAGGATTCTGCTTAGGGTAAGAGATGGTGGATTAAGCGCAATTTACCCTGTTCCTTCTTGGGGACAACACCTAGTGGTGAAACAATCAAGTTCTCGAGTGGGGTGTATTCAAAAGGGCCTGCTACTCTCCTTAACTGGCATTCTTTCGCCAATTTACTGTCCACTACCAACGGCAGGTCCGTGGCAGATCTCAGATTTTTTGCCATCCTCACTACTAGTGGTCCTGTGTAAGGGATTGTGAGTCCATCCTTAAAACCACTGAATAGTAAATCTTGTGTGTCATGCCAGGGGTATTCCGCCAGTAATGCTACTAAGATGTCAAACGTAATGGGAGAGGGGGCGATGGTGTGATTGAACTTATATCTGCTTGGTGCTGGGCCCTACATCCCAAGGTTAATCCTGCCCTGGGCCCCATCTCCCGCAAGCTGATGCTGGGTGGGTGCCGGCGCACTTGGCACATGTGTAACATAACTTGCATGCTGTCCCCCATGTGAATGCCCTGTTGTTGTACAATCAGCATACTGTGCTGCTCTGCCTCCAGGTGTGCTGGCCCCTGTAACCAAACCCCCTCCTGCTCCTTCGAAAGGGCTGCCTCCATGCTGAGATATCCTTCCTATAGTATGTGCTGCCCTGTGAATACCTGCCTTTGTGTATAAGATTTATGTCCCCAGTCCCTGCTGGTGGTAGCATTTCTGTCCCCCATGATTTGCATCCATAATTCAACGTCCTTGCTGTCCCATGTCATTGTGTGTGTGTGTGTGTATTCCATTTTCTGCCTGAAATCTCCATCATATGTTAGCCACCCTGTCCCACCATTCAGCTTGCCCTCCTCTTGGATGATCCTGTTGTAGCTGCACAATGCTGGGCCCTGCTCAGGGAACGTTTCCATTATTATGGTTGACAGGATTGAAAATGCATCGAACCAGTTGTCTAGCGTCTGCTCGGACTTTGTCTGCACCTGGGTTTCTTGTCCTCCACCTTGCCTGTCAACATGGTTGTGTCAGTACCCTCTTTGCTGTGCATTAGTATTGAGAACATATCTATGAATTCCCATTTCCAAATCCTCTCCTTTGCGGCTAATAGTATTCTCAACGCTAGTGATGTCCTGGCGGACAGGATGGGCGCTGGTGGCGCATAGACTACCTGTGCAGTATCTGCACTTACGTTCCCTCCCTGATCTGTCACAGTTCTTCCTGTGCCACTACCCTCTGTGGTGCCTGTGCTAGCGCTTGTTGGGGTGTTCTTCTCGGGGTTGGCTTGCACTGCTCATTCGCCCTGGCCCCAAACAGAGCTCGGGCCTTGCCCCCTGTTGTCACTCTCTTCCTGTCTGCCAACGCTCTGGACTTAGTTAGGGTTTTTACCGTGGCCATCAGTCCTTGCATCACGTCAACCATCTTACCCAACTGCCCATTTATCGTCGATTTCTTTTGGCTGCCGAGTTGCTTCGCCTGGTCATTTGCGCTGGGCAGCTTCGGGGGCTGGGTCATAACCTGTTGGCTTGCTGAGCTGGGTTGCGGCAAACTGATCAATGATGGGTTTGAGGTTAGTGATGCCTTCCTTGCTTTCCTCTGCTTCGGCATACTGCTGGGTCTCGTTGTCCTTCCCCTCTTGCAGGTGGTGAGGGGAGGTCCTGGCTCAAGGAAGCCACACCAGAGTCTGAGCCTTGTGGTCTTCCAGAGTTGCCAGCTGCTCTGTTGTGGAGTGCCAAGAGAGTTGCAGATCCTTGATCCGCCAGAGCCCGTATGGCCCAGTTGGCTCCCCAAGCCTGCGCCAACACTGTAAATTCTGCCCAGAAGGCTGCATTCGCCACCTCACTTGTTTCTGATCCAGGGTCGGGGGTCTCGTCCATGGAGAATAGAGCTGGCAAGCTTTGCTACTCCATTCCAGTCTGGTTTTGTGTGGCGCTGGGAATGCTGCCTTCTACTCTGCTGCCCTTGCTCGTTCACCCACGCTTGAAGCGATCTAGCCTGTAATACCAAAATTAATCTAATCAAGACGATGTGGGCCAATATTTTAGGTGCACTGGCAGGCTATTCGAACCACATTAACTACTGCTAGATGTACATTTGATTACGCTCTACTTCTAGTGGCCCATCGTCACCAACCACTGATCAATAAACACATGTTAATACAAGAAGGAGCATATGAATAATACAATGATTTGACAATAAAATATATTGCATTATCCTGTGTATTGTCCAAACAAAACTTTTCCAGTAGAATAAAATCTGATTCTTTGTCTTTTATTCGATTATTTCAATCAACTTCACCATTAAGTTATTACAGTAAACAGCCGACGCGTTTCGTCCCCATCTGGGACATCATCAGGGCTGTAAAGCAAATAATATATAATCAAAAATTCAATCAAAAAATACAAGACAGAATTAAAAATATAAATTCAGTGGTAATGAACAATAACAATGGCGTATGGTACACACTTCACAAAACACCAATTCAGATCACAAAATGTTATACATCTACCTACTGAACATTCTTAACATTCCAATTATAAAAGTGTATCACTGTGATCATAAGCATGAGGAAACAAACAATTCTTAATATATATTGTATTAAGGCAGAGAGTTATATCACAATTAAAAATTCTTATTCTTCGTATTTCCGAATTCTTAAAGCTAATCGTTAAATTGTGTAAACCTGTGTTCTGAAACAAACAAACCCCCAAGTGATCCTCACTTCATTGAATTTTTGATTATATATTATTTGCTTTACAGCCCTGATGATGTCCCAGATGGGGACGAAACGCGTCGTCTGTTTACTGTAATAACTTAATGGTGAAGTTGATTGAAATGATGAAATAATCGAATAAAAGACAAAGAATCAGATTTTATTCTACTGGAAGAGTTTTCTTTTGGACAATACACAGGATTATGCAATATATTTCATTGTCAAATAATTGTATTATTCATATGCTCCTCCTTGTATTAACATGTGTAGCCTGTAATACCTCTCTCCGGCTCACTTCGCTCAATGGTGCACTTTCGGCTTGTCTGGAATGAGAAAGGAACTTAGGCTGTCCAGCCCATGCAATACCTGTGTTGACCCTGGCCTCAGAGTTCCCTCTTGTAGTAACCCGGCGCACACTTTCCCTAAATTCTGTAGTTGTCCACCGATGCATCTTAAAAATAAAACAACAAACAAATGCCTGTCAAGAACAACATGCAACATTCATTTTGAAGTATTCATTTTTGCCTGAAAACAGCAGAGCAGTGCCAACTAGTGGCTTAAACAAGTCATGGCACCGTAGAGGATGAGAGCATGTGATGGGCTCCGTAGGTGCCGAAACCCGGGCTCCGTGCTTTAATTGCAATAATAAATTTAAACAGAAACAGGTTAACCGATGAGGGACTGGATGAAACACACGTTTTTGCCCCTAACAATCCAGTTCGCATATAAACACTCTGACAATTAAAATGCCACGAAGACACACTCCTAGCAAATTGTGCTCCAGCAATGTCTGATAGCATAGCAGAAGAGATTTCTTCAAAGTGGAATTAGGCTAATGGTACTGGATGGATGCCCAACCTGTGGCCACAGCCAAGAAAGAGACCCCCCACCCCTGTCGCGCAACATTTAACCCTGAAAAACACACTGGAACTATTTGATCGGTTGGGAGGTGGTGAGGAGCGGGTACATGGCAATTGGCCGGCAGCATCCTAAATTCCTGCTGCCTGGATATTTGCTTAAAATTGGACAGAGTCAATCAGGGGCAGGATGCATGGCCAGCAGCATACCCACTTAAAGGTTTCCTGGCCAGTTAAACCCAACTGGGGCCGTACTGCCGGCAAACGGAATAACACAATTGCATCGGGGTAGGGAGTCTCAGCGGGTGTCAAACTCAGTCGGAGGCAGAGACATCGGCCCGCCACATCGTGCGGGGTTGTGGCAGCTCCTGCGGGCTTCCAGATGCTAAATACTGACCCCTGGAGCTCAAAATAACCCCACTGCAGTGACCCTGTACCACGACATCGTACCCGGAGGCCTGAAACTGCCACCTGAAACCCCATTCGCGCACAAACGGCCCCCTTTGCACACCCGGAGGCCTGAATCTGCCTTGTGCACTGTGACAAGCCATGTGAGCCCCCCATCAATAGAGTTTGTGGCCACCCCCACTGCTGAGGGAAAGGCCAGCAATACAGGCCCGAGATGGCCGCCCCTTTTCCCCCCCTGCAAGCCGGGGTCAAAGCTGCAGCCCATCCATATGTGAACGGGTGGCAATTTGGAAATCCCCAGAAGCAGGGGGCAACTCAACCAACTTTGACACGACTCAGGAACCCAACACTACCAGAGGTGATGTGACCAAATTCCTCCGCTGGACCCGACATGATCCAGGCCAGCTTGACTAAATTCCTCTGCTGCTGGCCGGAAAAGAAGAATGCCTAGGATAGATGCCCACCTAAATAGTCTGCAGCCTACCGGAAGTGCGTCGTACCTGGGGAGGAGAGATCTCACCCGTGCGGTTGCCCCCCATTCCGACTAGGTGGCCACAGAAAAAATACTAAACCCCTCCAGGGGCAGAGGGGGGGAACGCTAAGGGGCGGTCCCCTCAAGTGTCCCCCTGCGGGAATGTGGCCATGAACCTTTCTTGTTGCTGCTGGTATGCTCTTCTTATCAGTGTCCCACAGCCCAAGGACTCAAATCAGCCGCTTTTGTAGAACTCCTTTCAAAATGGTTAGCAAGTGTGAGCAGCCCTTCTTGTCCCCTCCAACCGATTCCGCAGGCGCAATAGCGTGTTCTCTCTCCCGCGCCACTCCTCCCACAGATTCTTATCACCTACAACAGTCCATGTATCGGACGCTATCAGCACAGACTACTAACAGCCCCCCAAACACAAACACACTGGAGGGAGCCGAGTCCCAAGCTATCTCCCCACTCCAAGCACAGACTGCCCCTGCAGCTCGCATTCACTTCCCAGAGTCCTTGTCCCTACTTGTCACATGTGTTTGCCAAAGTCTCCCACCTCCAGCAATTGTTCTTTGTTTTGCGTAATTGTGCTAGTTTCAGCTCTTTTTATGAGGTTTGTTGATGCACATTACAGTGTTAAACAAAGGACACTGGTTCTCACTGATCTTGTTTAGACGATAGGTACAGACAGTGACGTCACCGTGTGCAATAAATGCGTAAATGCAGGTTCTAATTTCTGAAAGTGATTTATTACAGCATACATCACTGCTACATCAGGGTGTGCAGTGTGAACCCAGTGTAAAGAAAAAAACACAAACAAAGTAGTGAGACAGAGTAAGTGAATGTGTGTTGACATACAAAACTCCTCAGAAAATTCAGAATTTGCTCGAACCGGGCAGTTTATACACGGATTGCCCTTCACTACTGGTGAGGGCCCATGTGATAAGGACCTCATTCTTGAGCCACCCAGTGGGGTCCTGTCTCCTTCCCAGCCTTGCCTTTGGTGGGACTCTGCTGTGTCGGTGCACCGAGCAATGTTTGCCGTTGCACGGACAAGAGTGCACACTGCATTGCCAGCAACCATAAACGAAAGTGCCAGGAGGCAAAATCACACTACCTCTGACCCTATCGTCTTACAGGAAGCAATGGCAATCTCTGAAACCATTTACATTATAGGAATAGACCTACTAGACAGGGGCATCACAGAAAGTTATAACATTTAACTACATTCAAATGTTCATAATAAAATGTACAATTACAAAAATAACATGAAATCCCCAGTAAATAAAAGTAATTGTGTTTAATTTTTGGATATAGCAAAGCAATGCCCATCATTGAACACTTCAGCCATCAATGGTGTGATGTGATCTATAGGTCCATCATTCTGCACTTAACAATTCTATGTGGCTCTAATTTAATCTAAATAATAATTGAACCGCCTACAAATCAGTCGAGATTGTGAGCTTTAGGTAAGAGTGTAGCCACCAAAGTAAGAAGGAACTGACGTGCGGTTTTGTCTAAATGTATTACAGAGTTTGACACACTATTTTAACATTTCTTCCCATGTGAATTATGTAGTTTTTGTCTGGGTGTTTGAAAGTGCTTAGAAGCTCTTGGCGATGCATCTATGTTGCTTGGTTTTCAGCATCAGTGGGATTGGTTGCCAGAAGAGATGGCTTACTTCTCCCAGCCTCCCCTCTTCCCTCGTACACCTCTTTCATACCAGCTTCTTCCCTCCCTTCTTTCTCTTCTCTCCCCTAATTCTGTTCTCTCCCCTCCTCCTTCCCACAGCACATCAACTGCCCATCATCCATTTCAGCACTTTCATTTCTCATCCACAATTCGTTATCTTTTCTCCACAACTCTTACCACCCAACCTTACTCCTTTTCTCACCCAGTCTGTCCTTCTGCCTTAGCCCTTCTTCTCTCCTAAGCCTCTCCACCACTCATCTTTAGAAATACTTATTCTCCTTCCAACAGCTCCTCCTTTCATCCCTTCTGCACCACGCAGTTTGGCTTCCCTCTCCCCACCCAGCACAGCCCTTTCTTCCTTTCATTGCCCCTTTCTATCCCAGGTTCTTACGCCTTTAACCCATTAGTCACCCCTCGTAATCCTCCTCTCTCTCAATTCCATTTCCTTCACCCTCCTCCTCACATCAGAACTTCTCCTTCAGGCTGCTTACCTGAGCTCACCCTTCAATTTCTTCTCACACACACCCTTTGTTTCCCCTTCTTATTCCTTCGGCTTCTCCTCCTATCATTCTAATTACTTTGCTCGTTCTCAGACATCCTCTTCTCCCGCTCCTCTACCTGGGCCTTTATGCCCGCTCACCCCTCATTGTGCTTATTCACCCCCGGAATCTCCTCATCTACCCTTCAGCCCGTTCTCTCCTGCTCCACAGCTCATCCCCCTCTTGCCCCTCACTCTCTAGTCTGGCATGTCACTATCCTTCATCTCTCCTTCCCTCACGTTCTCCATTCAACAAGCACACAAAAAAGACAATGAAGAGAATTCGCATAGTTAAACCTATTGGCTTTCCACTGCTTGTTTACTTGCCTGGTGTGCCGTTTGGCACCCCATCACCCCTTCATACCTCCACAAAACACACACGAACATAGCCATTCGCAACGACAACTTGGCATTAGAGTGACCGAGCTACGCTGTGAGTGAATCAAATTGTTTGGGCGAGGAGCTGAGAAGTTTGTGCTCAGAAGATAGTCAACCACTGCTAAGATGTGTGACTGATCTGTGAACACAACTGACTATACATGCAAGGTCCGGCTCTGATCACAACCTATTTCTTTGAGATTATATCTGACTGACTGAAATGCTTATAAAGCGCACTATTGCAGAGGCGTCTTGGCGCGGAGGTGAGTGAGAGTCAACCATGTAACTGAAGGGTCTTATGGCATTAAAAAGAGCCACGTCTTTATCGATTTTCTGAAAAGGGCCCTATTTGGCTGTAGTCTAATCGCCAAGGGGAGGGAGTTCCATAAGATGGATGTTTGATATGAAAAACCCTTTCCTCCCCATCTGGCTTTCTTTATTTTCGGAACGTGAACCAATCCTGCATTAGCAGACCTGAGACAGCGTTGCGGCTGGTATAGAGGAAATAGGCTTTGAATATCCGCAGCTCCACCTCCGTACAGAGCCTTATGCACTAAACAAAGTGCTTTAAAGGTCACTCTCAGACGGACTGGGAGCCAGTGGAGCTGCTGGATAGCTGCAGACGTGGGGTGATGTTTGGGTAAATCGAGCAGAACCCGAGCCGCGGCTTTCTGAAGTGACTGAAGTTTAGCAATCTGTCCTTTATCAGCTCCTAAATACAGGACGTTACAGTAGTCTACTCTGGAAAGAACCAGGGCTGCGACAACTGTTTTCCTAAGTGATAAAGGTATCAATGGCAGGATTTTGCGCAAGACTTCTAGGGTAAAGAAACATACAAAGGATTCTTGATATAACTGTGGGGCAAGTTTCAGATCCTTGTCAAACATAACACCAAGGTTCCTGGCCTTGAACACAGGGACTGGACAGTTACCAGCCTCCGGAGGCCACCATGCTTGATTCCATACTGACATTTTATACCCAAACTCAATGACCTCCGTTTTTTCGGTGTTAAGCTTCAAGAAATTCAAGTTCATCCAAGCCATCACATCCGTGAGGCAGTTGCGAAATCTGTCAGCTGTTAAATACACACTTTGTGTTACAGACACCACTAACTGGGTGTCATCTGCATACGACACCAGCATAGGTCCATGTTCTTAGATTAATCGTGTCAATGGTCTAACATATAGGTTAAACAGTGTCGTAGACAAACTAAAAATACTAACCAATACCAAACAATGACCACTAGCTTAACCACGGACGTAGGTTTCCAGATCAATGTGTTAGACTTGTCTTCTGATTCTTCTAGACCTTTCTGCAGCTTTTGACACTGTTTATCACAACACTCTCCTCAACACTCTTCAACAGAGAATGGGTTTGGAAGGCACAGTGCTTAAATGGTTTGCCTCATGCCTCACTGACAGATTCCAAATGATCAAAATAGCGAACAGTCTATTGTCTTCATTGGTGGTAGGTCAAAGCGTCCCTCAAGGTTCTATCCTTGCACCCACTTTGTTCAATCTCTATTTGGAACCATTGGGAAATCTAAGTAAATCTGGGATGCGTTATCTCTATGCGGATGACACTCAAATCTACCTTAAGGTGTCTTCCGCACACGATATCTCAATCCTCAACTCTATCCAAAACAGGTTGTTATCTCATCAACTCATTCTGAATCCATCCAAAACTGAATTCATCCTCCTCCCTACCTCACTCTCTCCTCCTCCTGTTCAATCTTGGAGGGATCCATTGAATTTACCCAACACTAAACCTATTGTTGCCGACAGCGCAAAATCCCAGGGGGTCATACTTGACAAAAAGTTCAATCTATTCTCCCACATCAATTCCATGGCAAAGAATGCACGATACCAACTGCGCCTTCTCTGGGAGATTCATCGTTTATTTCCAGAGCAAGACCTACAAACCTTGGTCCAATCTCTGGCTCTCTCTAGATTGGACTATTGCAATTCTCTTCTTGCTGGCCTTCCCAAATTCCAACTTTCCCCTCTTAAATCCGTTCTCCATTCAGCGGCTCGTTTTATATTTGGGGCCAAAATAAATGACCACATCACATCCATTTTATTTTGTCTTCTCTTCAATGGCTTCCCATCAAGGCAAGATCAAGCTACAAGACTGCCTGTATCACCCACAAAGCCTTGCACACTTCCTCCCCTCGATACCTGGCGAATAAACTGAAAATCTCTTGAGGCTCTAGACCGTCTTGTAATGTGGAAAATGTACTGCTTGAGCCACCCGCCTTCAAAAGGGAAAGATCGATAGCGCAATCCTTCTCAGGCAATGCAGTGAGAATCTGGAACTCGCTTCCTTCACTACACCATACCACCACCTCTACCAGGAACTTTAAAACTGACCTCAAATCTCTTCTCTTCCAAAGACACTTCCAGAACTAATACACCCCTTTTCATTTCCTTCAAGGAAGCTCTTTCATTATTGTAAATATGTAATCTTTGCCTGTACAATCTTCATCCTATTGTGTTTTTGTGTGTGACTGCCATCTATTATTTTATTGTACCCGTTCTTGTTTCTCGTTTGTTTATGCTCCTCATGTAACGTACTTGGTTCTATTGTGAAGCGCTCTGACACCTTTGGGTAAATTGCGCGCTATATAAAAAGGCATTAAATAAATAAATAATCGCCGTAAAGCGCTTCCATGCCTCGCTGGGGGTGGTAAGTGCCATTATAAATAAAATTACAATACAAAATAGTTGCCACGATCACGTTGGTGTCTACGTTTGACAGGATTCACTGCTTTAAAACAACAAACTACCTTTGAAAGGGTATCTGTAGTTGGGATATTAAAGAAGTGGAAAAACTAAAAGGGAAGGGCATCAGACACAGTGAAATCTCAAAGCAAAGATTGGTGGGGGGCACCTTGCCTGCTACTGGGGAGAGGATGTGGTCAAGTCGGCTAAACTGCCGACTTTGGTGCTGGAAACCAGAGTGCGAGCCTCAAGGTCGCGTCCACATTCTGTGATTCTGGGCAAATCACTTAATCTCGCCGTGCCCAAATGTGTAATGTAAATACGCCGCTCATGTAAAGCGCTCCAATACCTTCGGGTCGAGTTCGCGCTATATAAATATGCACACACAAAATATACTGCAAGCTGACAGTTCTCCACCCTGGCCGCACAGGCGGGAGGCGCAACGACATAATAGTAGACCCAGGACTCTAGGTCTTGAAAAGGTCACCCTGCGCTCCCCTATCCCATGCGTTTTACCATTCTGCGCGAGGCGGCGTCCACTGGTGATGGGAGCAGAAAGTGGCGGTGCTGGTGGTAACAGCGACTGAGAGCCCCAGGACCGGCCTGCCTGAGCCGGTGGTGGATAGCGCAGATTGAGCGGTGCATTTCGAAGTGCAGTAGTCAAACTAGATGTAGTGGTTGGAAGGTGACACGGGGGTGTGCCCGGGGCGTAGAACAGACATGTGCAGGAGTGCCAAACGCCATGTGCAATAGACATGGAAAGGAGTCGACGGCTACTTTTATTGTATCGCAAAGATGCGGCCATATTTGTAGTATATCTGTCCCTATATATTGCAAACACAACGGATTGGTTACTCTAAATCCAAAGGTTCCAGTGCGCGATTCGGTTTAACGTTTCTTATTTTGCTCGCTATCAATTAGAAACTATTGTTGTACTTATCGGGTATTCGATAAACGCGTAGAACTTTACCATTCCCTTTACTTTTTACTCCTCCACTATTTACACAATTTCATACCAGTCAGCGAATATGCGCGATATCGCAGTCAAGCCCCTATCTCTTATCTGATTAAATGGCTGCTGAAAGTAATATGAGGTTTCGCTTTCGAAAATGTTACTGTGCTGCTAAACAGTCCAATGAGGAAGGTAGGTACAAAACTTTGTGAACCAATCATTGTGAGGAAATGGACTGATCCGATGTCGTTGAGACCAGTCAGGTTTCAAATTGGATCGAAAGGGCGGGGCTACGGTGTCTTTTTCATCGGGTTACGAAAAAGTAGCGTCATCCTAATGTAGAACTAGAGTACTAACTTTCTGTGCGGGCATTACTACAATTAAAGAGAAGCAGCCACATATGTCATTCTGCTGAAAAGGAAGCTGTGGAATTTCTAGCATTTCCGAACGGAAGAGTTTAAACATTATTACATTACCACTTGGCTGCTAAGCCCTTTTTTGGATGTTTGGGACAGTTCTTGCTTAAACCTCCATCATTTTTTTTTCAGTTTTATATGGCATTAATTCGACCCAAATGTTTTGGAGTGCTTTACGAGAGCACCAGTTACATTCCACGAGGTCACGTTAGCAGCTGTGCCAAGTCTCACGCATTAGGGGTTAGAGTAAGTATTCCTGATGTTTGCCCACATTTTCCGCCAGGGCCGAGAATGCTCACGCAAATCAGCTGATCAATTGCTGATAGTGTGTATTTCTAATTCCCTGTCTCTGCAACAATGAAGGTCATTGTTTAAGCAGCATGCCGCCTGCACCGCCTCCTGTCAGTAACTTGCAATCAATCAAGGGGAGAGTTCTTTTTTTGCAATTTTAGATAGCACGAACTCGACCCGAATGTAATCGAGCGCTTTACATTCCCACCAATTACATTACACAAGGATACATTCCGTTTTAGTAGGCACCGGGAGATTAAGTGATTTGCCAAGAATCAAAGGATGTTGAGCCGACACAAAGACTCAAACCTGATTCCCCAGCCCTGAAGTGAGTGCCTGAGTCTTCTTTGGGTATCATGTAGTTTGCTCTACTCTAGCTGGCGCTGGAATTAGTGTGCTCGCATACATACCATCAGGTAACAAAGCTTAGTGTCCAGTGCTGTACGTGCGATGTCCTTTCAGCCCCTGGAGACAGACATCTTGCAGTAAGAGGTACAGACTCACTTTGATACGTGGCCAGTGCCCTGCTTTACACGGTACCAGCAGGTAAATTATCGTGTAGGGAGGGCTCATACTTCGTGGCAGTGCACCATCCCACTAACGTTTCATATCTTTGGAATGGAAATGATAAATCCTCTTTACTAGTAAAGTTAGATTTAACAGTACTATTTTAGAAATGCCACTTTTAGAAAGTGGAGATTTCTCTGCTCATACTGCTCTGTGTGCCTTGTGTGACTCCTAGACACATCTGGTATGGGTGGAGCTACACTTTGTGCATTCCCTCTAGATAGCCACAAACACAGGAAAGGTTAGTATGACATAGAACTTATCTGCATTCATCTACATTCTAATAGCTCTTCCTGGGCAGGAAGAGAGAGTGGGAGCTGACACCCAAATAGGCAGTGTCCTGGGTGCCAAACAAAGGGCTGATTACCCCCTACAAATAGCCTGGCAAACAGTGCTGGGATGAAAGGGGACCTGTGCACTTCAAGGGCCTGCTTTGAAGCCACCCCCACTTCAAAGGCACAACTGGGTATAAGTACTGGGGCTTTGACCATACCAAGACAGGACACTACTGGACCATTGAAGAACTCTGCCAGGAGTAAAAACTGCTGTACTACAAAGATTGCCACTTTGCCTAACTGCTGCTATGAAGGTCCTGCTTTCTGCTTTGCTGAGCTGTCCTGCTGCCTGCTGATCTCTGCCTGGCTGAGCACAAGGACTAGACCCATCTCACTTGAACCTGAGTGTCTCCAAGGGCTTGCCCCTTGTTCTGAAGTCTAGGGGACATCAAAGACTTCCTTCTATTCTGCAACAGCACCTGGAGTCTGGCATCTGTGAGTCCTGCCCTGCCACGTAGGGCCAATCCAGTCCTGGGCCCTTGAAATGTGATTTCTCCTGTTCAGAAGCATCATAATCGATGCAGTGACGACTGTTGGAAATGGCCCTTTTTGCAGGGTTATCCCCAAACTTTTTGCTTCTTCCTCCTTTATTTTTTTCTGACCCGTGGTTGTTGGCAATAGGACTCTGGGCACTTTAGCACTGCTGATCAGTGCTAAAGTGCATATGCTCTCTGTATAAATTGTTATATTGATTGGTTTTCCATGATTGGTATATTTGTTTCACCTGTTAGCCCCTAGTAAAGTGCACTGAGTGTGCCAGGGCTGGTGATTCAATTGCTACTAGTGGGCTGCAGCACTGATTGTGCCACCCACAGGAGTAGCCCTAAAGTGGAGAAGTGTGGCTCAATGATTAGAGCGGCAGACACTGATGCAGAGGTCTAGCCCGGGACCAGGGTTCAATTCCCCGCCTCGGCGGGTCTTGGGCTCAAAAATTCCACTGACCTGATAATTCTCGCCTCGGTGCCATTCCAATCATGGAGTCCCACTCTGCAACTCTGGGCAATAGCTTGCTTAATCTCCACAACGGCCCCCACAACGCTAAGGATGCCTGGCCTCCACCTTGGGGGTGCCCAGGAGTGGATGCCTCACAGGGAAAGCCAGGATGGGTTCCACAGCGGTATTCGTACAAGCGCCTTGAGACCCTTGCGGGTGAGTAGTGCGCTATACAAGTATCAATTTACATTTACATAAAATGATGTCTTAGGCCTGCTTGCAGTGCCTATGTGCAGTCCAGGACTGCCATGTCGACCTGGCCAGTGCAACCACTGACCAGGCCTTATCCTTCCCTTTCTGTACATGTCAGGCATCCCTATGGTGGCCCTAGGTACCCCCCTGGGCTGGGTGCAGTGTATCTGAAAGGTAGGGCATGTACTGAGGTGTGTAACATGCCCTGGTAGTGAATTACAGCCATTTTCGTTTTTCACTGCTGAGAGGCTATCTTGCCCATAGGACAGAATGGGGGAGGCTGTTTACATGCCTATCTTCCCCTAAAGGCAAGATAGAAAATCCAAGTTTGGTATCTTTGTGTTCAGAATTTAATTATACATCTTTTTAGCAAGATGGTTTTTAAATTCACTGTGTGAGAATAGCACTTTTTAGAAAGTAGCTATTCTCCTGTTTAACCTTCCTGTGTGCAGATTGGCTGACTGGTGTCATGTGATGGGCTAGGTGGCTCCAGGAGTCTGGATGAGTCAGCAGCAGGGTGAATAGGGAGATCTGCTCTAGATGGGTGGGAGGAGTAGCCCCTGGGTTTGAGTAGGGCTGCCTCTGCCAGCACAATGCTGGCTCCACGCCCTGCTGGCCAGACTGAGGACTCTGCCTCTACCAGCACAAAGAAGGCTCCACCTCCTGCTGAGCATCTAACAACCCTGCCCCTCACTCTGAAAGGAACCAGGTGATCTAGGGCAGAGCACACCCAGGAACCGGTTTGAGCAGGGGAATCCCCCCACTGAAACAAAGAGAGACAAAGACATGGAGGGGTATAAGAAGAGGACCCCAGACACCTAAACTTTAGATCACTTTGGAACTAAGAAGGAACCTCTGCCAAGGAGAAAGCTGAAAAGAACTGAAGAGGAGAAGACTGCCTGCTTGCTGTTTTGCTTTGCTGCCAAGGAGAGGGGAAGGACTTTGCTGTGTCCCCTTCTTTTGATTCTGATCTCCAAGGGCCTGAGAAGAGCTGGCTCCCTGTTAAGAAGTCCCAGGAACAAAAGGACTTCACCACCAGCTCCCCTGGAACTCTGCTGAGGGAGTTCTTACCTGCCTTGGAGTGCTTGCCCAGTCTTGGGGCCTCAGGAGGTCGTTTTGCTGTGTTTGGAAGCTGGGAAGCAGAAGCGTGAAAAAGAGTAACTGGTACCCAACGCATCATCCGATTGCGAGTCGCAAGAACAAGAGAGCGAGGAGAATTTCATCGCGACGTCATCGCAGCACCCGGAGTCCCCGCATCGCCGAGTGCGTCGAGCATCGTCCCGGTGCGTGAAGATTCCTGACGCTGCGAGGGTCGTCGCAGAACCAGTTTGCGGGCCGCACCACTGCCGGTGCGTGAAAGTATCCAGTCGCTGCGTGTGTCGACGCAGAGTCCCGTCCCGTGACGCATCGAGGGTTGCAGCGCCAGAAGTCAACGCCGCGCACCGCAACGCATCGAGGGTTGCAGCGCCAAAAGTCAGCGCTGCGCCGCGCATCGCGCCGCATCGAAGATCGTCGCATCGTACCTGTGCCTGAAGCTTCCCCCTAAGAAACCTACGCAACGAAAGCCAAAGTCATCGCATCCTCCCCCTACAGATCGGAGCCGGCGCATCCACCTCTGCTGCGTGAAGCAGGGCTGCTGCAAAGCCTCCCCAAGATCTCAGGAGTATCGCATCGCCTTTGCCATCTTCCTTGTTAGAGCTTTTGGGAACCTTATCGCAACTACAGGTACTGTTGGGCACGAGAGCGGTGCATTTTGTGCATTGAGAGTCGCATTGTGCAGGACACTGACTTTTACATCCTGGAATACTTTCTGCAAACTCTTGAACTATCTTTAAAGAAACCTTTTTAATTGTATGTTGGTTTGTCTGTAGTATTTGGTCTTGTGAAGTTTTTAGTAAAGATACCTTATTTTTCTAAAACTGGTGTGGAGTAAATCTGTGGTGTTTTCACTGTGTTACTGTGAGTGTTGGTACAAATACTTTACACATTGCCTTTGATAGCCTAGACTGCTCAGGCCAAGCTACCTAGAGGGTGAGCTGGGGTTATCTTAAAAGTGTATCCCCCTTTCCCTGACTAGAAGCAAGGGTCCCTACTTGGACAGTGGTACCTACCCTGCCAACTAGAGACCCCCTGATCTAACATTGGTGGTCAGCGGTGAGGATTGAACTTGTATTTGTACTTGACCCACAGTAATTGGTGTACATCACTAGTTTGAGTGCAGACCAATACGCAACCACATACTGTATTTTTGATTCTATTTTTTAGTAACTCTTCAAGAGCATCATGTCTCAGGTGGCAACAAGTGAGAGGGCAGAATTGGAGTTTTCGATTGAGGATCTGTATTCATACAAAGTTGAGGATCTCAAGCAATTCTGCAAAGACCTTGGTTGCCCTGTGAAAAGCGGATCTAGAAAGGATGTGCTACAAAGAGTCTTGAAGGCCTGGTGGGAGGCCCAAGAGGAATATGATGCAGATGAAGAGAATGGTTTTGTTCCCCAAGATCTGCCCGTGGGCAGACCAGTCTCAAGGGATGGCAGCTCCCATTCCAGTAGGAGTCTCACTCCAGAGGAGTTGGAGGAGAATCAAAGGGTGAGAAACCATGAATTGGAAATAATGAGAATGAAAATGAGGCAATTAGAAGTAGAGAATGCCCTTGCTTTGGAGGAAAGAAAATTGCTTTTGGCTCATGAGTTGAGGATAAGGGAGCTTGATTTGGAGCTCGAGAGGCTTGAGGCCATGAGTGTCTCAGCTGAAGAAGAAGAATGGGTAGCTCAAGAAGTGAGCTTTGCTGAGTTGGAGGTGGAGTCCAGCTCAGATGGTGGCAGCAAGATTGTAGTTTCTAGTGCTAAGAGAAAGGTACAAACACCCAGAGATGTGGCATCTGACTTGAAGGAGGGGGTTGACATACACCAGGGGGTTCAGGTTTATGATGTAGTTCCAGTGGGGTGCAGTGTCCCTGAAGTAGATTGGGGAACTGACACAGGGGACCATATTCCTAGTGGTGGGAGGGACACTCTACTGACCCTAGATGAGAGGTACAGGGAGAGGGGTTCCCCCATGGTAGAAACCTTGGTGTGTGAGTGTGAAGACCGCCCCGAAGAGTGTGAGTTGTGTGACGGAGACAGTCAGATACTGTCTTGCCAATCTCAGGAGAGTGGTGTGGGGTACTTGTGTTAGGCACTGGAGGGTGAGGCAAAAGGTAGCTTGGTTAACAACTGTGGGGGGCTGTGTGATTCATTTGTTGGAGAGCATATTTTAAGTCCCTGTTTTCCAGAGCTATGCCAACACCCGGTGGAGTGTGAGTTCTCTGGTTCCAGAGAGCTTGCGTTGGAGGCAGACCTCTGGTTGGATGCCAAAGGGTCTGAAGAGGCATTGGGGAGTGATCCCAAAAGGAGTGGCACAGATATCTTCCATACCTGTGAGGTGGAAGAGGTTCAGTGTAGCCCAGTTAGGTCCCAGTGTAGTGGGAGGGGTGTAGGGGCTCACGTCCTGTCTCAGTGGAGAAGGGGTGAGTGTGGGACTGTGGGTCCCAAGGTGCCCGAAACCCAGTTTCAGGGCCTGGTGGGTTCCTTAAGGGAACACCAGGTTGGGGGCCTAGACAGTGCTAGTAGGCCATTTGAGGAGGATCTCCTAGTGTCAGGAGAACCTGGAGCCTCTGTAAACAGAGCTCCAGTGGTTCTGGTGTCTGGCGGTACCGCTCCAGTTGGGAGGGTGCAGAAGTCCAGACTGAGGGGTGAGAGGGGGATGTGTTCCCCAATGGGAGAACCAGTGGGTCAGGGACCAGCCAGAAGGGCTGAGTCCCCTAGGAGTGACCATGGTGACACCACTTCTGTCCTGGGGGATCTTCGCGCACTGTCAGGTGGACAGGGGCCGGGAGATCTGCGCCAGGCAGACTGTCACGAGACACATGAGTCATGTGTCACCCTCGGGGAGATACTGTGTGAGTGTCAGGGTTCACCGAGCACGCTCGCACTGACTACGGCAGCAGAGGCGACGGGACCCGGAAGAACTACATCTCCCTTCGTCCTCCACTGCGGTCACACGTGCGCGATGACGCGGCACGTAGCGGACGCCCCACCAGCCGAGCTCTATAATTCATGATGGCGCCTTCCTCCAGACGCCGATTATTCCGTGAACGCCCGGAGGATTTGGAGGCCGGTCCGGGTAAGGGTGCGAGATCGCACCAACTCTTGTGGTCTGTTACTTGTTTCCTCCCGTTGGCGAGACGCGCGTTTTCCTGGCGGTCTCATGCGGGAGGCATTATTCGCTTACTGGAATGTAAAGATACTACTGTACCGTTCATGACTAGTTTCCCCCGTTCCTCCCGTTGGCGAGATACGCACGTTCCTGTGATCTCATGTGGGAGGCTTTTTTGCTTGGTTCATGGATTGAAAGTAGCACTGTGCTTTTCTTGTATATGTATCACGTTCCTCCCGTTGGCGAGATATACACTTTCAAAGTGATCTCATGCGGGAGGCCACTGTTACCTCTGCTTATGATTGGGAATAAGCACGTATAATTCGAAGGCGCTTAATGGTTTCGCTTTGATGTAAATGCGAGAACTCTAAAGCTCCTTACAAACAGTACTTTGATTGCGAGGGTTTGGTAAACCATTAAGTGCTTCATTTCTTCGTTAAACACCAGTTCTCACTGCAACCCTGTGGCTTCTTGTTTTGTATTCACGTCTTTTAGGGGAGATCAGTTGAGGGGGGTGCGGTACAGGCCAGCACGCTTCACAAGCAAAGGTGGGGATGACAAGGGTCAATGTCTGACTATTAATGCAGAGAGTGTCTGTTTCCATGCTCTAGGTAACCAGGTACTAACCCTGCTCCTTTCCTTATTAGACTCTGAATGTGCAGTTACTTCGTACTCACCCTCACATGTCGCCCAGCAGTGAGGCAGACGTATTTTCTTTTACAGGTAGAGAGAAGTCCCTTCCATATGCAGCTCTTCTGTTGGCCTATGAATGTAGCATTGAACTGTATTGTGATTATGCTCTCTCTCTCTTTCTTTGTCTTTTCTTAGGTCTCCCTCCCCGCTGTTCCTTCCCTTTCCTTCCCTCGCTCGACCATCCCACCAGTCCGAGGGGATTAATTCTATCCGGACTTGGGGCTGTCGAGAGGTGGACCCTTATTGACTTCAACCCAATCCTGAGGTATCTGGGAACCGTGACAGAATAATCGGCCCACGAATTCGTATCCTCCTGGTTGGGTAGAACTTGAGAATGGCGACACTGGAGGATGTGTTAGCAGCATTGGCTGCGGTACTGTCAGAGTTGGCTACGTCACGTAGCGAAACTGCCGCACTACACGCTAGAGTAGAGCGTATGCACAGGAATCCTTTTGATGCAAGCAGCTCTTCTCCTCCTCAGGCTAGTACAGTGGTAGTCGAGGTACCCTCACAGATCCAGCTAGCCCCTCCAGAGAGGTATTATGGGGATATGCATATGGTTCAGGTGTTTTTAACCCAAGTTACGTTGCATTTTCATTGCAAACCTAAGATGTTTGCGACTAACCAAGCCTGTGTTGCCTTTTTGATTTCCTATTTGGCAGGGGAGGCAGCACAGTGGGCCGTCCCCATAGTCAGGAGAGATGACCCTCTCCTACACGACTGGGTAGCGTTCAAAGAGGAGTTCGAGAAAACTTTTCATCACCGAGCTGAAACGTTCTCAGCAGACAAGGAGCTCTTGGAGCTTAAACAGGGGAATAAGGATTTGTTGGTATACCTCAATTCTTTCCGATGTTTGGTGGCTGAGACGGAATGGCCTGAGTCGAAACAGGCCGCAATCTTCTATCAAGGGCTACGGGATGACCTCAAGGATGTCATTGCACAAGTGGATCCACAACCCAGAACCTGTCCTGCACTCATAGAACTCGCTTTGCGCCTGGACCATCGTCTGAAGGAACGCAAAGGCGACACCAGAAGACGAGACAGGGCCCCTCAACGCTTTGATCAGCCGAGAGTGGTGGAGCACGGCCCATCTCCCGTGGAGCCCATGGAAATAGGGGCGGTCAGGGCATCTCTCACTCCTAACGAACGTGACTATCGTAGGAAACAAGGGTTATGCCTTTACTGCGGGAAGAAAGGGCATTACCTTCGTGAATGTCCCGTTAAGCCACGGACTAGCCGCTCCCGGTTCGGACAGGTGGCCACCGTTACAGCAGACAAAGAGTCGGAAAACTAAGGTGCTTGAGGAGAGAGGGAAGGGCATCCTTGAGCATTTGTGACATCCCTTCAGTGAAAAAAGACACCAGCGATGGCTCTGAACATTTCTTTGTGGAGATGGAGATGATAGTGGGGGCGGCAAAGCGGTTCATCCGAGTTATGGTGGATTCCGGGGCCACCGGCTGTTTTCTGGATGAGGAAACCGCCCGAGGACTAGGGATTGAGCTAGTCACAAAGAGCGCTCCGGAGAGCGTATTCGCAGTAGACGGTAAACAATTGGACTCGGGTCCTATTCGGTTCCATACGAGGGAACTCGAGGTATGGTACAACAACGATCATCGTGAGTTTATTTCCTTCAATGTCATACATGCCCCCAAATACGGAGTAATATTGGGGTTACCATGGCTCCAAAAACACAATCCCTCCATTGATTGGACTCGGTTGACAATGAAGATGGAGTCAGGTTATTGTCGCAACCACTGCAGGAATCCCCCTACAGTACCGTCCAAGGCGTTGGCCTTCCGGCACCACATAGCCATGGCCGCAGAAAAGGACATCGAACTGCCTACATGCTATAAGGAGTATGCTTCGGTTTTCAGCGACAGTATGGCGGAGGTCTTACCTCCTCACCGGATGTACGATTGTCAGATAGACCTTCTTCCAGGAGCGGTGATTCCTTGCAGTCGGATATACGCTTTGAGTGAACCCGAAAACCTTCATTTGCGACAATATTTGGAGAAGTTTCTTTCTCTAGGGTTCATTCGTCACTCCAAGTCCCCAGCAGCGTTCCCCCTGTTTTTTATATCGAAGGCCAACGGGGAGCTCAGGACCTGTATAGACTTTAGAGCATTGAATGCCATTACAGTGAGGAATCAATACTCCCTTCCCCTGGTGTCAGTTTTACTCGAACAAGTAAAAGGTGCCATGGTGTACACTAAACTCGATCTTCAAGGAGCCTACCATCTGGTTCGAGTGCGAGAGGGGGATGAGTGGAAAACGGCGTTCAAAACCCGATATGGACTGTATGAATATCTCGTGATGCCTTTCGGTCTGTGCAACGCCCCGGCTGCTTTCCAATTTTTCCTAAATGACGTTCTTCGGGAGTATCTGGACCACTTTGTGGACGTTTACATCGACGTTATCCTCGTCTTTTCCAAAACCCATGAGGAGCACCTCCAACACGTTCGGATAATCTTACACACCTTATGAAGACATCATCTCTTTTGCAAACTCAGTAAATGTGAGTTTCATGTCACTACCGTGGAATTCTTGGGGGTTATGCTCACCCCAGCAGGCCAAATCATGGCTGAAAGAAAAATTACGGCCATAACAGAATGGCCCAGGCCAAAGAACACCCGCGACATACAATGCTTCCTAGGCTTCGCCAACTTTTACAGGCATTTCATACATCAGTTCTCAGCCATGGTGGCTCCGAAGACTCGTCTACTAAAGAAAAATGTAACATTCCGGTGGGATGAAGAAGCACAAATCGCCTTTGAGGCGTTGAAGGCAGCATTTTCCTCTGCTCCAATCTTGGCCCATGCTAATCCTGAGGTACCCTTCGTGGTAGAAGCAGACGCATCGGATGCAGCAGTAGGAGCCGTTTTATCCCAGAGACATCCTTCCACAGGAGAGCTACATCCTGTCGCTTTTATGTCCCGCACACTGAACAGTGCCGAAAGAAATTACACTATTGCAGAAAAGGAACTGTTGGCCATTAAAAACGCCTTTATGGAATGGAGACATTGGATCAAAGGAGCAAGACATCAAGTCACGGTGTACACCGACCACCGTAATTTGCAGTTCATGAAATCTTCTAGACAACTAACACCTCGTCAATTACGGTGGATGATGTTCTTCTCAGAATACCACTTTATCATCACCTTCAGGCCTGGAAAAGATAACAACAAGGCCGATGCCTTAACCCGGCAAGGCTCCCCAAATGCAGGCATAACAAATCCCGCAAGACCGATCATTTCACCTGAACAAGTGGTATGCCTCATACATACGGAAGACTTCCTTCAGAAAATTAAGAGAGGGGTACAGAAAACCCCTCGGAGAGACTGGCTCAAACACCATACAGAATGGAGACTACGACAAGGCGTTCCTATGAAAGGACATCAGGTCTTACTACCCACCAAGGAGGTGAGAAGACAAGCATTTCGCTGGTGCCATGCCCTTCCATGCGCTGGACACGGCGGAGGCCAAAAGACGATATCGACCACCCTTCGCCAGTTCTGGTGGCCCTCTCTAAGCAGGGACATAATCCAATGGGTGAAAGAGTGCGACGTCTGTGCGCAAATGAAAACAGATAAACGGAAAACACAAGGGTTGTTACAACCGTTGAACACTCCAGAGAAACCTTGGGACCAATGGTCCGTAGACCTTATAGTCGGGTTACCTAGAGATCAGGGAAATACAGTAATTTTAGTGGTTGTAGACTATGTAACAAAGATGGGACACTTTATAGCTTGCAAACAAGTACCTGCCGCAGGACAGTTGGCTTCCATACTCCTTGTCAACATAGTCCGGTTACATGGCCTGCCACGTATTATTGTATCAGATAGAGGCTCACAGTTCACAGCCCGGTTCTGGAAGGTTTGGTGTTCCCGGTTGAACATCTCATCCGCTCTGTCCACCAGTTTCCACCCGCAAACTGATGGCCAAACGGAGCGATTGAACCAAACCCTTAAACAATACTTACGATGCTACGTAAACACAAACACAGAGGCATGGGTGGATTGGCTATGGGTGGCTGAAATCGCTTATAACAACGCAACGCACGCCTCCACCCACAACTCACCCTTTTACAGCTCATACGGTTTTCACCCACGCTTTATTCCTTTCATAGCTGGACGGAGCATCAGAACCAACTGAACTGGGGTGGCAGGGTGGGCTAAAGAACGGTGATGGATCAAACCCAGATCTGTTGACTGGGTGTGAGTGTTTGATTGGTTCTGATGCTCCGTCCATCACCACCCCCTTTTGTACTGCTTTGTTTGCCATA
This sequence comes from Triturus cristatus, assembly GCF_964204655.1. Classification (NCBI taxonomy): domain Eukaryota; kingdom Metazoa; phylum Chordata; class Amphibia; order Caudata; family Salamandridae; genus Triturus; species Triturus cristatus. The sequence continues at coordinate 1,239,461,610 of NC_140589.1, forward strand.
AGTTGGCAGGGTATGCTCAGACGTTGAGTCCCTTTCTCACTTTGCCACTGGATTCAAGCAAGCCTGGCTGAAGACGGCTGAAATGCCAGAAACCGGTCCTAGGAAGCTTGTTTACGGTCCAGGGAAGGCATGGCTTGGCAGTTCGGGCTGGACTGTTCCCATGAGGCACAGGGTCAGACTGATTTGCATATGGCCATGTCTGAACTGGGGTGGCAGAGTGGGCTAAAGAACGGTGATGGATCAAACCCTGATATGTTGTTTGGGTGTAAGTGTTTGATTGGTTCTGATGCTCCATCCATCACCACCCCCTTTTGTACCGCTTTGTTCGCCATAAGTTGGCAGGGTATGCTCAGACGTGAGTCCCTTGCTCACTTTGCCACTGGATTCAAGCAAGCCTGGCTGAAGACGGCTGAAATGCCAGAAACCGGTCCTAGGAAGCTTGTTTCCCGTCCAGGGAAGGCATGGCTTGGCAGTTCGGGCTGGACTGTTCCCATGAGGCACAGGGTCAGACTGATTTGCATATGGCCATGTCTGAACTGGTGTGGCAGAGTGGGCTAAAGAACGGTGATGGATCAAACCCAGACTTGTTGACTGGGTGTGAGTGTTTGATTGGTTCTGATGCTCCGTCCATCACCACCCCCTTTTGTACCGCTTTGACCTGGAGGGAAGGACATCTGTAAGCTGTGTCCTGACCGGTTTGGCTTCCAGGGGTACCACTCCAGTGGGGAGGGTGCAGCACTCTGGAAGGGGGTGCAGAGGGAGAGAGTCCTCGCCTCTGACCCCGGTGCAACCTGAGGGTTTAGACCCTAGGTTGGGAGACCAGTTGCTGGAGAGAGGTCCTGAACTGGTGGGTGAGTTGTGTTCTAAGGGTGACTCTCTGGGGAGGAGAGGGCAGGACCCCAGAAGGAGAGGTAGGGGGAGGAGAGCCTCGCCCGTGACCTCTGGTCAGCCTGAGGGTACAGACCCTGGGCTGGCGGGCCAGTGTCAGGATGCCCTACCTGACTTGGCAGGAGGGAGAGTGGAGGAAAGGTGCCAGGCACCTGGGGCTACTGCCCCCCACTTTATGACACCACAGAGGTTAGAGAGGCCTGACAGGCATGAGGCCTGGCTCTCATCACTGACAGTTGTCAGTAGCCCCTGTGGCTGGTTGTCCTGGTGGACAGGGTTACCCTGGAAAGAGGACAGGAGTCGCACCCTGGGAGTGGACTGGGCCACACCGTTGTGTTGGCTAGGTGGGTGCTGTCTACCAGTGTGGACACATCTGTGAGTGAAGTCCTGGTGCGCCAGGCAAGTGTTCAACCACAGGGGTTGGTCCCTGGGTTGGGAAGCCAGGTGCAGGTGTTGCCTGACCTTAGAGGGAGGGACATCTGTAAGCAGTGTCTCTACCAGTTTGTCTTTGAGGTGTACCACTCAGAGTGGGAGGGTGCAGAATTCTGGAAGGGGGTGGAGAGGGAGGGAGTCCTCGCCTCTGACCCCGGTTCACCTGGAGGGTGTAGACCCTAGGTTGGAGGGCCAGGTCCGGGGTGTCCCCCCTGACCTGGAATCCCAGTTGCAGGATAGAACCCCTGAACTGTTGGGCGAATGGTGCAGGACACCTGCCACAGGTGCCCTGACTATTCTAGAAGGGGGTACCGCTCCAGGTGGGAGGGTACAGAGTCCCAAGGAAGAGGAGGACCGGGTATGGAAAAGCCCACCCCAGCCTCCTGTCCAGCCACCGGATACAGGCCCGGCGCTGGTGGGTCAGTGCCAGGTTGTCAGACCCGACCTGACAGGAAAGGAAGTGGACAAAGGGTGCCAAGCACCTGGGGCTACTGCCCCCACCTTCTGACACCACAGGGGTTTGAGGGCCCTGAGAGGCGTAAGGCCTGGGTCTCATCCCTGACCACTGTCACTGGTCACTGCAGCTTGCTGTCTGTCTGTTGGGACACTCCTGTGAGCAAATTAAGGCTAGGTGCTGCACAGGTGGTGTCCACAGGTGAGGAGAAGGGTTCCACATGGGTTGGCTTGGTGGACCCAGAGAGTATGGATGGAGGGATCCAACCGGGTTCAGGACGGCGTAGAACAGGAATAGTGCCTCGCTGTTTGGGCCAGTTTCCGTGTTCTATCGCCCTAAGCAGGGAATCCCATCGAGGTATCGCTTGGTCTACCCTGGCTTTAGGCTGGAAGGGGGTTGTGTTGGAAATGGCCCTTTTTGCAGGGTTATCCCCAAACTTTTTGCTTCTTCCTCCTTTATTTTTTTCTGAACCGTGGTTGTTGGCAATAGGACTCTGGGCACTTTACCACTGCTGATCAGTGCTAAAGTGCATATGCTCTCTGTATAAATTGTTATATTGATTGGTTATCCATGATTGGTATATTTGTTTCGCCTGTTAGCCCCTAGTAAAGTGCACTGAGTGTGCCAGGGCTGGTGATTCAAATGCTACTAGTGGGCTGCAGCACTGATTGTGCCACCCACAGGAGTAGCCCTAAAATGATGTCTTAGGCCTGCTTGCAGTGCCTATGTGCAGTCCAGGACTGCCATGTCGACCTGGCCAGTGCAACCACTGACCAGGCCTTATCCTTCCCTTTCTGTACATGCCAGGCATCCCTATGGTGGCCCTAGGTACCCCCCTGGGCTGGGTGCAGTGTATCTGAAAGGTAGGGCATGTACTGAGGTGTGTAACATGCCCTGGTAGTGAATTACAGCCATTTTCGTTTTTCACTGCTGAGAGGCTATCTTGCCCATAGGACAGAATGGGGGAGGCTGTTTACATGCCTATCTTCCCCTAAAGGCAAGATAGAAAATCCAAGTTTGGTATCTTTGTCTTCAGAATTTAATTATACATCTTTTTAGCAAGATGGTTTTTAAATTCACTGTGTGAGAATAGCACTTTTTAGAAAGTAGCTATTCTCCTGTTTAACCTTCCTGTGTGCCTGTGTGCAGATTGGCTGACTGGTGTCATGTGATGGGCTAGGTGGCTCCAGGAGTCTGGATGAGTCAGCAGCAGGGTGAATAGGGAGATCTGCTCTAGATGGGTGGGAGGAGTAGCCCCTGGGGTTGAGTAGGGCTGCCTCTGCCAGCACAATGCTTTCTCCACCCCCTGCTGACCAGGCTGAGGACTCTGCCTCTGCCAGCACAAAGAAGGCTCCACCTCGTGCTGAGCGTCTAACGACCCTGTCCCTCACTCTGAAAGGAACCAGGTGCTCCAAGGCAGAGCACACCCAGGAACCGGTTTGAGCAGGGGAATCCCCCCACTGAAACAAAGAGAGACAAAGACTTGGAGAGGTATAAGAAGAGGACCCCAGACACCTAAACTTTAGATCACTTTGGAACTAAGAAGGAACCTCTGCCAAGGAGAAAGCTGAAAAGAACTGAAGAGGAGAAGACTGCCTGCTTGCTGTTTTGCATTGCTGCCAAGGAGAGGGGAATGACTTTGCTGTGTCCCCCTTCTTTTGATTCTGATCTCCAAGGGCCTGAGAAGAGCTGGCTCCCTTTTAAGAAGTCCCAGGAACAAAAGGACTTCACCACCAGCTCCCCTGGAACTCTGCTGAGGGAGTTCTGACCTGCCTTGGAGTGCTTGCCCAGTCTTGGGGCCTCAGGAGGTCGTTTTGCTGTGTTTGGGAGCTGGGAAGCAGAAGCGTGAAAAAGAGTAACTGGTACCCAACGCAACATCCGATTGCGAGTCGCAAGAACGAGAGTGCGAGGAGAATTTCATCGCGGCGTCGTCGCAGCACCTGGAGTCACCACATCGCCGAGTGCGTCGAGCATCATCCCGGTGCGTGAAGATTCCTGACGATGCGAGGGTCATCACAGAACCAGTTTGCGGGCCGCACCACTGCCGGTGCGTGAAAGTATCCAGTCGCTGCGTGTGTCAACGCAGAGTCCCATCCCGTGACGCATCGAGGGTTGCGGCACCAGAAGTCAACACCGTGACGCATCGAGGGTTGCAGCGCCAGAAGTCAGCGCTGCGCCGCGCATCGCGCCGCATCGAAGATCGTCGCATCGTACCTGTGCGTGAAGCTTCCCCCTAAGAAACCTACGCAACAAAAGCCAAAGTCATCGCATCCTCCCCCTACAGATCGGAGCCGGCGAATCCACCTCTGCTGCGTGAAGCAGGGCTGCTGCAAAGCCTCCCCAAGATCTCAGGAGTATCGCATCGCCTTTGCCATCTTCCTTGTTATAGCTTTTGGGAACCTTATCGCAACTAAAGGTACTGTTGAGCATGAGTGTGTCGCATTTTGTGCATTGAGAGTCATATTCTGCAGGACAATGACTTTTGTGGTACTGTAAAATTTGGAACCACATTGGAGGCATGCCCCCACCATGCCTCTTTTGGTATCAACAAACCGCAAATGACAAATGCGGTATGTGCGAGTGTTTTCGTCATGTTTCACCGATAAATTCACCGCATATATGATACTATGTATTGTATCCGTGGGTTCCATTTTACAGCAGTAGCCATTTTGTGATTGCCCTCACATAGGCTGCACTCTGAGGCCATGCCTAGGCCTAAAGGACACGTACACCTTCTGTGACTTCTCTGGACCTGTGCAAACTGACTCCGCTGCCCGAGGTCAATCCTGTCCGGCCAGTTCCTATTACCCGCGGCCTAATGTGATTAGCATCAGGGCTCACACATCATAAAGTCCTTGTTCCCACACGATCTCTGACTAAGCTATTTCACACCTGACTCTGTTTCCTACTTTATGGCTTGTTTTACGAGCAGGAGGTGCCCGTTTTATTGGGGTCTGCTGATATCTGATGAGGGTTCTGCGCCTTGCTGGGTTAAATGATAGTGGGCTGAACGAGCTGAAATGTGGGATTGTCATCATGACTCTGTTTCTTCTTTGAAGCGAAAATATGTGAATGACCACTTGTAAAACAGGGGCGGTGTTGCCCAAAGCGTAATATTCTGTATAAAAGAGAAGACTGCTTTTTGTTCTGGAGACTGCCTCATTCAGTTGCTAAGGCTTCTGTGTGACGTAGTCCCACTCATTTGAGTTTAATAAAGATGTCTTTTCATATTTCAGCTTCTTTGCCAAGTTCTTTGTTATATTACCCTGAGAATGAAAATTTCAAGTACCGCACTGTGGTCCAAGACAGGAAGAACTCGAAGTCATAGGGTGCTACCCCTGGCACCGCTGGGGTCCTAAAATCCCCAGTACTGAAAACTACTGAGGAGGACAGAACAGGATTCTACCAAGAAGGTAATCTGTGCACAGGGATTCTGGAGATTCTTTGATTATGCAGCCCAGTATATTTCTGCTCTTCCTGATTTTGATGCTACACATGATGTCACTCCTACTTGAGAACCCTTTTGGCGTGAGTATTATAAAAGACCGTTAGGTCATGTAGAACTTGACAGTTAGAATTTGGATTAGTAAAAGTAAGAGTTAAGTAGAAGTGGGTCGCTCCCAGTCCTTTGGTTCTTTGGGTCATTGATTTGGTTATCACAATTACCAAAGCCGAGGGGTTGGTTTCTTGGATTTTGATTTGGTCATTGCAATTACCATAGCCAAGGGTCTCGTATATTTGCGAGTGTATTGGTAGAGATAACCCCTTGAAGTTTGAAGCTAGATTAGTGAGCTATAAGATGCCTGATCTTAGCAAATTTGGAAATGTAGCTCTGGAACTTTGAAATTTGTGTTGGCCAACTTTTGTTTTGTATAGGTTTGGATATGCGAATTGCAATTTATGTAGGCAGGTAATGAGGAGATATTTCTCCATTTGGTTTAGTTGAACGGCGTACGTACGAAAAAAACCTTAAGCACCATTTTGATTATAATACTTGCGTTTTCCGCAGTTTTTTTGGCATGCCTGTTTGTAAGCTCACATAGAAAAATGTGTTGCTTTTTTGGAAGGTACCATAGTGTGGGAAATATCTATATAGGTTAGATTAAAAAAATACATATTTCTTCCTTGGTGATTTTGTATCCCCGGGGAATTAAAATATGACATAATACAAAACAAGGATACTTTGTTCTGCGCAGTTTTATGAATGAAGATATGCAGAACGATTTTGTTTGGTGTTCTGCTAGGCAAAGCTAGTGAATTGAGCGCATTCACTACTTCTTGGACATACATCTGTCTGTTGGGCTGTGTATGCAGTCTTTTGGAACACTATTGAGAAGCGTTTCTTGTAAATATGACTTACAACTAGTATTTGCAAATGGTTTGGTTCAAGTACAGTCTGTGAGCTGTTCTTTATTTCTGTCCTGAGTATTGATTTGTAAGTCAAACGTGTGTTTAAATGTCTATGTGGTTTTCCCATTAGTGCAACTTCTGTAAGTAAATTGCGACGGCGCTATTTATGAAAAATGGCTAAAGCGCGCTGTATTGTCTGTTTGACCCCTTTCTGTTTATGTCTGAAATGAGCTCAATATGTGTTTGTGGGTCTTCTGATGTTTTCAGTCTGTTAAGCAAAATGTTGGTTAATTAATGTTAAGTAGAAACTTAGGAAAAATCCAGAAATGAACAATGTGATGTGCTAAAATAGCTATATGTTGCTCTTTAATTTATAGAATGAGCGATTGTGCACATATACCAAACTGCCGTTAAATGCTTAAAGGATAAAATTAGAAAACACATTCAATAGATATAAATAAGGCTCCAAAAACGAAATTATCTATTTTTGCAAAAATAAATAAATTTACAGCGTTTTTCTTAGATGCATTGTATTAGATGTTCACAGGCAAACTTTTCAGCTGCAGTATATTTGATAGGAATGTTCATTCAGCCAGCACTTTCCCAGTTAAACACGGGTGGAATTTTGCATAACCGTCCTTTTAAATGGAAGTGGCACAAAAATGTGACGCTTTTCAAGTTGGGCTCATGCGCTTAGGCTTGTGAGTTAATGTGTCCAAAATGAAAGGCCAGGGATACAGCTTGCTTTTATATGTGTAATTATCACAAAAACGAATAATTGGTTGTTTTTTTAAAGAAAATTATTTAACATGGAAAATATTTAAAAAAATAAATAAATAAGTGCTTTTCAAAATCGTTTTTTAATATTTATAAAGCTTAATACTCATATTATGACCTCCTAGCATTAACATTTGATTTAAGTTGTGTTGCATCACTAAAATGACAAGCATTCGTGTGTACAATTTTCCCTTGGCGCAGGCGCAAACAAGCTCATTTTTATAAAGTATAAGTTATTTTTTTTCCAACGCCTGACTCATGGGTTATGTAATAGACATTCTGGTAATGCATATTATGCAAGAAAAGTGTAGGATATTCGTTTTTTAATGCCTAAAATATCAAAGTCGAATTTGGGTAAAAGCACTGTTTAAACTGCATTTTCTTTCATTCAGAGTACTTTTTAAAGTGTCTCAGGCTTCAGTAAATGCATACATTTAGGTTTGATATATATTTACAGGGTATGCCTTCTTATGATTCAATGAGTCAATGTGCCAGTACAAAGGCTTGTTTTAATATCAGGGTTGAAGGTTCTAACTTCAGCTGGGCCTACTGAGACGTTCATTCATTTAAGATTGAAGAAATGTGTACCATTGCATAGGATTGCAACAAGCATTTAATCTAAAAACTGGTATGTGTGTTATTAAGTTTTGTGAATTACTCACAGTAAATGTAGTTTAATAATTTGGGAGTAGAGATAATTTTTTTAGCGCCTAAAAAGGAGAAATTATTTTTCAAAATAGAGTAAATTATTGCAAGTTAGGAGGAATTAGGAAGGCCTTCTGGCTTTGACAAATTCAGAGTGGCAGAAGCTGGGGGCTAGGAGAGCTGCAGAGGCTGGCTCAAGTCACGCTGCTGAGATGCTATCTTTAGTTTTCCCGTAAACAATGGAGTAGGCTGCCATGTTGACATTTATGACCTTTTAAATTAGGGCCTTGTCTCTGTGGAATGCAGAATGACCTTGCTAAATGGGCCTCTAAAGGTGGGGTTTCTGGTTTCTCCATAACAACATCAATAAAACTAAAGAACTTAATTCCAAAGGGACAATATAGAAAAGGGGTTTCTTTGAAAGTCCAAACATCATGTTAAATGCTTTGCAGAACTGATACATGTGTGTCTCGCTCTAAAAAATAGAATGATGCCTGCTAGTTGCTTTTATTTGACAGACAACGAAGTGTTGCAGTAAGTCTTAGACAGAAAATAAGATGCAGCCCTTTTCTAAAATTTTGAAGGCTACATGCCTAAGTGTGAACGAATTGCCAATTTAAACTTATTTTTCACAGTGGAAATTGTAGGTGCCAAATTAATATGAGGTGTCAGTGTAACAATTTTTACTTTTAGAAAGGTAAAACTACGGTGGCTTGAGGTTGCAAGGACTGCCAAGAGGGTAACAGTTAAGTAATGGAAATTTATTTTTGTGCATTTGGTCCTATCATGAATTGTTCTTGCTGGTCCTGTATGTTAGAAGAGAGACAGTAAAGTTATATTTGACAGCAGATTTCCATTGCCTGGTGATCCACTGTCAAAAGGAGGGTAAAGATTTTAAACCTGACAAATTAAACAGGCCCAAATATTGGGTTTTGGGCTGCAGGCTTACAGTGCATAAAAGTACATGACATGGTGTTGTGTGTCACCGCTTATTCACATATGCTATTGTTTTGTCTATGCTTTTTGTGCTTGATATACAGCAAGTATATCTGATGGCTTGACGTTTTGTGCGTTTTTATTATTTTTTTTATTTTTATGCATGTTTTTGTTCTCTTTGTTGCTGCTTTTGATACTATTACAAGTTTACCTGTGTTGTGAGGGGATGGTCATGACGATGCCCATCGCTATGCAACAGTTGATTGAACTTGTTCTGGTTACTAAATTTCACAGATAATGATATTTCATGCTGTGAACACGAGAGACAACACTTCACCAGTGCATGTCTATTTGGCTATAATGGTATTGAAGGAAAATAAAAGAGATATACAGGATCAAAGTGTGTCACCTGCAGTTAGTCACGTTACTGCCTCTTCCCTTAAAGGAACAGGCAGCCTTACATTTATGTATCCTTGATTGGACCTAAGGATGAAATTATAGATCTGTGACTCAAGGTGGCCCACTTTCTATATTACATTGGTTAATGATGTTCTGTTTCCTAAGTAGCATATGGCTTGTGTTCCTTAAAAGAAAAACCAGGTTTTCATTTTTCCCTGAAGAAGGAACTGGAATATTACCTAGGAGTACCGTATATGGTGTAGTTGCCAGCGGTAGAGTTAAAATTTGTGTAACTTTGGCCTTTTGTGTATCACCCGCACTCTTGGTGTTGTGTCACATGCCTGACTATCACCCAAGTAAATTCTTGTTCTTCCTATAGATTTTTTTTCTCCTTTTGTTGCTTCTCGCCTGACCGATGTCGCATCATGCTTAGTTATTGGGGAAGAATTTTCCTTAGGCCTGCTTCAATGTTTTCCAGCCTGACTGTCAGGGTAGCGATAGACAGGTTAACTGACTCAATATTATAGTAAGACAAGTTTTCCAATAACAATAGGAGATATCTTACGTTTACCCTTTTGAACATGACGAATTTTCAATGTCTATTTTTAATGTGGTTTTTACCCTTTTGTTCCTGCTGCTTTAATTTTTGGTGGGATCAGATGTGTTCTAATCATGCAAATATCAGGACCCTCTAGTTCTTGTCTTTTGTTTGCATATTTGACTATTAGCCTGTGTATTGCATATTGCACCTGATGTGAAAGTTTTCTACATGCCCATGATAATCTGTACCATGTGATTTCTCTATTGAGATGTTCTAGATAAGGAATTTAGGAACACCTAGATGTAATCATTGAGAAAAAAATGTGTTTGCCCCATTAGACAATGCCACCATATGTGAAGACATCCATTTAGATAGAATTCTCGTGTAGTTATCTACCCTTAGATGATGGAGGCTCTCACACGGAAACCCAATTGAAAAGATTAGAGACACTGTTTTGCCTACTGCCTTTATATTTGTATTGCTTTTTGAGAATGACAGTATATTCTAGACCAAAATTGTCCCATGGCGTGTGGCCACGGATGTATGACGTTACAACGCATGCTGTTACAACGCATGCTGTTACAACGAAAGTTTTGCAACGCGAGTGCATTGACAACGCAGGACATTACAACGCAAGTCTTTACATCGACTTACACTAGATGGCGTGCTAACATTAAAAAAGTGTAATTTACTATTCCAACTCCAGTCCACGTAACAGTAGGGAAGGTGTTGGGATAGTAAACTACACTATTTTTAATGTTAGCACTCCATCTAGTGCAAGTCGATGTAAAGACTTGCGTTGTAATGTCCTGCGTTGTCAATGCACTCGCGTTGTAACAGTTTAGTTGTAATGGTAGTGCGTTGTAAAAGTTGCGTTGTAAAGGTTGTTCCCCGTGCCACTCCTTTGAAGATCACAGGCCACCTGTTTGCAGTCCCCTTGTTATACAACGAACTGTTTAAAGCATCGCACTTGCTTCATCAGAAGAAGTTCAACATCAGAAAAGAAGGAGGAGCTGGGTTTGCCACAGAACCAGAATTTCAGTGCAAAAGAGTGCCTGTCATGTGCTGGTAACCTCTGACAGTGTGCAGTCCCTTGAGTCCCTTGGCCTGAGTTTTTGGCCACACACCCCCCTCTTCTTCTTTTGCTCCAATGGAAGTGCAGTGCACCGGCGGGTCCAAGATTGACAAAAGGCACTATTCTGGTGCCCATGAAAGAGCAGCCTGAGCGTCCTCTGACACCGAATGATGAGTGTTGGAGCCTGAGACTGGTCCCGGGTCTGCACAAGATGATCTGTGCCCATGACCAATGAAGAGCATATTATTTGTAGTGTCTGCCGCAGAGGAGAGACACAGGTGCACTGCCTTGAGACATTGAGACTTTCGAGTGAGCTGTGGGTGTTTGCCAGGAGGGCACTCCAACTAAGCAGAACTTTTCTCATGAAAGGCTTGAATGAAGAGGCCCATGCGAAAGAAACCAACAAAAGAAGATTTGATGGACAATAGAAGCCTGCCAGAGAGGCTTTTTGAACGGACTCTGGGCATAGTTGGTTTCACAAGAGGTTTCCGTGTGATTGTATAGACTAGGTGTTAGGGGATTGATTGTTTTGCTGGCATTGTTTTAAAGTACTATTCTGTTTAGTAAAAGCAGAATAAAGTCCATTTTCTGTGGAAGAGTACCCCCCTTTTCACCTCAGAGCACCTGAACATGCAAAATGAATAGCAGCCCTAAAATGTTACTAGATAATTTTGGGATTTGCTTTTTGCTTAGGGTTGTGAAAAATTATTATTTCATTTGTAATAGTGGTCACTACTTTCTCCCGTTGTCTATATGTTCTTAATAACGTGTTTTCTAGTGTCTTTTTAAACATGACGTTGTCATTTATGGGTGGGATTGTTTTTCTCTACCCAATTGACTTCTACACCCGCTTCCCAACCTATGTCTTTTCCTACTACTGTTTCTTTGCACTCTTTTCACCCTTTTCCTGAACATGAGCAGGTTAAAAGATCAGAATTTGTAAGCAATTCTTTTGTACAGCTTCTGCATCAACACTAGTTAGTAGTGAACATCACTAATTGTTGGGTGTGTGATCTTATGCCACCTACTACAGATAGAGGTATTCCTTATTTTGTCCTGCCATATGTGGCCCTTGTGCTACTACATGTGTAAGGAGACGTGTCCAGAGAGAGTTGCTAAGTAATAGGATGATGCTACAGCAACATCTTCATGACTTTATGAATATAGACCTGGACTCAGATTAGTATGAGTATAGTTATTGCCTATGTAAGGGCAAAAGGAGGGTCTGTGGTACTGTAAAATTTGGAACCACATTGGAGGCATGCCCCCACCATGCCGATTTTGGTATTAACAAACCGCAAATGACAAATGCGGTATGTACGAGTGTTTTCGTCATGTTTCACCGATAAATTCACCGCGTATATGATACTATGTATTGTATCCGTGGGTTCCATTTTACAGCAGTAGCCATTTTGTGATTGCCCTCACATAGGCTGCACTCTGAGGCCATGCCTAGGCCTAAAGGACACGTACACCTTCTGTGACTTCTCTGGGACCTGTGCAAACTGACTCCGCTGCCCGAGGTCAATCCTGTCCGGCCAGTTCCTATTACCCGCGGCCTAATGTGATTAGCATCAGGGCTCACACATCATAAAGTCCTTGTTCCCACACGAACTCTGACTAAGCTATTTTACACCTGACTCTGTTTCCTACTTTATGGCTTGTTTTACGAGCAGGAGGTGCCCGTTTTATTGGGGTCTGCTGATATCTGATGAGGGTTCTGAGCCTTGCTGGGTTAAATGATAGTGGGCTGAACGAGCTGAAATGTGGGATTGTCATCATGACTCTGTTTCTTCTTTGAAGCGAAAATATGTGAATGACCACTTGTAAAACAGGGGCGGTGTTGCCCAAAGCGTAATATTCTGTATAAAAGAGAAGACTGGTTTTTGTTCTGGAGACTGCCTCATTCAGTTGCTAAGGCTTCTGTGTGACGTAGTCCCACTCATTTGAGTTTAATAAAGATGTCTTTTCATATTTCAGCTTCTTTGCCAAGTTCTTTGTTATATTACCCTGAGAATGAAAATTTCAAGTACCGCACTGTGGTCCAAGACAGGAAGAACTCGAAGTCATAGGGTGCTACCCCTGGCACCGCTGGGGTCCTAAAATCCCCAGTACTTCACTTTTACATCCTGCAGTACTTTCTGCAAACTCTTGAACTATCTTTAAAGTAACCTTTTTAATTGTATGTTGGTTTGTCTGTAGTATTTGGTCTTGTGAAGTTTTTTAGTAAAGATACCTTATTTTTCTAAAACTGGTGTGGAGTAAATTTGTGGTGTTTTCACTGTGTTACTGTGAGTGTTGGTACAAATACTTTACACATTGCCTCTGATAGCCTAGACTGCTCAGGCCAAGCTACCTAGAAGGTGAGCAGGGGTTATCTTAACAGTGTATTCCCCTTTCCCTGACTAGAAGCAAGGGTCCCTACTTGGACAGTGGTACCTACCCTGCCAACTAGAGACCCCCAGATCTAACAACGACTTTGCGCCGATTGGAACTGGCTCATTGCCCTTCGATGCAGACACAGAAGCCAGTCGACAACATAGCCTCGACGGACTGCACTGCTTTACAACAATGAACATCGCGGCTTGACGACCATAAAGGGGTTGGACTCCCTAGCCTTCATCGCCTGGGTGGATCAGCACCGATGCTTCGCCTCTATCCACTGGATCGAAAACAGAGCAGCACCTACTCGACTCCTTGCATGGAGTCTTCGACGTCAATGCTTGTGCCATGCAAGGTACTTTCTTAGTGGGACCTGCATGGGTTCTGTAGCCAGCTTGCCCTCCATCGCAGTTGGCCTGAACTTTGGATTTGTCCCACTCAGCACGACCTCAAGTAACCCCTTAGCGCTATTGACTTCTAAGCACTACATTTTGATCTATTCTTTAAAAATTCATAACACCGGTTCTATTTATTGGATTTTTGTTGTCTGGGTCTTGACTCATAAAAATATTCCCTAGTTTTCTTAACCGGTGGAGTATTTTTGTGGTGTTTTCATTGTGTTACTGTGTGTGTGTGTTGCACAAATACTTTACACATTGCCTCTTTAGATAAGCCTGACTGCTCTGTTCCAAGCAACCAGAGGGTGAGCACAGGTTATCTTTTAGTGTGTATCTACCTTACCCTGACTAGGGTTGTGGTCCCTATTTGGATAGGGTACATGCCTCTGCCTACTAGAGCCCAATTTCTAATATCGAAGACATTAATAACTGAAATAAAACAATAATGAAAATGACTAGGAAAACATAAGAATTGGTGACTTCATTTTCATCTGTAACATTTTGTCACAATGCAAAGGCAATGTACTGTTAGATCCAATAAACACTTTTGGTCACAGGGGCATATAGTGTTTGTCGTGTTTCCAAAACAAGCAGTACCCAGAGACAACAACTGAGCTGTAGCTTATAATGATTTTCACTGTGCACCGACAATACAGCAATTCATAAGGTAAAATATAATGAATGAAAAACAGGTATGAAGAAAATCTATGTATTTCTGAAATGTAGACAAGACACTAAGCTTAAGAATAGTGGTTATTTGCTCACCTCTGAAGTCAGGGTTACCCATAGTGGTAGAAAGGGAGGTCTCTAGTTGGCAGAGGATGGCACCGTGTCCAAGTAGGTAGGGACCCTTATTCTAGTCTGGGTACGGGAGGCACACAGTTAAGATAACCCCTGCTCACACCCTTGGTAGCTTGGCCCATGCAGTCAGGCTTATCTCAGAGGCAATGTGTAAAGCATTTATACCAAACACAGAGTAACACAGTGAAACTACTGCAAAATGAACCCATACACATTTAGAAACAAAGCCAATATTTATCTGAATAAAACAAGACCAAAATGACAAAAATCCAACACACACATGTAAAGATATCACTTTTCAAAGGTTTAATCAGTTCAGTCCACAGAAATCTATGGATGCATTACTTTTAGCATAACAAAGATGATGTGAGGCGCAGGGGAGGTGAGGTGCCATCAAAGCAAAGCGATGCATCGGTTCCTTACTCCCAGTGGAGTTGATGCGTTGATTCCTTACTACCAGGGGAGGTGATGCATATCGATTCCTTACTGCTAGGCAGGACAAGTTATGCCTGGCACCACTTGGAAGGTCAGAACTTCCAACAGACCTGTTCAGGGGCTACAGTTTTTTGTTTTTGTTTCATATAGTGCAAACTAGTCCCGAGACATCTAGTATCAGAGCGCTTTACATAGCACCAGTTTTGTTACAGAAGGGCACATTAATTTTTGTTAGGCACGGGGAGATTAAGTGATTTGACCAGAATCACAGGATGTTGAGCGTTGTTGCCGAGACTGAAACCCGGTTCCCCAGCTTCAAGGTCGACCGCCCTAGCCCTAAGGCTACATCCTCTCCCCTAGATGAAGTCTTCAAGGGCCCTGAGGTTTCTTAACAGGAGACAAGCACACACAAGCCATTGGAGAACCTTGGAAACAGGATGTAGGAAGCAAATTCCAGTCCTTTTACTGCTCAAGACATAAGCAGCAAACAGTAGGCCAACATAGCAAAGCAGAACAGCAAAGTGGCAGTCCCTCCTGACAGCTTATTCAGATTTTCTTAGCAGGGTGTGCTTTAGTCCAGTTATGGTGTAACAGATCAGTTCTTATACCAGTTTCTGCCTTTGAAATAGGTAAACTTCAAAGGAAAGCCTCCGTAGTGCACAAGGCCCTGTCTTTTCCTGACCTGGCTCCAGACACACTACTGGGGGGTGGTGACAGCTTTGTGTGAGAAGAGGAACAACACTATTCAGTTGTCGGTGACAACTCCTCCCACCACTCTAGCTCATGAAGGCCCACCAGCTTGGTGATGGCCCATCAGGATATGCAAGGCACACCTCAGCTCACTTTGTGTGACTGTCTAGAGTGAATGCACAGGAGCCCAACTGTAAACCAAACCCAGACATGGATTTCATAGACAGGCAGAGGCACAGAATGGATAAGCAAGAAAATGCCCACTTCCTAAAAGTGGATTTTCAAACACGCAATTTAGAAAGGAACTTCACTAAAATATGTATTTTTAAATTGTGAGTTCAGAGACCCCCAACTCAAAATCTCGATTTGTTCCCAATTAGAAGTTACACTTGTAAGATGTTACCATGCAGCTCCAATGATAACCTATGGAGGAGATAGTACTTGCAATAATGAAAAATGAGATTAGCAGTATTTCACAATCAGGACATGTAAAACACACCAGTGCATGTCCTACCTTTTAAATACACTGCACCCTGCCCATGGGGCTACCTTGGGCCTACCGTAGAGGTGACTTACATGTAGTAAAAGGGAAGGTTTGGGCCCAGCAAATGGCTGCACTTGCCAGGTCGATATGGCAGTTTACAACTGCACTTGCAAACACTGTAGTGGCAGGCCTAAGACATGGTTGCAGGGCTACTCGTGTGAGTGGCACGACCAGTGCTGCAGGCCTACTAGTAGCATTTGATTTACAGGCCCTGGGCACACACAGTGCACTTTACTAGGGACTTACCAGTAAATAAAATATGCCAATGATGGATAACCAATTACAGATAAAATTTACACAGGGATCACTTACACGTTAGCACTGGTCACCTCTGGTAAAGTGCCCAGAGTCCTAAAACCAGCAAAAACAAAATGCAGCACACATTCACAAACAGGAGGTCAGAAGCAAAAAGACAGAGGAAATGAAGCCAAAAGATGCAAGGTCTAACACATGTGTCTCCCAGTTGAAAATGGGGAGAACTACCCAACTTCATGGGAGTTCTCTTCACTAAGATGGAAGAACCTGGACAGAACATCGGCGTTGGCGTGTTCTGTGCCAGGGTGGTGTTCCACCGTAAAGTTAATTGCCTGTAGGGAGATGGTCCACCTCAATAGTTTTGGGTTCTCACCCCTCATGTGCATCAACCATCTGAGGGGCCTGTGGTCTGTCTAAACCCGGAAGTGAGTCCCAAACAAGTAGGGTCTTAGCTTCTTCAGTGCCCAGACCACAGCAAAAGCTTCCTTTTCAATGGCGCTCCACCTCTGTTCCTGGGAAAGTAACCTCCTACTAATGAAGGCTACTGGTTGAACTAGATCCTCTTCGTTCAGCTGTAAAAGCACAGCTCCCCCACCATGCTCTGGGACATCAGTCTGCACCACAAACTCCGTGGAGAAATCAGGAGCCTTGAGCACGTGCGCTGTGCACATGGCCTCCTTCAGGGTATCAAAAGTAGTCTGGCATGCCGCAGTCCTGATTACCCGATGTGGCTGCTTCCTTGAAGTCAGCTCTGTCAAGAGGGCAACAATGGTGCCATACCCGTTGACAAATCTGTGGTAGTAACCGGTGAGACCTAAGAAGACTCTCACTTATGTCTGGGTCTTGGGGGGAGCCCAAGCTAGAATGCTGTTAATCCAGGGCTGTAGGGGTGCCACCTGGCAGCTTTCTGCCTGGTGTTGCAAGTACGTGACAGACCTCTTCCCTATCTGACACTTACAGGCCCTGATAGTGAGGCCTGCGCTCTGCAGGGCCTTCAACAATTCCAGTGGTTCCCCCATCTGGAGCTGAAAACCACAATGTCGTCAAGGTGGGCGGCACTGAAGTTCTCAAGCCCAGCTAGGACCTGGTTGACCAACCTCTGAAAGGTAGCAGGGGCATTCTTCAATCCAAAAGGCATGACCCGGAAATGATAGTGCCCTTCTGGTATTGAGAATGCTGACATCTCTTGTGACCTCTCGGTCAAGGCAATCTGCTAGTACCCAGATGTCAGATCAATCATACTGAGGAACTTGGCAGCTCTAAGCTGATCAATGAGCTGATCAGCTCGGGAGATGGATTGCACGTCAGTCTTAGTGACAGCATTGAGCCCATGGTAGTCCACGCAGAACCGCAGTTCTGGTGATGCACCGGGTGCAGCAGCTTGGGAACCAAGACCACTGGGCTGGACCAAGCACTGCTGGAGGGCTCAATCATCTCTAAGATTAGCATTTTGGAAACCTCTTCCTTAAAGCTAGCCTTCACTCTGCCACTCATACTGTAAATCTTGTGCTTCACCGGAGGACTATCCTCAGTGTCAATATAATTAGTGCACCAATAGGTGACTCCTGGGTGTGAGTGAAAGAGTGACAAACTGCTCCAGCAACTGGTGACAGTCACTCTGCTGCTCTAGGGTCAGTGTCGGGGAGAAGATCACACCTTCCACTGACCAATCCTGCCCTTTGACAAACAGGAGGTTGGGGAGAGGTTCACATTCCTCTTGCACCCCATCATCAGCAGTCAAGAGCATGGTCAACTCAGACCCCTCGAAGTGGGGTTTGCGGCAGTACATGTGCAAGACCCTCAAGGGGTTGCTAGGAGTCTGCAAGTCCACTAGGTAGGTGAGATCATTTTTGCACTCCTACACCTCACATGGGCCAGACCACTTGTCTTGTAGAGCACAGGGCTCTCTGGCCTCTATCACCCACATCTTCTGACCAGGCTGAAAATCAACCAGAGTGGTATTTTAGTTGTACCAACGTTCAATCAATCAATCAAAGACATTTATAGAGCGCACTACTTACCCGTAGGGTCTCAAGGCGCTTTGGGGGGTGGGGTGCCGTTACTGCTCGAACAGCCAGGTCTTGAGCTTCTTCCTGAAGGAGAGGTGGTCTTGGGTCAAGCGCAGGTCGGTCGGGAGGGAGTTCCAGGTCTTGGCGGCCAGGTAGGAGAAGGACCTTCCTCCTGTTGTCGCTCTTCGGATGCGGGGGACGGCGGCGAGGGCGTGGCTGGCTGATCGGAGGTGGCGTTTGGGAGCGTAGAAGTTGACTCGGTTGTTGAGGTAGCTCGGGCCTTGATCGTGAAGGGCTTTGTGTGCGTGGGTGAGGAGACGGAAGGTGATTCTTTTGTTGACGGGGAGCCAATGCAGGTCTCTCAGATGTCCGGAGATGTGGCTGTTACGTGGGATGTCGAGGATGAGTCTGGCTGAGGCGTTCTGGATCCGCTGGAGTCTCTGCTGGAGCTTGGCGGTGGTTCCGGCGTAGAGGGCGTTGCCGTAGTCCAGTCGGCTGGTGACGAGGGCCTGGGTGACCGTCTTCCTGGTCTCCGTGGGGATCCACCAGAAGATCTTCCGTAGCATGCGCAGGATGTTGAAGCACGACGAGGAGACAGCGTTGACTTGTCTGGTCATGGAGAGGGAGGAGTCCAGGATGAAGCCCAGGTTGCGTGCGTGGTCCGTCGGTTTGGGTGCGGTGCCCAGGGCGGGGGGCCACCAGGAGTCGTCCCATGCGGAGGGCGAGGAGCCCAGGATGAGGACCTCCGTCTTGTCTGAGTTCAGTTTCAGGCGGCTGGTCGTCATCCACTCGGCTACATCTTTCATCCCATCGTGCAGGTTGGCTCTGGCGGCGGCGGGGTCGTTGGTCAGGGAGAGG
Organism: Triturus cristatus; assembly: GCF_964204655.1. Classification (NCBI taxonomy): domain Eukaryota; kingdom Metazoa; phylum Chordata; class Amphibia; order Caudata; family Salamandridae; genus Triturus; species Triturus cristatus. Next base: position 1,239,480,479 of record NC_140589.1, read on the forward strand.
ATCAGCTGGGTGTCGTCGGCGTAGGAGATTATGTTGAGGTTGTGTTGGCGTGCGATGGCCGCGAGGGGGCTCATGTAGACGTTGAAGAGGGTGGGGCTCAGCGAGGATCCTTGAGGGACGCCGCAGATGACTTCGGTGGCCTCTGACTTGTACGGTGGTAGGCGGACTCTCTGTGTTCTTCCGTCGAGGAAGGAGACGATCCAATCCAGTGCCTTCTCCTGGATTCCGATGTTCCGTTTCGTGTCTTACTGGCGTGCTTCCAGGTTCGCCTGAGCGAGTTTCCTGAAGCGGGCTGTCTGGTTTCGGAAGGCCAGCATGTAACTGAATACATCCTGGGATAACTTCTAGGAGCTTTGTCCCAGCCCTCCTTGACCAAACTGTGAGGTCGTCTCACAGGGTGCCCGTACAACAGCTCAAAGGGGCTAAAGTCCATCCCCTTCTGTGGTACCTCCCTCTAGGCAAAGAGAAGGTAATGCAAGAGGACATCCCACTTACATCTCATGGACTCTGACCAAGCCCCAGTCATGTCTTTCGGGGTACGGTTGAATCGCTGAACCAACCCATTACTCTGACGGTGGTCAGGGTGGTAGATTTGCAGTTCACTCCACATTCCTTCCACATGACCTTCATGCCCAGTGACATGAAGTTGGTACCCTGGTCAGATAACAACTCCTTGGGGAAACCTACACGAGTAAAGATCCCTATCAGTTCCCGGGTCATGACGGGTGCCTTCATAGTCCTCAGAGGGATAGCTTCTGGATACAGGATGGCATGGTCCACCAAGACCAGGATGAATCTGTTGCCAATGGCTGTCTTGGGATCCAGAGACCCCACAATGTCAATGCTGCCAGGTGGTACCCCTACATTGCTCAACCACTAGCAAGGGGTGCTCGTGACAAGGAATGGTTGCAGGGGAGCTTTACATCTCCCCTATTCTTGCCACTTGCCTGGCAAGTCTGACAAGACATATAAAATGCATCTAATTGCCTTTGCATTTGGGGGCAGTAAACGTGGACGATAAGCCTGTCAAATGTCTTGCCCTGCCCCAAATTACCTGCCAAAGGCACATCATTAGCCAAATCCCAGTAGGAAGGTTCTGAAGCGCAGGGGTACCACCAGCACACGGGCTGCCCCAAGCTCAGCAGCCTTAGGCTCACTAAAGAGACCATTCTCCTGCCTGGTACTTGGCCTGCTGCCTAAGACCCACAAGAGTGGGGCACTCTTTCTGCGCAGCGCAGAACGCTTCCATGGCGGGGCCCCCTTTTTCTGCTGCCACTGAGTCCGCTCAGGCAGGTTCCCTGGTTCGGCCAATTCTTCCCCTGTAGGTTCAGGGGCATCCACCTCACGTTCAGCCTCCTCCCGGACTGTGGGAGTTTCAGGAGTGGGTTTTCCATGCCCCCTGCTCATCCTCTTCTTAACAAACACCTAGGCCACTGTTTCAGGCTCCAGGTTATTCAGATCACTTTGGGCTGCAATGGACCGAGTGGTCACACATGCCTATTCAGGTAACCCCAACATCTCTATATGCGACCTGAGCTCCACCTTCTTCCAGGCGGTATGCTCCAGGTAGTTTCCCAGCAGACAATCCACAGGCATAGATGAACTCACAGCTACCTTCAAAGGACCTGAAACTCCCCACCTCACTCAAAGGGAACCTGAGCTACTTTAAAAAAGTGCTCGCTGTTGTCTTCTGCAACTATTTGGGGAAGTAATCCAGGGACCACATGCTCTTCAGACACCAGGGGATACCTGACAGTAGTCGCACTGGCTCTTGTATCTCTCAGAGCCTCTACCCTCTGTCCATTGATGGTCACCCACTGCCTGTATTTCCTAGTGTTATCAGGCATTATGTTTCCCTGGATCATCTCACCGTCCCCTAGTGAAACAAGGGGAAAATCAGCTCGGTCCCATAGCCTCCTGGGGCCAACTCCTCCCCAACTCCACACAAGCCATCACCTGTGACTATCCACCGATGGGAGGCAGTGCCCGTGTGGGACACTTGGAATCCCCTCTCATGTGGCTCTCCTGATCACAAGCATAACATTTCTGGGGACTCCTCTCTGCAGGATTACCTGAAGAGATCCATGGTTTCTTATCACCTGTTGGGGGAAGACATCTTAACCCTGGGAACTAGATCGGGGCCCTTTAGAGAACTCCAGCTGTTTACCCTTGCCCCCACTCTTCTGATGACAACTCTGCCAACCCTTGGCGGAGTCTCCCCATGCAGCCTCTTATGGACCCTGTTGCTGAGCCAGCGGTTCGCCTCTATAGCAAGCTTCCTGGTGTCAGGAATCTTGCTGTCAATCAAGTGCTGGCACAACTCTGGAAAACACAGACTAGACAAGTGCTCCCATGCCATCAAATTATAATACCCTTGAAAATCTGCTACCCCACTGCCCTTTACCCAGCCATCGAGTGCTCTGCAAAAAGTATCAATAGCAATCAACAATGTCTCAACAGGTAATATGTAAAAACAATTTTAGAAGGCATGCGCGGTAATCACAAAAGGAGGAAACAGGGAGACATTAATGGTTGAAGCAACAACTGCAAAAAGGAGTCTGTATTTACATAAAGTGGACAGAAAACAATGATGGCACTCTATTACATTGAATGTATCTGTAACCCTTACAGACTTGTGCACATTTGTGCTCGTGAAAAACAAGGTGAACGGCACAAGTGACAAGTGAAAACAGCAAAAAACAGCGCAAAGGGAACAGAAATGTCAGTATATACAGAGGACCTTTTTGTGGTTCCAATTCATTAGTAAGAAATTAGAGAATGTAGGTAATTTTCATCAGACTTAGCTACCTTTTCAAATTCTTTACTAATGAATTAATAATCAACCAGGTCTCAACTGAGTTTATGGGTATCCTCCTGTTGTCTGGTTTCACTACAAAAAGTATCAGTATACTCCAGCCATGTCTGGGAATCAAGCGTCTTACTTTCCCTAAACTTGACCCTTTACTTCTCAGGAGTAAGGACATATCTCTTCATCAGGGCTTCTTTCATCTCTGTGTAGGTAAGCACCTCTGGTGACACTAGTGCCAACAAAGTACTCTGACCATCCACTGCAAAATACTTCCACAGACCTGACCTCCAATCTCTATCAGTGACGCAGTGCATGTGTAAGGCTGTCTCATAACCCTTAACCCATAGATCTATGTCTATCTCCTCGCTGTAATTCTTTGTCAGGCTCTTAGGGATGTGTACTTTTTTCTACAACTGGACAGAATTAACGCTGCCACGATCTGTGCTGGACTCAGCCTGTTTGGCTCCTTTTAATTCAGCTCTGATCCAAGACCATCTTTCTCTCTTGTATTTTGAGCATGGCCAGCTCCAACTGACGCTTGTCCTGATGATGTATTTTGAGCCTTTCTAGCTCCATCTTGTGCCTCGTGGCTTCACGCCTGTCCTCCTGCTCCTCTGGGGACCTTCGGATGAAATACTGCTCCCTGCTCTGGAGGGCACCTTCCCCACAGGCAGATCACGAACCATCAGTACATCCTCACACAGGTTTTGCTCCTCAATCACCACAACAGGATCCTCAGAATGCCCACTGGCATTCCGGACCTCTACCCAGGCCCTCAGCACCTTTACAGGTCCTCCTTTTTAGTGAGGCCTTTAAACTGGGCTTTGAGGTCCTTGCCGATTTGCTTAAGTTGTGGACATTGTAGCAATCCAACCTTTCTTCCTCAAATGCCAACTCTGCAGGTCCCAGCGATGGTTCTCTAAACTGAGACATGCTTGTAGCAGAAAGCTAAAAAAGTATCTAACTCAAGAAGGTAAAAAGACCAAAGGAAAAACAGTATGTGGTCACATAACGGTCTGCGATATGGTAATAGTGTACACCATTCTCTGTATGCAAAGTACAAACACAATTCCTATCCTCACCGCTGACCACCAATGTTAGAAATGGAGGTCTCTAGTTGGCAGAGGTTTACACCCTGTCCAATTAAGGACCCTTATTGTAGTCAGGGTAAGAGAGTCACACATCTAAGAAAACCCCTGCTTACCTCCTTGGTAGCTTGGCCCGAGCAGTCAGGCTTATCTCAGAGGCAATGTGTAAAGCATTTGGACCAACACACACAGTAACACAGTTAAAACGCTATAAAATGAGTCCAGTTAAAAAAAATAGCCAATATTTGTCTGGATAAAACAAAACCAAAATGTAAAAAATCCAACATAAACAATTAAAGATATATTTTTCAAAGTTCAATCAGTTCAGTCCATAGAGCTCTATGGATGCGTTACTTTTAGCACAAAGTACCTGGTATGTGTCAAAAACAAAGACAATGAGAGGAACAGGGGAGGTGAGGTGCCGGAAAAACAAAGTAATGTGTCGGTTCCTTACACCCAGGAGAGGTGATACATCAACTCCTTACTGCCAGGAGAGGTGATGCATCGATTCATAACTCCCAATACAGCAAAACAAAACAGCAAAGTGGCAGTCCCTCCAGACAGCTTATCCATCTCTTCTTCTTAGCAGAGTGTCCTTTAGTCCAGAAGTGTTCTAAAGTTGTGGTGTCACATGTACTTATACTAGTTTCTGCTTCTGAATTAGGCAAACTTCAAAGAAAAGCCTCTGCAGTTCACAAGAAACTGCCTTTCCCTGCAAAATCACAAAAATGAGACCAGGGAATGAGCCTTCTCTGACTCCCCTTCCAAAGTATTTAGACTCACAAAAGAGAGAAGGACTGTAAACAACAGGGCCAGGGATACTAACCTAGATTATAATGTGAGGTTCCTGTCCCCTATTTTATCTCCAAGTTTTATCTAAGACGAGAAACAAAAAGAGAAGGAAAATCAAAAATGTTTCTTAATACTGCCCTCACCCACTATGCAGTGGCATGCTTCATCAAAGTGCCGCTACAGACGTCTAGGTACAGACCAACACACTGGACGGAGCGTTGTTTTTTTAGTGGTGAGGGAGAAGGTTAAAAGGAAACAGAAGAGTATAAGTGACAGGGAAAACTGTTGCCTTAAGAAGGGATCTCAAGTACAGAAAAGAAAAAAGTAAAACAGTCTAAGGAGATACCTAATAATTACCTTTATTCTTGGTTCCCCTTGACAAGATTAAAAGTAAAGCAATCTAGGGATATACAGGAGGGGTAACTTCCCCTAAATCCCTACTGCAAGTACTAACATGTTTTGGCCTTTCCAATTAGCCCCCTTGGGTCAACAAGGCCTTCTTCAAGGTATTGATCCCCTGATGTTTGAGGTCATAACCCGTACTGTGGGTTTTGTGGCACTCAGGATTATTTATGATTAAAATGTCTTATTTTTCAGAGGAACCTTCTACTATATACGTAGGGTAAACATTTACGAGTTTACAAGTACTTCTCTAAACCCGGGACCGTCGGGGGAATGCTGCCTTATTGTCAAACTTGCATCAAAGACCGGCGTTCGTCCTATGCCCCCAATCCAGTCCTCCGATGAAGGAGGCCTCGTTGACCCAAGGGGGCTAATTGGAAGGCCGAAACATGTCGATACTTGCAGTAGGGATTTTTTACAGTCCTTCTCTCTTTTGTGAGTCTAACGGCCTTTCCCTGACCTGGCTCCAGGCACACTACAGGGGGGTGGAGGCAGCTTTGTGTGATGACAGGCACAGCCCTCTTCAGGTATCAGTGACAACTCCTCCCACCACTCTAGCTCATGAAGGCCCACCAGCTTGGTGATGGCCCATCAGGAAATGCAAGGCACACCTCAGCTCCCTTTGTGTGACTGTCTAGAGTGAATGCACAGGAGCGCAACTGTAAACCAAACCCAGACATGGATTTCATACACAGGCAGAGGCACAGAATGGATAAGCAAGAAAATGCCCACTTCCTAAAAGTGGATTTTCAAACACGCAATTTAGAAAGCAACTTCGCTAAAATATGTATTTTTTAATTGTGAGTTCAGAGACCCCCAACTCAAAATCTCTATTTGTTCCCAATTAGAAGTTACACTTGTAAGATGTTACAATGCAGCTCCAATGATAACCTATGGGGGAGATAGTACTTGCAATAATGAAAAATGAGATTAGCAGTATTTCACAATCAGGACATGTAAAACACACCAGTGCATGTCCTACCATGGGGCTACCTTGGGCCTACCGTAGAGGTGACTTACATGTAGTAAAAGGGAAGGTTTGGGCCCAGCAAGTGGCTGCACTTGCCAGGTCGATATGGCAGTTTACAACTGCACTTGTAAACACTGTAGTGGCAGGCCTAAGACATGGTTGCAGGGCTACTCGTGTGAGTGGCACAACCAGTGCTGCAGGCCTACTAGTAGCATTTGATTTACAGGCCCTGGGCAAACACAGTGCCCTTTACTAGGGACTTACCAGTAAATAAAATATGCCAATGATGGATAACCAATTACAGATAAAATTTACACAGGGATCACTTACACATTAGCACTGGTCACCTCTGGTAAAGTGACCAGAGTCCTAAAACCAGCAAAAATAAAATGCAGCACACATTCACAAACAGGAGGTCAGAAGCAAAAAGACAGAGGAAATGAAGCCAAAAGATGCAAGGTCTAACACATGTGTCTCCCAGTTGAAAATGGGGAGAACTACCCAACCTCATGGGAGTTCTCTTCACTAAGATGGAAGAACCTGGACAGAACATCGGCGTTGGCGTGTTCTGTGCCAGGGTGGTGTTCCACCGTAAAGTTCATTGCCTGTAGGGAGATGGTCCACCCCAATAGTTTTGGGTTCTCACCCCTCATGTGCATCAACCATCTGAGGGGCCTGTGGTCTGTCTGAACCCGGAAGTGAGTCCCAAACAAGTAGGGTCTTAGCTTCTTCAGTGCCCAGACCACAGCAAAAGCTTCCTTTTCAATGGCGCTCCACCACTGTTCCTGGGAAAGTAACCTCCTACTAATGAAGGCTACTGGTTGAACTAGATCCTCTTCGTTCATGTAAAAGCACAGCCCCCCCACCATGCTCTGGGACATCAGTCTGCACCACAAATTCCGTGGAGAAATCAGGAGCCTTGAGCACGTGCGCTGTGCACATGGCCTCCTTCAGGGTATCAAAAGTAGTCTGGCATGCCGCAGTCCTGATTACCAGACGTGGCTACTTCCTTGAAGTCAGCTCTGTCAAGAGGGCATCAATGGTGGCATACCCGTTGACAAATCTGTGGTAGTACCCGGTGAGACCTAAGAAGACTGTCACTTATGTCTGGGTCTTGGGGGGAGCCCAAGCTAGAATGCTGTTAATCCAGGGCTGTAGGGGTGCCACCTGGCAGCTTCCTGCCTGGTGTTGCAAGTACGTGACAGACCTCTTCCCTATCTGACACTTACAGGCCCTGATAGTGAGGCCTGCGCTCTGCAGGGCCTTCAACACTTCCAGTGGTTCCCCCATCTGGAGCTGAAAACCACAATGTCGTCAAGGTGGGCGGCACTGAAGTTCTCAAGCCCAGCCAGGACCTGGTTGACCAACCTCTGAAAGGTAGCAGGGGCGTTCTTCAATCCAAAAGGCATGACCCGGAAATGATAGTGCCCTTCTGGTATTGAGAATGCTGACATCTCTTGTGACCTCTCGGTCAAGGCAATCTGATAGTACCCAGACGTCAGATCAAACATACTGAGGAACTTGGCAGCTCTAAGCTGATCAATGAGCTGATCAGCTCGGGAGATGGATTGCACGTCAGTCTTAGTGACAGCATTGAGCCCATGGTAGTCCACGCAGAACCGCAGTTCTGGTGATGCACCGGGTGCAGCAGCTTGGGAACCAAGACCACTGGGCTGGACCAAGCACTGCTGGAGGGCTCAATCATCTCTAAGATTAGCATTTTGGAAACCTATTCCTTAAAGCTAGCCTTCACTCTGTCACTCATACTGTAAATCTTGTGCTTCACCGGAGGGCTATCCCCAGTGTCAATATAATTAGTGCACCAATAGGTGACTCCTGGGTGTGAGTGAAAGAGTGACAAACTGCTCCAGCAACTGGTGACAGTCACTCTGCTGCTCTAGGGTCAGTGTCGGGGAGAAGATCACACCTTCCACTGACCAATCCTGCCCTTTGACAAACAGGAGGTTGGGGAGAGGTTTACATTCCTCTTGCACCCCATCATCAGCAGTCAAGAGCATGGTCAACTCAGACCCCTCGAAGTGGGGTTTGAGGCAGTACATGTGCAAGACCCTCAAGGGGTTCCTAGGTGTCTGCAAGTCCACTAGGTAGGTGAGATCCTTTTGACACTCCTCCACCTCCTATGGGCCAGACCACTTGTCTTGTAGAGCACAGGGCTCTCTGGGCTCTATCACCCACACCTTCTGGTCAGGCTGAAAATCAACCAGAGTGGTATTTTAGTCGTACCAACGTTTCATGTCTTACTGGCGTGCTTCCATGTTCGCCTGAGCGAGTTTCCTGAAGCGGGCTGCCTGGTTTCGGAAGGCCATCATGTAACTGAATAAATCCTGGGATAACTTCTAGGAGCTTTGTCCCAGCCCTCCTTGACCAAACTGTGAGGTCGTCTTACAGGGTGCCCGTACAACAGCTCAAAGGGGCTAAAGTCCGTCCCCTTCTGTGGTACCTCCCTCTAGGCAAAGAGAAGGTAATGCAATAGGACATCCCACTTACATCTCATGGACTCTGACCAAGCCCCAGTCATGTCTTTCGGGGTACGGTTGAATCTCTGAACCAACCCGTTACTCTGACGGTGGTCAGGGGTGGTGGATTTGCAGTTCACTCCACACTCCTTCCACATGACCATCATGCACAGTGACATGAAGTTGGTACCCTGGTCAGATAACAACTCCTTGGGGAAACCTACACGAGTAAAGATCCCTATCAGTTCCCGGGTCATGACGGGTGCCTTCATAGTCCTCAGAGGGATAGCTTCCGGGTACAGGATGGCATGGTCCACCAAGACCAGGATGAATCTGTTGCCAATGGCTGTCTTGGGATCCAGAGACCCCACAATGTCAATGCTGCCAGGTGGTACCCCTTCAATGCTCAACCACTAGAAAGGGGTGCTCGTGACAGGGAATGGTTGCAGGGGAGCTTTACATCTCCCCTATTCTTGCCACTTGCCTGGCAAGTCTGACAAGACATATAAAATGCATCTAATTGCCTTTGCATTTGGGGGCAGTAAACGTGGACGATAAGCCTGTCAAATGTCTTGCCCTGCCCCAAATTACCTGCCAAAGGCACATCATGAGCCAAATCTCAGTAGGAAGGTTCTGAAGCGCAGGGGTACCACCAGCACAGGGCTGCCCCAGGCTCAGCAGCCTTAGGCTCACTAAAGAGACCATTCTCCTGCATGGTACTTGGCCTGCTGCCTAAGACCCACAAGAGTAGGGCACTCTTTCTGCGCAGCGCAGAACTCTTCCATGGCGGGACCCCCTTTTTCTGCTGCCAATGAGTCAGCTCAGGCAGGTTCCCTGGTTCGGCCAATTCTTCCCCTGTAGGTTCAGGGGCATCCACCTCACGTTCAGCCTCCTCCCGGACTGTGGGAGTTTCAGGAGTGGGTTTTCCATGCCCCCTGCTCATCCTCTTCTTAACAAACACCTGGGCCACTGTTTCAGGCTCCAGGTTATTCAGATCACTTTGGGCTGCAATGGACCGAGTGGTCACACATGCCTACTCAGGTAACCCCAACATCACTAAGTGCGACCTGAGCTCCACCTCCTTCCAGGCGGTATGCTCCAGGTCGTTTCCCAGCAGACAATCCACAGGCATGGATGAACTCACAGCTACCTTCAAAGGACCTGAGACTCCCCACCCCACTCAAAGGGAACCTGAGCTACTTTAAAAAAGTGCTCGCTGTTGTCTTCTGCAACTATTTGGGGAAGTAATCAAGGGACCACATGCTCTTCAGACACCAGGGGATACCTGACAGTAGTCGCACTGGCTCCTGTATCTCTCAGAGCCTCTACCCTCTGTCCATTGATGGTCACCCACTGCCTGTATTTCCTAGTGTTATCAGGCATTATGTTTCCCTGGATCATCTCACTGTCGCCTAGTGAAACAAGGGGCATATCAGCTCGGTCCCATAGCCTCCTGGGCCAACTCCTCCCCAAGCTCCACACTAGCCATCACCTGTGACTATCCACCGATGGGAGGCAGTGCCCGTGTGGGACACTTGGAATCCCCTCTCATGTGGCTCTCCTGGTCACACGCATAACATTTCTGGGGACTCCTCCCTGCAGGATTACCTGAAGAGATCCATGGTTTCTTATCACCTGTTGGGGGAAGATATCTTTACCCTGGGAACTAGATCGGGGCCCTTTAGAGAACTCCAGCTGTTTACCCTTGCCCCCACTCTTCTGATGACAACTCTGCCAACCCTTGGCGGAGTCTCCCCCATGCAGCCTCTTATGGACCCTGGCCTTTACCCAGCCATCGAGTGCTCTGCAAAAAGTATCAATAGCAATCAACAATGTCTCAACAGGTAATATGTAAAAACAATTTTAGAAGGCTTGCATGGTAATCACAAAAGGAGGAAACAGGGAGACATTAATGGTTGAAGCAACAACTGCAAAAAGGAGTCTGTATTTACATAAAGTGGACAGAAAACAATGATGGTCCTGTATTACATTGAATGTATCTGTAACCTTTACAGACTTATGCACATTTGTGCTCGTGAAAAACAAGGTGAACGGGACAAGTGACAAGTGAAAACAACAAACAACAGCGCAAAGGGAACAGAAATGTCAGTATATACAGATAACCTTTTTGTGGTTCCAATTCATTAGTAAGAAATTAGAGAATGTAGGTAATTTTCATCAGACTTAGCTACCTTTTCAAATTCTTTACTAATGACTTAATAATCAACCAGGTCTCAACTGAGTTTATGGGTATCCTCCTGTTGTCTGGTTTCACTGCAAAAAGTATCAGTATACTCCAGCCATATCTGGGAATCAAGATTCTTACTTTCCCTAAACTTGACCCTTTACTTCTCAGGAGTAAGGCCATATCTCTTGATCAGGGCTTCTTTTACCTCTGTGTAGGTAAGCACCTCTGGTGACACTAGTGCCAACAAAGTACTCTCACCCTCCACTGCAAAATACTTCCACAGACCTGACCTCCAATCTCTATCAGTGACACGGTGCATGTGTAAGGCTGTCTCATAACCCTTAACCCATAGATCTATGTCTATCTCCTTGCTGTAATTCTTTGTCAGGCTCTTAGGGATGTGTACTTTTTGCTCCAACTGGACAGAATTGACGCTGCCACCATCTGTGCTGGACTCAGCCTGTTTGGCTCCTTTTAATTCAGCTCTGATCCAAGACCATCTTTTTCTCTTCTATTTTGAGCATGGCCAGCTCCAACTGACGCTTGTCCTGATGATGTATTTTGAACCTTTCTAGCTCCATCTTGTGCCTCGTGGCTTCACGCCTGTCCTCCTGCTCCTTTGGGGACCTTCGGATGAAATACTGCTCCCTGCTCTGGAGGGCACCTTCCCCACAGGCAGATCACGAACCATCAGTACATCCTCACACAGGTTTTGCTCCTCAATCACCACAACAGGATCCTCAGAATGCCCACTGGCATTCCGGACCTCTACCCAGGCCCTCAGCACCTTTACAGGTCCTCCTTTTTAGTGAGGCCTTTAAACTGAGCTTTGAGGTCCTTGCCGATTTGCTTAAGTTGTGGACATTGTAGCAATCCAACCTTTGTTCCTCAAATGCTAACTCTGCAGGTCCCAGTGATGGTTCTCTAAACTGGGACATGCTTGTAGCAGAAAGCTAAAAAAGTATCTAACTCAATAAGGTAAAAATACCGAAGGAAAAACATTATGTGGTCACATAATGGTCTGCGATATGGTAATAGTGTACACCATTCTCTGTATGCAAAGTACAAACACAAGTCCTATCCTCACCGCTGACCACCAATGTTAGAAATGGAGGTCTCTAGTTGGCAGAGATTTACACCCTGTCCAATTAAGGACCCTTATTGTAGTCAGGGTAAGAGAGTCACACATCTAAGAAACCCCCTGCTTACCTCCTTGGTAGCTTGGCCCGAGCAGTCAGGCTTATCTCAGAGGCAATGTGTAAAGCATTTGGACCAACACACACAGTAACACAGTTAAAACGCTATAAAATGAGTCCAGTTAAAAAAAATAGCCAATATTTGTCTGGATAAAACAAAACCAAAATGTAAAAAATCCAACATAAACAATTAAAGATATATTTTTCAAAGTTCAATCAGTTCAGTCCATAGAGCTCTATGGATGCGTTACTTTTAGCACAAAGTACCTGGTATGTGTCAAAAACAAAGACAATGAGAGGCACAGGGGAGGTGAGGTGCCGGAAAAACAAAGTAAAGTGTCGGTTCCTTACTCCCAGGAGAGGTGATACGTCAATTCCTTACTGCCAGGAGAGGTGATGCATCGATTTGTAACTCCAAACACAGCAAAACAAAACAGAAAAGTGGCAGTCCCTCCAGACAGCTTATCCATCTCTTCTTCTTAGCAGAGTGTCCTTTAGTCCAGAAGTGTTCTAAAGTTGTGGTGTCACATGTACTTATACTAGTTTCTGCTTCTGAATTAGGCAAACTTCAAAGAAAAGCCTCTGCAGTGCACAAGAAACTGCCTTTCCCTGCCAAATCACAAAAATGAGACCAGGTAATGAGCCTTCTCTGACTCCCCTTCCAAAGTATTTAGACTCACAAAAGAGAGAAGGACTGTAAAAAACAGGGCCAGGATACTAACCTAGATTATAATGTGAGGTTCCTGTCCCCTATTTTATCTCCAAGTTTTATCTAAGACGAGAAACAAAAAGAGAAGGAAAATCAAAAATGTTTCTTAATACTGCCCTCACCCACTATGCAGTGGCATGCTTCATCATAGGGCCGCTACAGAAGTCTAGGTACAGACAAACACACTGGACGGAGGGTTATTTATTTAGTAGTGAGGGAGAAGGTTAAAAGGAAACAGAAGAGTATAAGTGACAGGGAAAACTGTTCCCTTAAGAAGGGATCTCAAGTGCAGAAAAGAAAAAAGTAAAACAGTCTAAGGAGATACCTAATAATTACCTTTATTCTTGGTTCCCCTTGACAAGATTAAAAGTAAAGCAATCTAGGGATATACAGGAGGGGTAACTGCCCCTAAATCCCTACTGCAAGTATTAACATGTTTTGGCCTTTCCAATTAGCCCCCTTGGGTCAACAAGGCCTTCTTCAAGGTATTGATCCCCTGATGTTTGAGGTCATAACCCGTACTGTGGGTTTTGTGTCACTCAGGATTATTCATGATTAAAATGTCTTATTTTTCAGATGAACCTTCTACTATATACGTAGGGTAAACATTTACGAGTTTAAAAGTACTTCTCTAAACACGGGACCGTCGGGGGAACGCTGTCTTATTGTCAAACTTGCATCAAAGACCGGCGTTCGTCCTATGCCCCCAATCTAGTCCTCCGACGAAGGAGGCCTCGTTGACCCAAGGGGGCTAATTGGAAGGCCGAAACATGTTGATACTTGCAGTAGGGATTTTTTACAGTCCTTCTCTCTTTTGTGAGTCTAACGGCCTTTCCCTGACCTGGCTCCAGGCACACTACAGGGGGGTGGAGACAGCTTTGTGTGATGACAGGCACAGCCCTCTTCAGGTGTCAGTGACAACTCCTCCCACCACTCTAGCTCAGAAAGGCCCATCAGCCCGGTGATGGCCCATCAGGATATGCAAGGCACACCTCAGCTCCCTTTATGTGACTGTCTAGAGTGAATGCACAGGAGCCCAATGGTAAACCAAACCCAGACAAGGATTCTGTAGACAGGCAGAGGCACAGAATGGATGAGCAAGAAAATGCCCACTTTCTAAAAGTCGCATTTTCAAACTCACAATTTAGAAACCAAATTCACTAAAAGATATATTTTTAAATTGTGATTTCAGAGATCCCACACTCCAAATCACTATCTGTTCCCAATTGGAAGTTATACTTGTAAGATGTTACAATGCAGCTCCAACGATAACCTATGGGAGAGATGGTCCCTGCAATAGTGAAAAATGCAATTAGCAGTATTTTGCTATCAGGACATGTAAAGCACACCATTACATGTTCTTTCTGTCTTTTACACGCAATGCACCCTGCCCATGGGGCTACCCTGGGCCTACTGTAGGGGTGACTTACATGTAGTAAAAGGGTAAGTTTGGGCCCTGCAAGTGGGTGCACTTGCCAGGTCAACATGGCAGTTTAAAACTGCACTTGCAGAGGCTGCAGTGGCAGGTCTGAGATATGGTTGCAGGGCACTCATGTGGGTGGCACAATCAGTGCTGCAGGCCCACTAGTAGCATTTAATTTACAGGCCCTAGGCACATACAGTGCACTTTACTAGTGACTTACTGGTAAATCAAACATGCCAATCATGGATAACCAATTACACAGGGGGCACTTGCACTTTAGTTCTGGTCAGCAGTGGTAAAGTGCCCAGAGCCCTAAAACCAGCAAAAACAAAATGCCACACGCAGTCAAAAACAGGACATCAGAAGCAAAAAGGCTGGAGAAATCATGATAAAAGACTCCAGGTTTAATACATAGTAAAATGAGATTCAGAGAGCATTTTGAATAATGTCTTCTTTTTTGAACACTGGACTACATTTGGAACCCAAAAATGCAGAGAAATCTAATCAGTAATCACAAGTGTTCTATTATTCTGCGTTTCCACACATCTCCCAATAAAAATGGTATCCCATTTGTGTGGCTGGGCCTAGTGCCTGCGACACAAAATGCCCCAAAACGTGACCTGGAGACATTATATTTCACCTAGCAAAACCAACACTTTTTTTTACAATGTGGATAGCTGTGGAATTATGAGCTGTAGCCCAGCTGCCAGCTAGGGACACCTACTGAACCCAGACATATTTAAAAACTAGACACAAAGAGAAGTCTACAGTGGTCTGACTAGTGTGGATCCCTCAATTTTCTTTTCACCCAGAAGGCCTGCTACATTTCAAATCTGGGATAAAAACACCAATTTTCCTCACATTTTATAATGTTCAGGAAGCTGTGGTGATCAACAAAATTCCTATCACCTAGTGTTCCCTCACTTCTCCCCATAAATGTGAATCATTGCCCCTGGTTTGATCCATTCCTTTTGTGGGCTTTAGAACAAGCCACACAAGTGGGGTATTTTTTTATTGGGACACGTGTGGGAAGGCTGGGTGGTAGAAAGTTTGTAGATCACTGCAGATGCCAGAAGTTTCTGTCAGAGAAATGAGAGGAAAATGATGGATTGTAGGCAAAGACTGAGGTTGAATGACATTGTGGGTGAGACAATGTTGTGGAATCTATGCAAGGCACATGACCTGGACTACCGCGGATGTCTAGTTATAAAACATATCAATATTTGGTAGGTTTTCCTAGGTGGCAATTGAGCCAGCTCCAAATACCCAGCTACCCCTACTGCTGATGTCTGAGCATTGCCTTTTGGGGCCTTTTATGTCATGGGAACTAGGCCGAGCCACATAAGTGGGGTACCATTTTTATCGAAGACGTGTGGGAATGCCGGGTGGTAGTACAGTCGTGGATCTCTGCATATTCCAGAACTTTCTTTAACAGAAATGTTAGTTAAATTGACATAATTCGCCAAAGTTTGAGGTTTGAAGGGCATTGTGGGTAATTGGAATCGCACGCACAGTACTGTGATCTGCACAAGCCAGACCACCCTGGACTCTTCTGTTTGTATAGTTTCAGAAAAGTCTGGGTTTGATAGGGTTCCTTGGAAGCAATCTACTACTCAAGTACAGACACATACTGCTTAGTTTTTTAACAATCCGTAATGCTAGGGCCAAAAAGCAAATACTATCAAGAATATAAAAATATTAAGCGTAAGACTACTGACTGTGCGCACTAAGAACTTTAAGGTCCTTTCCCACAACTTTTATGTGCTGCACACAATGCCATTCATACCACCAACCACTGGCCCAACACAACACTTACATCAACATTCCACCAAAATTCAAAGTCTCATCTCATTCGTACGCCTCAGGACTGAAACACCAATCACACTGCCACTCACTGTCACAAGAGAGAGTAGGTACTAACCTTAAGCCGGGTGCAGCAGGCGCGATGCTGGACGTAAGTAACTCTTTCCCCTATTTGTGTGGCCCTCCTGTGAGTAATGATATATTTCACCTCTACAGCGAAGACCACAGAGAGGGGGGAAAGGGAAAAAAGGGATAAACGAAACAATAACGAGGAGGCAGTAGGGATCTAGGGAAGACGCCCGGGAGTTGGAACATTCACTCCCTCACCGTCCTTTGTTCCTGCAGAAAAGACACACACAACAGACTATTAGTGTGGCCCCTTTCCCTCCCACAGCTATGCCATACAATGTATCATGAAGGAACTCATGTACTCTGTATCTCTGCCCCGAGCATTCAGGAGTCATCAAACATAGAAATGAAATAAGAACGAAGCAGGATCTCCTGCCAAGGAATGAGGTACTTATCTCCCCTTCCGAAACGTCAAGGGCCTCGAAGTAGCAGTCGTCCTCTAGTGGGGTCGCCCCCAACTCGCGTTTGCCTGAGTTCTAAGATCCGAGCCTTTCAACGGCTCCTAGGGGAGTAAAGGACGAATGAATTAGCGCTCCTGTGCGCACGTGTGTTGCCAACCACCACGTAACGGTGTTTGTTCGTAATTGAGCTTCTAACCAGCTCTCCGCTGTGATTGCCACTAATTAAACTATAAGCGCTCCTGCGCGTGTGTGTGGCCACCCGCTATAATAGCGGTATTTAGACAATATGAGAGCCTCTCAACGGCTCTCCTGGATAATGTCACTAGCGCTCCTATGCGCTTGTGCAAGTAAGGTAGCGGCCTAATGGCCGTTCACATAAGAGCCGGTCACGGCTCCTCAGTATCCTGGTAATGTACGGGGAATGCTCTCGCGTCGCTTCCGGCGGCGAAAACACGGGCGGCTGCCCGGGGTCACTCGGTGGGGGCTCACACGTCTCCGACACATAAGCAGCTGAGTGCGGGTTACGGATTTCAGCTCCTGCAGCTGAACCCGTCTGGCGGTAGTTCTGTGGGCGCGCTTCGACGCTGTTCTCCCGGCGAGTCTCGGATTCCTTTCCAAGGTTCTTTCCGTGAGCAATTTGTCCAGGATAGCGGGAGACGTCCCACGGGCTTGTCGATCTTCCAACGGTCGTAATCATCAGGTGACGAGCCCCGTGTCCTGGGAAGGAGGTGGTTAGATAGGGAGGCCTGGAAAGAGAGGTAGGACACACAACTCTGTGGCAGGCATTCTGGGATGTGTAGTGCTGCATTCATCCCCAGACATCCTACATTATATGCGCGCCGTGACACTCACCCAGTCATCAGCCAACTTGCATACAAACACACCACCGGCAAACCTCTATGCACACACCACCAGACATGATGAAGGTTAGTGCCTCAACAAACTTCACGATGTCCCGGAGAAAAGAAATCTAGCATTAGCTTTTACTACCTGTCTGAATTGCTGACTAATACCATATGCATGTAAAGCAAACTTTTACTAACGCCTCCCATTGGCAGTCACCTGAGGCTCAAAAAGACGTCTCTTCCATGCACCTTTAGCACACTCGCTGTGCTAAATCCAACTCCTTCCAGTGTGGATGGAATGTTGGGGTGTCAAAGTATGCCTTGTGGCACAGATTTCTCAGACTCCGTGAGCATGTCCACCTTTAAAACTAAGATAAACATGCTGGTGCAGACTGTCCTGAGTTCCTTAAAGAGCACTTCCAAAACTACTAAGGGCTTTAGAATTTGGGGCACAAGGTACTCTGTGACAACATAGCATATTTCCCATTCACCATTATGTGCAGTGCTTTAACTATAATGCAGTTTTCCTACAGCATGCGGAACATCCACCACATTTTGATGGAGGATGAGGGTGGCAATCAAAAAACAAGCAAGCCCAATGTATTCCTAATTACTAGAGTCAGGAAAGACTTAGGTGCCGATTAGGATCCTGGAAAAACCGGGTACGAACCGTCGGTCGGAGCGTTTTCTCCGTCCGACTCGTACCCGGTTGTAAAACTTCACAAACATGCAAGTACGATTCGCACGGAAACACTATTTCCGTACTAGTCGTACAAAACACCAACCGAGGAAAATAACCATATAAATGACATCCGGAAAAGCGCCGACGTGACGTCGGGACGCATGCAGCCTGCATTCCACGAACCAGGAAGTACGATTCGCACCGACGTCATCCCGCATGGAGAATATTTCCCGGCACCCAAAAACTGCCGGGAAATCAGGACGACGCGCACAAGGAGCACCTGTACGCGACGGACAGACATGGACCCGAACCTACGTGTCATCCCGGCCCTCATAGCAGTCGACGTCCTCTACAGGTACCGACGCAGACGCCGCAGAAGGTCAGAACAACACCCAGGGGCAAAGGGGGGGGGGCAGTGGCAGGACACAAAACCCCCACCCAAGTCACACAGCACACATGCCCTGGACATACCTGACCTCCAGGCCCTGGTCACTTCGAGGGGGTGGGGGCGTGTCCAGCAACGCCAGCGTCCGCCACAACGGAAGTGGGCGACGACGCGAACCAGCAACACAACAATACAGGTACGTACCGTACCCATGCCTTAAGAGCGTGGGTACGAGTCGTACCACGCCCACACCTACGTCACCCCAACAATGGCGGTACGAGCCGTACCCATGTGCCAAAGGCCTGGGTACGGGCCGCACAAGCATTCCACAGCGTGGGCACGGGTACGTACGGACCGTACCCTCACCCGCGTATGTATGGAGCATACCCCCACCCCAACAGTGTATGTACGGACCGTACCCTCACCCGCGTATGTATGGAGCGTACCCCCACCCCGACAGTGTATGTACAGACCGTACCCTCACCCGCGTATGTATGGAGCGTACCCCCACCCCAACAGTGTATGTACGGACCGTACCCCCACCCGCGTATGTATGGAGCGTACCCCCACCCCAACAGTGTATGTACAGACCGTACCCCCACCCGCGTATGTATGGAGCGTACCCCCACCCCAACAGTGTATGTACGGACCGTACCCCCACCCGCATATGTATGGAGCGTACCCCCACCCCAACAGTGTATGTACGGACCGTACCCCCACCCGCGTATGTATGGAGCGTACCCCCACCCCAACAGTGTATGTACGGACCGTACCCCCACCCGCGTATGTATGGAGCGTACCCCCACCCCAACAGTGTATGTACGGACCGTACCCTCAACCGCGTATGTATGGAGCATACCCCCACCCCAACAGTGTATGTACGGACCGTACCCTCACCCGCGTATGTATGGAGCGTACCCCCACCCCAACAGTGTATGTACGGACCGTACCCCCACCCGTGTATGTATGGAGCGTACATGGCCAGACGCAGGAGGGGTGGGTGCAGAGTCCTCCCAGCAGTGCCCAGACGCAGGAGGGGTGGGTGCAGAGTCCACCCAGCAGTGCCCAGACACAGGAGGGGTGTGTGAAGAGTCCTCCCAGCAGTGCCCAGACATAGGAGGGGTGGGTGCCTATCACTCCCAGCAGTGCCCAGACACAGGAGGGGTGGGTGTAGAGTCCTCCCAGCAGTGCCCAGACACAGGAGGGGTGGGTGCAGAGTCCTCCCAGCAGTGCCCAGAAACAGGAGGGGTGGGTGCAGAATCCTCCCAGCAGTGCCCAGACACAGGAGGGGTGTGTGCAGAGTCCTCCCAGCAGTGCCCAGACACAGGAGGGGTGGGTGCCTATCACTCCCAGCAGTGCCCAGACACAGGAGGGGTGGGTGTAGAGTCCTCCCAGCAGTGCCCAGACACAGGAGGGGTGGGTGTAGAGTCCTCCCAGCAGTGCCCAGACGCAGGAGGGGTGGGTGGCTATCACTCCCAGCAGTGCCCAGACACAGGAGGGGTGGGTGCAGAGTCCTCCCAGCAGTGCCCAGACACAGGAGGGGTGTGTGCAGAGTCCTCCCAGCAGTGCCCAGACATAGGAGGGGTGGGTGTAGAGTCCTCCCAGCAGTGCCCAGACACAAGAGGGGTGGGTGCAGAGTCCTCCCAGCAGTGCCCAGAAACAGGAGGGGTGGGTGCAGAGTCCTCCCAGCAGTGCCCAGACACAGGAGGGGTGTGTGCAGAGTCCTCCCACCAGTGCCCAGACACAGGAGGGGTGGGTGCCTATCACTCCAGCAGTGCCCAGACACAGGAGGGGTGGGTGCAGAGTCCTCCCAGCAGTGCCCAGACACAGGAGGGGTGTGTGCAGAGTCCTCCCAGCAGTGCCCAGACACAGGAGGGGTGGGTGCCTATCACTCCCAGCAGTGCCCAGACGCAGGAGGGGTGGGTGTAGAGTCCTCCCAGCAGTGTCCAGACGCAGGAGGGGTGGGTGGCTATCACTCCCAGCAGTGCCCAGACACAGGAGGGGTGTGTGCAGAGTCCTCCCAGCAGTGCCCAGACACAGGAGGGGTGGGTGCCTATCACTCCCAGCAGTGCCCAGACACAGGAGGGGTGGGTGCAGAGTCCTCCCAGCAGTGCCCAGACACAGGAGGGGTGGGTGCCTATCACTCCCAGCAGTGCCCAGACGCAGGAGGGGTGTGTGTAGAGTCCTCCCAGCAGTGCCCAGACACAGGAGGGGTGGGTGTAGAGTCCTCCCAGCAGTGCCCATGGAACACAAAGGGTGGAGTACCCACAGATACAATGCCCACAAATGTCAGTCAGGTGCACAAAGACCCTGCAGTACATGTACCACATGTGTGCGAGGCTGGGAGTACACACATGCATAGCGCCTAATGGAGAACATGTCCACATGAAGTCATTTCAACAGTCTACATACACAAGTACAGTGACCACCAAGGATGCCACGAATGATGCAGGTGGAGACATCGTTCAGCATGCATGTGCAAAGTTGAAGGAGTCCGTCACACGCCCAGCTGATGTAGACACAGCTCAGCACCACATATTGGAAACACCCTGCAGGGAAGATGTCAGGTTACACAGAGGAAGGAACACACCTTGGCACGATGTCACCATGCAGTAACTGCTTACATGAACAAAGTAATTTAGCCAACAGCTTGTGATGGCACACAGATACCAGGGTCCACCCTATGACCAGCACAAGACTACATTTCCCACACACCCAACACATTATCACCACCCAAAATCATGGAGCAGGTCCACCAACAGCAATACCAGATAAACAGTAGTGTTCCATGGAAAAAACTAATTGCTTTATTCAGCAGGATGTAAGTAATATTCATCATAAATGTCAATATATACAAGGCCCATAGGGCAGTCCATGACTCAAATCCGGATGGGGGACACAGTGGGACGTGTGTCCCCTAGCTTGCCTGCACAGTCAGACTCCTTTGTCTTCCACAGGGGGGGGCATCATGTTGGGGGGAAGGACCAGGCACCGCAGGGACAGGAGGGGCAAGGGTAGGTGTTGTGGGTGCAGGGACGGACGACTCCAACACAGGGGGTGGGGCAGCGCCAAAGGTGGATTGGAGCACGGCTCTGCACACTACTGCCAGGTCGCCCAGCGTCTCCCCTGCACCCGAAGGAACCACAGGCCCCAAGGAGGGGGGGGGGGTCACAGGGATGGGTCGCAGCGCTACCCGGGGAGGGTGTGGACAGGGGGGGACTCAATCACCCTGACCGGGGACTCATTTGACCGCTTGCGGGGTGGTGTCACTGTGGGGCTCAGGGACAGAGCGGCCATGAAGGAGTCTTTGCTGGATTTGTGGCCAGGAGAGCTGAGGGGAGTGGATTTGGAGGGAGTGGATTTTGGAGAATGCGGACTCCCACTCTGGCTGCGTGTCTTACGTTTGCCCCCCGACCCAGTGGGTGTGCCTACTCCACCCTGTGTGTGCGTGCCAGGAGGTGTGCGCTTGTCCTTCCCTGCTGGTGTGGTGCCTGTGTCTGGTGGGGTGTGTGCATGCTGACGTCTGGGTGTACGTGGGACAGGCATGGGAGTGGGAAGTGTGGATGGGGCATGGGTAGGGGGTGGGACGAAGTGCTGCAGGAGACCCACTGCTGCAGTCAGTGTCGAGTCAATAGACCGCAGCAAGTTGCATTGGTCAGCCTGCGATGCTGAAATGCCCTCCAAGTATGCCTCCATGTTGTTGAGCACTCGGCTGTGGCCATGGAGGACATTAAGCATCGCAGCCTGACCAACCTGCAACTGCCGCAGGATGTCCACAGTCTCGGCATTGGCGGCAGCAGTGGAGACAGGGGGTGCTGTGCCTGGCAGGAAGGAGACACGTGGTGACCTAGCACGCCGGGAAGGGACACGAGCAAGTGGGAGGCCGCTGATGGCAATGGAGGGGGCGGGAGAGATGTTGTGCTGCTGTCAGCTGTTGGAGCAGCCTCCGCCCCCTCGGAGAGCTCAGCCTCGGACCCGTCAGCTTCATATTCTGTGGTGGCAGTGGACAGGTCCTCCGGCTCACTCCCCTCGGCCTCAGTTCCACTCGATGTGCCAGCTAAGATGTCACTGCTGGCACTGGTGCCCGGTCCCTCCGCACGGTCCGTGCCGGTGTCTCCATCCGTGTCCCCCGACGATGCTGTGGGCAAGGTGAAGAAACAGGAATTAATCACACACCTGTATACATATGTCACATGAGTCAAATCTACATAGGTTACAGTGCATAGCCTGAAAAGAAAGATGAGTAACATCTACAATACAAGGTACATATATAGGCCCTGCAACACACAGTTGGTCCACCCACCATGCCACTGAGAAACTATGGAGAGCATGACACATTTGCAAATGACATGATATGGATTTGGACAGAGGAGCCAGGCTCTGGGGACAATCCAGCACTGCATCTGCACCACACAGCGTTGCCGTAACTAGGGATGAGCAGGGACCATCTCCATGAACTTGAGGCACATGCTGCAAAGGTAATACTTAAAGACATGCCCAACATGAATGGGTCACTGCACCTTGAGTGTATGTCCAGACAAACATCACACACCGGCCAGACCGAGCAATGAGATTTCAGGTGTCGACATGTAGGCCTTGCCCGCACCAACCACCCCCTACATGAGACAATATGATGAGACACAGGAATCACTTGCATCTCTTAGTCTGGGAGAAATACACATGGGCTGCAAGAAACCCATATTGGACCCAAAATACCCCATGTGCGCCTGTACAACGATCTCATTTACAAATGGCCATCATCAGATAATTGTAACAAGACACACAGGCACTGGCCACCGTGAGTATGAACGCGGAAAATTAGGTCAGGCTGTACAGTGGACACTTGTAGAACACGTTACGTAAATATACATGGTGCCAGGGGACAATGGCACAGAGCACATCCTATGCTGTAGACACTGAGAGTGTCCACATATTGTGATGACACACATGATACCTAGCAAAATATGCCCCAGGGGACAGTAGTGGCCACAATATTCCATGGTCCTGAATGGTAATGACTGCAACATAGGCCACCATCCCTGCACTCTGCGTATCGCACACTCATGCACATCATGTCACAGGCCACAACATAGGACATGCTTGCTGTAAGGCATTACACTTCAGAGACATACTCCTATGTCTGGACTCAGCATCAGTGCCAATTGACATGGACCCCACAAGTACTGAACTGGACAGGGCACAGGCAAGGTCCCAAAACCTGTTACACACCACCCCCACACATGATGCTGCAAGCATTGGTCACGTGGATAAACTGCCAGCCCAGATGACCTTGTGAAAGAGTGACTACACACAGACCAGGGAACACATGGCAAGGAGGGGAAGGGAGGAAGGACAGCACCGCTATACTGTGGGTGACAGGACCTGCACCGCACATTTAAACACTGGCAGTGTATCCATGCAACTGCGCACTTACAAATGCTGGTGACACACAACAAACAAACATGTACCTACCCCCTTCCTGCTGCTGCTTCTCCCGTAAGCGCCTGTCCATGTCAGGGAAGACCACCGCCAGCACACGCTTGTGGATGTGGGTCAGACGGCGACGCCCATGGCTCTTAGGGCCCACAGGTGAGTCCCCCAGCAGGACCCGTGCGATCCTCCGCGTCCAGCACCGGATATCCTGCCAGCGTTTTCTCACCTGGGCCAGGCGCCGCTTGCGACCATCCGTCCTCCTCACGGCACTGACGGCGTCCCTCCAGATCTGCTCCTTGGCAGAGGCGCCTACCTGTGGGGTTGAAAAAGTGAGACTACATCAATACACCTGCCACATGTCACAGAGACACACATTAGAACAATTTTGCTGGTTTCAACAAGGCATAGTATGCAGCCAAAGCATTGCACCTTTGTCATAGGGACATTTTCCTCTGTGTAAGGGCAAATGCACCACGTGCCATTGAAAGTACACAGGTGGCATGAGGGGTACGACACAATAAATGATCCAGACTCACACTGTGCATCAGAAGGTACACCAGGATTATGTGCAGCACCTCAAAGCAGTCACATGCCACAGGCCACTGACGCTACCTCAGCAGAGTACACACACACACACAGGCACAGGACATTCACCTGCCATTGCCAACTGCAGCTACAAACCTCACTCTGCACATGTGCCACTAGACTGGGGGGGCTCACAGGTGTGGGGCTGGCTCTGCACGTCAGACAGACAGCACTGCTCCCTGCTCACATCAGATGGGCAGGGTATATCCATCCCTCATGCGGCTGGGGTGCTACACTCCACATATGCACCCACCCACATGACAGGGGACTTACACACACACCAATGTCCAAGGTACGAACACATTATGTGGACACTCTCAGCACAGGTACACTGAATAAACACACATCTGTGGGTACAGTCACCTGTCACACTGGGGTGACCACAGAATCACATGAGGACTGTAGAAGCAACATTCCCAGGAGGATTAGACAGGCAGAATGTGGCGTGCACCATGCAGTGATTGTCACAGTAAACACAATGCAAGTGAGGACGGCAGACATGCACCACAGCATGCTCTGGCTGGGAGACATTAGGCATTCCCCCCCTGGGACCCACCCTACAGTACAATGCATGTGTGTCACACCTGGACACAATGCCAGAAGTCACAGTCACAAAAAAGGGCCACAGTCTGTGCTAGTGGACTCA
Source organism: Triturus cristatus (assembly GCF_964204655.1). Classification (NCBI taxonomy): domain Eukaryota; kingdom Metazoa; phylum Chordata; class Amphibia; order Caudata; family Salamandridae; genus Triturus; species Triturus cristatus. The sequence goes on from NC_140589.1 coordinate 1,239,505,442, forward strand.
GCACTCACCTGAAACCCTGGTCGGCCATACAGCATGGGGTACTGTGGGAGGATGACATCCAGCAATGCCACATTCTCCTCCAGGGTGAAAGGCTGGGCCCTCTCCACAGACCTTGACATGGTGCCAGGGAATCACGAGCAGCAGCAGTGTTGTGGAATCAAAAGATGTGCAGGCAAGTGCTCTCTCATGGGACCTGGCTGCCTTATATCTGCCTTGCTGGCCTGTTTCATGCACAGGAGTACAGAGTGATTGGTCACTCACATTTGCATCCTAGGTTTCCTCCAATCCATTTAAACCTACCCCTGTGAGGGGGTTAGATTTTTTTAGAATTCAGCATGATGTCATTGCAACAACAACTTTGCAACAAAGTAGATTATTTCAAACCGACTTTTGCAGGCCACCTCATTCAACAAATTCACAGTTTAAACTCGGTCTCCATGGCAACCAGCATGCATCTCTGGCTTCATACTTGTCCCTCATGTGTCCCCTATGTAATTTGGAGATTCACACGCAGGTACGGTGCGTTCCGGGGCCCTAGGGCACCCCAAATGCATAGCAACGGGCCGTACAGGCGTGTGTACGGTCCGTATCACTATGGGTGTGCTCGCGTATGCGTACCCATAGTGATACGGACCGTACACACGCATGTACGCTCACTATCACTATGGGTGTGCTCGCGTATGCGTACCCATAGTGATACGGACCGTACACACGCGTGTACGCTCACTATCACTATGGGTGTGCTCGCGCATGCGTACCCATAGTGATACGGACCGTACACACGCCTGTACGCTCACTATCACTATGGGTGTGCTCGCGTAAGCGTACCCATAGTGATACAGACCGTACACACGCCTGTACGCTCACTATCACTATGGGTGTGCTCGCGTATGCGTACCCATAGTGATACGGACCGTACACACGCCTGTACGCTCACTATCACTATGGGTGTGCTCGCGTATGCGTACCCATAGTGATACGGACCATACACACGCCTGTACGCTCACCATCACTATGGGTGTGCTCGCGTATGCATACCCATAGTGATACGGACCGTACACACGCCTGTACGCTCACTATCACTATGGGTAGGCCTACGGCAGCACTCCCATAGTGATAGGGAACGTACACACGCCCTCAGAGCGAATGTACGGTGCCTTCCACACATAACAGTGGTGACAGGCAGCACACAGAAAGGAATAGAGCTGACATACTTGTCCATGGATGGACATCAAGGCATTGTCTGTGCAGTACTACATGTGTGGGGCACAGGTGTGAAAGGCTGTGATGTGGCACATTACTCCTGAGTTGTGAAGGCAATAGATGTATGATGAGATGTGTACAGATGTTATGTGTGATGGTACACTATGTGCCAGACATGCCCTTCACTCCTTTGACATGTGTGCATGTCGTACAGAACACTTGAGATAAGCGTCACTGGCATGGCACAGTCAACAACACACGCAAGTGTCCCCTGCTGCCCGCTACAGGGGTTACCACACCAGACATGTGACTACCCACGTTGCACGATGTGACTATGTAATGTATGTGTGGTGTGTTCCCATTAGCTTGATGTTGGTGTTCCCTCAAATGCATCTGCAGTTGCAACCAACATGTGTCTGTGTGTAGATGGCCATGGCACACTGTTACGCACACCAGGCCACATGTGGTATCGGATGTAAGGTGTGTATGTATGCATGGGACACGGAGTAGCGTAACAAGGACCTGTCTGCATCCTGTCAATGTATGTGTGGTCAGTCATGACATGTACACCTTCATGGCAAGGTGTGTGGGCTGTCCTAGTGTAATGTCATGTGACCTGTGGCTCTAGTGTTCCGCTACCTGTCTCTGCAATCAACATCCTACATCTGCTGATATGTTGATGTATGTCACTCCTGTATTGCGTCTGGCTGTTCACTTACACTGAGACACAGCTAGTCCCATGCAATGGGATGTGGAGGTTCACAATCCCCGTGTGTAGCTGGGTCTTGGTAGGAGTGTCACCTGGCAGCCATACGTGTCCAGGGCATGTAGCACATACCTGACTCCGTATGTAGCATATGTGTATTGACAGATTAACATGTGCTCAGTACATATAAATTGTTGTTGTAGTGCACTCACTCTTCCTTGTCACTTCCAAATTACTGCAGAGCGCCGCCTCTTCCCCGACCAATTCCGGACTTGGCTGACATGCGGGAGAATGACTGTATACGCTGCTACCGCTTCCCCCAACCGTTGATTGAGGAGTTGATGGCAAGGCTGGCACCACACCTGCAACCGCTGCACAGGTATCCTACGGCACTGACACCCAAGCTGAAGGTAATGGCAGCCCTACATTTTCTTGCCACGGGTACCTTTCAATATACCATAGCTCATGTTGGTGGCATGTCCCAGAGCATGTTCAGCCGTGTGCTGCATGATTTTTTAGAGGCCATGTTGCTTCACCTGGATGAGTTTATCCATTTCCCAACTCCTGAACAGTTGACAGGTGTCAAGCGTGGATTCTATGCCCTGGGAGGGATGCCCCATGTCATTGGGTCCATAGATGGGACACATGTGGCTTTGGTACCACCACAGGCACAGGAGGTAGCGTACAGGAATCGCAAGCACTACCACTCCATCAATGCCCTTGTGGTGTGTCTGTCCAACATGGTGATTTCACATGTCTGTGCTCGTTTTCCAGGATCAGCACACGATGCCTACATCATGAGGCGTAGCAGGGTGCCTGAAATGATGACGCAGCTGCGCAACGAACGAGCATGTGTTGTTGGTGGGTACACTCTGTCTGTCCTGTATTTTGCGTAGACTTCCAGCCCGACTGCTTCTCCTGTCCTACTTATGTCCATGTGGTTTCCATGTAGGGGACGCTGGCTGTCCCAACATGCCGTGGCTGATCACACCTCCCCGCAACCCCAGCACGCCGGCCCAGCTCCGCTACAACACCGCCCATGGCCGGACAAGGCGAGTGATAGAGAGGACATTTGGCCTCCTGAAGAGCCGATTCAGGTGCCTACACAAGACCGGCGGCGCCCTTCCATATGCCCCGGCAAAGGTCTGCAAAATCTTCATGGTCTGCTGCATGCTGCACAACATGGCAGTTGAGAAAGCTGTGCCACTCATCCTGGATCAAGATTATCAGGACCATCCACCCGTGGAGGACGAAGGGCTTGGCAATGGGGCTAGTGATGTGGAGGATGTGGTTCCGCAAGAGGACATCCGGAGTCGGCTCATACGCAACTTCTTTGCTTAGTGGTGAGTACCAGTGTCTGAGTGTGCACGCATTGGTCCTTGTGTGGCATGTGTTGCAATGTGTGTGTCCATCTGCATGTATGCCACGTGAGTCAGAGGTGTGTGTGGATGTGTCACTCTAGTGATGGTGCCAGTGATGAGTGTATTTCCACAGTCATAATTGTGACCTAGCATGTTGTCATCCTTATATGTGTCGAGTACATGCACATGCAAGTGGATGAGCTTTTTGTGGCTGACTTCTTGTGTGTCTCTCATCCCCAGGTACTTGCGCATGCCGTCTGCTGGTTGCATTGTTGTGGCACTGCTATTCCTCATGGACACGTCATCGTGTGCTGACTCAGCGTTACACGCACGGACAAGTTTGGAAGTCTCCTTAGGGTAAGGGATGCATCCGGGATGTATTGGGTGTGGCAGTTGTTTACGATGTCTGCACACTGCCCCTGTCGATGTTTGGTTCCTCTGCAGACATGTCGCATCACCATGGGACACATGACATGTAGCTGGATTCACCTGAATAGATGGTCAGACTTGTTGACAGTCATCTGTAATGGGATAGTGGATTGTGATGAAGGCATCAATGTGTGTAACACTGCCCTCGGACACATAGGGTTTGCATTGGCTTGACATGGTGTGGGACTTCCACATCAGAGGATCAATGGTGTATGGCAGCCTCTCCGTGAGCAGCAGGGGGTGTTTAGCTGTTACCCGACACTTGTGTGCCAGTTCCATGGATATCAAGCATTTGTGGTGCAGAAGGGGGGTGCCAGTGTTGGACCCACATGTTACTCCACCTGTGTATGTGTACTCCGAGTTGCCTCTGCATTCCGGAATACATGACTAATAAAGGTGTCCCTATGCCTCCAAGGTGCCTCTTCTCAGTCAATGCTGGTGTGTTGCCACGGTGCATACGGCATGTCTGGCATGGTTTTCAGTGATAGTGGCTATGTGTCTATGTGTAGAGTAGCAAGATGCAAGCTGTTTGTCTGGGATTAGACTCTGTATTGTGCATGATGTCCATGACTGTGTGGGTATTGTGACATGTGCCATCCCCATGCATCCAACGTTGGCCAGGCCACCATTCTCTGCATCCACCTGACTCAAGCTTGCAGGACATGGTTCTGCCACCTGTCTACACATACCTGGGTGCCCCCCAGGACACTCCACATGATCCCTGACCTCTGCGCATGACTGTTGCTGTACTCAATATGTCTGTCGGCACGGTTGTGCGGCCACCCCCTCAGCTGGTTGGGCCCATCACGGGTGTGTATGGTGCTCCATGTCTGTCTTGCCTAATACATTGTGACCCATGTGTGTCCTGTGCCAGACTCAGGCCCCAGGGTATGGATGGTTGAAGTCATATGAGAACTCAGGCATGGTTAGACTTTACAAGACACATGTAAGGTAATAATGCAAAATGTAGGCATCATCTCTTGATCGTGTAAGTTTTTATTTGTGTTGGGGTACGTGTTGGGGGGGGGGTATGACAAGAGGGGCTTTCCGGGTGTGTGGAATCCAAAGTTCACTGGGGGAGTTGGTATCCTTGCCATTGGAAATCATCAGAGTCCATGCCACAGTCTTTGTCAACATTGGTCAGACAGTGACCATCAAGTCCATGTGGCAGAGAATGTCATTTGCTGATGTGCTGCTGTTGGGCCAGTGGGCCAGGTGCCAGGCCAGGTGTCCTGGGAGATGGTGCTGTTGCGCCGACACTCACGGTCTTTTCCGTGGACGACCCGCCCTCCTGCGGGAACCCTCAGAAGCAGACCGTGACGATGTTTGGGATGCTCCGTCGGATGTATCCTCCTCCTCCTGATCCCTCCCTGTGGGTGGTGATGTTCTTCGCCTGGTGGCACAGGGAGGGTTGCCCATGTTGTCGGCTATCCGACGGAGTGAACGGTTAATTCCCGTGAACACCGTCACGAGCTCAGCCTGTCTGTCCTCCATCCATCCTTGGTGTCGCTGTTGACAGGCATGTTGCTCCGCATGTTGCTGGGCCTGCTGGGTCTTGATCTCCTCGGGGGTCCCCTTCATCTCGTTGAGGGTGGACACAACCTGGCTCATGCCCGTGGTGGCCTGCCGGTATGTGTCCAGGATGTTTCTTACATGGGAATATACCGGTTCCGCAGCCAACTGGTCAGGCTCGCGCCTCCGCCGTCCTCCACTCCCACCACCCCTGCCCACTTGCACCTGGCCTGCCCTTGTGGGCACATCGGGTCACCGGGACCCCTGAGGGGTGGCATTTGCGTTGTCGCCTGCCTCCTCCTGGGTGCCCGGTACACCGTGTTCCTCCTGGTCAGCCTGGCTGCGTTGTGGTGGTGGGGCAGGGATCCTGGGTGTCTCCTGGAATGTGGCAGGAGTGGGGGTGGTGGTTGGCCCAGTTGTACCTGACGCAGGTGCTGCAGGTGGTTGGACACCAGAGGGGTCAGGTTGGTCGGGGTCGTCCACAGAGTGGTGAGAGTCGTCGCTGCCGGTGGGATCGTCATCCCGCAGAGCCAGGTCCTGTGAGTCTTCCCCCCAGTGTTGGGGGGTGATCCACGACGTTGACCTGTGTGTGAGAGAGACAATGTTATTTTTGTTCCATGCAACATCCATGTTTCATTCGTTTCAAAGTTGGCACATTTCCTCTGGGTATTTGGATATGTCTTGCATTCCACTCACAGTGCACTTGTGCATGGGTATGTCCCTTGGCCACAGCTTTTGAGACTTTACCTATATGTGACACAGTCTTACTTGCTGCGTCAATTGTGACTGCAGTCAGCAGTGGAGTGAGCAGGTGTGGCGAGCCATGCATTGGCGCCTTCCGTGTTGCACTGTACGTGGGCACATGGAGTTGTTCCACACACTTATATAATGCAGGTAGCTGGCTTTGTGCTCGTGCACAGGTTGACACATGGCCCAGTGTTTTGCCATGGAGAAGAGAGGGGGATGCAGGCACTGGCCACCCTTGTCTACATGCACGCAGTCCACCTGCTGACGAGCAGACATTCCCACACCACCCAAGGCTGAATTGGTCTCCCTGTGTATCCCTTTCTCACTCCCTCTCTGTCCCCCTCTCCCTCCCTCCCTGTGTCAGCCTCCTCCCTCTGTCCGTCTCCCTGTGTCTCCCTCCCTCTCTCTCCCCCTCTCCCTCCCTCTGTGTGTCACCCTCTGTCACCTCAGCCCAGCTTCCTAGGCACACACTGTTTGCAGATCTTTAAATGGCCCTTGGCTTGTTCATGTGAGTTTGTTTCTGATCTCCAGGCACCCATTGGGTGTAGTGTCTGTGTCTGTGCTGCTGCTGTGGTGGTGTGTGCTGCCACTCTTTCACAGTGTTGGCTGTTCATTAGCTGCTGTCATGTGCAACAAGTGCCTTCACACCCATGTCTTCATGCAAGGCGTCCGCCATTTGCAGGCAAGTCTTTCCTGTTTGGGGACACACTGTTTGTCTGGCTGTGACCTAGGCCATATGGGCAGAGGGCATTGTTTTTTTTTTGTTTTATAAAAATTTTATTGTGCAGAGAAAAAGAGTACAAGCACGGGCCTACAACCTCCTGGGTCGGCCGCTAGTATGCAGAAATGATCAAGCAGTTCAAAAACAATGACTGGCCCGCAGGGGCTCCGCTAAATGACAGGAGATCAAGCTGCACATAAAGTAAGTCAGGATACACCCTTTTTACATAACTATCAACCAAAGTAAAGAAAAACAAAAAGCAAGGCGAAAAACATTGAAAGGGCGTCTAACCATAGCAGAGGAACTCCACATAGGACCACCCTAGGGTGGTCAATAAAAGGGGGGTCTGAGAGGGAGGGGGGGGCCACGGGAAAACCAAATCTATACTCAGATGAACAGAGTAAGCAAGGAACCCTCAAGGATCAGGGGGACAAGGCAACCTCAGACGTATCCACCAGGGGGGGAGAACAGATAGTCCCTCGATACACATTCCACTGACCCCAGATTCTACCCCACGCCCCCGGTTTACCACGAGCCACATACACCGTCTTCTCCCTGAACATGCACCAGTCCATGTTCTCCTTCCATACGGACACGGTGGGAGGCCGTTGGGAACCCCAAAGCTGCGCAATATCTCTCTTTGCGATCATGTTCCCAAGGGCCGCCCACCGAGCCTGGGCCGCATTATAGTCATTGGGCTCCCACACATTCAGAACACATCGGCGCACCTCCGGCAGCAGAGCGACCCCAGTGACTCGTTTCATAACGTCATGCACCTGGCGCCAATATTCCGCCACCTCGCGGCACTCCCAGAGGATGTGGAGAAAGGTGGCACTGAGCCCGCAGCCACGCTTACAGAGCCCATCGTCAGAAAACCCCATCGAGACCAAACGGGGACCCGTCACATAGACACGATGGAGAATCTTAAGCTGGACCAGACGGAGACGGGCCGGGATGGCAACCTCCTTAGGGGATGACAGCGCAGACTGCCAGTCCTCGTCGTCCAACTCCACCCCATCTCCCGTCCATGCCTCCCGAAGACGCACCAAGAGATCATCCCGATTATTTATTAGTTTTTTATAAATCAGGGAGATAGTACTGTCGGGGACGTGTCCGTCGAGTATACGGTCCTCGAGAGGCGAAGAAACAGGGACCGTGGTCCCCTCCCCAAAGACCGAGAGTAGGGCGTGCCGAACCTGGGCATAGCGGAAGAACTCCCTTTCACTAAGCTCGTACTCGCTCTGAAGCGCCGCGAAGGATTTAACCGCGCCTTTAACCCATAGGTCCCCCACTCTGCTAATGCCGATCGTATCCCAGTGCTCAAAGCCTTTCGTTGTCCAGAGGCTTCCCAAGCGCTCAGAGGCGAATAGAGGAGTAGCACACGTTAACCGCTCACTCCAGCCCACAGCTACATTCGCCGCCTTCCACACACGTACCGCAATCCTAGTAGGGCCCGTGAGGGTCCTTCCGGCAGATCGAGAGTAAAGCGCTCTGTTATAGTTACCGCCGGGAAGCAGGAATTTATCCATCTCATATGCCGGGTTCGAGCCAGGAGCGTACGTAGCATGGTTAATGGCAGACAGCTGGGAGGCCCAATAGTACCTTCTAATGTCAGGAAGCGCGATGCCCCCGTCATACCAGGGAAGAGTCAGCTTTGCCAGAGTGATACGCGCACGACCGTCCCAAACCAGTTTCCTCTGCAAACTCTCCACTTCCCTAAAGTAGGCCGCCGGAATGATATCGAAGGAGTTCTGGAGAGCGTAAAGAAATCTGGGAAGGGACATCATTTTAAACAGTGCTGCGCGACCAAGTGGAGACAAGGGCAACTTACACCACCGAGCCGTGTCCGCCCTCAAACGCCGGAGGGGAGACATGAGATTCTGCTCATAGTGGACCGCCGGATCCAACGAAACGTATACCCCCAAGTATTTAAAGCCGGATTGAGATGTTTGGATCGGAAGCCGAGGCGGCAAGAGAGGAAGGCCACCGGAGATAGGATACACGCAAGATTTGGACCAGTTAATTATCAAACCCGAATTTCTCCCGAAGGAAGTAAGGACATCAAAAAGCACATTGAGCGACTTCCGCGGCGAGGTGAGGTACAGAAGAATATCATCCGCGTACAACGAGACCCGATCCTCGAAGCCCGGGGCCCACCGGATCCCTCTGATCGAGGGCTCCCAGCGGAGCCAGGCAGCGAGCGGTTCCAAGGCGAGAGCAAAGAGCAGAGGGGACAACGGGCACCCCTGCCTAGTACCCCTCCCGAGCGCGAAGGACCGAGAAACCCGCCCATTGACAACCACCTGAGCCATTGGACCAGCATAGAGGAGCTTCACCCAACCAATAAATCCCTCCCCAAAGCCAAACTTCGCCAATACGGCCCAAAGGAATGGCCACTCGATGGTATCAAAGGCCATCGTGGCGTCTAAGGAAACCAATATGGCCGGTTCAGAGAAGTACTCCGCCCTAGCGAGGACGCCATGTAGACGCCGCAAGTTGAGAGCGGTATTACGATGAGGGATAAAGCCGCATTGATCCGGATGTATCAAATCACAGATAACTCCCAGCAAGCGATTAGCGAGAACCTTGGCAAGGATTTTCGGTTCGGCATTTAGTAGGGAGATAGGCCTATATGAGGCACAGCGGTCTCGTGGCTTACCGTCCTTGGGAATAACAACTATAGTAGCCAGACGCTGGTCGTCGGGAAGGGAACCCCGCTCGAGCGACTCCAGAAACATACGACGGAGGAAGGGCGCGATTTTATCCGGGCGTAGTTTATACAGTTCAATCGGCAGTCCGTTGGGGCCCATAGCCTTGCCCGAGCGAAGGGAACGAATCGCGGTAGCAATCTCGGCGACAGACAGGGAGGCATCCATCTGCTCACGGTCCTCGACGGATAGGACGGGCAAGGCAATATCCCGCAGCAAGAGACGAGAGTCATCCTCATCTCTATCAGACACCGGGGAGTACACCGCCCGGAGGTGGTCAGCAAAACACTCCACAATCTCACCAGGGTCAGTCACACACACTCCATCCGAAACCCGAAGCTCCGGGACCACACGATTCACTCTCTCCTTCTTATCCAACCAAGCAATCAGTTTACCCGCCTTGTCCCCGGCATCATACAACCTACCCTGTTGCTCCCTATACATGCTCTTGGCAGCGTCAGTGACAAGAGACTTATATTCAAACTGCTTCAAGCTGAGGGCATGAAGCCCATCCTGAGTGACACCCGTCTCCAAAGCCGCCTCCAGCCCCGATATTTCAGTCTCCAGCTTCACCACCGCCTCATTCTTAACCCTCTTAGCCTCCACTATCTGGGATAGGGCATGCCCGCGGAGCACTGTTTTGAAGGCTTCCCACAGGGACACTGAGGACAACACCGACCCCTTATTCTCGAGAAAATACTGATCAATCGACTTAACAAGGCTATCACGAATCTTGGGGTCTCGCAAGTACCAAGGGTTAATAGGGGCGATCCGCCCAGCGGACCGCATCCCGGTGTCGAAAAGCAACCACAGTGGGGAATGATCAGAGATACCCCGGGCCAAGTGCTTGACCTCTCGAATCCGGGCAGTCTGGGCCGCGGGCATAAGAAAATAATCCAATCTGGAGAGACTCCCATGGGCCCCAGAGTGAAATGTGTACTGACACTGTGTCGGATGCATTAACCTCCAACAATCCACCAGACCGAAGGTATCCAAGAGTCCGCCGAGCCACGCCTGGGCAGCAGGGAGGGCCCTGGGCGGGTGGCGATCCAAATCACCCGAAACAACCGAATTAAAATCCCCACCCATTAGCAAAAGACTGTCAGGAAGCTCAAGCAGCATACGACCCAAGTCTGAGAAAGTGGAGTTCTGGAGGCCCGGGGGAACATAAACCGAAACCAAGGAAAGGGACTGTCCCTCCCACCTCCCAATCAGAGCCACATAGCGCCCTCTATCGTCTAGGACAACCCTGGTGATCTCTAGCGGAAGTGAAGATCGTAGGAGAATGCCCACCCCTCTAGAGCCAGTGGTGAAACCGGAATGGGCCACGAGTCGGTATCCCCCCTGTTCATGGCATGACAAACATTACCAACCAGATGCGTCTCCTGTAAGAATACCACATCAGGAGTCAAATGACGCAAATACTGCAGCACAACACCCCGTTTGATACGATCCCCCAATCCGTTGACGTTCCAAGACATCAGTCTCAACCCGTCCCCCCCCATCCCCTCCAATAGATCAAAGGTCCCCCAGCAAATAGCGCGACACCTGAAACTGAAACAGAGCCAATACCTCGCCTTGAAAACAAAAAACACAAATCCAAACAACCCCTCCCACCCACCAACCCCCCCCCAAATTCAACTCCCCCCACCCTGCACCCCTGCGGTCCAGAAAACCACCCCAACTTGCAGTGTGCCTGTCGCCCTACAAACCCCATTCTATGAAAAGACCCCGGAGGAGGAAAGGGACCCGTCCCTGCCCGCCCCCAACATAGATCATAATTAAACAAAATGTACAAAAGAAGTAGAACCCAGCCGAACAAAACAAAATGTCAAAGTCAAGGACCAAAAGTCACTCCGAAGGAGGCCCGCCACCCTCGGCACCACCAGAAGGCCCAGGCCGGTCACCCCGGTCCGGCAGAGAATCCAGCCAGTCACTCACAGTCGCAGGACAGTCAAAAAAGGTAGCCCGGTCTTCGTATTCCACTCGGAGCTTAGCAGGAAAAAGCATCGAGTACTTAAGACCCAGGTCACGAAGACGGCGCTTCACCCCCTGGAAACCCATCCGCTGTTTCTGGACCAGTTGGGTGAAGTCCGGGAAAAAGTTAACGGATGAGTTCTCATATCGGACCGGGCCATGTACCCGTGAGGCCTGCAGAATCGCATCTCGGTCTCTGTAGTGAAAACGTTTTGCGACAATAGGCCTCGGGGGAGCTCCCGGTCGCGGCCGACCGCCTGGGACTCGAGGGGCCCGCTCCACGGCAAAGAACTTACTCAGGCCAGCGGGGGCAAGCTGTTTGAGGATGAGTTCCTCAACCATAAGATACACCGGGCGATTGTCGGAGGTCTCCGGAACACCTATGACGCGGATGTTATTGCGTCGAGCCCGTCCCTCGAAGTCCTCCAGCCGCCGGGCCATCAGGTCGTTGGTCGACTTGAGGTCGCCGAGAGCAGTCTGCAGGTCCGACACATCCGTACCAAGGGTGGACGTCCGCAAATCCAGCGATTGGACCCTCTCATTGGTCTTAGAGAGATCCGCCCGAATTAGCGTAACATCAATGGCCACCGTGTCGATTTTACGGGCCAAGGCCTCGTACTGCTGAGCGATGGTCTCCTTGATGCCATTAATGGCGCCCATGATGTCCTGCAGGGACAAATCCGGAGGCGCGGATGGAACACCCCCAGCGTCATCCGGGAGAACACTGGCCGTCCCAGGGGACCCTTTACCCTGAGTGTAGCGGTCCATGTTGTTGGTCTGGACCGGTCCCCCACGTAGGGATGTCTTGGTCTTACGCCTCTCGGGATCCCCTCTGCCTCCCATGTGGAACCACGCTCGCCGAAGGGGACCACCGAGCAAGCGTCAAAGTGGCACGGGCGAAGCCGACACGAGCCGTACCAGGGACCGCAATGTGGCGGTGCGAGAGGATCAAAGTCAATGGGCACACTGGGTTCAGGCGGAGGCAAAGGCACGAAGCGAAGGCCGAGTAAAAACCCAGCCGCACAAAGCAACTCCACTGTCCAGCCACTCAGAGATCCAAAAGTGAAACCGAAAGTGATGAGACGGCCGCCGGCACAGCCCCGATGCCGTTGTTGTTCAACTATGCCCCGGCTCCACAGTTCACCTTCGCACCGGGCACAGCCAGTTGGGCCTCAAAAGTTCAAACCACCATAGATCAGGTCTCCCAGGTCCGATTTGGTTTCTGAAAAGAGTTTAGGGTTCAGCCAACGTTCATCTTCCAGAATCCGTCAACCAAGTCAGGATAGAGTCAGGATAAGTTCTGAGGAGCAGCGAGGGTCCGGGGAGCCCTGTGCTCACGCGACCATCTTGGATGCGTGCTAGGCTCCTCCCTGCAGAGGGCATTGTTGTCTGCTTCTGAGTTGCACTATGTGATTTTTGAGGCCCACACTCCCGCCATCCGGGTTACCGTGTCTTGTGTTGGTGTTTTCTGTGGCCTGTGACTTGGCATTGTCTAGCTGGGTGCATGGGGCATGGTGGCGCTAGTGGCATGTGCGTGTTTATGGAGTGTGGTTGAGTCATGCGATAGCTTTGGGGTGGTTGCGTGCATGATTGTGAGTTTGGTTGTGGATGACATTCCCCCCATGTGAGGTGAGTTGTTTGTGTACTCACCAGGCTCTCGGAGTCCTTCTACTCCCTCCACTCCCACCAGCGGCAGTATGGCCATCACCTTTTCCTCCCAGGGATGGTAGTGTACCGGTCTGCGGGGCGGCCCTCCTCCAGTGATGTTGGCCTGGTTGTGGTCGTCGGTCATTTTGCGGCGGACCGTCCTCCGCAGATCGTACCACCTGGCTTGGCATTCATGCCTGGTCCTTCTGGTGGACGCAACAGCATTCACAGCATCGACAATCGTCTGCCACATGGCTGTTTTTTCGCAAATGCTGGTCTGTCTGACCAATGTTCCAAAGAGGTGTGGCTCGACTCTGATGATTTTGTCGACAAGGACCTCCAACTCTTGGCTAGTGAACTTTGGATTCTTGTTAGTGGGCATGGTGAGGGGTGTGGGTGTGGATGGTTGTGGGGAGTGTGGATGGTTGTGGGTATGTGGGTGTGGTTGTGCAGGTGTGTGTGTGAATGCGATGAGGGTGTGTTTGTGAAGGTGGTTGTGTGAAGGTGTGCAGGTGTAAGGTGTAGTGGAGGTTGTAGTATGGTGCAGTTGTTTCTCTGTGTGGTCTGGCAGCAGTGGGTCTGTTGCAAAGGATCATGGTTTGTGTGTGTTGGGCCTTTTTATTGGTCCATTGGTGGGTGTGGCTGTGTTTGAACTTTGGGTGGGTGTATTATAAGGAGTGGTTGTGTTTTGGGCCTCTGTTTGGGAGTTTGGCAGTTGCAGGTCAGTGAATAGGTTGTATTTGTGCTTGTTGGACATGTTTTGTGGCTTTGTGCGATTTGAATGGAGTCTTCTTGTGTTGTATTGCTTTGTCCTGGTTGTGTACGTGTGTTTTTAGCGTCTGTACGGTGCGTACATCGGCCATTTTGTTGTACAGTGCTGTCCTTGTCTCTGGCTTGGTACGACTCGTACATGCGCGATGTTGGGTGAGGGTGCTGGTGTTGGGGCCTGGGGTGCGCTCCGTACTTAGACTGGTGGGGTGTGTGTTCGCTCCGTACATACACGGGTGGGGGTACGGTCCGTACATACACTGTTGGGGTGGGGGTACGCTCCATACATACGCGGGTGAGGGTACGGTCCGTACATACACTATTGGGGTGGGGGTACGCTCCATACATACGTGGGTGGGGGTACGGTCCGTACATACACTGTTGGGGTGGGGGTACGCTCCATACATATGCGGGTGGGGGTACGGTCTGTACATACACTGTTGGGGTGGGGGTACGCTCCATACATACGCGGGTGAGGGTACGGCCCATACATACACTGGTGTACATACGCGGGTGAGGGTACGGTCCGTACATACGCTGTTGGGGTGGGGGTACGCTCCATACATACGCGGGTGGGGGTACGGTCCGTACATACACTGTTGCGGTGGGGGTACGCTCCATACATACGCGGGTGAGGGTACGGTCTGTACATACACTGTTGGGGTAGGGGTACGCTCCATACATACGCGGGTGGGGGTACGGTCCGTACATACACTGTTGGGGTGGGGGTACGCTCCATACATACGCGGGTGAGGGTACGGTCCGTACATACACTGGTGTACATACGCGGGTGAGGGTACGGTCCGTACATACACTGTTGGGGTGGGGGTACGCTCCATACATACGCGGGTAGGGGTACGGTCCGTACATACACTGTTGGGGTGGGGGTACACTCCATACATACGCGGGTGAGGGTACGGTCCGTACATACACTGTTTGTGTGGGGGTACGCTCCATACATACGCGGGTGCGGGTACGGTCCGTACATACACTGTTGGGGTGGGGGTATGCTCCATACATACGCGGGTGAGGGTACGGTCCGTACATTCACTGTTGGGGTGGGGATACGCTCCATACATACGCGGATGAGGGTACGGGCCGTACGTACACAGGTGTATATACACGGGTGGGTGTACGGTCCGTACATACGAGGGTGTACATGCACGGGTGGGGGTTCGGCGCGTACATACGAGGGCTGGGGGGGTTGTTGGGCGCGTACATACGGGGGCTGAGGGGGGTGTTCAGCGCGTATGCGGGCACATGTCGCCATGGTTGCTATGGGAGTTCGGTGCGGATGGTGTTTTTTCCATACGGTTGTAACATCGGACGCACGGGATGGATCGTACTTGCGCGGTCGGACTTCACTTTTCACATTTGTATGGTAAATCGTCCGGGGACGTGTCGGACACATTTTCCGACCCGAGGACGTGTGGGGAATTATTCCCAATGCGATTCGTATGGACTTTTTCCCATGCAAATCGTACTTGGCAGTTTGTACGGCACTTGTACGATTCGTACGGTAAAAAGACCGGGTACGAGTCGTACGGGGACATTTTTTCCAGGATCCTAATCGGCACCTTAGTGCCTGAAATCTACTAACATAATTCTTTCTTTCTCATTGAATCTCACAAACGTTCTCCTTTGTTTGATACAAAAAACAGTCAGGTTATAATAGGGTAGTATTTAAGAGAAAGTGGGGACAGTAGTTCCAGGTCTCTCATCTGATTCTCTTTCTGGCAAAGACTTGCCATCTCCTGTAAGGCTGGTGTTGCTTCTCCATTGGAGGAAGATGTTGCGGAAAGTGTTATCCAACCAACCTTGAAACACAGTCCAACTCAGCTGGAACAGCTCCTGCTTCTACTGTGATACAGAGAAGAATGGGATCATTGCATAGAGACCCACACTGATCTAAGACCCCATACCTCCATGCAAATCTTTCAGGTTAGAAATAGTTTCAAACCTATGGGATCAATGACAGGCCCGTACAGGGGAACAAATACATAGTGAAAAGCAGTAGGTTCAACATAAATAGACGGGTCACATCGCACATTAGTTTTGAGAAACATCTTGTGGTTAGTTCAAGCTGAGCCCTTGCACGAAAATATGTCACATTTCCCTTCTGTTTCAGGAAACTTGACAGAATATTTAGTGGTTAGTGCAGCTGAGCCAATTCCAATTCCAATTCCAGATGCACCAATCACATTAGGGCCTGCTTCCTCCCTAAGCGCTACAGTTCATTACACCCCTGCCTGAAAATACGTACACAGGATGAGACACTACATGTCTCATCCTGCCTTGGAACATACTGACAAACATGTGCATGCTTCTGCCGAAACCACATGTCCACACATGAAGGTCAGATAGCGTGACAAAACAAACAACACGTAAAAGCCAGACAGCTTTACCCAGTTTGTATTTTAGCAAGATAAGACCATTCGTTGTGCGGCTACAAAAACATGTGCTTTTGTATGCTTAAATTCTGAGAACCTCCACCCACACAGTGGGTTTCTGTTTGTCATCACGGTAGATCACTATGTCATGTGATGTACTTACTTTGTGGCTTGAGAACTTAAACATCGCTGCCTTTGAGCTGTACTTCAGGCATCATGTTTCAGCTTCCTTAGAGGCAACTGATCTCCCCAGCTGTAAAGCTGCAATTAATTAAACCCATATTACTTTATCAATTGTGTCTTGGTTTTTGTTTAACAGATTTCCCTCCAACAAGTGAAACAAGTTTGCATATTACTGCAAAAGTGCCTCTTGCGTCCAGGAGCAAAACATCAATTCACCATATATGTATTTGTCACAAAGCTGGGGCTGAAAGCGAGGCAATTTACCTCCTTGGAGCCGACTGTGCCATTCTTCTGGTCTAGGGCCGCTCCGACGAGACCGGAAGTCAGGCAGTCCGGAAGAGACTGGAACTTCTGTGGAACGTCAGCGCTTCAAAAGGAGGAGACCAGGCAAACCCGGAAGAAGAGGAGGGCGGAGAATCGGGAAGCGTGTCGCTGAGCAGCATGACAAGAGAAGAGTATCTAGCTCGGATCTCTGAACCGGGTTCCAAAGAACCGGAGAAGCCGAAGCGGAAGGAACCAGAGCCCAGAAGGAACTGTGCAGCATCTGGGGGGAGAGAGGGCATATCCTGTCTGCTGGTCGGACTCTGCTCCTAGCCACGTCCCAGGACGAACGTGGCTTAGCCAGGTGCGTAAGAGGCTTCTAAACAGATCCTGTAAGCAGGAGGGAAAGCCGCAAGCTGGAGATGGACGGGACTGAGAGAGAAGGAGAGGAAGCCAGGTTGAAGGCAATACTATTGAAAGGCAATACTACTTGGTCTGAAGCAACACTACTTGAGTTAGAGGCAAAGAGAATTCTATCTTATCTGAGTTGATATTTTTTTTAATATTATTTTTCAACTTCTTTCACTCAACTTGATCACGTGTCCTTTCCTCTTGTAACACCCTTCCCTTAACCACACTATTTTCATACAGCAGACTTAAAAAAAAGATCACTACTCTAACATACATGACTGAGACAATTATAACAGTGACTTACCTGATTTCTTCTTTCTGTTGAGGGTACTGGCAGACAGGAACTCCAAAGGCCCTGCAGAAGAAAACAAGAGGTTTGTTAATCTTAGACTCCTAATTCTTTTCTTTGTGTGTTCTTCTTGAAACTGGGAAATAAAAGACATCAAGTTAAAACCTAAAGTCATCAGATGCAACTTTTTCGTCCCAACGCGAGTCTGTACCCCATGGAGTTACAAGTTTAGACAAGGTTTAAAATACAAAAGCAAAGTCATCACCACGGAAACAGAGGATAACAGAACATCCAGAGTAGATTCTATGGATGCTACAAGCAAAGAGAGTTCAGGCATCATCATTAAAAAGATGTGGCAGTTGAACTTTGATTGCTAACATTGTCTCTGCAATAAAATGCAGTTTTAATTAGACTGGACTCATTTACGTTTTCCTGGGCATTAATTGAGGACAATAGTATTATTTACATGTTCACAAAGTTTGTATTTTGCATTTTCACCGATTCAAGTGGGGTCATGGGAGGAGGAAAATGATTCAGATTCTGTGTGGATTTTTTATCACACTGGGGTAGTTCATTATGAGATTTATAGTTAGCAGCATTTGATCTTTTTACAGAAGCACAGCTATAGGAGGAATATGTCACGTGGTGAGCACTAAGTCTGATTAGGGATGTATGACGTTACAACGCATACTATTACAACGCATACCATGACAACGCATTTTTTACAACGCAAACACTGTTACAACGCATTATTTTACAACGAATACTGTTACAACGCAAAACTGAGTAAATTACTTAAAAGTGCATTTACAACAAAAACAATTACAACGCATACCATTACAACGCCAAAATATCTATATATTTTTTTTAAAGTACAATAAAATCTGGCACGGGATGCAGGGAAATTAGGGGTTTTTGGGTGGGGAAGTGTATTAAAATGTGGAGAAAAACTGAACGTAAATTAACTGAAATGCATTACAAAATGAATACTCGAGTATTAAAATGAATACTCGAGTATTAAAAATAATACTCGAGTATTAAAATTAATACTCCTCTTCCCCAAAAAAATCCGTTATAACAAATTTAAAAGTTTTACACATATAACGAATAATTAATCAACAGTTCATATACATGCAAATCATGATTATATCAGAAAATAAGTAAACGGATTTCAACACAAAACACATACACATAGTCGTCATTTTAACCATCCCACTTCTAAAACTTGTCCTACAACACTTTCTATGAAAACAATAGCAAAATACATGTTCCAAAATGGATGCCAAAACGGAGCAAATAAGTGAAAACAACACATCTTTTAATGTTTTTTTAAATTATCATTTTCCACAGCAAATAAAAGTATACTAAAAAACACAACGAACGCTGTTTTTAAAAAAATTAATAATGACACTGACTAAAACTTATAAATACCAGCAAGACACCATTTTACAATCAGTTGATTATCAACTACCAGAGAGACCAGACGCAAAAACCTGACCCTCTGACTCCTAGACTGAGAGAACACAGCAATCCATTGGAGAAGCATTCTTTCTTTCCTACTACAAGTAAGTTACTATTATATTTTAACACCATGTTTTCTCATAAATCATGTTTCATTTCCATCCAAACAGGGCAGCAAATATAATTTTAATATTTTTTAAAATGTACTCTAACCATTTTTTTTCTGTAAAGTAACTTTAATATATACGAACTGGTAATATCTTTTTTTTTTTACCTAAAACAGGAATTTGTTTTTCGGACAAAACCAACATATCGTTAGCAAAAATGTTTTTCAAAACAACCTACACGACTCACCTTTCTTAATGTGAAGGTAAATTAATTAATACTTCTTATAATTTTAATTTTTTAAATAAAGACATTAACTTTACCATTAGCAAAAGTGTTGGATGGTATAGGGGTAACAATTAATTTTTTTACACCTTGAAGGTGCATCATTAAAGAAAGTTTGGGATGGTGCAGGGGTAACAATTACTAATTAACTCCAGGAAGGTGCAGCAGTAGGGAAAGTGTGGGATGGTGTATGTTTAACAATTAGTATTCTTACTACCGGTAAGTGCAGCAGTAGGGAAATTGTAGGATGGTGTAGGGGTAACAATTACTATTCTAACTCCATTTAGGTGCATCAGTAGGGAAAGTGTGGGATGGTGTTGGGGTAACAATTACTATTCTAACTCCAGGAAGATGGAGCTGTAGGGAAAGTGAGGGATGGTGTAGGGGTATCCATTACTATTCTAAATCCAGGAAGGTGCAGCATTATGGAAAGTGTAGGATGTTTAGGGGTACAAATTATTTATCTAACTCAAGATAGGTGCAGCACCAGGGAATATGTGATATGTGATGTTGTTAGACTTAAATAAAATGTCACCTTTACAAAGAAGTTTTCCAATTTTGCAATTTTCTCCAACGTTGTCAAAATTGTTCATTTCTTAATTGTTTTTTCTTTCTTTTTCTCACATAATTCTTTGCAACTTTGTCGAAAAAGTCAAAAAACAGAAGACCAAACAACCAAAAACTCCAGCCAGCAGGCCAAAACCATAGCAGAAGCAAAACCAAGAAAGAAACACCAAAATCAAAAGGTATTTTAAATAAACACTGTTATAAATCCAACAATATAATAGTCAAACCTTTAATTTAAAAATTAAAATAAAATCCCACAATACAGAAAATATGGGTTGTAGTTGGAATAACTATTACTATTCTAACTCAAGGAAGGTGCATCAGTAGGGGAAGTGTAGGATGGTGTAGGGGCACCAATTACTATTCTAACTCCAGTTATGTGCAGCAGCAGACTAAGGTGCCGATCACGATCCGGTAAAAAATTTCCCCGTACGACTCGTATCCGGTCTTTTTACCGTACGAATCGTACAAGTGCCGTACGAACTGGCAATCACGATTCGCATGGTAAAAAGTCCATACGAACCGCATCGGGAATGATTTCCCACACGTCCTCGGGTCCGAAAATGTGTCCGACACGTCCTCGGACGATTTACCGTACAAATGTGAAAGGTGAAGTCCGACCGAGGAATCACGATCCCACCCGTGCGTCCGAACTCACAACCGTATGGTAAAAACACCGTCCGCACCGAACTCCCATTGCAACCATGGAGATATGTGCCCGCATACGCGCCAAACACTCCCCCCAGCACCCATACGTTCGAGTCGTACCCCCGTTCAATGTACACCCCCCCCTGGATGTACACCCGTGTACGTGTCGAACCCCCACCCGTGTATGTACACCCCAGTACGTTCGAGTCGTACCCCCACCCCTGTACGTGTCGTACCACCGTGTACCCACACCCCAGTATGTTCGAGTCCTTCTCCCACCCCTGTACGTGTCGTCCCACCGTGTACCCACACCCCAGTACGTTCGAGTCCTACCCCCACCCCTGTACGTGTCGTACCACCGTGTACCCACACCCCAGTACGGTCGAGTCGTACCCCCACCCCTGTACGTGTCGTACCACCGTGTACCTACAACCCAGTACGTTCGGGTCCTACCCCCACCCCTGTACGTGTCGTACCACCGTGTACCCACACCCCAGTATGTTCGAGTCCTACCCCCACCCCTGTACGTGTCGTACCACCGTGTACCCACACCCCAGTACGGTCGAGTCGTACCCCCACCCCTGTACGTGTCGTACCACCGTGTACCTACACCCCAGTACGTTCGAGTCGTACCCCCACCCCTGTACGTGTCGTACCACCGTGTACCCACACCCCAGTACGTTCGAGTCGAACCCCCACCCCTGTACGTGTCGTACCACCGTGTACCCACACCCCAGTACGTTCGAGTCGTACCCCCACCCCTGTACGTGTCGTACCACCGTGTACCTACACCCCAGTACGTTCGAGTCGTACCCCCACCCCTGTACGTGTCGTACCACCGTGTACCCACACCCCAGTACGGTCGAGTCGTACCCCCACCCCTGTACGTGTCGTACCACCGTGTACCTACACCCCAGTACGTTCGAGTCGTACCCCCACCCCTGTACGTGTCGTACCACCGTGTACCCACACCCCAGTACGTTCGAGTCGAACCCCCACCCCTGTACGTGTCGTACCACCGTGTACCCACACCCCAGTACGTTCGAGTCGTACCCCCACCCCTGTACGTGTCGTACCACCGTGTACCTACACCCCAGTACGTTCGAGTCGTACCCCCACCCCTGTACGTGTCGTACCACCGTGTACCCACACCCCAGTACGTCCGAGTCCTACCCCCGTTCAATGTACACCCCCCCCGGATGTACACCCATGTACGTGTCGAACCCCCACCCGTGTATGTACACCCCAGTACGTTCGAGTCGTACCCCCACCCCTGTACGTGTCGTACCACCGTGTACCCACACCCCAGTACGTTCGAGTCCTACCCCCACCCCTGTACGTGTCGTACCACCGTGTACCCACACCCCAGTACGTTCGAGTCCTACCCCCACCCCTGTACGTGTCGTACCACCGTGTACCCACACCCCAGTACGTTCGAGTCCTACCCCCACCCCTGTACGTGTCGTACCACCGTGTACCCACACCCCAGTACGTTCGAGTCGTACCCCCACCCCTGTACGTGTCGTACCACCGTGTACCCACACCCCAGTACGTTCGAGTCGAACCCCCACCCCTGTACGTGTCGTACCACCGTGTACCCACACCCCAGTACGTTCGAGTTGTACCCCCACCCCTGTACATGTTGTACCACCGTGTACCCACACCCCAGTACGGTCGAGTCGTACCCCCACCCCTGTACGTGTCGTACCACCGTGTACCCACACCCCAGTACGTCCGAGTCCTACCCCCGTTCAATGTACACCCCCCCCCTGGATGTACACCCGTGTACGTGTCGAACCCCCACCCGTGTATGTACACCCCAGTACGTTCCGGTCCTACCCCCAACACAACCTCCTAAGTACGGAGCGCTCCCCAGGCCCCAACATCACAACCGCATGTACGAGTCGTACCAACACACACACAAGGACAGCACCGTGCAACCAAATGGCCCATGTACACACCGTACACACGCTCAAAACGCACGGACACAACCAGGCCAAAACAAAACAACACAATAATACACTATACGAATGGCACAAAGCCACTAAACATGGCCAACAAACACTACAAAAACACCTTCACTGACCTGCAACTGCCAAAGACAAACAGAGGCCCAAAACACCACCACTACTTATAACACACCCACCCAAACTTCAAACACAGCCACACCCACCCATGGACCAATAAAAAGGGCCCACACACACAAACCATGAGCCTTTGCAACAGACTCACTGCTGCCAGACACCACAGAACCATACTACAAGCTTCACCACACCTTACACTTGCACACCTTCACACAACCACCTTCACAAACACACCCTCATCACATTCACACACACACACCCACAACCATCCACACCCCCCCCCAACATCCACACCCCCCCACCATCCACACCCACACCCCTCACCATGCCCACTACCAAGAATCCAAAGTTCAGTAACCGAGAGTTGGAGGTCCTTGTTGATGAAATCCTCAGAGTCGAGCCACAGATCTTTGGAACATTGGTCAGAAACACCAGCATGGCAGCAAAAACAGCCATGTGGCAGACCATCGTCGATGCTGTGAATGCTGTTGCGGACACCAGAAGGACCAGGCAGGAATGCCAGAACAGGTGGTACGATCTGCGGAGGAGGGTCCTAGCCAAGAGGCAGGAGGAACACGACCAGGCCAACGCCACAGGAGGAGGGCCCTCCCGCAGACCCGTACACTACCAGCCCTGGGAGGAGAGGGTGATGGCCATACTGCCGGTGGAGGCAGTCGAAGGATTAGAGGGACTCCGAGACCCGGGTGAGTACACAAACAACGCACCTCACATGGGGGGAACGGCATCCACAACCAAAATCACTAACAGGCACGCAACCACCACAAGCCATCGCATGACTCAACCACACTCCATGAGCACGCACATGCCACTGCTGCCACCATGCCCCATGCACCCAGCTGGACAATGTCAAGTCACAGGCCACAGAAGACACCAACACATGACACGGTAACCCGGATGGCGGGAGGCTGGGCCACAAAAATCACTAAGTGCAACTCAGAAGCAGACAACAATGCCCTCTGCCCATATGGCCTAGGTCACAGCCAGACAAACAGTGTGTCCCAACACAGGAATGACTTGCCAGCAAATGGCGGACGCCTTGCATCAACACATGGGGGTGAAGGCACTGTTTTGCACATGACAGCAGCTAATGAACAGCCAACATTGTGAAAGAGTGGCAGCACACACCACCACAGCAGCAGCGCACAGACACACATCACACCCAATGGGTGCCTGGAGATCAGAAACAAACTCACATCAACAAGCCAAGGGCCACTCAAAGATCTGCTAACAGGGTGTGCCCAGGAAGCTGGGCTGAGGTGACAGAGGTTGACACACAGAGGGAGGGAGAGGGGGACAGAGAGGGAGGGAGAGGGGGACAGAGAGGGAGGGAGAGGGGGACAGAGAGGGAGGGAGAGGGGGACAGAGAGGGAGGGAGACGGACAGAGGGAGGAGGCTGACACACGGAGGGAGGGGGACACAGAGGGAGGGAGAGGGGGACAGAGAGGGAGGGAGAGGGGGACAGAGAGGGAGGGAGAGGGGGACAGAGAGGGAGGGAGACGGACAGAGGGAGGAGGCTGACACACAGAGGGAGGGAGAGGGGGACAGAGAGGGAGGGAGACGGACAGAGGGAGGAGGCTGACACACGGAGGGAGGGAGAGGGGGACAGAGAGGGAGGGAGAGGGGGACAGAGAGGGAGGGAGAGGGGGACAGAGAGGGAGGGAGACGGACAGAGGGAGGAGGCTGACACACAGAGGGAGGGAGAGGGGGACAGAGAGGGAGGGAGAGGGGGACAGAGAGGGAGGGAGACGGACAGAGGGAGGAGGCTGACACACGGAGGGAGGGAGAGGGGGACACAGAGGGAGGGAGAGGGGGACACAGAGGGAGGGAGAGGGGGACAGAGAGGGAGGGAGAGGGGGACAGAGAGGGAGGGAGACGGACAGAGGGAGGAGGCTGACACACGGAGGGAGGGAGAGGGGGACACAGAGGGAGGGAGAGGGGGACAGAGAGGGAGGGAGACGGACAGAGGGAGGAGGCTGACACACAGAGGGAGGGAGAGGGGGACAGAGAGGGAGGGAGAGGGGGACAGAGAGGGAGGGAGACGGACAGAGGGAGGAGGCTGACACACGGAGGGAGGGAGAGGGGGACACAGAGGGAGGGAGAGGGGGACAGAGAGGGAGGGAGAGGGGGACAGAGAGGGAGGGAGAGGGGGACAGAGAGGGAGGGAGACGGACAGAGGGAGGAGGCTGACACACGGAGGGAGGGAGAGGGGGACACAGAGGGAGCGAGACACAGGGAGAGCAAATCAGCTGTGTGGCGTGTGCGAATGTCTGCTCGTCAGCAGGTAGACTGCGTGCATGTAGACAAGGGTGGCCAGTCCCAGAACCCCTCCTCTTCACCATGGCAAAACACAGGGCCATGTCACAACCTGTTCACGAGCACAACGACAGCTACCTGGATCATATAAGTGTGTGGATCCACTCCATGTGCACATGTACAGTGCTACATGGAAGGCGCCAATGCATGGCTCGCCACACCTGCCCACTCCACTGCTCACTGCAGTCACACTTGACGCAGCAAGTAAGACCGTGCCACACATAGTGAAAAGGGCAAAAGTGGTGCACAAGGGACACACCCATGCACAAGTGCACTGTGAGTGGAATGCAAGACAGATCCCAATTCCAAGAGGAAAAGTGCCAACTTTGACACTGATGAAACATGGATGTTGCATGGACCAAAATTAACATTGTCTCTCTCACACACAGGTCAACGTCGTGGTGCACCCCTCAACACTGGGGGGGAAGACTCACAGGACCCGGATCTGCAGGAGCCCGATCCCACCGGCAGCGACCACTCTCACCACTCTGTGGACGACCCCGACCGACCTGGCCCCTCTGGTGTCCAACCACCTGCAGCACCTGCGTCAGGTACAACTGTGCCAACCACCACCCCCCACTCCTGCCACATCCCAGGAGACACCCAGGATCCCTGCCCCAACACCACAATGCAGCCAGGCTCGCCAGGAGGGACACGGTGTCCCGGGCACCCAGGAGGAGGCAGGCGACAACGCCAATGCCACCCCTCAGGGGTCCCGGAGACCCGATGTGCCCACAAGGGCAGGCCAGGCCAGGCGCAAGTGGGCAGGGGTGGTGGGAGTGGAGGACGGCGGAGGCGCGAGCCTGACCAGTTGGCTGGGGATCCGGTATTTTCCCATGTCCGTAACATCCTGGACTCATACCGGCAGGACACCACGGGCATGGCCCAGGTTGTGTCCGTCCTCGAGGGGATTAAGGCCCAGCAGGCCCAGCAACATGCGAAGCTACATGCCTGTCTACTGCAACACCAACGGAGGATGGAGGACAGACAGGCTGAGCAAGTGACGGCATTCCAGGGGATTCACGCTACACTCCGTCGGATGGCCGACAACATGGCCGACCCTCCCTGTGCCGGAAGGCGGAGAACATCACCACCCACAGGGAGGGATCAGGAGGAGGAGGAGGAAACATCCGATGGAGCATCCCAGACGTCGTCACGGCCTGCTGCTGAGGGTCCCCGCAGGAGGCCGGGTCGTCCACGGAAAGGACCGTGAGGGTCGGCGCTACATCACCATCTCCCAGGACACCTGGCCTGGCACCTGGCCCACTGGAGCAACAGCATCACAGCATCAAGAGACATTCTCTGCCACATGGCCCTGCTGGTCACTGGCTGACCAATGTTGACAAAGACTGTGGCATGGACTCTGAGGATTTCCAATGGCAAGGACACCAACTCCCCTACTGAACTTTGGATTCCAAAATCCCGGAAAGCCCCTCACTTTGTCCCCCCCCCCCAATAATAAATCACACTATGAAGAGTAGTTGCCTGCTGGTAGCATTATTACCTAACATGTGTCTTGTAAAGTCTAAACATGCCTGAGTCATCTTTTGTCTTCAACCATCCACACCCTGGGGCCTGAGTCTGGCACAGGACACATGGGTCACAGTGTATTAGGCAAGACAGACATGGAGCACCATACACACCCGTGATGGGCCCAACCAGCTGAGGGGGTTGCCGAACAACCGTGCTGACACACACATTGAGTACAGCAACAGTCATGCGCAGAGGTCAGGGATCCAGTCCAGTGTCCTGGGGGGCACCCAGGTATGTGTAGACAGGTGGCAGAACCATGTCCTGCAAGCTTGAGTCCGGAGGATGCAGAGAATGGGGGCCTGGCCAACGTTGGATGCATGGGGATGGCACATGTCACAATACCCACACAGTCATGGACATCATGCCCAATACACAGTCTCAGCCCACACACACAGCTTGCATCTTGCTACTCGACACATTGACACATAGCCACAATCAGGGAATACCATGCCAGACATGCCGGATGCACCGTGGCAACACACCAGCATTGACTGAGAAGAGGCACCTTGGAGGCATAGGGACACCTTTATTAGTCATGTATTCGGGATTGCAGAGGCAACTCGAAGTCCACATGAACACGTCATGTGGAGTAACATGTGGGTCCAACACTGGCACCCCCCTTCTGCAGCACAAATGCGTGTTCGCCATGGAACTGGCACACAAGCGTCGGCTAACCGCTAAATACCCACAGCTGCACACGGAGAGCCTGCCATACACCATAGATCCGCTGATGTCGAAGTCCCACACCATGTCACGCCAATGCTAACCGTATGTGGCCGAGGGCAGTGTCACACACATTGATGCCATCATCACAATCCCCTATCCCATCACTGATGACTGTCAACCAGGCAGACCATCTCTTCAGGTGTACACAGCTGCATGTCGTGTCCCATGGGGATGCGACATGGCTGCAGAGGAACCAAACATCGACAGGGGCAGTGTGCATACATCGTGAACAACTGCCACACCCAATACACCCCAGATGCATCCCTTACCCCATGGAGACTTCCAAACGTGTCCGTGCCTGTAACGCTGAGTCAGCCCACGATGTCATGTCCATGAGGAATAGCAGTGCCACAACAATGCAAGCAGCAGACGGCATGCGCAAGTACCTGGGGAAGAGAGACACACAAGAAGTCAGCCACAAAAAGCACAGCCACTTGCATGTGCATTTACTCGACACATGTATGGATGACAACATGCTAGGTCACAATTATGACTGGGGAAGTACAACCATCACTGCCACCATCACTCCAGTGACACACCCACACACACCTCTGACTCACGTGCCATACATGCAGGTGGAGACACACATCACAACACATGCCACACGGGGACCAATGCGTGCACACTCACACACTGGTACTCACCACTAAGCAAAGAAGTCGCGTATGAGCCGAGTCCGGATGTCCTCTTGCGGCTCCACATCCTCCACATCACTAGCCCCATTGCCAAGCCCTTCGTCCTCCACGGGTGGATGGATGGTCCTCGTCATGTTGATCCAGGATGAGTGGCACAGCTCTTTCAACGGCCATGTTGTGCAGCATGCAGCAGACCATGAAGATCTTGCAGACCTTCGCCGGGGCATATGGGAGTGCGCCGCCGGTCTTGTGTAGGCAGCTGAATCGGCTCTTCAGCATGCCAAACGTCCTCTCTATCACTCGCCTTGTCCGGCCATGGGCGGTGTTGTAGCAGAGCTGGGCCGGCGTGATGGGGTTGCGGAGAGGTGTCAGCAGCCAAGGCATGTTGGGATAGCCAGCGTCCCCTACATGGGAAGCACATGGACATCGTTAGTAGTGGTGAAGCGGTCGTGCTGGTAGGCTGTACAGAATACAGGACAGACAGACTGTACCCACCAACAACACATGCCCGTTCGTTGCGCAGCTGCATCATCATTTCAGGCATCCTGCTACGCCTCATGATGTAGGCATCGTGTGCTGATCCTGGAAAACGAGCACAGACATGTGAAATCACCATGTTGGACTGACACACCACAAGGGCATTGATGGAGTGGTAGTGCTTTCGATTGCGGTACGCCACCTCCCGTGCGTGTGGTGGTACCAAAGCTACATGTGTCCCATCTATGGACCCAATGACATGGGGCATCCCTCCCAGGGCATAGAATCCACGCTTGACCGCAGTCATCTGTTCAGGGGTTGGGAACTTGATGAAGTCATCCAGGTGAATCAACATGGCCTCTAAGAAATCATGCAGCACACGGCAGAACATGCTCTGGGACATGCCACCAACATTAGCTATGGTATATTGAAAGGTACCCGTGGCAAGAAAATGTACGGCAGCCATTACCTTCAGCTGGGGTGTCAGTGCCGTAGGATACCTGTGCTGCGGTTGCAGGTGTGGTGCCAGTCTCGCCGTCAACTCCAGAATCAACGGTTGGGTGAAGCGGTAGAGCCGGATGCTGTCATTCTCCTGCATGGCAGCCAAGTCCGGAATTGTTCGGGCAAGAGGCGGCGCTCTGCAGTAATTTGGAAGTGACAAGGAAGAGTGAGTGCAGTACGTCAACAAATCATGTGTACTGAGCACATGTTAATCTGTCAATACACACATGCTACATAGGGAGTCAGGTATGTGCTACATCGCCAGGACACGTATGGATGCAAGGTGACACTCCTACCAAGACCCAGCTACACACGGAGATTGAGAACCTCCCCATGCCACGCCATGGGAATAGCTGTGTCCCAGTGCAAGTGAACAGCCAGACGCAAGACAGGAGTGACATACGCCCACACATCAGCAGCAGTAGGATGCCGATTGCAGAGACTGGTAGCGGAACACTGGAGCCACAGGTCACATGACATTACACTAGGACAGCCCACACACCTTGCCATGAAGGTGCACATGTCATGACTCACCACACATTCCTTGTGAGGATGCTGACATGTCCTTGTCACGCTACTCCGTGTCCCATGCATACATGTGCACCTCACATCCGATACCACTTGTGGCATGGTGTGCGGAACAGTGTGCAATGACAATCTACACACAGACACATGTTGGTTGCTGCAACGGCTGCAGCTTTTGAGGGTGCTCCAACATCAACCTGATGGGAAGCCCCCACACATACATGACATAGTCACATTGTGCACCGTGGGTAGTGACAAGTCAGGTGTCATAACCCCTGTACCGGGCATCAGGGGACACTTCCGTGTGTTGGTGTCCGTGCCATGCCAGTGACGCTCACCCCAAGTGTGCAGTACGACATGCACACATGTCAAAGGAGTCAAGGGCATGCCTGGCACACATAGCACATTCACACAGTACATCTGTACACATCTCATCATACATCTGGTGCCTTCTCGACTCAGGAGTAATGTTCCACATCACAGGCCGTCACACCTGTGCCCCACACATGTAGTGATGCACAGACGATGCCTTGATGTCAATTAATGGACAAGTATGTCCATTCATGGACAAGTATGTCCATCCATGGACAAGTATGTCCGCCCTATCCCTACCTGTGTGCCGCCTGTCACCACTGTGATGTGTGAAAACCGCTGTACTGCTGCGAAGAGGGCCTGTGTACGTTCCCATATCACTATGGGAGTGCTGCCGTATGTGTACCCATCGTGATGGCGAGCGTACAGGCGTGTGTACGGCCCGTACCACTACGAGTACGCATACGCGTGGACACCCATAGTGGTACGGGCCGTACACACGCCTGTACGCTCCCTATCACTATGTGTGTCCACGCGTATGCGTACTCGTAGTGGTACGGGCCGTACACACGCCTGTACGCTCCCTATCACTACGAGTACGCATACGCGAGGACACCCATAGTGGTACGGGCCGTACACACGCCTGTACGCTCCCTATCACTATGGATGTCCACGCGTATGCGTACTCGTAGTGGTACGGGCCGTACACACGCCTGTACGCTCCCTATCACTACGAGTACGCATACGCGTGGACACCCATAGTGATAGGGAGCGTACAGGCGTGTGTACGGCCCGTACCACTACGAGTACGCATACGCGTGGACACCCATAGTGGTACGGGCCGTACACACGCCTGTACGCTCCCTATCACTATGGGTGTCCACGCGTATGCGTACTCGTAGTGGTACGGGCCGTACACACGCCTGTACGCTCCCTATCACTACGAGTACGCATACGCGAGGCCACCCATAGTGATAGTGAACGTAGACACGCGTGTACGGGCCGTTGCAATGCATTTGGGGTGCCCTAGGGCCCCGGAACGCACCGTACCTGTGTGTGAAGCTCCAAATTACATAGGGGACACATGACGGACAAGTATTAAGGCCTACATGCATGCTGGTTGTCATGGAGACCAAGTTCAAAATTCGAATTTCTTCTGGAAGGTGCACAGCAGAAGTCAGTTGGAATTAATCTACTTTGTTGCAATGTGTTTGTGGAGCTGACATCATGCAGGAGAATGAAACCGATAGAGTACACACAGACTGCTAGGTTTGAAGGGATTGGTGGAAACATAGGATGCAAATGTGAGTGACCAATCACTCTGTACTCCTGTGCATGAGACAGGGCAGGAAGGCACATATAAGGCAGCCAGGTCCCATGAGGGAGTACTTGCCTGCACATCTTTGAATTCGTCGACCCAGCTGCTGCTACTGATTCCCTGGAACCATGTCAAGGGCTGTGGAGAGGACACAGCCATTCACCCTGGAGGAGAACATGGCATTGCTGGATGTGATCCTCCCACAGTACCCCATGCTGTATGGGCGACCAGGGTATCAGGTGAGTGCATAGGCCACTGGCACAGACTGTCCCTATGTTGTGACTGTGACTTCTGGCATTGTGTCCTGGTGTGACACACATGCCATGTACTGTAGGGGGGGTTCCAGGGGGGGGATGCCTGATGTCTCCCAGCCAGAGCATGCTGTGGTGCATGTCTGCTCTCCTCACTTGCATTGTGTTTACTGTGACATTCACTGCATGTGGCATTACACATTGTGCCTGTCTAATCCTCCAGGGTATGGGGCTACTACAGTCCTCCTGTGATTCTGTGGTTACCCCAGTGTGACAGTTGACTGTGCCTACAGATGTGTGTTTGTCCACTGTACCTATGCTGAGAGTGTCCACATGATGTGTTCGTCCCCTGGACATCTGTGTGTGTAAGTCCAATGTCATTTGTGTGGGTGCATATGTGTAGTGGACCACCCCAGATGCATGAGGCCTGGATATGCCCTGCACATCTCATGTGAGCAGGGAGCAGTGCTGTGTGTCTGACGTGCAGAGACAGCCCCACACCTGTGAGCCCCCCCCGATCTAGTGGCACATGTGCAGTGAGGTTTGTATCTCCATTTGGCAATGGCAGGTGAATGTCCTGTGCCTGTGTGTGTCTGTGTACTCTGCTGAGGTGGCGTCAGTGGCCTGTGGCATGTGACTGCTTTGAGGTGCTGGCCAGACACAGGAGGTGTGTGTGCAGAGTCCTCCCAGCAGTGCCCTGAGACAGGAGGGGTGTGTGCCTATCACTACCAGCAGTGCCCTGAGACAGGAGGGGTGGGTGCCTATCACTACCAGCAGTGCCCTGAGACAGGAGGGGTGGGTGCAGAGTCCTCCCAGCAGTGCCCTGAGACAGGAGGGGTGGGTGCAGAGTCCTCCCAGCAGTGCCCTGAGACAGGAGGGGTGTGTGCCTATCACTACCAGCAGTGCCCTGAGACAGGAGGGGTGGGTGCAGAGTCCTCCCAGCAGTGCCCTGAGACAGGAGGGGTGGGTGCCTATCACTACCAGCAGTGCCCTGAGACAGGAGGGGTGGCTGCAGAGTCCTCCCAGCAGTGCCCTGAGACAGGAGGGGTGGGTGCAGAGTCCTCCCAGCAGTGCCCTGAGACAGGAGGGGTGTGTGCCTATCACTACCAGCAGTGCCCTGAGACAGGAGGGGTGGGTGCAGAGTCCTCCAGCAGTGCCCTAAGACAGGAGGGGTGTGTGCCTATCACTACCAGCAGTGCCCTGAGACAGGAGGGGTGGGTGCCTATCACTACCAGCAGTGCCCTGAGACAGGAGGGGTGGGTGCAGAGTCCTCCCAGCAGTGCCCTGAGACAGGAGGGGTGGGTGCCTATCACTACCAGCAGTGCCCTGAGACAGGAGGGGTGGGCGCAGAGTCCTCCCAGCAGTGCCCTGAGACAGGAGGGGTGGGTGCAGAGTCCTCCCAGCAGTGCCCTGAGACAGGAGGGGTGTGTGCCTATCACTACCAGCAGTGCCCTGAGACAGGAGGGGTGGGTGCAGAGTCCTCCCAGCAGTGCCCTGAGACAGGAGGGGTGGGTGCCTATCACTACCAGCAGTGCCCTGAGACAGGAGGGGTGGGTGCGGAGTCCTCACAGCAGTGCCCTGAGACAGGAGGGGTGGGTGCGATGCACAGTGTGAGCCTTGATCATTGATTGTGACATTGCCATCATTCCACCTGTGTACCCACAATGGCACGTACTGCTTTTCCCCTCACCAGAGGATCATGTCCCTATGACAAAGGTGCAATGCGTTGGCTGCATGACATGCCTTGTTGTAACCAGCTAATTTGTTCTCATATGTCTCTCTGTGACATGTGGCTGGTGTATTGATGTGGTGTCACTTGTTCTTCCTCACAGGTAGGCGCCACTGCCAAGGAGCAGATCTGGCTGACCGCCGTCAGTGCCGTGAGGGGTGTGGATGGTCGGAGGCGGAGCCTGTCCCAGGTGAGGAAACGCTGGCAGGATATCCGGTGCTGGACGCGGAGGATTGCACGGGTCCTGCTGGGGGACTCACCTGAGAGCCACAAGAACCGCGGGCGCCGCCGTCTGAGCCACCTCCACAGGCGTGTGCTGCCGGTGGTCTTTCCAGACTTGGAGAGGCGCTTACAGGAGATGCAGCAGCCGGAAGGGGGTAGGTACATGTGTGTTTGTTGTGTGTCACCGGCATTTGTAAGGGCACAGTAGCATGAATTCACTGCCAGGGTTTAAAGGTGCTGTGCAGATCCAGGTTGCCCCAGTATAGCGCTGCGCTCCTGCCACCCTTCCCCTCCTTGCAATGTGTTCCCTGGTCTGTGTGTAGTCACTCCTTCACAAGGTAATGTAGGCTGGCGCTTTGTCCACGAGAACTATGCCTGTAGCGTCATGTGTGGGGGTGGTGTGTAACAGGTTTTGGGACCTTGGCTGTGCCCTGTCCAGTTCACTGCATGTGGGTTCCATGTCAGTTGGCACTGATGCTGAGTCCAGACATGGGAGTTAGTCTCTCAAGTGTCATGCCTTACAGCGCGCATGTCCTATGTAGTGGCCTGTGACATGATGTGCATGAGTGTGCGATACGCATAGTGCAGGGATGGTGGCGTGTGTTGCAGTCATTACCATTCAGGAGCATGGAGTTGCGTGGCCACTACTGTCCCCTGGGGCACCTTTTCGTCAGTATTGTATGTGTCATCACAAAACGTGGACACTCTCAGTGTCTACAATGGTTGTGCTCTGTGCCATTGTCCCCTGGCACCATGTATATAGACGTGCAATTTTGTACAGGTGTCCACTGTGCAGCCTGACCTGAATGTCCTTCTTCATACTCACAGTTGCCAGTGCCTGTGTGTCTTGTTATACTCATCTGAGGATGGGCACTGGTACCTCATTATTTGTACAGGCGCACCCTTGGGTGTTTGGCGTCCAATCTTGCATTTTGGCTGCCCCTGTGTTTATCACCCAGCCTATGAGATGTTGGTGCCACCTGTGTCTCAACAATTTGCCTCGTGTAGGGGGTGGTTGGGACGGGCAAAGCCTATATGTCAAATCCTGATTTCTACTTGCTGGGTCTGGGCAGTGTGTGATGTTTGTCTGGACACACACGCAAGGTGCAGTGACCCAGTCATGTTGGGCATGTTTTCAGCATTACCTATGCAGCATGTGTCTCAAGTTCAGGGATATGGTCCCTGGTCATCCCTATTTTCGACAACGCTGTGTGGTGCAGATGCAGTGCTGGATTGTCCCCAGGGCCTGGGTGGTATGTCAGACTCCGTTTCCTGTCTTTTGCTATTGTCTCATGCTCTCCATGGTATTTCAGTGGCATGGTGGCTCAACCAACTGTGTGTTTCATGCCCTACATCGGTACCTTGTTTAGTAGATGTTAGGGATCTTCCTTTTCAGGCTATGCAATGTAACCTATGTAGATTGGACTCATGTGACAGATGTGTACAGGTGTCTGATTAATTTCTGTCTCTCCACCCTGCCCACAGCATCGTCGGGGGACACAGAGGGAGACATGGCCACAGACCAGGCGG
Organism: Triturus cristatus; assembly: GCF_964204655.1. Classification (NCBI taxonomy): domain Eukaryota; kingdom Metazoa; phylum Chordata; class Amphibia; order Caudata; family Salamandridae; genus Triturus; species Triturus cristatus. The sequence goes on from NC_140589.1 coordinate 1,239,539,998, forward strand.
AGGGACCGAGCACCAGTGCCAGCCGTGACATCGGGGCTGGCACATCGAGTGGGACAGAGGCGGAGGAGAGTGCGGGCGAGGACCTGTCGACTGGCACGTCAGAATACGAAGCTGACAGGTCCGAGGAGGATGTCTCCGAGTGGGCGAAGGCTGCACGAGCAGCTGACAGCGGAACAACACCTCGCACCGCCCCCTCAGTTCCCATCAGCCGCCTCCCACTTGCTCATGTCCCTTCCCAGCGTGCCCGGTCACCGCATGTCCCCTTCATGCCAGGCACCGCACCCCCTGCCCCTGTCTCCACTGCTGCCGCCAATGCCGAGTCTGTGGACATCCAGCGGCAGCTGCAGGTTGGTCAGGCTGCGATCCTTAATGTCCTCCATGCCCACGGGCAAACCCTCACCAACATCGAGGCATACTTGGAGGGCATTCATTCATCGCAGGCTGACCAACGCAACTTGCTGAGGTCCATAGACTCCACACTGACTGCAGCAGTGGGTCTCCTGCAGCGCGACCTCCCCCCACCTACCCCTGCCCCATCCACACTTCCCACTCCCATGCCTGTCCCACGTACACCCAGACGTCGGCATGCACCCACATCAACAGACACAGGCACCACACCAGCAGGGAAGGTCCACCGCACTCCTCCTGACACGCACACACAGGGTGAGGTAGGCACACCCACTGGGTCGGGGGGCAAACGTGTGACACGCAGCCATAGTGGGAGTCCGCGTTCCACCCAGTCCACTCCCTCCAAATCCCCTCCCCTCAGCTCTCCTGGCCACATCTCCCCCAAGGACTCCTTCATGGCCGCTCTGTCCCTGAGCCCCACAGTGACACCACCACGCGGTCAAGGAAGTCCTCGGTCAGGGTGGTTGATTCTCCCCCCCTGTCTCCACCCTCCCCCGGTGGCGCTGCGACCCATCCCTCTGACCCCCCCCCCACTCCTTGGGGCCTGTGGATCCTTCGGGTGCAGGGGACTCCCTGGAGGACCTTGCAAAGGTGTGTAGTGCCATCCTGGCCTCCGCCTTTGGCCTTGCCCCACCCCCTGTGGTGGAGTCCTCCATCCCTGCACCCACAACGCCTCCCCTTTGCCCTGATGTCCCTGCGGTGCCTGGTGCTGGTGAGGTTACGAGTCGTACTTACACTGGTGGGGTGGGGGTAGGCTCCGTGCATGCGGGGGTGGGGGTACGTGTCGTACTTACACTGGTGGTGGTGGGGGTACGGTCCGTACGTCCGCGGGTGTGGGTACGAGTCGTACTTACACTGTTGGGGTGGGGGTACGCTCCATGCATACGCGGGTGAGGGTCTGAGTCGTACTTACACTGGTGGGGTGGGGGTAGGCTCCATGCATATGCGGGTGAGGGTACGAGTCGTACTTACACTGGTGGGGTGGGGGTAGGCTCCATGCATACGTGGGTGAGGGTACGAGTCGTACTTACACTGGTGGGGGTGGGGGTACGGTCCGTACGTCCACGGGTGTGGGTACGAGTCATACTTACACTGTTGGGGTGGGGGTACGCTCCATGCATACGCGGGTGAGGGTCCGAGTCGTACTTACACTGGTGGGGTGGGGGTAGGCTCCATGCATACGCGGGTGAGGGTACGAGTCATACTTACACTGGTGGGGGTGGGGGTACGGTCCGTATGTCCGCGGGTGTGGGTACGAGTCGTACTTACACTGTTGGGGTGGGGGTACGCTCCATGCATACGCGGGTGAGGGTCCGAGTCGTACTTACACTGGTGGGGTGGGGGTAGGCTCCATGCATACGCGGGTGAGGGTACGAGTCGTACTTACACTGGTGGGGTGGGGGTACGCTCCATGCATACGGGGTGAGGGTACGAGTCGTACTTACACTCTTGGGGTGGGGGTACGCTCCATGCATACGCGGGTGAGGGTCTGAGTCGTACTTACACTGGCGGGGTGGGGGTACGGTCCGTACGTCTGCGGGTGAGGGTACGAGGCGTACTTACACTGTTGGGGTGGGGGTACGCTCCATGCATACGGGGTGAGGGTACGAGTCGTACTTACACTGGTGGGGTGGGGGTACGGTCCGTACGTCCGCGGGTGAGGGTACGAGTCGTACTTACACTAGTGGGGTGGGGGTAGGCTCCATGCATACGCGGGTGAGGGTACGAGTCGTACTTACACTGGTGGGGTGGGGGTTGGCTCCATGCATACGGGGTGAGGGTATGAGTCGTACTTACACTGGTGGGGGTGGGGGTACGGTCCGTACGTCCGCGGGTGTGGGTACGAGTCGTACTTACACTGTTGGGGTGGGGGTACGCTCCATGCATACGCGGGTGAGGGTCCGAGTCGTACTTACACTGGTGGGGTGGGGGTACGGTCCGTACGTCCGTGGGTGAGGGTACGAGGCGTACTTACACTGTTGGGGTGGGGGTACGCTCCATGCATACGGGGTGAGGGTACGAGTCATACTTACACTGGTGGGGTGGGGGTACGGTCCGTACGTCCGCGGGTGAGGGTACGAGTCGTACTTACACTGTTGGGGTGGGGGTACGCTCCATGCATACGCGGGTGAGGGTCCGAGTCGTACTTACACTGGTGGGGTGGGGGTAGGCTCCATGCATACGCGGGTGAGGGTACGAGTCGTACTTACACTGGTGGGGTGGGGGTACGCTCCATGCATACGGGGTGAGGGTACGAGTCGTACTTACACTGTTGGGGTGGGGGTACGCTCCATGCATACGCGGGTGAGGGTCTGAGTCGTACTTACACTGGTGGGGTGGGGGTACGGTCCGTACGTCTGCGGGTGAGGGTACGAGGCGTACTTACACTGTTGGGGTGGGGGTACGCTCCATGCATACGGGGTGAGGGTACGAGTCGTACTTACACTGGTGGGGTGGGGGTACAGTCCGTACGTCCGCGGGTGAGGGTACGAGTCGTACTTACACTGGTGGGGTGGGGGTAGGCTCCATGCATACGCGGGTGAGGGTACGAGTCGTACTTACACTGGTGGGGTGGGGGTTGGCTCCATGCATACGGGGTGAGGGTATGAGTCGTACTTACACTGGTGGGGGTGGGGGTACGGTCCGTACGTCCGCGGGTATGGGTACGAGTCGTACTTACACTGTTGGGGTGGGGGTACGCTCCATGCATACGCGGGTGAGGGTCCGAGTCGTACTTACACTGGTGGGGTGGGGTACGGTCCGTACGTCCGCGGGTGAGGGTACGAGGCGTACTTACACTGTTGGGGTGGGGGTACGCTCCATGCATACGGGGTGAGGGTACGAGTCATACTTACACTGGTGGGGTGGGGGTACGGTCCGTACGTCCGCGGGTGAGGGTACGAGTCGTACTTACACTGGTGGGGTGGGGGTAGGCTCCATGCATACGCGGGTGAGGGTACGAGTCGTACTTACACTGGTGGGGTGGGGGTTGGCTCCATGCATACGGGGTGAGGGTACGAGTCGTACTTACACTGGTGGGGTGGGGGTACGGTCCGTACGTCCGCGGGTGAGGGTACGAGTCGTACTTACACTGTTGGGGTGGGGGTACGCTCCATACGTACGCGGGTGGGGGTAGGGTCCGTACATATCCGTCCCCACGCTATGTGATGCTTGTGCGGTGTGTACCCAGGCCTTTGCCACGTGGGTACGATCCGTCCCGCCATTGTTGGGGTGACGTGGGTGTGGGCGTGGTACGTCTCGTACCCACGCTCTTCAGGCGTGGGTACGGGACGTACCGGTCTGGTTGTGTTGCCGGTTCACGTGGTGACGGACTTCTGTTGTGGCGGTCGCTGGCTTGGCTGGACACGCCCCCACCCCCTCGTAGTGACCAGGGCATGGGTGTCAGGTATGTCCTGGGCATGTGTGGTGTGTGACTTTGGTGGGGGTTTTGTGGCCTGCCCTGGTCCTGCCACCCCCACCCCACCCCACTATCCCCCCTCCCTTAGTTATTCTGACCTTCTGCGGCGTCTGCGTCGGAACCTGTAGAGGAGGTGGACTGCTATGAGGGCCGGGATGACACGTAGGTTCGGGTCCATGTCTGTCCGTCGCGTACGGGTCCTCCTTGTTTGCGTCGTCCTGTTTGTCTGTCGCGTACTGGTCCTCCTTGATCGCGTCGTCCTGTCTGTCCGTCGCGTACTGGTACTCCTTGATCGCGTCGTCCTGTCGCGTACTGGTCCTCCTTGTTCGCGTCGTCCTGTCTGTTCGTCGCGTACTGGTGGTCCTTGTTCGCGTCGTCCTGATTTCCCGGCAGTTTTTGGCAGCCGGAAAATATTCACCGTGCGGGATGACGTCGGTGCGAATCGTAATTCCTGGGTCGTGAATGGCTGGCTGCGAGCGTCCCGACATCAGGTCGGCGCTTTCCCGGATCGCATTTGTAGGTTTATTTTGTTCGGTAGGGCTTTTTTACGAATCGTACGGAAATGGTGTTCCCGTGCGAATCGTAATTCCTTGTTTGTAAATTTTGACGACCGGGTACGCGTCGGACGGAGAATATGCTCCGTCCGACGGTTCGTACCCGGTTTTTACCGGATCGTGATCGGCACCAAATTGTATGAGTGTGGTGGGGTTAACAAATAGTAATGTAACTCAAGATAGGTGCAGAATCAGGGAATATGTGATATGTAATGTAGTTAGACTTAAATAAAATGTCAAATATACACAGATGTTTTCACTTTTTGCAATTTTTCCAAACATTGACAATGTTTCCCATTTGTGATTTGTTTTTTCTTTCTGTTTCTCAGATAAATCTTTGCTACTGTATATGAAAAGTGAAAAAAGGAAGACCAGACAACCAAAAACTCCAGCCAGCAGGCAAAAACCATACCAGAAGCAAAACCAAGAAAAAACCTCAAAAAGCAAAAGGTATTTAAAATAAACACTCTTATAAATCCAACAATCTTATGGACTAACCTTTTTTTTTAATTATTATAATAAACTGCCACAATACATAAACTATGGGTTGTAGTAGGAATATCAATTACTTTTCTAACTCCAAGTAGGTACAGCAGTAGGGAAACTGTGGAATGGTGTAGGGGTAAAAATTACTAATCTAACTCCAGGAAGGTGCAGCAGTAGGGAAAGTGTGGGATGGTGTAGGGGTAACAATTACTATTCTAACTCCAGGAAGGTGCAGCAGTAGGGAAAGTGTGGGATGGTGTAGGGGTAACAATTACTATTCTAACTCCAGGAAGGTGCAGCAGTAGGGAAAGTGAGGGATGGTGTAGGGGTAAAAATTACTATTCTAACTCCAGGTTGGTGCAGCAGTAGGGAAAGTGTTGGATGGTGTAGGGGTAACAATTACTATTCTAACTCCATTTAGGTTCAGCATTAGGTAAAGTGTGGGATGCTGTAGGTGTAAAAAATAATATCCTAACTCCAGGAAGGTGCAGCAGTAGGGAAAGTGTGGGATGGTGTAGGGGTAACAATTACTATTCTAACTCCAGGAAGGTGCAGCAGTAGGGAAAGTGTGGGATGGTGTAGGGGTAACAATTACTATTCTAACTCCAGGAAGGTGCAGCAGTAGGGAAAGTGTGGGATGGTGTAGGGGTAAAAATTACTATTCTTACTCCATTTAGGTTCAGCAGTAGGGAAAGTGTGGGATGGTGTAGGGGTAACAATTACTATTCTAACTCCAGGAAGGTGCAGCAGTAGGGAAAGTGTGGGATGGTGTAGGGGTAAAAATTACTATTCTAACTCCAGGAAGGTGCAGCAGTAGGGAAAGTGTGGGATGGTGTAGGGGTAAAAATTACTATTCTAACTCAAGGAAGGTGCAGCAGTAGGGAAAGTGTTGGATGGTGTAGGGGTAACAATTACTATTCTAACTCCAGGAAGGTGCAGCAGTAGGGAAATTGTGGGATGGTGTAGGGGTAACATTAGAGATAGTGTATTTACTTTTACAGACTAATTTTTTTTTTCTTCTCTTCTCTTCACAGATAATGTCTGCTCTTGAAGCTGCTAAATATATTAAATCTAGGAAAGGGAAAAATTTACTGAACCATGCAGGATACATATATAGTAAGGAAAGAATAAGTTTTCCTAAAAATCATTGGAGGTGTGTGCAATACTACTATTCCCATTGCAGTGGCAGATCGGTTACACTTGATAATTTAGTTGTAAAAACAACAGAACATAACCACTCTGCCTCTGCAATGGAGGTAGAAATAAGAGAAACAGTAAATGAAATGAAAGCCATTGCAAGCACCTCCAATGATTCTACAGGATCCATTTTAAGAGAGGTTGCACAGCATGTCCCCAGTCATGTTGCTAGTAATATGCCTATAATTCCTAATTTGAGACGAATTATTCAAAGACAAAAGCAGGCAAGTAACATCCAATTATCTACAGCACATACATTTTCTGATATTAGAATTCCACATGATCTTTCTATTTCTTTTGCTGATGAACCTTTCCTTCTGCATGATAACGAAAACCCTCAAAAACGAATTCTTATTTTTAGTACCCCACGTAACCTTGCTAAGTTAGAAAATAGTGAAATTTGGATGATGGATGGGACGTTTAAAAGTACACCCCATCCTTTCACTCAAATTTACACTATACATGCAAAAATTAACAATAATGTAATACCCTTAGTATATAGTTTGCTACCTGATAAGACTTCTGCAACATACTCTGAACTTTTATCAGTTATTAAAAATAAAACTTCCCAAAGTCCTAGGAAAATAATAGTAGATTTTGAATTGAGCATGATCACTGTGATCACTAAAACGTACATGGATACCCAAATTCAGGGATGTTTTTTCCATTTTTCCCAGGCATTCTGGCGTAAATTACAAAAAACATCCCTAGTTGCAGAATACTGTCGAGATAGCAAACTACAGTTTGAATTAAAAAAATTAACAGCACTTTGTTTTGTTCCTCCCGATAGTGTGGACGAGTACTACACTGCTATTACAGAATCTGAATATTTTACAAGTAATGAAGAAAAATTGGCACCCATCCTAAATTATTTCGAAGACACATGGATTGGGCACCTAAGCAGATCGGGTCGCAGGAGGAAGCCACGATTCCATGTGGAGTGGTGGAACTGTTACACGAGCTGTTTAGAGGGAGAAGCGAAAACAAATAATGCCATTGAGGGATGGCATAACTCCTTCAACCATACAATTGGCAAACCTCATCCTAATTTCTACTCTTTCTTGGGAACTTTGAAGAAGGAGCAAAGTTTTCAAGAAATGAGACTTTCCCAAACACTTGCTGGTAGTCTAAACCCACGAGTAACTCTAAAAACAAAGGAAATGTCTGAGAGACTATTGGGTATTTTACAACAATTTACGTTGTGTGTGGCTCTAGACTACCTCGATAATCTTGCTAACATTCTTTCTTTTTAAAAATAGATATCTACTTACTTTCCTGCTTTGCTTAAAATTTAAATAACCATTAATTACAATTGGCATACAAATCTTGCACAAACATTTTTTCCAAATTACGAGTCGGGTCTACTTATTTTGCACTTTTTCTTTTTCAATCTTCTTTTTTTCCAAACAACCAAAGTATCAAAAACGACTTCCCTAGAATATGTTTCCAATTTTCCAATTATCAAAAGCAAGATATTAATTTCTTGGAAACATCCTTAATTACTACCACCAAAAAAACCCAAAATGTCTCTACCTCTACAAAAATCCCTATGTCAATCCATGAAACGAAATGCACATTGCTGCATAAACAACAGTAAAAATACAATCATTTTTTCACAAATTCCGAAAACGCATAAGGTTTTTTTTTTTTCAAACAAAGTTTTAAATCATTTATATTTCTACCGAAGTGATTTAATGAACATTTTTGTACAAACTTTAATTAATGTTACACTAAAACAAGTTTTTTTTTTGTTACAATTAACTTTCCTCGACCCGACATAGGCATACACTAATGACATGAACGTGGACATGCTTTTTTACATTTAAAACATCAATTAGTTATTCCGCAACCTCTCCTTATTCTTTATTTACTATATATGTATCTATTTTTAACTTTATATCTATAAATAAATGTGAAAAAGTTTCCTACCTGGACGCAGATCAGCTTCCTGCTGCTTCCTCCTCCGATGCTCTCCAAAATGGCGCCTTACGTTTACGTTCACGTCATGACGTCATCGCGTGCATCAATGTTAAAAAAGGACTATTTTATTTATTGTTTCATTAAATAAATGTTTTAAATTATTAATAAATAATGTATAATTTTTTTTAAATATGTACATTATGTTATAAAAAAGAATAAAACCAAAATGTTTATCCTATTCTTTTTTCAATAAAGAATTATTTTTTACACCTTATTTGTTTATGTTTATTTATTATTAATTTGTTATTTAAACATGTTAAATATATATTATAATATCTAAATTTACTAAATTTGTTCCTTACCTCGACTCTACTTTCTTTTTTCTTTCAAACTTTAGTTTTCGTCTTTTTTCACTCCTTCCTTTCTTGTTCCGCGGGTTGTATCTTCTTAAGCTGCCAAAATAAATGAAGGACAATTTTTCTCATAGACTTCAATACAAAAGCATGGGAATTTTTTCAAAGTATGTTCTATTTTCTTTTATCTTTTTTGTTTTTGAAATATTAAAAGTAATATTATTTTTTTTAAACTCAAATAATATTATTAAAATTATTTCTTATTTTTAATCTTTTTTTTAAATAATTGTTTTTTAAAATTATTTTAAAATATTTATTTTTTAACATAATCTTTTTATTATTAATATCTTGTATCAATACAACTTGTTTTTTTTTAATTTATTTATTTATCCTAAATATATATATTATAATTTTTTTTATTTTTAATACAGTAATATTAAAAAATAATACATATAATAAATATGTATTTAATATAAATGCTTTTTTTATTAATTTCCTCTAATTTATTTTTTAGAAGGTAATACTCAAGTATTTTACATTTTCTTTATATTTTATTTTTTATTAATCATTAAATACTCAATCTATTTTTTAAATTATTAATATTATTACTTTTATTTTAATTAAATACTCTATAAATACTCAAGTATTAATCATTATTTATAATACTCCATTTTTTTACAATATCTTTATTATTTTATTTTTAAAACTCATAAATTACTCAAACATATTTTTAAATTATTAATATTATTTCTTAGATTTTAAATAAAAAATCTATAAATACACAAGTATTAATCCTTATTTTTAATACTCAAGTATTTTACAATATCTTTATTATTATGTTTTTAATACTCAAAAAGTACTCAATCTTTTTTTTTAAATTATTAATATTATTACTTACATTTTAAATAAAAAAATCTATAAATACTCAAGTATTAATCATTATTTATAATACTCATATATTTTACTTTTCCTTTATTATTTATTTTTTAATACTCAAAAATTACTCAATCATATTTTTAAAATATTAATATTTTTGCTAAATACTCAAATATTATTTCATTATTTTTTTTAAAAAAAACTTTTTTTTTTTTTTAAATTAATAAACATGCGTTGTAAGGTCTATGCGTTGTAAAAGTACTTACCATATAAAAGCATGCGTTGTAAATGCATGCGTTGTAAAAGCTTTTGCGTTGTAAAAAATGCGTTGTAATAGCATTGCGTTGTAAAAGTTGCGTTGTAAAGGTTGTTTACCTCTGATAAGTCACACGACAAGTGTACATTATTTAAAGGTTTGAACGGCAGCTGTAGTGAAAGAGGCGCTCTTGTGGTTTGGCACCATATGATGACCTTCAACTACCATCATTTTAACTGACTTTAGTGTGTTATTTTACCCTAGCCTTAATGTAGGATGGTCCTGCATATGCCTGCTTCTCTCCTCTCTTGTAATCTTGTTGTCTTTTAGTGAGAGCTGTCACGGAGTAGAACAGTACTATTGGCTTTGACATGGCCTCATGTCATCTTGTTTTCTGACTTTGCCTTGCTTCTGCGTGCGCAGCAGTGCTTGCAAGTTGTTTGGGTTATGAGAATTATGAGCTCTTACTATTGGCTTTGACATGGCCTCATGTCATCCTTTTCCCTGGCTTTGCCTTGCTGCAGTTCTTCTGCGGGCACAGCAGTGCTTGCAAGTTGTTTTGGTTATTCACATTCAAGGTTTTTCTGTTTTTCTGAGTGATTGCTTTTGTTTAATGTACTCTGGAAGCCTTGTGGGAGCTTCGTCAAGATAGAGGCTGGAAGATGTGAGAATGTACAGCTCTGCCTCAGAGTCAAAATACAGGAGCTTGACCAGCCTCCGTCTTGGCCTTGACGCAGACTGGTACATCCAGCTCGGCTTTTTCTAATGAGAAGGGGGCGAGGTGTTCTAGAAGCTTTGCCTCATGTTGAGTAATGATATTTAGGCTGGGAACCTTCGGGGGCCAGATGGAAGTTCGCGACAGAATAGACGTATTGCTGTGGAGGTGACGGAACTTGAGTCCTGATTGAACTCCTTCCTGGGCTGTTGAAGAGCTTGTTGCAGGGATTCTGCTTATGCACAGAACGATGCACAGGAAACCAGGACCTCAGTGAATTGTGGTGTACCAAATACTCACCTCAGAACCCAGAACCCCTTATCCGACCAGCATCAGTGTCCCATTCGTTATCCGAGTTTTATCTCGGCGGTCCCAATGTATAGACAACCCAGAACAAGCGACTTAGGGTATTCTCAGGAATGGTGGGAATCAGAAATACCTGTTCGTAATTAATCTCATATCAGTCCACAACACAATAAACAGAGACACGGTAAAGTTTAAAGAGTTTATTTTATAAACCTCGTGTCCTAAGATGCAGTACTTTGGCTAACATAAGCAGATAAATGATTAAAATCAAAACCATCAGCATAGTTACAATACCATAGAAAATGAAAGGAGTAATCATACTAAAATGACAGTGAATTTCAGCCACCTTCCTTTCGCTAATAAACTAATATTATTATTATTAGGCTAATAAAAGGTCTCTAGGCTTGAATGGGGAACCCCATACCGTAAAGATCAGCTTAGTGGGATCACATCACAGGATCAGCTAGACTCTGCTCCTGGGAAAGCTCTTCTTCCGAATGTCTTGAAAAACATGCAACACTGCAATATTAAAAGCACCCGACTTTCAGGTATTTGCAGCTGCGTGCGTGTTTTGGCTAAATAGTGGGCCGATAACCCTGAACCCAACAACATGCACCGTCTAGCGATCCAGACTGTTTCTTTACACAATGTTCAGACCAAGGTCGCTGCTCACTGTTTGGGATGTGACAGACAGTTCTCATGTGAAGCAAAGTCGAGCAAGCATTTCTCAATTAATAACATGTAACTACAGTGTTGTGTGCAAAAGCAGCAAAAGCGGCAAGATGGATTTCTAACATCTAACATGGTTGTGCTAACTTAGCATTGTACGTATATAGATAGCAATCATCACTACACCCCCCCTTGATCGGACCACTAACCAGTAGAGGCGCACTTGCAAGAACGCAGAGTTCAAGTTTGATAGAACGGAACCAAGGGCATAAATCGTAAGTCCATATAAGGTAAGTGAAGAAGTTCGAAGAAAAAAAAACAAAGCAAAAAATAAAAAGGGATTGAAAAAAAACCATTTAAAGGAAAAAAACATAATTGAAGGTCGTATGACGAAATGAAGGGGCAAAAAAAGTCAATCCATCAATGTATAAGCACAGTAAGTTGCAACAGCTTCCAAGAGGAAATCATTGGAACGTTCTGCAAAATTATCTGCCATCCAGTTCAGCAAGGGGAAGGAACACACATGTTCCTCGACAACCGGAGCCTCCAGCACCATTCGAGGACTACTGGTGTGTTCTTCAAGATAACTTCTCGCTAAGAATTCAGCTGCAGCCGTTCCGATGTCCCAATTCCAAGGACTCCATGTGCTGCTCCACAGGCCATAATCCTGACGCCAGAACAGTCCAACTCATGAGCCACTAAGGGGCTCATTAGCCGATCATAATCCGGGGCAGGAGATACCGAGTTCGACAGGCACAAATCCAGAGCCCATTGGAATGGACAATCTAGGTAATGAAAGACAGGCTGCACACAGGTAAAGTAGGGAAACCGGAAGGACAATCCATAGGCTGTGCTTAAGGTCGCCAGTGGTAAAGTGCCATAGTATTCAAGCATCCAGTTACGAAGATGGAGCAGCCGGGACCTGCTGTTGTGTGACGCAAGTTGTGCATCCATAGCGTATTGCGCAGATCAACAAAAGTACCCCAGCTACGAGGGCGAGAAGCAAAGGGAGACCTCCGAAGACGCTGGAAAAAATAGAATGAAAAGATGCCGGGATCGCACCAAAAATAGTTTGAAAGGAGGCTACGAGGTCGGAGCCCAAAATTTTAAAAAAATAAGCCAGGCCACATGTTGACGAGGCATTAAAGATAGTCTGAATCAGGGCCCCAAAATGAAGTGGGAGATCAGTATTCAAAAGCGCTTGCACCTCTGTGCGCGTGTTTGCTACGTGAAGGACAAATGTTTCCCGGGACGAAGTCAACGCGACGTCTTTTTGAGACAATAGAGCCCTTATTCTGCTCATCTTGTTGAACTCTGCTTTCAAGGTTGGAATGGAAGGCCAGATGGATACATCGAGCCGTCCATGCGGGGGTGGGAAGAGGACGTTATTACAGCAGACTACTCTCTGTGATACAGTCAGGAATCCCCACTAACATCCCACAGCAAGCTTCATTATTTAATAGCAAATAACTACCGTTAGCAAGCAGCGTAAAAGACGGTGTTGTAACTGGCACATGGATCCCTTTCAGGATGCAAGCTAAATTAGGAGCGTGCACATTACATGCACCATGCAATTGAATGTACCTACACACTACAGAGTGATCCGGAGTGGAAGTGCACTCTTCACCTTTTAAGTATACCTCTTTTCCGTCTCTCACACATCTATACGTGAATGGGAGTGACCAAACTTCGTGCAGGAAGGCAGTACCAAGTTTTTCATATCTGCCAAGGGCATAATGTTTCATGCACAAACTGAACTTAAACAGGGGTAATGGTAACGTTATCAACCCGTGTATAAGCCACACAGCGGAGTTTAATTCGGCAACAGAGAAAGGTAAAGGTTCTAACTTTTCAATGTGCAGCAATGAATATGTCGCATCTTTCATGGACATGAATTGTTGTTTCGCAGTTAAATTAAAAGGGAGGAACAAAGATGAAGTATTCATGTAATCCCAAGGGACTTTCCCAGCCTTTAACGTTTACAATGTCCACGCAAACTGCATAATGGAACGCAATTGATTCTGACCATGATACAAAACAGACAAATCATCCTGCACAATGTCAACCACAGATGAAACAATATTATTAGATTAAACAAACAGCTCCTGAGGCGGAAGCCGGGAGATAGCTTAGCGGTTTTTAACAATTATCGTTCTTTTATCTTGTGGCATTACTTGCTGAAGCATTCTCCCCTGGGCACTCCCCCTCCCTGGAAAGCTCGCTCCGGATCCCACCGCGCAGCCGATTAAACGCTGCCGCGGGCAAAACCTTTCTTTCGCCGCCATAGCCTGAAGCGAGGCCACGCCTACCACTCCGAGGCCACGCCCCCTCAGGAAAGCATTTTAGGCGCGCGATACACCCACCTGAAGCACTTAGATTAAACAAACAGCTCCTGAGGCGGAAGCCGGGAGATAGCTTAGCGGTTTTTAACAATTATCGTTCTTTTATCTTGTGGCATTACTTGCTGAAGCATTCTCCCCTGGGCACTACCCTCCCTGGCAAGCTCGCTCCGGATCCCACCGCGCAGCCGATTAAACGCTGCCGCGGGCAAAACCTTTCTTTCGCCGCCATAGCCTGAAGCGAGGCCACGCCCACCACTCCGAGGCCACGCCCCCTCAGGAAAGCATTTTAGGCGCGCGATACACCCACCTGAAGCACTTAGATTAAACAAACAGCTCCTGAGGCGGAAGCCGGGAGATAGCTTAGCGGTTTTTAACAATTATCGTTCTTTTATCTTGTGGCATTACTTGCTGAAGCATTCTCCCCTGGGCACTCCCCCTCCCTGGAAAGCTCGCTCCGGATCCCATCGCGCAGCCGATTAAACGCTGCCGCGGGCAAAACCTTTCTTTCGCCGCCATAGCCTGAAGCGAGGCCACGGCTACCCCTCCGAGGCCACGCCCCCTCAGGAAAGCATTTTAGGCGCGCGATACACCCACCTGAAGCACTTAGATTAAACAAACAGCTCCTGAGGCGGAAGCCGGGAGATAGCTTAGCGGTTTTTAACAATTATCGTTCTTTTATCTTGTGGCATTACTTGCTGAAGCATTCTCCCCTGGGCACTCCCCCTCCCTGGAAAGCTCGCTCCGGATCCCACCGCGCAGCCGATTAAACGCTGCCACGGGCAAAACCTTTCTTTCGCCGCCATAGCCTGAAGCGAGGCCACGCCCACCACTCCGAGGCCACGCCCCCTCTCTTCGTCATTAAAGGATGTGCCTCAGTCGGACGCGCAGCGGACGAGCGCAGCGGGCGCGACGTTTGCGTGCCGAAGGCGCGCCTAAGGCAAGCCCGTCTGCGCCCGTCCGCGGCCGGCCGGGGCACGGGGCATGTCCCCCTGCCGGTTCAATTCAATACACCTCCTCAGATCTGGTTCGACTACATCCAAACAGGTCTACCCCCCCGTTGACTCTGTTGGACTCTGAGCCACTGGGATTTCGTTGCATCAGAGACACATTCCCGCGATAGCAACAGGCTCACTCCCAGCTCTCCCTTCAACTACCACTCTCCTATCCAATAATCATACTCCACTCCTCAAGCTGACAGTGATCTATCTCAACACACGATCGCTGGTAAAACACCAGCTGGAAATCTTTGCCCTGTTAGACTCTGAGCAGCCGGATATACTGCTGTTAACGGAGACTTGGCTGAACGAGGATTCTGCTCCTGATATACTCGCTGCAATCCCTACTGGTTACTACATCCTCCAGGTAAATAGAGCCTCCGGGAGCCCGGGAGGCGGGGTAGCAGCAATTATCAAAAACCCTTTTTGGTTCTCGGCCTTGACCTTAGTCGGCATCCCCTCGGTCGACTATCTCGCGGTGAGACTGGAATCCTCCACCACCCCACTTATTTGTGTGTTAGTTTACCGCCCCCCTCAACCTATGCCGAATTTTCCTCTGCTGTTTGGCGATCTGCGATCTCAACTTATCATCAACAATTCTAAAATTCTGGTTCTAGGCGATTTTAATTATTGGCCTTCCGCCGCAAAGGAGAATGCCTGTTCCATATCATTTACCGATCTCCTGTCCAGCATGAATTGTATAACACATATAAAGGCAGCTACCCACATTAAGGGTCACATTCTGGATCAGGTTTAGACATCCAACCTGGACATCTCTACCCCTCTCACTTCACCCTGCCTCTGGTCAGACCATTTTATAATTTCCTTCTCTATTACGGTTATCCCCAGCCTTAGCAGACCCAAGGAAGGTAACCTCTCGGCCCGGAATTGGAACAAGGCTAATCTCAATGACTTTGCCACCTTACTCAAAACCTCCATCCCTTCCAGTCTGGGGTCTATTGACACCCAAGCCTCTGCTCTCACACACTGGCTGGAGTCAGCTAGTGACATCGTGGCTCCACTCAGACAAATAAAACTTAGACGTCCGCATGACGCCCAAAAATGGTTTACGGATGACCTTAAAGCCTTGAAGTTGGGCCTTAGGCAGGCTGAGCGCCAGTGGCGACGTGGCTATGCCCCCGACGTGAAACTACGCTTCGCTACCTTGCTTAAAGATTATAAATT
This sequence comes from Triturus cristatus, assembly GCF_964204655.1. Taxonomy (NCBI): domain Eukaryota; kingdom Metazoa; phylum Chordata; class Amphibia; order Caudata; family Salamandridae; genus Triturus; species Triturus cristatus. Next base: position 1,239,555,678 of record NC_140589.1, read on the forward strand.
GGCAGTCCTGCGAACTAAATCCACCTATTTCTCAAATAAGATTGCCAGCTCTGCCACTAAAACCAAGGACATCTTTTCTATTGTCGAGGAGTTGTCAAACCCAGACAGGATTACCCCTAAACCCCTTCCCTCCCGGGCACTCTGCGACTCCCTAAATCTTTTTTTTGTGGAGAAGATAGCCAACATTAAGAACAGTATTCTATCTTCAGCCCCTTCTCACCACCATGGGCCCGAAACCACCCTGCCTTTCCTCAATTCTAGGCAGTTGACCCAGATCCCTTTAATCTCGGAGACAGAGTACCCAGCCCTCCTTAAGAAGGTTGCCTCTGGATCCCCTACTGACTGTTGCCCCCCCTTAGTCCTCTGCGAGGCCTTCACAGTCTGCCCCTCTGGCACTGTTGAACAACTCTCTTTCCTCTGGCACTGTTCCCGGGTCATTCAAACGTGCCGAGGTCACGCCCATTCTTAAAAAACCCACAGCAGACCCCACAATTATGAGTAATTTCCGCCCCATTTCCCTCCTTCCTTACCTTAGCAAAGTCCTTGAGGCCCACGTGACTAATACTTTGAGTATCTTTATCGAGGACTCCCAGTTCCTCGACTCTCAACAGGCTGGTTTCAGATCCAGTCACTCCACGGAATCTGTTATACTTTCAGTCATGGAGGAACTGCGGAGAGGAGCGGACTCTAACATCAGCCAGGTCTTGGTGCTCCTGGATTTGTCGGCCGCCTTTGACACGGTCGACCATGATATTCTGGTCGGCCGTGTCGAGGAGGCCGGCATCCAGGGCTCTGCCTTGGCCTGGGTCCGCTCCTTCTTGAGCAACCGCCATCAGGCGGTTCGGCTCTCTCAGTTTTCCGCGGACGAGGTTGAGCTAACCTGTGGCGGCCCGCAGGGCTCCTCCTTATCTCCCCTTCTTTTTAATTTATACCTTACCCCCCTTATTCGCTCTTTACGAGGCAGCTGTGTCACTGCGTTTAATTATGCGGATGACATTCAGCTGGTCTTCGATATTAACTCCACGGCCCAGTCTATTGACAGTTTTCAAACTACTCTTTGTCACATCAGTGACTGGATGGGGCGAATCATTTGAAACTTAACCCCGACGAGACAGAACTTCTGCTTGTCAGGGGTACAATCAACCCCTGGAACTCCACCTTTTGGCCCACAAGGTTGGGCACCCCCCCTAATCCCGTCAGCTCAGTGAAGAGCCTTGGGATCATCATTAGTAATGATCTCTCGATGAAATCCCAGATTAGTGCGGTGGTGTCCTCCAGCTTTTTCCAGTTGAGAAAAATCCGTAAGATTGCCCGCTTCCTGACCACCGAAGCCCTCACCCTGGCATTACTGGCGTTAGGGGGAACAACCTTTACAACGCAACTTTTACAACGCACTACCTTTACAACGCATTTTTTACAACGCATAATCCATTACAACGCATGACATTACAACGCATGACACTACAACGCATTTTTAAAAACTACCTTTACAACGCATTCCATTACAACGCATACTACCATTACAACGCATACCATTACAACGCATAATATTACACTACACTATCCAACACTTACCCTACTGATGCACCCCCTGGAGTTAGAATAGTAATTTTTACCCCTGTACTATCCAACACTTACCCTACTGTTGCACCCCCTGGAGTTAGAATAGTAATTTTTACCCCTATACTATCCAACACTTACCCTACTGTTGCACCCCCTGGAGTTAGAATAGTAATTTTTACCCCTATACTATCCAACACTTACCCTACTGTTGCACCCCCTGGAGTTAGAATAGTAATTTTTACCCCTATACTATCCAACACTTACCCTACTGTTGCACCCCCTGGAGTTAGAATAGTAATTTTTACCCCTATACTATCCAACACTTACCCTACTGTTGCACCCCCTGGAGTTAGAATAGTAATTTTTACCCCTATACTATCCAACACTTACCCTACTGTTGCACCCCCTGGAGTTAGAATAGTAATTTTTACCCCTATACTATCCAACACTTACCCTACTGTTGCACCCCCTGGAGTTAGAATAGTAATTTTTACCCCTATACTATCCAACACTTACCCTACTGTTGCACCCCCTGGAGTTAGAATAGTAATTTTTACCCCTATACTATGCAACACTTACCCCACTGTTGCACCCCCTGGAGTTAGAATAGTAATTTTTACCCCTATACTATCCAACACTTACCCTACTGTTGCACCCCCTGGAGTTAGAAAAGTAACTTTTACCCCTATACTATCTAATACTTACCTTAAATGTAATTTAATATTATGCGTTGTAATGGTATGCGTTGTAAAGGTAGTATGCGTTGTAATGGAAATGCGTTGTAAAGGTATTTTTTAAAAATGCGTTGTAGTGTCATGCGTTGTAATGTCATGCGTTGTAATGGATTATGCGTTGTAAAAAATGCGTTGTAAGTGCATGCGTTGTAAAAGTGTGCGTTGTAACGTCATACATCCCTGGCATTAGTCATCTCCAGGATAGACTATGCCAACTCTCTCTATGTTGGCATACCAATCAAAGAAGCTTCAACTGGTCCAGAACCAGGCAGCATGGCTCATTCATCACCAACCCAAACACCAACACGTACGCCCCCTTTTAAAATCTCTTCACTGGCTCCCTGTCACTGAGCGGTGTAAATTCAAACTGGGTTGCGTTATTTTTAAGTCCCTTGTTGGTACAGGACCCTTGTTCATCTCTTCACTTTTGCACCCATATGTTCCTTCTCGCAACCTCCGTTCCGCCCACCTGGCTCTACTCCAGATCCCAACCTTCAAACGTAAAAAACAGGGAGGACTAAGGTTCTCATTCCTTGCCCCTTCCTTTTGGAACGCCCTTCCACTAAGTTTAAGACTGGCCTCCCCCCTAACCCACTTTAGGTCTCTCCTAAAAACCCACCTGTTTCGCATAGCCTATAACTAATCACCTTAGCCCCTTGGACTGTTTGTTTTCTTCTCTCTTTGCTTCCAGCGCCAAGAAACCGTCTGGTGTTAGCCGCGCTTTATAAATTCTTTTTACATTACATTACATTACATCTAAGGTATACATTCTGGAAGACAGGGTGTTAATGCTATTATCTATTACAGCCAATACCTTTTCCATATTGGCCTGGTCAATAGCTCGTAATCTGGATGCAGCTTCAATCTGTGATAGCTTCCAAACTTCGTTGTAAATAGCATATACCCATCTTTTGGACCTGCCAACCGCAGGACCCTTAACAAAATCATTCAAATCTATTTTGTCGTTCAATTGTGATAAATGAAGTTTAACAGATGCTAAGGTGGAATGTTGCAGCCAAGATTGGCATAACTTCCCTACTGAGTAGGTAGTTACAGTGTGAGAAGATTCAAAACGGGGGTCTACACGAACTTGTGTATACCCCGGTGCTAAATCCAGAAACCGATGTTGACAGGAATCTGAGCTCGTTTGCCACACCAACCACCCTTCCGGATTCAATTCAGAAATATTGAAGGATGTGTTGGAAATGTATGACTGCAACGTAGCAAGGGACAGATCCGTATGATTACCCCAATTAGGATAAGCACCCAGACCCGGAATGGAGGGAGAATTTAATTTTTTAGAAGTAGCCAATCCAAAACAGGTGGTCTGAAAAATTTACAAATTAAAAAATAACATGTGGTTCGGGATGAGGAAGGCACGATGCAAAGCTTCTGTTCCCTGTACCTGCCACGGTTTAGAACCCCAAACTGACTTAAGATCGATAGTAGCTTTCCACAGATCATATCCTCCAATTGCCAATTTGTCCATAAAGGACTTGGAATACAACAATTTGGTGTGTGTCAGTCTAACCTTAGAAGCAGTCTCAGCCGCAACCTTAAAATAAAAGGAGGCCGGGTTTGCCACACCGAAATCAGAAAAATATGTGAATTTATCCACTAACGTGGTGGAGCTGCTCAGCCTAGGGGCGGGACAGTGTTCCCATTGTGTATAATTTACAAAATTTCTAAACGTATTAGCTTTGTGTAGAAAATGCGTGCCATAATGTTGATAGCAGAATTGCTCATCATAATTAGCAGTATCTAAATACAAATCTTCAGCATCAAATGCAGCATAATATTTCAAATCAGAAAACAGTGCTTCTATTGCTTGTACATCCCAATCATCCGAGTGGATGTTCTGCTTAACTACATCACCCATAGAAACACGAAATACATTCGGCACATTGATTACTTCAGTGGGGCCATGAATTTGAAATTTTACAGCATCCTAGGCGATCACATCACGTACAGGCCAGGCAGTAATGTTCACAAAAGTCTGGTCCCTTTTCATGATATGTGATGAGGAGTGGGGGGCCAAAGTTCCATCAATTAGTCGAATTGTAGATCTTTCGTTTAGGTAGTGTCCATTGATGAGTCTAAAAAACACCACCACAAAGCCAATGGACATAAACAAAAAAATACATATGAGCACCAGCCAAATGTAAGTCCAAGGGGGAATTAAAAAATGTCTTTTGAACCAGGCCACAAAAATCGAAACTTTGGACGGGGAAATGGAAGTCATTGAATAAGTGTCAAAAGAGTATCGTGACTGGGTAACTGTGGTGGATTGTAAAACAGGCAATGGAACATCCGCAGGATAAGCATACTCAATATCTTCAGGTAGACCACCAAGTGTCGGTGGCAATAAAGGAGCAGTAACTGTATGCATCTCGACGGCAACATCAGGCAAGGAGTCAGAAGCTGGGGCCACAACCGAATTTCTCAGCATCGAAGGGCAAGAAACTGCCGGAGTCATACTAAGAAGAATCGGCCACTCGCTGTAGCTTGACATTGTCAATTGAGATGTACCTGTTATCCTTACGACCAGGAAGTGGAGGTAAAATGACTGTACGTGTACCCTGTACCCCAAGCACCGGAACTGGTGCACGATAAGAGGGCCAAACTCCTTCTTGTTCTCCACCTTCTCATGGACCAGATCACCAACTCGAGGTAGCCAGCCGACTACCGGAATCTGAAGCGCAGCATCAGATGTGGAGGGTACGTGCTCCTTTGCTAGACTGTCTCTGGCTTCTTGAAGATTCTGCAATACAGCACAGTGATCATCTACGTCAAAGGGTGCGGCCGACGCTGCCATGTCTAGACCATCAAGGTCCGGGACAAACATTCGTATGCCAAAGAGCATCATGTATGGGGTCCGCCCACCCAGAGACCTTCTAGGGAGATTATTAAGTGCACGTTGCACGTCATATAAGTGGGCTAGCCAGTTCTGGCCAGTACCTAAAACCCTGGCTGTCAAAGATTGCTTTAAGTCACGGTTCATCCGCTCCACTACACTATTACCCTCAGGTCGGTATGGAGACGAAAATTTCTCATGGCTTCTTTGTACGCCTTAGGGGCGAACGCAGGGCCCTGATCAGAATGAAAGGTACCACATGCAAAACTTCCAACAAAGACACGCAAATACTTGATGACAGTACGGGCATCAGCACTCCTTTGTGGCCACACCCACAGAAAACGTGTGCACGAATCCACTGCAACCAAGATGTATTTGTACGCAGTATCAGAGGTAAATGGACCGCAATGATCTAAATAAACACAACCCAGTGGTTTATTAGATATGTACAACTGAGTTTGTGGTGGGTGCGCCGCAGTTGAAGGTTTTATCTGCTGGCAAATGTCACAATTAAGAACATAAGCACGCGCTTGTTTATATAAACCGCACCACCAGTAACGTTGTTGTAACAAAGATACAGTAGCTGCAACGCCGGCATGCGCGGACGCCATGCCCTCGTGCGCTGCTAATATCAAAGATGGTCTGCAGTCCGCGTTGGGAATCAATCTGTCACCAACGTCGTTAATCCTCACTAATGGGGCGTTATCAGGACTTAAGCGATAATGGAAACGAGAAGGGAAACCTCTTGGATATTTTGTTCCCTTCTCTGTAGCAGCAATAGCTGCCAAGATGTCATCATCGATCTTACTTTTGGATCCTCTAACTGCTGCTACTAAGTATGTCGCCACTGCTGTTTTTGCTGCCTCGTCAGCTAGGCTGTTGCCGACAGCATGGACACCAACTCGTTGGTGACCTAGAGTGTGAATAACATTCACGAGAGGCAGATGTTCTTTAAGTTCTGCCACTCGAACCCAAAGCGTTTTATGCTTAATCGTGCTACCTTTGGAATCATGGTAGTCATTCTGAGCCCAAAAATGTAGATTGTCGTTGTAAGATTGGACACAATAAAATGAGTCACTCACTATAAGAGTAGTGACTCAGGGATCAGCAAACTCTAGTGCAAGCACCAGAGCACGAAGCTCCGCCAACTGTGCGGTACTATCACCCAATGACTGCGTATGCACGACATCGGATTGGAATTCACCATTCACGAAAGTACCGACCACAGTTGCGCAGGCCGCTGAATAGGCATGCTTTGATCCAGTAGCCGGTTGTGCAGAACCGTCATTGTAAATGACACAATGGTAATCCTCGAGCGGGCGCAAAGACAGAGGAGCTGGATGAATGAATTCATACTGCAAAAACTCCTGAGTCTGAAGCGCCGCGTCAAAGATATATGTGACGTCAGGCGATGTCAAGGAAGTGGCAGATGTATCCACCTTGGATGCAAAGCCTTAGAATTTTTTATTTTTTTTAAAATATCTTTATTCAGAATTTTAACAACAACCTTAACTTTTTCCCCCCAGCTCCCCCCGACCCTCCTCCCCCCCGGACAGACAGGAATACATACATTTGTACATCATGAATTTCGATCAACAAAGCCAAGAAAAAACAAAAATATATATATTAAGGTATCCACAACTGATTACCTGTTAAACCTACAATTCATTCCAGAAAGCCAAGAGTCTGTCGCCATAAAATTAAAGGGGACCAAATTTTTAACCCTTTTTTACGTCGCCTATTGCCCTTACGTTTATAAATTGCAATTTCGGTGTTTGCGATGGCCAGAAATTTGGCCAACCATTGTTGGAAGGTGGGGGCAGAATTATCTCGCCACGCTGAGGCAATACATAGCCTGAAAACAGCCATGGCGATAAAGATAAGTTTGTGGCCTACCCTGGTGTTTCCGGGGTCTACTGCCCCCAATAAAATAACCCCACTGGATAGAACAGTAGTGTTATGCAAAATTGTAGATACAAATTTCCCTATCTCTTGTTTGACCGATTTTAGTCCTACACAGGTAGAAAAGATATGTATACAGTCAGCCTTAAATAGCATACATCTAGAGCAGCAAGAGCTCGGACCACTGCCCCATTTTGCAATTCTATCCGGTGTGTAGTATAAGAAGAAGCAAGTTTTAAAAAATTGTGCTTGGAGTTTGGTTGACATTAAAGTTGTTTGTGACATTTCATAAGCGTAATTAAACTCTTCGTTGGCAATTTCAGCCTTCTCTAACCATTTCTGTGCGACTTTCTCCATATCATCAGGAAACATAGCATTGATGTGAGAATAAATGCCCCCAATCGTGTTTCTTGTATCAGATAACAATGTGTCTACTAGCTTAGTTTTATATTTAACCACCCCCACCGTCTGGCTTATTTTCTGTAACAAAAAGTCTCTAATTTGCAAGTACTTAAAAAATTCCCGCCAATCTAAGCCAAATTTATTTTTTAATTCTTCAAAAGAGTATACCCCGGCAGAGGAGAAGAAACAACCTAAATGGGTAAATCCTGTATTATGCCATTTGTGCATATATTTGTCATTAAAAATTTCGGGCAGATCTGGATTGTTTTTTATGGGTGTATAGAACGAGAGTCTTCCAATCCCGAGCAATTTCCTGACGGTTTTCCAAACCTTGAATCCACTAAGTAATGTTTTATGCTTAACTTTTTTGTGGTAGCTGTCGTGAAGATGTCTCCACCAGTACCCTCTGCTCTCGCTACCCAGGAGTAGTTGAAAAGTAGAAGGCGTATAGTCCAGCCCCACCCGACCTTCCGTGTCACTATGCAGTAATTCCTTACTATATAATAACACGGTTGCCCAATAGTACGCCTGTAAATTTGGGAGAGCTAACCCGCCACGATCCTTCTGGAGAGTAAGGAATTTATAGGCCCGCCGTGGTTGTGAATAAGCCCATATAAAGCTAGAGAATATCCGTTCTATCGACTTAAGCCAAGGTATGGAAAATTCTAAGCAGATTGCTCTAAATAAATATAGAATATTGGGAAAAAAATACCATTTTAATCACATTTACTCTGCCAATGATAGAGAGATGTAGGTTATCCAAACATTGCAGATCTTTCTTAATTACAGCTGTAATTGGTTTCAAGTTTGTATTAACCAAGTTGTCTAGATCAGATGTAATGCAAACACCTAGATAAGTAGCTTCTTCCACCACCCGCGCGCCCCTCATCATGCATTTCTTATTTAGCACGATCTGGGTTTTCCCCTGATTGAGTGCATATCCCGACACATCTCCAAATTGTTTCGCCTCATTTTCTATTGCGGAAATGGCCGAATTTGGATTGGTGGTCGCAATAGCAATATCATCCGCATAGGCCAGAGTTTTAGTAGGATAGCCTTTTGATATTATAGGAATGATCACTCTATCCTCCTCTAATTGTCTGATAAAAGAGTCTATACAAATTGCAAAGGGCAACAGTGAGCAGGGGCAGCCCTGCCGTGTTCCACGCCCAATTATCAGCTCTTCTGTTAGACTACCGTTTACCATCACTACGGCCTTAGGATTAGCGTATAATTTTTTAACTGCTTGAATATACCCTCCCTGAATCCCAATTCTGGACATAGCCACCCATAGGAAGTGCCAGGAGACCCTATCAAAAGGTTTTTCCGCATCGAGTAAAATAAGAGCCATAGGGTCTCCTGCCACTTCCATACCATCAAACAAGGTGATTACTCGATGGATGTGATTAGTAGTAGACCTACCGGGAATAAAGCCATGTTGGCTCGGAGCGATCACCTTGTGAATTAAGGGGGCTAATCTATTTGCCAGCACCTTCGCATACATTTTAGAGTCAGTTTTAATAAGAGTGATGGGGCGATATGACACGAGCTGATCCGGAGGTTTTTTTTTTTTAGGGAAAATTATTATTTTAGCCAGAGACCAAGACTCTGGGGGATGACCTCCTTTAAAAATATGCGTAATGAGATTAACCAGAGTGTTTTTAATTTGATTTAAGAAAAGGGCATAGAATTCCGATGGGATACAATCTAGCCCAGTAGCTTTCCCTCTTGGTAGGTCTTTAATTATGCCAATGATTTCATCTTCTAATATATTTGCGTCTTCAGCTTCAAATTTAACCAGACTGGATTTATCTAGGTAATCCTCCATACTCGTCTGATCAGCTCCCCCCCGTTTCAGAGTATAGGTCTCGGTAATATCGTCAGAAAGCATTTTTTATAAGTTTAGGGTCCTCTAAGCAGGTTCCATAAGAATCCTGAATTTCCCGGATTAGGTTTGAGGTAGCCTGTTGCCTCAAACGAACGGCTAGCTGGTGTCCAATTTGTTCATTGACTTCGTATACCCTCTCTTTTTGGGCAAGTGCCTTTTTAATTGCTTTTTCTGTAAAAATATTTGTAATTTGAGCTTTCGCGATTGCCACTTGATGTTGCGCTTGTTCGATTACTTCTCTCTTAGCTAAACTGTTGCCCATGGTAATAGTTAATTAACCTTCTTCAATCTTCCTCAAATTATCTTGTAGTCGCTGCATGGCTTCCTTAGATTGTTTGTTAATTTTTAAAGAATATTGCATAGTCTCCCCACGGATCCCGGCTTTTAACGTATCCCATATTATACTAATTGAAGCACTCCCCTCATTATCGGATAAAAAGTTTGGAATCCACTCCCTTATATGATTACAATAATTCTCGTCTAAGAGCAGAGATTTCTCAAAGGTCCATGAATTAGGTATGCAATTATAGTTACTGATTTCTAGGGAGCAAATAAGAGGATTATGATCCGATAGGATCCGGGGAAGTTTCATAGTTTGACACTTGGATTTAATTGAGTGAGAAATTAAAAAATAATCCAGTCTAGCATGGGAGAGATGAGGGTTAGAAAAGTATGTGAACCCTGGATCAACAGGGTTTGAAGTCTGCCAGCCATCCACTAAGCCATGAATACTACACATTTGTCTTAGTGCTTTAAAAACTTTCGGTTTACGTCCGGTGTATTGCCAGTCTTCTTTTAGGGACCAATTATTGGGAAGATTTATATTAAGATCCCCGCAGAGCATTAGAGGCAAGGGCCAATGCATTAATTAATTTGAAATCTCTTCAAAAACTGAAGGCTCATCGTGATTACTACCATATATGGCACATAGCGTCATCTTTTGCCCGCCCCCATATTGACATTCTGTGATTGCCCAATGACCAAATTTATCAGCTTTAGAATGACTAAAGATAAGCCCACTTCCTTTAGCCAAAATGGCAAAGCCCTCTTACCCTGGCCCCTTGTGATGTAGCGCATATCAATCGGTATCCTAGTGTTTTTAAAATGTGCATCTGTGACCCCTCAATGTGCGTCAATGTGAAAAAACAATATTCGTACCCCAAGTTTGAAGACCCACCACCACCTTCTGTCTTTTCTTGATATCATTCAGGCCGCAGACATTCATCGATAAAATTCTTAGCAACCCCATCTTGTTATACTAAGGTGTTCCGTATACATAGCCGCCCTTTTTTTTTTGTGTGCATTTTGTCCTGTCTGTCCCACTCCTCCCCCCCATCGACCCTCCCACCCCCCCACCACTTATAGAGGTTACCTGGCAGAGCCAGGAGTGTGAGGAGAGAGAACAGCTGGTGTGCACTCGGATAATAGGAGTAATCCCAAATTTAATGAATAGTTCACAAACTTAAGTGAAGCTTAGTGTGCTGACCCTGAGGTGGTTCCACCCACCACCTGAATTCAAAAGCGTAAGAGACTAGAGCAGAGTGTTCTAGACAGGGAATGCACTACTTATGTAACTCAAAGAATGAGTAAAGAACGAGTAAAACATCATTATCTATTTAACCCAACAGTAAATAGTATACACCATGTAATCATCTGTTAGTTGTTTATAAGTGAAACTAATAGATCTTCTTTTGTTCTTATAGCAGTGTTAATTTATTCACACTTCTATCAAAATCAAAGCACAATTAAAGATTCATATATACAACGTCCTATATTACAAATAGTATAGCTCAATTTTCACATTTTCCCAATGCATTTCGGGCGCAATGTTCGCCCTTCTTCAGGGGATATCTGAAAGTAAAACATCAATCAATCATGTGCGTAATAACTGACCAAGAGCAACAGTTTAAGAGTTTTAAGGAAGGCGATTCTGACGTCACGTGGGTCTTACAACAAAATAGAGCAGTGGAGAATTGAATTGTATCATTATCGAGTGAAGACCAAGAGGGGGTGTGGTCCCGGCAAGAGAGCAGCGTGATTGTGAACAAAAAGGTGAAAGACACCGTGTCTGACTAAAGGTCATACGTGCACAAAAACGAACATGAAACCACCACCAAAACAGAACGGCGGATAAATACCTGGAAGAGCTAGAGTCTCTAGAATTAATGTAGAAATGTAAACAATGAGAACCACAATCTAAGAAGAATAAAAAGCGTAGTGTTAAAAAATGTGACAACGAAACGCTGATGCGGTAATACTATGGACATGAAAAGCGCTTACCAAGAATGATGTCAGCCCTAACGGACAGTGAAAAACAGTCGAGAACTGTATTAACAATGGCGTGGGAACAGCGCTGTGATGTGAGAAGTAGCAACCTGCAAGGTAACGAATGGGGAGGATTAAACTCAGCGGTTTGTACACCGCAATAACTAAAGACTAAAAAACAAGTCAGTCATGGTACCTGGAGGTGACTGCAGATGTCTACAAAAATCATCCGTTTGTTCATAGGGCAAGAAGTTGATCATCACGTGGATTCCAGTTGAGTACGGGATCGCGAGTGAAAACAGAAGTATGCAAAAGTGAGGACGGGCTTATGAACACGAGAACCAGTGGCGGCCATATTAAGTTGGGAAGTGAGAGACAAGTGCAACAGAAGAGGGGCTAGTAAACACGAAGGACAGTGGCGGCCATATTGAGTTTCGGAAGTAGAATCCAAATGCAAAGGCAACAGAGGAAACAAAGAAGGCGAGAAGAGTGAATAAACATGCAACAGTGTTATGTAACGAACGAGGTTGGGCAACTATCACACATCCTGCCTATTTACAATCTCATAAAATAATAATAAAGATCCATAAAACGAACATATTATCTTGTTGTGAATGAAATCCACAAAAATTAATAACAATAGCTCTGAACCATAGAAACTGATGTTAAAGGCGTCCTGCCTATTTACAATCTACAAAAATGTGAAGAATGGCAATTCTAACAACTTATATTAACAAATGATAAAACAAACACACATAAATAATGACGTAACCCAATTGAGATGTAAATACATGCCAATGTGTGTGTGGACAAATTAGGAGTTGCAAATGACAATTCTCCCAATATGATACATGCAATGCTAACTTTATTTGCACTTAAGTAAACACAAATAAGGACAAGAATCTATATGTGGCTGAAGGCCCACGTGTATGTGTAAAAAAGGAATGAGAGACAAATGGGATCTGTAGGTGCTCAAATGCTGAATGGGGACTACTGTAACCGCCCTCCTGTAACTAAATGGAAAAATCTACAGGAAACAGGCAAATTCAATTTTGTCATTGAGACCTTTGGGACTCAAGGTATTGAGATACCGAATCCAAAAGGACTCCCTTTGTACAATGAATTTACTCATGTCACGATCATTACAATGTTGGACAACCTCAATAACACTGAATTTGAGTTGAGGAATCGTGTGATGTGAATCACTCCAATGACTAGCCAGTGGTGACGATGTGGATCTAGTTCGGATACGGCTTTTGTGCTCCGTGATGCGAATGCGTACAGATCTCTCAGTTTTGCCTACATAGTATAGGCCACAGGGGCATCGAATAATGTATATGACATTTGCAGTGTTGCAATTTGCAGTAAAGTTGAACTTAATAGGCTTACCCGACCAGGGGTGAGCCAGAGACACACCTGTAATGACATTATTACAGTGTGAGCAATTGTAACATCTAGTCATTCCTTTGAATGTCACATCAGTGTCGAGTGCTCGTTTTTTAAGAATTTCCTTGAGATTGTTAGAACGTTTGTATGCAAAAAGTGGTGGATGAGTGAACAAATTCCCAAAATCCGGTTCACTCTGAAGAATATCCCATCTGTTAAGGATTGTTTTTTTGAGCCAGGAGTGTGGCATCCGACGCGCAGAGCCCCGCGAGCCCGCCGAGTCCTCCCCCAACACCGCAAATAACCATAATCTAAAAGAAATATGAGAGTGGAGAGAAAGTCTTATCTCCAAGCAGCAGTATCCCCACACCCAAAACAGGAAAAAGAGAAGAAAAAAAACGAAGGGAAAGAAATAGCGGGCATACACCCCTCCATTCAACCTAAAGAGGAAACAGAAGAATAGAAAGGAACCACGAAGCAAAAGAAGGAGAAAAAGATAGGTACACCCTTACTAAACAACAAAGCGCATCATATCAAAAAGGAAATCCGCTGAGCCGTTGAGCCCAGCAACCCACTCTTAATGACAGTAATAACAGTAAATTATTATAGCTATAATTAGCACATAGTTGAAAAGCGTCCTCCCGTATAATCAAAGAGTTTCATAAGTCACAAATTATATTAATTCTGTCTCGAGAGCTGCTCAAGATATTTTTGCGCCTGGATTTCAGAAACAAAGCTGCGTATGACTCCCTTGAAAATTATTTTCAGCCTAGCAGGGTTCTGCAGGTATACTTCAGCCCCCAGTTTTTGAAATGGATCAAAGAGCTGCCGAAGCCTCCACCTGCGCTCCACTGTAGCATGAGCAAAATCTGGTCTAGTAAAGAATGTTATTCCCTCGAATGTTCGCTTCTTTGTTGGTCGGGCCAGATCAAAGAGGGTTTGACAAAGGAGAAAATTCCTGAAGAACAAGAGCATGGCACGAGGGTGTTGTGAAGGCGCTGCATGTTTGCCAGGAAACAGGGGGAATCTATGGACTCTTTGAATTTCCCTATCCAGATCCAATGATTGTAGCTCTGGAAATGCCCCTCTCAATAGGTTGATCATAAACTTCCTGGGGTCATCCTTCTCTGCCCCTTCTGGGATTCCCAAGAAGCGAAGGTTGTTGCGTCTCTGTCGATTTTCTTGCTCCTCCATTTTCCACATCAAATCTTTTACCACCACCTCATGTTCCTCTTGTTGCTTCTGGAGCGTAGACACATCTTTTTCAAGCTGTTCAGTCCTTCCCTCCACCATAGCCATTCGATCCGCTATATCGGCACAGGTTTTACCAACCTTTCTTATCGCCCCTTGTAGTTTTTTAGCTGCCATGCGGGATCTTCGACTATCTGACTTAACTTCATCCTGGAAGCTTCTAATGGACTGCAGGATAACTGCTAGGGCAGGTTCGCCTTTTGGATCACCATTATCTCCCACTTTATTGCTGCCATGGGAGATATTGCTTGATGGAATGCCCCCCAATGCTATGGCAGCTGGGGCTAGAGTGAGAGGGGTGTTGTTATAGTCCCATTTCAGCTCTCTAACACTCTCGTTTCCAGATAAGTCAACACCTCTTTGCGCCTGGACTCTGCTTCTCCTTTTAAGTAGTTTCCTAATGCCTATTTTTGTTCTCTGGGTATCAGTATTAGGACTACTATACCACTTCTTGCCTTCTTCCCCACTTGACAAAGAAATGCTAATATCTGACATTTCGGAGTCCTCTGTTAGTGAGTAAAATTTATCCTGGTTGTCGGGCGTTTTTTGACTCCAGCCTGTAAGTGTCTGATTGTCATAAGGTACGGGTGGAGGAAGAATGGCACAGCCGGTAGTATCCTTAAGATCACTAGGGGTGGGCATAGTGATTGCAAGAGTGGAAGGACATAAGTATGTGCTAGTCATAATGCCATTTGTACTATTGATGTCAATTGCCGCCGGGACCACTGGAACCTTAGTAAGGGTTATATCTGTTTGATCAATACCATCAAAAGTAGGAATAGTAGGAATAGTAGAGCCTGCTAAGGTGGTAAGATCCTGCCTGTCAATCAGCACACTGTTTACAGGCCCACTTGCCACCGCAAAGCTACTGGAGATCAGAGGTTGTAAACCAATAGCTTCCTTAAGTGTTCGGGTGCTGCCTCTTTTCCCCACGGGGTTGGAGGTTAGATTTTTCTCTTGTGAGTTCTTGCGTACACCATCACCATCACCATCACCCTTCTCACCCCAACTTTTGGATTTCATGCAGGCATTGTCTGTCTTCTTCCCTAGACGTGTAAGTGCTATTGAGGAGTTTGACTGCGCTGTCTGTATGGGTGCCAGGGCGGTCTTTCCCTTGCCGGTTCTCGCCCCCTTGCCTGTCATTCTTACTTGGGCAGTTCATCGAGAGGCGCGTTGGATGTGCTGGGTGCGTCCTAATATCACCGCGCTGATCCTGCGCCTTAATCCTTCTCTATTCACAGGATGAATACCACGCAGCTCCTGGGCAAGTCTTCTCCGCTCCAAACCGCGATCAAACCACCGGTGAAGCAGACTTCCGCTGCCCCGCTGTACCAGGGTGTCACGCAGGTCAGCTCTCATCCGTGATCTCCGAGCGGCAACAGCGTCCTCGCGGTAGCGATAGATTACAACGATAAGAAGCGGAGGTGAGTTTGGTGCGAGCCCGTTTTCTTGCCGCATTCTTTTTCTTTTCCTGTCATTAGTCAAGTTTACTGCTTTTAATTCGTAGTGTACATCTGCTGCTGCTTCGCAAGATCATTAATAACGCCTCCGCATCTCGGAAAGCCGTCTCGTTGGGGGAGACTCAGCGAAGCCTCCTCGCAGCGATGTCAGTCGGTCGCTATCTTCCTCCCCGCAGTCTAGAATCGAAAATTCTCTTGTTCCTTTTGCCATCTCATGGGGGCTACCTACTCATTATTGTTAGGGTCTCTGGCCGCAAAGCCTTAGAATTAGGTACACTTGCTTTCGTCACCGCCTCAAGGGCAGGATATGGTGTTACCACCAACATGCGTTTGCCTTGCGATAGCGCTCGCTCTTTCAGAATCGCCATCTGTACTGCTGTCAGAACTTTCTCGACAGTGCAAAATCGCAGTTCAGCTGAAGTGTACAAGTGTGATTTGTAGGCAATGGGGACGGTGTCGCCCTCATTGAACGTTAAGTACGTGAAACCCACTGCGCCTGGCACAATTTTTATTACCAGGTTAGTGTGGTTATCACGCGTCAGTAAGTATTTTGAAGCAAGAAGGTCAGCTTGCAATGATTGCAATATAGCTGAATGCTCCGGCAGCCAACATGATTTGGAAAAAGTAGGTTGTACCAAGGCATAAAGCGGCTTGATACGCTGGGCATAATCTGGAATGTAAGTTCGACCGAAATTCAGAAAGCCCAGCAGAGATTGTAATTTCTTCAGTGTCGTAGGGGCACGTAGGCATGCGCATTTCTCTAGGAAGTGCGGAGCCAATCCTCGACCTTCATTGATGAGTTCGTATCCCAAGAACAACACTGTATATTCCGCAATGTGGGACTTCGCAAAGTTGAATTTGTACACAAAGTCAGCAAATAAAACAATAATGCGATCAACGTGACGGAGATGCGGTCCCAACTCGTCATCTGTGAGATAAATATCATCCACATACGAGTACGCATCCGGGTCTATGCTCTCTAACAGAGAGACCACGCGAGCGGCGAAGACACCAGGGCTGTTTTTATAGCCCATCGGTAATCTTTTGAAATGTTTCTGTTTGCCACCCGAGGTAAATGCCGTCCACTCACTACTAAGAGAGGACAGGTTATGGCTATAGAAGCCATTGGAAATGTCAAGTGTGGTTTTAAACCGTTTTCTCACGAGACTATCGACGAGAGCCGAACTGTGGGTATTCTGTACTGCGCATGTCCAGCAATGAGTGTATAAATGCCGGTATTCCAAAACTAGGCGGTACGACCCGTCAGGCTTCGTCACAGTGAATAAAGGATTATTTATCGGTGACACACATGGTTCAATTACACCTTGATATTCCAATTGTTCAAGGATAGCCACGACGTGAGGTCTTACTTTGCGACGCATTAGAAAATTGGGGTTGTGGCTGGGGCGTGGAACGCAACGGTATTTCATGGCTGGGGGACAATTTATCCCAGCCTACCTGATCACGATACAGCGCAGGTGAAAGCACCAGAGCCCACTCCTCGGCGAACTTTTTAGCTTGGTCCTTTGGCACTGTGTGCACGAAGGACGTGAGGATTACCTCCTCCCCTCTAGGAGCATCTAAAACGAAAGCCGGGGGCCAATCTGCCTCAGCCAATAGAATATCATATGAAGTGGTCAGATGATCCCAAAAAATCCCTTTAATCGTGCGTTGTATGTCACCTTCAATTAAAAGGACTATATTATATAGTCTGTCAGGGGGAGTCATTCTAGTGTCAGCAGTTTCTACAGTTATGAACGTATCAGTTGCTGTCACCACCAGATATGGACGCAGTGCTTGTCGCACTACTGTAACTTCCGCCGCGCTGTCGAGCAGCGTTAGTGCCCATGTCAGGTACTGAAGCTGCGTCCGCACCATCTGTGGCATACCTCGCTGTTAGCGCAGCAACTTTCTTCTTCTGAAACGGGGATCGTTGACGTGCAGACTCGTCCTGCTTGCCTTTGCCGTCAGTCTGGCGGGGTTGCTCACGACTTTGGGCACCCCTTCCTTTCCCACGGTCTCCGCCACCGGATTGTGAAGCCGATGTTTCCTGTGAAGAACGAGGAGAGAGTTGTTCAGAAACCTGAAATCTATCAGATGACTTAATACGAGATCGATCGCGCAGATCATATGTGCGTTCGCTGGACGACTGCACGGGCGAGGCAGGACGAGACCCCTGTTTCTGTTGCTGTTTCCCCTGTTTCTTTGCTCAGCAACTTTGTTTAGTAAAAATTGGGCATTCGTCTTTAGTTGACGAGCTCACCTTAGTTTGCTGTACTATATCAGGAATTACTACGGCTGGTTTAACACCCAACGCACTACGGCCCACCTGCCTATAGGCTTGCGCAATTATTTTAGCGAACTCCTTGGGCCTGTCGAGTTCATCCACGCTGTCCAGCTTATTAGCTACTTGGAACTGCATGGCATCGCCTTTGAGGTTGCCCATTACCATGGAAGCCACCACATCGAACACTCCGACAAGCCTCATTCCTAATTCAACAGCAGCCTCCGCACCGTGATTCTCTTGAACACGTTTGATGACAGAGGGTAGTACAGACATAGACGGAGTGCCGAAGCACTTCGAGTAGGTCGCGGCAAAGACCTTGCCCCAGTTTGCGCAATCAGCCATATCTTGGACTAAGTCTTTCGGCAAACTAATGGTGAGTATCCTGTGTTTCTCCACAGGAGTGGTATGCGGAAAAACCGCCTCCAGTTGGTCAAATTTCTCAGCAAGCCAATAAGGAAAATCATCCTTACTTTGGGGACGCTTGCCCATTACCGAATTAACCATAACAGGACTAATAACCACCGCGTGGTGGTCCGTTGGTTGTCCCTCAACAGCAGGTGCCCCCACCTGCACGTTGCGTGACACGTACTGCACTAAAGCCCTATGAACTGTAATCAGGGCTGTATGTAGTACCCGCAACTCAGCCACCGCCACCGTGAGATAGCGGGGATGAGGCGTAAAGCCGGCCAGCACCGGCCATGTGGCCCCTGCAATAGACAACGGGCCCATTCTCGCCGGTGCAACCGCATGGGGAAGGGCGCCATTGAACCAAATGGTATGCTGCCAGGCAGAGATAGGGATTTCTTGCGTCCTATACGGGGTATAGACCGCAGGTAGCTGCGTGGGAGTAAAGGAATGAAACGTATCATCGTCATCCACCGCCGGGAAATTTACCCAAGAGTAAAACAACTCATATGGGTAAGACGCATCAGCGCTCACCACAAAAATAACAGCCATCCCATCATCTGGCACCCCATACGTCGTCAAATGACGGCGTAGAGGTGTACGACTATGCGCGGCTTTCTCGACCGCCATTAGGACACACTAAAGAGTATCAACGATATCAACAGTAGCACTGGGGTTCAGTAAAAATAACCTTTTTAATGATCAAGCTTGAATGAACCTATTAGTCGAAACACAGGTAGATTAAACCGTCACTCCCGTTAACCGGAAACCAGAGTGAGGGTGTTGTGGACTAATATAAGCACTACTAAGGCGTTTCAAATCAATAGACCAAACGTTAGGTGCGCCATGTTGCAGGGATTCTGCTTATGCACAGAACTATGCACAGGAAACCAGGACCTCAGTGAATTGTGGTGTACCAAAAACTCACCTCAGAACCCAGATCCCCTTATCCGACCAGCATCAGTGTCCCATTCGTTATCCGAGTTTTATCTCGGCGGTCCCAATGTATAGACAACCCAGAACAAGCGACTTAGGGTATTCTCAGGAATGGTGGGAATCAGAAATACCTGTTCATAATTAATCTCATATCAGTCCACAACAGAATAAACAGAGACACAGTAAAGTTTAAAGAGTTTATTTTATAAACCTCGTGTCCTAAGATGCAGTACTTTGGCTAACATAAGCAGACAAATGATTAAGATCAAAACCATCAGCATAGTTACAATACCATAGAAAATGAAAGGAGTAATCATACTAAAATGACAGTGGATTTCAGCCACCTTCCTTTCGCTAATTAACTAATATTATGATTATTATTATTAGACTAATAAAAGGTCTCTAGGCTTGAATGGGGAACCCCATACCGTAAAGATCAGCTTAGTGGGATCACATCACAGGATCAGCTATACTCTGCTCCTGGGAAAGCTCTTCTTCCGAATGTCTTGAAAAACATGCAACACTGCAATATTAAAAGCACCCGACTTTCAGGTATTTGCAGCTGCGTGCGTGTTTTGGCTAAATAGTGGGCCGATCAACCTGAACCCAACAACATGCACCGTCTAGCGACCCAGACTGTTTCTTTACACAATGTTCAGACCAAGGTCGCTGCTCACTGTTTGGGATGTGAACAACAGACAGTTCTCATGTGAAGCAAAGTCGAGCAAGCATTTCTCAATTAATAACATGTAACTATAGTGTCGTGTGCAAAAGCAGCAAAAGCGGCAAGATGGCTTTCTAGCATCTAACGCGGTTGTGCTAACTTAGCATTGTACGTATATAGATAGCAATCATCACTACAGGCTTCCCCAGCTTGAGTTGGCAAGGGTGTTGCAAATTCAATCGGTGAGGTGTTCCTAACCATTTTGTATATATTTTCTACTCTTTGCTACTTATATGTACTGCATTTTATTTCAATTGTTCATTTAATTGTTCACTTGACATTTGGGAATCTGCATTTACTGATATATTTGGCCTACCGTTCTACATTAATAAACTTGTGTGTGTTATTTTAAATGCACCTGAATTTATTTTCTTGCCTCGCCTAAAGGGAGTGATGCGTCCTTTCCTCATCTTTAGGGGGTGCTGCTCAAAGTGTGTGTTATTTAAAGGTGCAATGGTATATTTGCCTCCAAAGTGAGAGTGCAGGTTTTGGGTGTGTCCTTTTAGTGAAAAGCACATTCATTACAGCAGTGTAAGAGCGCGAGATTTTTGAATAAGAAAGTGTTTAGTTGAGCACAAGGATAAGGAGGGTTTGTTTTTTAGATGGGGTGTAATGATTTTACAATTGGGAGAATCATTAGTGGCTCGTGGGTTTTAAAGCAGTATAGCGTGAGGTGGAACTCATTTTTGCACTTAGTTTTAGAAGTTCAGTCAGCACTTAGTTTCGGTATTTTAGGCTGGGTAGGGTGGAGCACTTAGGGGGATTTGTATTTAAATTGAGCACATTAAGGTTTTGTAATGTTTAGGTTGGGAAAGTAAGTGAGGGGAGACAATACATGCAGTAACATCATTTGGTTATAAAGTAAACTTAAACGGAGCAGTCAGTCGAGCTGTTTTTTTGCTTGTTTCAGTGAAACCCCTGATGAAGAGTCTTGAGGCTCGAAATGCATTGGGTGTAATTCATGTAATGAACCTACTTTGGAATATGATTGACCCTATGTGTCGCTGTTGAAAGCCTGGATTGGCAGCAGGAGACATTTGAAGATGTTAATAAAGTATTATCGCGCAATCATGCTGTCTCCGTGATGATTATACAAGCAGGAAGATTAATGATATAAGATTTGGTATTACCATTGGATAATGAAAACAAAATAGATAACCTACGAGGAAGTGGTTTACTGTAAGGGATGATTTCCCGTTTAGCTGTGCGACAGATGGGTGCTCAAAGAAAGTGCCCTTTTGGAAGATTTTTACAAATACCGTGACATGGGACGTCACAGAGTCTGCCTGCATGCACTTTTGGCATACAATTGTCATTGGATATAAAGGATTACTTAAGGGAAGGTGTGCATTCTCAAACCTTCATTAATTGCTTAGTGACGTTAAGACCTACCCAGTGGCCCTGATACCCATACAACCCCTAGACGGACCACGAACAGTAGTGACTGTAGGTGTTTTACAAAACCTTCCCGAAGAACTCATACTAGGAACAGACAACCCCAGTTTTCTGGCATTAGTCCTGAGTAATATCTGAAAAGGGGACCCCCACCTACCACCCAAGTGAATCATCCCTCGTGCCTTCATCACTCAGGAGCCTTGGCAGACAGATAAGAATTTCCGGTTGGCCCAGGTCAACGACCATCCTTACAAAATGCTTGGCAAGAGACCCAGAAACCCGATTCCACAAACCCCCCAGTATACCCCTGCTTCCTAGAGACAAACAGGCTCCTATATAGGCTGGAGTGAACGAATCCCCGCAATTGCTTGGACCACTAATCTTTTGCGACCAGATAATGTTCTTTGCCCACTCACATCTGCTAGCAGGGCACTCGGGGGCTCTAAAGACCACGCAAAGTATCCTTCGACACTTTTATTGGCCAGGCATATATGTACACATTAAGAAGCATTGGCAGGAATGTCCCGCTTGCCAGCGGAAAAAACCCTACAGACCCCCCTTGTACCACTCCAGCCTTTACCACTCATAGGCAAGCCTTTTGAACGGATAGGCATGGACCTGATTGGTCCTCTACCCTAATCCGCAAAGGGATATCAGTATGTGTTAATGCTAGTGGACTACTCCACTCGATTCTCTGAAGCTTTTCCCTTAAGTACCCCCAAAACAGCCAGCATAGCTGATAAGTTGATTGAGTACTTCTCCCGAGTAGGTTTCCCTCGCCAGATCCTTACCAACCAGGGGTCCCCCTTTGTTTCAAAGCTGATGTCCCAAGTATGCCGCATGCTAAATGTAATCCATATCCAAACCTCTGTCTATCACCCCCAAACCAATGGGTTAGTTGAGAGGTATAACAGGACTCCCAAACTAACCCTGAAAAAGATGCTCACAGGCGAAGGGAAGAGCTGGGACCAGCTCCTTCCCCTCGCCCTATTCATCATCCGAGGACAGGTCCAAAGCATTCTAGGCTGTTCCTCTTTCGAGCTGTTATACGGCCGCCAGGCCTGAACCCTATTAGAGATGATGAAAGAGGTCTGGGAAAAAGGTGAGGATGATGCTAGTGAGCTCCTGGACTACACCAAACAACTCAAGGCTAGGATAGGGAAACTAAGAGAATTGGCACATTCCAATCTAGAGATAAATCAAAAGAAGCAGCAATCCTTTTATGATAGGGGGAAGAAATGGATAACCCTACAGGTTAACGACTGGGTCCTCATACTGCAGGCCACGTCCCTCCTTAAAATTTTGTCTGAATGGAAGGGTCCGTATGCAGTGGTAGGAAAAATAGGAAGAACCACTTACAGAATCCAAGTCACCCCTAGGTACCAACAGACTTATCACATTAACCTCTTGAAGAAATGGTTGGGTCGTTACCCCTGACAAACCCACTTTCCCTAACCCCCTGACAAACCCCTGTACCCTAGAACATCTCGTACTGAACGAGGACCTAACTATGGAACAGCGTTCAGGTTTGTTAGACACACTCGAACCCTTCTCTAAGATGTTTTCTGATCTACCAGGGAAAACCACCCTAGTTGAACATTCGATTGAGACCACTCCAGGGCAAGTGGGGAAACAGAGACCTTATAGTATACCAGCCTCCCGAAGAGAAGCAATTTCCTCAGAGATCAGTAAGATGTTGCAAATGGGAGTTATAACACCTTCCCAAAGCAACTGGCCCTCACCCATCGTCCTTGTCACCAAACCAGACGGATCAGTCCGTTTTTGCATCATCTTCAGATCCGTAAACGCCATCTTAAAGTTAGACGCCTACCCCTTACCACGAATAGACAAACTTATAGAAAAGTTAGGTGATGCCACTTATATATCCATTCTCGACCTGACGGAGGGCTATTGGCAGGTCCCTTTACGGAAAAAAGATTGAGAAAAGACCGCCTTTTCCACCCCAGACTAGCTAAGCTAGGTAATAATCCCAGGGTGTTGAGGCGGATCCTGTCCCTCCAACCCTTCACTTTTGAGGTTCGACATAGGAAAGGCACCCAAAACGCCAATGCTGACTTTCTGTCTCATATCTCTTAACTCCCCGATCGGGAAGACTCTAGGGGTGGGGTGTGTCAGGCTCTGTTTCCTGTTGACCCTGATGACAAGGACGAAGAAGGGACTCTGCCTCATTGGCCCAAACCTCTGCTTTCTTTCCAGCCCCCGTATCCCGCCGTTGATGTATTGTACACAGCGGAGGAACCGGATTTCTACTGTTATGGGCCCTTTAAAACCCAACTGCCTGACGCTGACGAGGACCTGAGCCACTCCCCCTGGAAGTGGGAACCATCAACGCCGGAAGAGCGAGTTGTCAAGATTTGAGGAGCCTCTCATTGGACAGGAGTAGAGGACCACGCGAATTGGGGACCGAAGACGGTGTGAAGCAGTCCCGAGGGGAGGAGAATACCAAGCACGGGTCGGTAGTCACAAAGACCAACGCCAGGAGGCCAACGACCCCACGAGTCGCCCAACCGCATTCCAGGAGGAGCGTGGCTCGCACAGGTGTTTTCTCGATTCCTATGGAGCGGGTGGTGGGTAGAAGAAAAGACCATGTCTTTTCTTGGGGAAAATCCTTAACAAGCTTGTCTGGGCATTTGCTTGAGGCCCGCCTATTTTCTTTATTTCTTGGTGACGGTCTCTTCAGCTGCACACTCCTGAGAGCTTGCATGAATGGTAAAAACGTTCCCTCACTCCCTTCCCTACATTAGAAAATGACATAGTACGTGGCACTGAAATTTGTTTCTTTTTTCATTTTTGTCCCTTATGTTCTGGCCTCCTTACCCTGGACATCCCTCGTGGAGAAAATACCAGAGAGAAAAGCACTATTCCCCAAGAAGAGGAAGAACCTTTGTTTTTGAAAGTTGTTATTAACAATAAAAGCGTCTGAAGACTCTACTCAGTCTAGTGATTCCTATAAGCCGCTACAGTCTTACATGCAGCATTGTAGAGCTAAAGTATCTGTTCAGGCTCGCCCACCTCATTCATGTATCTGATGAGTTCAGAATGCAGTTAGGCTTCTGGGGTTCAGCCATCTGGCCATGTGTAGAACCTGAGGATATTGTCTTGTCATGTTTAGGGGCCAAAACATTCACTTACCTGCAATCTTGGAATTTGAAGGCTAGCAGTTCTTCACAATGTAAAGCACTGCAATGCCATTTACTAGCTTCCTGTTAACTAGCCCCACTGGAAACCCTACTCATTTGCTCCTAATTGTGCCACAAACAGGTGTGAAAACAACCCCTGAATAGTGGAATTATAGTATAGAGGTTGTCTAGATACAGGTAGTGCCCCTTGTTCAATAGGAAATTCACAGGATCCCAAACAGAATTTCCACTGGCAGCTAACTAATCAGGACAACCACATGGTGAAATGCTAAAGTTCTTCCCTATGTATATATGTCAACTATAGGTTTAGCCAGTAGAGTTCTCACAAAGTAGGGACAAATTAAAACCATACCAAGCTCTCTTGCTTTTGATGTACTGCTTAAACAGCAGTTGTCCTTTGTATAACACCAAGAACACATCCATGACATGTGTTTTCTAGATCTATATACATGTGGCAAAGTGGTGCAGCACAGGATGAACTTTGACTAGCTGATCAGAATCTGGTTGGTCTCTGGGAAGGACCCGGAAGTTATCATTGAAATGCTGCAAGTGCAACAGAAGCAAACAATGATCTAAAATACCGTATACCACACTTGGTCACAAGAACAGTAAGAGGACACTGTTGGCTTGTAAATGTAAATTGATACTTGTATAGCGCACTACTCACCCGCAAGGGTCTCAAGGCGCTTGTACGAATACCACTGTGGAACCCATCCTGGCTTTCCCTGTGAGGTGTCCAATTACTGGGCACCCCCAAGGTGGAGGCCAGGCATCCTTAGCATTGTGGGGGCCATTGTGGAGATTAAGCAAGCTATCGCCCAGAGTTGCACTCCATGATTGGAATAGGCACCGAGGCAAGAATTGTCAGGTCCGTGGAATTTTGAGCCCAAGACCCACCGAGGCAGGGAATTGAACCCTGGTCCCGGGCCAGACCTCTGCATCAGGGTCTGCCGCTCTAACCATTGAGCCACACTTCTTGCCCATAAGGAGAGTAATACCCATTGGTTCAAGTCCAACAGTGCACTCTTGAATTGGGCTGAAGCCTGTCCTGATGCTGCATCAAATGCTGTTTACCATAGGGGCTTGTTTGAAAAAAGACATCTTGCAGAGAAATCCAACCTCTACAAAGAAATGTAAAAAAATCAATTGGAGTTAAATTACCTGTGTCCACAGAACAACTAGCAACTTCAAGGAAAAGTAGCTAGAACAGGTGAGACACCATCCGAAGCAACCCACATCACCTCCTCATCCATCCATGCTCCAGAAGGCACAAGTCTAACAGATTGTGAGTATGTTCAAGGTGCCATGTCATGTGGATCTTCCACTTCCTGCTTAAAAGTTAAACACCCTGACTTTGCGACAATCAATCTGTTGTCATTAACAGAAAAATCAGATTCCTCTGACAGAAAAATCCTTGCCAGAATCCCTTCCAACCTCAATATTTGAAGTGGTGCCAGTCTCTGAATCATGCATCGGCTCCCTTTCTGAACTGTGTTCCAGAATCTGCTCCAATGCTGCAGCTACAGCCACACAGTGTAAAGCCATATCTGAAAGTTGAGAGCAAATAAATGAAAAGGAAATGTCAGGAAAACACCATATTGAAAAACTACTGTAGTGAAGCATTGAACAAAAAACAATAAGGCTTATCTAGCAGTGGTAGTGTCAAAATTGGAATCACAGCGCACAACGAAAAGCACACAGTTGAAATAATATAGAAATAGAAATAAACTCTCCACTGAAGAAGCTATGAAACATTTATTTTCCATTTTATAAGACATCACAATTGAAAAACAGCGAGCAATAATGCACATGGTGAGAGAAATAGCACATAGAACTCAATATGACATTACGACAAACAATGTGGCAGTCAGCGGGCAAGCAGCACTCCTCAGGGAACAATCGTATACACACTGTATGCTTCCCAGGTGCCACACATCCAACTATATGGGCATGGGATCCCAGACAGTGTGTCACCCCCCGCCGACGTCTGTGCCGTCACTGTCCATTGAGGTCACTACAGAGCTGGGATTTAAGAGAGTGTCGCACAGGACCCTCCAGTCAGATAGGCCATCATTCACCTTATCGTCCCCTCTGTTGAGTTTCATGTGCATCTCTTCCGCCAAAGTCCATTCCAACAGATCTTTGTACCAATGTGTGATCTTGGATGCCTTTTGTCCCATCCATGTGATGCAACCCTACGTCTAGCTAAGACCAACACCAGCTGTAAAAAGTTATATGGGATCTTCCTACTCTTTGAGCGCTTACCATTACCTAGGAGGCAACACTGAGGGAAACCAGCCATATTCAAATGTGTGGTCCTTGTTATGTGTACAACCACGTTCCCCCAGAATTCTTTTACCAAACGGCACTCCCATGCTAAATGTAGAAAGCCAGCCCCACTATAGCCACAGCAAGGGCAACTATTTGGGTGGATAGGGGTAATGGGAGGCATGTCTCTGGGAATTAGGTAAGTCCTGTGAAGGAAGTTGTAGTGCACCAGCTTAAAGCGGGCATTTCCAAGAGACTGTGTGGGTTAGTTTGCTGATTCATATCCAGTCCCCGTCATCCAACGGGGTGTCCAAATCCAGGTCCCAGTCTATGGGGTCCGTGGTGGCGTCCCTTCTGCGTCTGCTCGCATGGCCCTGTACAACAGTCCAATCAAGTGCCTAGCTGAACCACAGGTAAGTAGGATTCCAAGTGTTCATGAAGGAATGGGTACTGCAGGGTAAGTTGGCCAGGCCCCCCCTGGCTATTTCGGCAAGTCCAGCATGATGCAAGAATTGACCAGGTTTGAGTGTGAACTCATAGCGAGCCTCCTCAAAGGAAATGAGGTCTTTCCAAAGTATAAGTCACATAGATAAGCACATCCTCCCTCCTGCCATGGCTGATCGCGTCTGCTCGCATGGCCCTGTACAACAGTCCAATCAAGTGCCTAGCTGAACCACAGGTAAGTAGGATTCCAAGTGTTCATGAAGGAATGGGTACTGCAGGGTAAATTGGCCAGGCCCCCCCCTGGCTATTTCGGCAAGTCCAGCATGATGCAAGAATTGACCAGGTTTGAGCGTGAACTCATAGCGAGCCTCCTCAAAGGAGATGAGGTCTTTCCAAAGTATAAGTCACATAGATAAGCACATCCTCCCTCCTGCCATGGCTGATCGCGTCTGCTCGCATGGCCCTGTACAACAGTCCAATCAAGTGCCTAGCTGAACCACAGGTAAGTAGGATTCCAAGTGTTCATGAAGGAATGGGTACTGCAGGGTAAATTGGCCAGGCCCCCTCTGACTATTTCGGCAAGTCCAGCATGATGCAAGAATTGACCAGGTTTGAGCGTGAACTCATAGCGTGCCTCCTCAAAGGAGATGAGGTCTTTCCAAAGTATAAGTCACATAGATAAGCACATCCTCCCTCCTGCCATGGCTGATCGCGTCTGCTCACATGGCCCTGTACAACAGTCCAATCAAGTGCCTAGCTGAACCACAGGTAAGTAGGATTCCAAGTGTTCTTGAAGGAATGGGTACTGCAGGGTAAATTGGCCAGGCCCCCCCTGGCTATTTCGACAAGTCCAGCATGATGCAAGAATTGACCAGGTTTGAGCGTGAACTCATAGCGAGCCTCCTCAAAGGAGATGAGGTCTTCCCAAAGTATAAGTCACATAGATAAGCACATCCTCCCTCCTGCCATGGCTGAAAGACATATTTTCCATTATCAGTCTAACTAGTTTCAGTGTCCAGACTGAGAGTTCTCTGTGCAATGGGGCCCGTTTCAGAACAGCTTGCAGAAAACAATGCCAAATTAGTATCATTTGTTGGACTATGTATGGGAGGTCCTTCGGGACCCTGGCGCCCTCCATCAGCAGCTCCGGTGGAAGTTCCACCACTACTCTACCAACCAGGAAGCGTTTCTCCCAGGTCGAGCGAAAGAACCGCTGGTTGAAAGTGTGCAGCATAGTAGTACAGGTCAAGGTGCAGCATAGTTAAATTTAACAAAATCATGCAGTTTGACCTTTTCTACCAAATGTTCAACCTACAAAAAAGCAACAACCAATAACAATACATTATAAAATAACTTACAATAAATGACAGAGAACTCTAATGAAACACACAATACTAATACAGCCAAAAGACTCCCACCTCCAAATCCAACTCATCCCCAAAATGCAAATTACCACTGCCAAAATGTACAATATGAATTTATATAAATATATAAATAATTATATAAATAAGGAGTCAGAGAACTCTGGGTAGTTCCCAAGTTTATGAAGAGATCAGCTCCTGTATACAGCACCCTATAACACCCATTCAATACAGCACCCTATAAACCCCTTTCTAGCTCAGTGTGGATGGCACTGTGCTTACAAACTTTGCTGGAAAAACAGACATTTGAGCTGAGCAGATTCAGATTATCACTGGTGTTCCCTGCTTCCTTGTTTGCAAAATGTGTGCTGCACTCTAAGCCTGAAAGGGTATTGTTTTGATATGTATTTATATGTATATTGGCACTTACAAACATAAAAACAATATGGACAATAGGAATGTCAGTAAAAGGAGAAACATTCTAGACATACAAGCTAAACTGCAGTAACTATTTCAAAAACGGAGCCAATCTTCACATTCACACAAAATGTTAATACAGTTGGCACATATGCAACTTTTTCTCAGTGTGCTCTTCCAGAGAGGCACAAAATTGGATAAGCCACATGTTTCTAAAAACATTTATAACAGTGAAAGGCCAAGTGAGAAACCCACACAGCCTTAAACCTCAACTCCAGACCTCTCAAACTATAATCCATCATGAGGACCTGAGGCAACTCAGTTTACAGTATCCACTATGCAGGGGTCACATGTCATACGGAACAGTGCTGAAATATGTCATCCGGAAAAAGCAAAACATTTTCAGGAATGCAGGATAACAAAGCATTAAATGTTTAGCCCCTTCATGACCACCACCAACAACCTGACTGTAGGAAAGTGCCCCTTTTTCCATGGATACACCCCACTTTTTGCTTGACATTTGATGCACTTTGATTTGATGAACCCTGGGTCCCTGCCAATCAGCTTCAAAGGGCCTGCATTCTTTTTTCCAAAACTGTACCTCAGTACCTACAATTGGCACATCATCTCTGGCCACAGGTCAGCCCCTTGTGAAAGGTACCAAGGGTACCAAGGGCACTGTGAACAGGGAAGGTCTCTAAGGGCTGCAGCACCTATTGTGTCACCTTTGGAGACCCTGCACCTTAACATCCACACACTGCCATTGCAGGCTGCATGTTTTGGTGCAGAGAAAAGTGAAAAGTCGACATGGCACACAGCCCTTTGTACTTGGAAAAATTGTCAAAAAAATGTACATAGTGCACTTCCTGTAAAAAAAAATTGTTTTATTACAATCCTTCTTCAAGTGTTAAACCTGTTGTCATGTGTTATGCTGTGACGTATCCTGTCTGTTACACATCCATATAATTTTCAAAAAAACAATACAATAATTATTGTATGGCACAACATGCACTGCATGTGAATCTATCAAATCAAACATTCACAAATGTCATCAAGTTCCTTACTGTATACCTTTAATAATCATTCATAGCAATGTCTTACAACAGAATGTAGATTGACATGAATGCTGCCATTTTACATAATCAATTACATCTCCAAGGATTATTTTCTTCATTCATTTAACGCCCAATGTATTTTGGAATACAATGATTCCTTCTTAAGGGGCAACTGAAAACAAAGTAAAAAAAAAGACAGGATAAAAATTATCCAAAATTCAACATACTTTGGTATGATCAACTGTGTGATTTACATCTAAATTGTGATTTTAAAAAAACTGTTTAGAGTGTCCTTAAATCCCCTTAGAGCACACACCCGAAGAGTGTATAGTGTCAGCGAAAATACTCCTCACCCGTCCGTGACGCTTAATAAATTAAAGTCGTTATGCACAGATAAGTCTGCACTCCAATCGTGATATCCGAAATTTTATATAATCCATGCTGCGAATGATCTTAATAGCACTCACATTGCAAAAAGGTCAGCGAAACTCAACCGAAGAAGATACACCCTGAGATCCTAAACCCTTCTTCATTAATTGATCACCTTAATACTGCCACGTTAAAAAATAAAATAAAAAAAAGAACTGTCAGTTGTCTATTTATAATCCAATGAGTTCAATACTCATGTCAGTTGTCATAATCCAACATACCTTAGAATATCGAAACAGACATGGTCACCCATAGAAACCAGCTGTCACGCTCCACGTTACTTCAGTTCTACAACGGGATTAACAAACATTCAGAACCGATCTACATTCAATAGTACCATTCAAGCAATACAAAATGTAAAGTTCTTTACTCTCTTCATCCTAAACAAGATTGTAACGTCGCTACCACGCCATTAGGTGTGTGTTACCCATTGCGCTTCCTACCTATTCAAAAGCTTACATGCTACTTATGTATGATTACGGTCCGTAATGCCAGTGTTATAGAACTAGGACTCCATGGGCAAATATCAAATAGATGTAGGATACTTGGTTCCGCCATAGTATCAAAGTCCAGCAGCTAGTTAGCCTTATCGTATTTCACCAGACAATACTATTTGATCAAAAAAGACCTTCTCATGATCACCCATCCAAAATAAACCAAGTGAATAAATTCAATTATTTCTGAATCTCCAATCCCCCTATCAAATGAGAGTATAAAACAAGTCATACATAGTTGCCCTAAACCAATTAGGGAGAACTTGCAAAAGTCAAAGTGTTAGTGATCTGCAAGTATGATAAAAGTGAATCTTGAACACAATACGATGTGTGAAAAGCTAGTTGATCGTATTTTGCATTAACAAACAACAATTATAACGTAGGAACATTACTCTAAAAAAATCATCATGGAACTATAGCACGTGTCAAAGACGCCTGTTTGCCACAAACTCACCGTTCTCAATTCACCCCAAATGCTGATGAATTTGGAAACATTGGGGTGTTTTTTGATATAGCCTTTGGCAGTGGTTGTGGTACCTAATGACAAAAATTTTAATGTCTCTGTTATCTCTCGTGTTGTGGCTGTAACATTAATTTTGTGTCATTATTTGTTTTTATGTTTCACATCTGTGGTCTAGATGGAATGTTTTTAATTGTGTTTTATAATTTTAATAAAGTCAGCATATCAATGCATCAACTGTAAGTCTCTGTGCCATCACGTACACTATTGGTGTTTACAGTGTTACCCTAGAATGAATGTGGAATAGTGGATTTATGAGTGGCGGTGGTGCCTGTGCAGGAATTTCGTGGAAGTTGGAATTGCTATTAGTACTCCCAGAGGACATTTTACTTAGAATTTCAACAAATATAATGACATTCTAGTTTTCCTTGTTTACTTAATGTTTCGGAACCTACATTTCTTTTGTTTATAATGTGACTCAGACCTTTTGCCATACTCTGGTGTGTATTTGTTGTTCCCTGCCTGCATGGCTCCTATCCCATGAAGTATAAATAACTGTTATATGTCTCATAATATGTGTGAAAGATGCTTATAAAAAAACAACTCAATTCTATTTTGTTATTCAAGCCTCTTGGTGTAAAGTTGTTAAAATGCTTTATCCAGCATGTTTTTTTTAAAGTTAATTTTCTGGAGTTATTGAAGCCTGTAATCATTTTCACAACCTTCCCAATTTGAAACTTTAATTGTGCCAAGTTATGGTTGTGTTCAGTCCAATGAGAAGCTGAGTTAGAATTGGGATTTTTTATCCCTTATTAGACTCTTGTGTTCTGTGATGAGAATTTTGATTTTTCTCTTGGTTTTTCCTATGTACATAAGTCCACAGGGACATTTGATGAAATAAATTACATTGCTTGTGTTGCAATCAGATGAATGCTGTAGTTTTGTGATTTGTCCCGTTAGTGGATGTCCTATGGGCTTACCTGTTATTACATTGTTACAATGAAGGCAACCAAAGCATTTTTTGTCCCGGTCCATTTCTCAGTGGTGATTTTCTTCTGAGTTAAGAACAGGTCCTTTAGGTTTTTTGGCCTAGTGTACACAAATGTCCCAACTTGTAGTGTTCAAACCAGTTCTGGCACGTTGGAGAGATTCTCGACTTTGGTTCTTGAGAGTTCTGGTCTGTTTGATGTAAGGGCGACCCCTTCTGGTAGCCACGGTGCTGCTGACAAGGAAAAATGCTAAAGCAGACCGTGCCTTCCAAAAGGAGTTCCAAGAGGAATAACACCCGTAGGGAAAAACCTCTGATGGAAGTCGGACTCCAGGAATGAAAAGGAACGAAAGAAGCTACCAGTAAGGAGCAAACAGAAGGCAAGGAATCCAGTTGGGATTAGAAGACTATTATCAGGAACAAGGAACACCAGCAGAAATCACAGATACACCAGGCAGGTGCACAGGTTACCAACAGGAGTAAGGACACACCAGCAGGAGCAAAGAGTGTCGCAACACAAGGAATTGAGGGATACAGCCTTTTAGATACCCATGAATAGGAAGTGACCAAACAGGAAAAGGAAGTGACCTAACAGTAACAGGAAGTGACCAAAGAGGAAGTAAGTAACCACCGTCTTAAATAAGGAAAAGGATAGTGGACAGAATAGGAAGGTAGCTGTCTGGAATTGGTAGAGCAGATTCTTCCCGAGGCCTTCTGGGAAGAAGACAAAGAATCATGGGAAGGCAAGATGGGCCCAAGAAGAAATGAAGAAAAAAATATATATCTTGTGAAAGGAAGGTAAGAATAAAGTGCCCGAACATGTGAAATTAGGAAGCCGCAGTTCCTACCCGAAGCTGCGGAATTCCTGTCATGCAAATTGTCAGATAACGGGCCACCGCGTAGGTATGCGGCATGCCTGACACAGAAAGTGAGCAGGCACCACAGGACGCACCCGCTATGCCAAAACGGCAACAGCGGGCCACCGCGCAGCACCACCAGGTGCCTGAAGAAAAAAGGGCGGTGTGGTTGGCTGTATTGCGGCCTACAAGGAAGAACCGGGCAGCACACCTAGCTGAATCATGGTCCACGGTGAAACAGAAGGTCCCCCTCCCGAAGTTTGTTAGAGAAAAGCCCAAAAAAATGGCTCACAAGTACAGGGGCATGGACTGAGTCAGCATCCTCCCAGGAGCTATCACTGGGAGGATAGCCTTTCCAATGGATAAGGAAATGCAGGGAGTTTCTAAAAAAACTGGAGTCACAGATCTCCTGGACCTCGTATTCTGGAACACAGTCGACCAAAACAGGAGGTGGGCAAGAAAAAACCCTTGTCTACGGATCCAAAATGTAGGGTTTCAGCTGTGAAGTATGAAAAACAGGGTGTATCTTCCATGCACGTGGTAGTTGTAGGCGGAAAGACAAAGGGTTCATCACTTGAGTGATTTTGAATGGTCCATAAAAGCATGGTTTGAGTTTGCTATGTGACAAGTGATGAGGCAAGAACTTTGAGTAAAGCCAAACTTTACTACCAGCCTGGTATGATGGAGACTGACATCAGAGAAAAATCCTAATTTTAAGACTTTCGGTATTCACAGAAGGCATTTAGGAGTCCTAAAGTTAGGAGTCCTAAACTTAGGACTACTAAATTGAGAAAAATCCTAATTTTAAGATTTTCGGTATTCACAGAAGGCATTTAGGAGTCCTAAAGTTAGGAGTCCTAACTATACTACTACTAAACTGAGAAAAATCCTAATTTTAAGACTTTCGGTATTCACGGAAGGCATTTAGGAGTCCTAAAGTTAGGACTCCTAACTTCTGTGAATACCGAAATGAGTAAGTGCCTTCTGTGAATACCAAAATGAGTAAGTGCCTTCTGTGAATACCAAAATGGTAGTAAGTTTAGGATTTTGTCTTAAGTTAGTTCTGTGAATCGGGCCCTTGATCTCCTGCATGAAGATTTTTCCAAGTTCTTTGGCAGTAGGTAACTTCCTTAAAGCAGTGAAATGTGCCATCTTGGAAAAGGAGTCTACTGCCACCATAATAACTTGGTTACCTGCAGAAGGAGGCAGAGAGGATATGAAATAAGTGGATATGGCATGCCATGGAGCCGGTGGAACAGGTAGGGATGAAGTAACCCCACTTATTTAGTGTGAAGTGTCTTGGCCTGGGCACAGAAAGAACAGGAGGATGCATAGGTCTCAGTATCCTTTCTTACTGACGGCCACCAAAAAGAACACAGCAATAATTCAAGAGTATTTTTAATACCACGATGACCAGCAACAGGAGAATCATGACACATATGCAGGGCTTCTAGTTGTACCTTTTGCGTTGGGAGGAATAATGACCTTTCATGATAGTAGTATTGACCACGTTGTGTGATCTGACCATTTAGCTTCTTCCATTCTTCTTGGTTTAGGGAAGTATACTCTAATTGGACTCTGTCTAGGAATTATTAAACTGCGCCAATGATCCATTGTGGCTCAATTATGTTTTGTTGTGGGAGTACTGGAATTTCTGGATAACAACGAGATAAGGCATCTGCCAGGCTGTTCTGAGACCAAGATATATAGGTAATGATCAAAATTGTATTGGCTAAAAAAGGTAGCCCACTGGGCCTGGCGGCTGTTCTGACACTGGAGGCTGCGAAGGCATTGTAGATTCCTGTGATCCATTCTGATTTCAAACGGTTCCCTGGTACACATTGAGAACTGTCTCCATTCACGACAAGCTAACCTCATGGCCAAAAGCTCTCGCTCAAGAACAGAGTAGTTCCTCTCGGAATCTGACAGGATATGAGACAAGTAAAAAACTGGATGTCCAGCCCGTCGTCTTGTTGTAGAAGCACTGCACCTATTGCTCTGCCTGAAGCGTCTGTTTCTAAAACAAACTTCCTTGTTGTATCTGGATGATGTAAAACAGGAGCTTGAGCAAATGCCTGCTTTAGTGACAGAAAGGCCCTTCTGCTGCTTCAGTCCATTTGAATCCTTGTCGGAGATTTTCTTTCTTGAAGGTTTGAGGGATGTAACTTGTAAGGTGAGCAAAATTATCGATGAATTGACCATAAAAGTATGTCAGGCCTAAGAAACATTGGGTTTCTTGGATTGCTGAAGGCAAAGGCCAACCTAGAATAGCTTGTACTTTTTGTGGATCCATGACAATACCCGTCTTGTTGATCTAGTAACCTAAATATTCAATTTCAGTTTTGTCGAACTCACACTTTTCAGGCTTACAGAAAAGGCTGTTTTGACGTAGTCTTTCCAGGACTTGGGCAACGTGTGCAAAATGTAACTCAGGAGCAGCAGAATACACCAAGAAGTTGTCTAGATATATTACAATGATTTGATTTCAGAGGTCGGAGAATACGTTATCCATGAATCGTTGAAAGATAGATGGAGCATTGGTTAATCCAAAGGGCATAACTCAATATTCTACATGGTCCAAGGGTGTTCTGAAAGTGGTTTTCCCCTCATCGCCTTCTTTGACTTGAAGGAGATGGTAGGCACCACTAAGGTCTAGCTTGGTAAAGACTTGTGCTCCTCTAACAGACTCCCAAGAAATCTTTAATCAAGGGTAAAGTATAACAATCTTTGATAGTGATCTTGTTGAGACCTCTGAAGTCTATGCAAGGCAGAAGGTCCTTTGTCTTTTTCGATATGAAGAAAAGAGGTGCCCCAGCAGGTGACGAGGACAGGGAGATCAAACCACTTTGAATATTTTCTTTAAGATATTGTCTAAGGGTTTCCTTCTCTGGCTCAGTAAGAGAGCACACTCTTCCAAAAGGTACTTTCGCTCAGGGTTCTAGAGGGATAGCACAATAAAACTCTGTGTCAGGGGGCAGTGTCTATTTATTGGGTTTATGAAACACATCTGAATACCCTTTGTAGTGACTAGGAACACCTTGGACTGTGTTAACAGAGATACACGCTTCCTGGTTTACTATATATATTTCTTTTAGGGACCAGTATTCCTCAGTAGGATAACAGTCAATCAATCAATCAATCAAGGAATTTGTATCGCGCACTACTCACCCGGAAGGGTCTCAAGGCGCTTGGTGATGACTTCGGTGGCCTCAGAGCGGAACGGAGGGAGGCGTACTCTCTGTGTTCTGCCGGAGAGGTATGAGATGATCCATTCCAGAGCAATCCCCTGGATGCCGGTGTCGTTGAGGCGTTGGACTAGGGTGCGGTGGCAGACAGTGTCAAATGCTGCGGAGAGGTCAAGGAGGATGAGTGCCGCTGTTTCACCTTTGTCGAGCAGGGCTCGGATGTCGTCGGTGGCTGCGATGAGGGCGGTCTCGGTGCTGTGGTTGGCTCTGAATCCGGATTGCGATGGGTCGAGGGATCCGTTCGTCTCGAGGAAGGCGGCCAGCTGCTTGTTGACGACCTTCTCGATGACTTTGGCAGGGAATGGAAGGAGCGAGATAGGGCGGAAGTTCTTGAGGTCGGTCGGGTCCGCAGTTGGTTTCTTCAGTAGTGCGCTGAGCTCGGCGTGCTTCCAGCTCTCCAGGAAGGTGGCTGTGTCGAAGGAGGCGTTGATGATGTCTCGGAGGTGGGGTGCGATGGTAGAGGCGGCCTTGTTGAAGACATGGTGGGGGCATGGGTCGGTCGGAGATCCGGAGTGGATGGTGTTCATCATGCGTGTCGTGTCTTCGAGGGTCACTTTGGTCCATGTCTGGAGGATAGCGGCGGGGTGCGTAGGTTCGGTCGATGGGTGCGGGGGTGGAGCGCCGAAACTGTTGTGGATGTCGGCGATCTTGCGGTGGAAGTACGAGGCGAGGGAGTCGCAGAGGTCCTGCGAGGGAGTGATGTCGTTGTTGCCGGTGCTGGGGTTGGAGAACTCCTTGACGATGTTGAAGAGCTCCTTGCTGTCATGGGGGTTCTTGTCCAGTTGTTCCTTCAAAGATTTCTTCTTGGTGGTGCGGATGAGCTGGTGATGTCTGCGGGTGGCGAGTTTGAGGGCGGTCATGTTGTCGGTGGTCTTGTCGAGGAGCCAGGCCTTCTCGAGGGTGCGGCAGGCCTTCTTGGAGTCCTTGAGTTCGTCGGTGAACCAGGGGGCCTTCTTGCTTCTGGGCCTGGTGAGTGGGTTCTTCAGTGGGGCGAGGTCGTTGGCACAGGAGGTCAGCCATTGCGTGAGGTCGAGGGCTGCTGTGTTAGGGTCCGTTGTCCTGACCGGTGGGTTCTGGCTGAGGGAGGTGGTGAGCTGGTCGACGGTGATCTTGCTCCAGTTTCTGTGGGGGACCTGCTTCGGGTGGTGCTGGACCGTGTTCTTCTTGAAGCTGAAGTGGACGCAGCTGTGGTCAGTCCAGTGGAGTCCGGTGCAGTGGCTGAAGGTGATGTGCTTGCTGGATGAGAAGAGGGGGTCGAGCGTGTGGCCGGCGTAGTGGGTGGGGGTGTTGACCAGTCTCCCAGTTGATGTAAGGATTGTGTCTGACCAGCCAGGGTATTCCTAAAGTCATAATATGATTTGGTGAGCTATCACGTCAAATGATAAATACTCTTGGTGTCTTTCAAAAGTCAATTGTAATGACGATGTAATTTCTTTGACCAGTCCAGAAACAAGAGGAGTGCTGTCAACTGTATGTACTTGCTCTGGAGTCTCCTTCAGAATATGGCATATTTGTCTCTCTGTAGCCCATCTTACATCCAAATAGATATCACTGGCTCCACAATCTAACAATGCCAATACACTTTCTTTAGTGCCATCAGACAAACGCAAGAACATCGGTAGAAGAAAAAGAGAATTCCAGGTCTCTTTTGATGTGGAGATTGAAGGTATTCCAGACCATCCTGTCCTCTCCCTTCTTACAGAGGACGTGATCTTGCATTTTCCAACTGCCTCAGTGGATGGGTAGGACAAGTGCGAACCATATGACCAGAAGTACCCCAGATAGGCACAGTCCCTGTTTTCTCCAGTATTCTTGTTTGGCCACGGACAGCGGTCCTCTGGTCAGAATTATTTGCATTGGTTCTTCTCCTGATGAAAGGAGTGTTTCAGATACAGGAACATCCGTTCTATGAGCACTAGGTCTTGTTGTTCCTTTATGTGGATGGGCACATGATTTTAGTCTTTCCGATCGGCGTTCATTGAGAGGATGTTCAATACATTTTTTTTATCATCTGTTTTTATTGGGTTTTTAAAAAAAAAAAAAAAAAACACAGTTACAGAAATTCGGCTTACTTGCATATGAGTTCCTTTGTCATAACAGCTTTATATATTACACGTGACAGGGACATAGTTGGGTTACAGAATGGGAACTCTACTCAGTTGCTCAGAACCTCTGGTAAAGTGTAGGTTTTAAGCTTTGCCGTGTACAGCCCACTATTCCTCTACATGAGCATGTCAGGAAGTCTCATTGAGTCCCTCAGCCTAATCCATATCTACTTCCAATAAACCATGATGAAACAAAACATTTAAATCCTCAACCACCTCGGAATTAGACCAGCTCCATTATCCATCTCCCTATCTCCGCCCCCCGCCCGCTCCCCTTCTCCCATGGTATTTTGCAGTGGCTAAGCTATGGCACGTAATCTTGTGTCTAGGTGCGTATTCTCACATCACCCAGTCTAGGTGTAAGTCATGCGTAGAACACTACGGGGTCATTCCAACGGCCCTCCCGTCGCCCGCCCTGAAGTCGACCCCCTACCTGCCAGCTCGTCCCCCCCTTCCACCTCCTCTACATGTCTGATCGTTCAGAGCAACTCCTCCCACTGCGCGGCTATGGGCGTCTTCCTCAACCCTAACGTCTCCTCCCGTCTGATGGCAGTCCCCTCCGCTCCAGCCCATGCAGCAAGCGAGTGCCGCCATGCCTGCGGGTGAGGCGGGTCCTGCGCCTTCCACCTCCTAGTTATTAGGCGCTTTGCGACCGCAAGCCCCAAATCCAAGAACCGAGACATCACCTTGGTTGTCTGTGTCCTGCGGAAGTGATGCAGCAGGTAGACCGCCCAGTCAAAAGATATGTCACGTGCTGTTATAGTGCGCAGTGAGTCGTGAATTGTACGCCAGTAGGAGTATAGTTTGCAACAACCCCACAACATATGTATGAGATCAGCCCCCAACTCAGCGCACCTAGGGCACCTCGCGTCCGTGCAACGGAAATAGCTATTAAGGGCCGCGGGGTAAGATATGCCCTATGTATAACGAACAGCTGTATCTGTCGGAGGCGCATATTTCTAGGTATGCGCACTGGGCCTTTCAGTATGCGTTCCCACTCTTTATCTGCCAGTTGTCTCCCCAGATCTGCTTCCCATTTGTGTCTGAGCGGCTCTAGAGTAATCGCCGTGTGTGTCCGCAACGATGCTGCAAACCAGCGAATCAGATGTCGGCCCCTTCCCGTGACGTGCAAATACTGTATGGTGAGGTGCTGGCCGGGCTCCACAGTCATATCTCCCCACCTAGCAACCAAAGTCTGAACTAATGAGTGATAAGTCAGGAATTGTCCCGGTGGTAGTCCCCCCTCTTCCACCAGCAAGTCACACGAAAGTAGCACTCCGTCCCGGTACAGATCTCCTAGGGTCTGAATATCTGCCTCTCGCCATTGTGTAAGCACGAGGGAGGTAAGCGGTCCAGTCCCGCTGGGGGCGCCTTCTAACGGCAGCGCCGGCGCATATGGGAGCACACGTCGGGTAAGGAAGAGGCTCCTGCGGAAGCAGCGATACGCCACAGCAAGGAGGAGCGGGGCTGGCATTGCACTCCTGGAGGCCGGATGAAAAGCACTAGTAGCCGCTCCAGCGAATACGGTGGCAAGACGGTCGCGGTGTCCTCGCGACCCCTATCCGCCAACCAACGAGCTATCCACTGCAGTTGGGCCGCTAAATAATAATGCTCAAAACAGGCTACGGCCAAGCCTCCCTGGTCTGTAGGGAGGTAGAGTTTCTTGAGCGACATCCTGTGTCGGCTAGCTCCCCAGATGAAGTCCCTAAGAAGTCGTGACAACTTAGTGAAGAAGGCTGCTGGGACATAGAGGGGTAGGTTAGCAAAGTGATATAGAAGCCGCGTGAGGATCACCATTTTGGACAGCGCCACTCTACCCATGACCGTTAGCGGCAACGCGTTCCAGAAGCGTATCTGGGATTTAATGGCCGTGAAGGCCTTACCCAGATTGCCATCTAAGAGGTCCGTCGGTTGACGGTAAATGCGAAGTCCCAAATACCGGAAGGTGTCTCCCCTCCACTGCACTCTAGTGCCATTTAAGATGTATCTGGGATCCTGACGCCCTTCGCCGAACGCGTAGAGGCAAGATTTACTTAGGTTCACTCGAAGTCCCGAAAGGGCAGTAAAGTCACGTAGAATATGGGCTAGTTGAGGTGGTATGTCTTCGACGTCTCTTACGTACACCAACAGGTCATCGGCATAGAGTGATACCTGGTGAACTGCGTCCCCCAGTTGTATGCCCGCCCCCATTCGTTCTCGTATAGTCGCTGCCAGGGGCTCCATCACCAAGGCGAACAGGAGCGGCGATAGTGGACATCCCTGTCGGGTTCCCCTACCGATCGGTATGGCGTCAGAAATGTACGGACCCAGTCGCACCCGCACCGTAGGGTCCTTATAGAGGAGACCCACCATTTGCAGAAACCCCAAGCCAAGCTCGTATCGCAACAGCAGCGCCGAGAGATATCGCCATTCCAGGCAATCAAATGCCTTTTCCAAATCTAATATGAGGCAGCCCGCCCTAGGCCACTCCTGTGCACTATCCGACGCCACCCTGAAAAATCTCCTCAGGTTCAAGGACGTGCTGCGTTTTGACACAAACCCATTCTGGTCTTCGTGGACTAGGTGTGAAACCACCGGGGCCAATCGCTCTGCCAACACCTTGGCTAGGATTTTACAGTCGGTGTTAAGAAGCGCTAGTGGGCGGTACGAGCCGAGGTCCGTTGAGTCTCGATTCGGCTTGGGTAGAGACACCAAATAAGCTTCACGCATTGAGGGAGGCAGCGCGCCCTCCTCAACCGCCGCCCTATATACCCTATGGAGGTGCGGCACCAAGTGCTCCCGGTAGGCTTTATAGAACTCCGTAGGTAGCCCATCTGGGCCCGGAGTTTTCCCAGACGCCATGGAGGATATGGCCTCCCCTATATTCTCCAACGTAAGAGGACAATTAAGGGCCTCCACATATTCTGCCGTGACTGTTGGTAGCTGCGCCTGCCCGATAAACCGCTCTAGATCGTCTCCCGAACAACAACCCCACGCTCGATACAACTGTGTATAGTGATCTACGAAGACTTTGTGAATCTCCCGTTGGGTACACCGGAGGTCTCCCTCTGGCGTGCGTATCGCTGCGATCGGGGCTCGGGTGGCCTCTTGCTTTAAGAGCCAGGCAAGCAGCCGGCCCGCCCTGTAAGCCGAGGCGTGCGTGCGAGCTGTGTGCGCCGCATAATTCAGACACCGCAGGCGCTCCAGGAGTGCCGTGTGAGTCGCGCGCAGATCTGCTAGTTGTTGTGCTCGTTCACCGCCCCCCTCGCGCTCATGCTGTAGCAGCCGGGATTCAATACGAGTAAGCAACCCCGCTAGCTGTCTCCGCATATTCCACGTGACCCCCAAGCAGTGACCTCGGATCACTACTTTAAGCGCATCCCATTCCATCCTTGCATCGATCGCCGTGCCCTCATTCAGTTCGTAATAGGAGAGGAGAGCATTCTCCACCGAGGAGCGAAATTCCGGATCTTCTAGCGCGCCACGTGGGTATGGGAGGACGATCCGCCTCCCAGCTAAGTTGGAGCCGCAGGGGGTAATGATCAGAGTGCGTGCGCCCCAAATATTCTGTGTTCGCCACTAGCGGCAGCAGCGCCGGAGATCCCACTATCCTATCCAGTCGCACGTGAAGATCATGCGTCTTGGAGTAATATGAGTAAATACGATCTACGGGACACAGGGCCCGCCAGATATCAAGCACCCCCCACTGCGAGAGCCAATCAGCCAATGCGCGTGCCGTGGACGCAGCGGACGTCGCGCGAAGCAGAGGGAATGACCTGTCAAGGTGCACATCGAGTTAAAGTCCCCTCCAATCAGCCAAGGGAGCCCAGCATAAGGAGTCAGCGCCAGCGATAGTTGTGTAAGAAAGGGTATTTGGTCGACATTTGGAGCATAGATCGAGGCCAGAAGTATAGGTTGGCCGTTCAGCTTTCCCCGTACCAGTGTGTACCTACC
This sequence comes from Triturus cristatus, assembly GCF_964204655.1. Classification (NCBI taxonomy): domain Eukaryota; kingdom Metazoa; phylum Chordata; class Amphibia; order Caudata; family Salamandridae; genus Triturus; species Triturus cristatus. Next base: position 1,239,598,347 of record NC_140589.1, read on the forward strand.
TGCAGCGTCCACAGACACGTCCTCACCTACGAACGGAACACCCGCTCTGACCCACACGAGGGTGCCCCTAGCGTTTGCCGAGTACACCGTGCCATACACCTGACCTCTCCAGCGCCTGCGCAGCTTCTCTAACTCAGGCTGTGTCATGTGCGTCGCTTGCAGCAGAGCGATTCCAACTAAGTGTCACTGGAGATAAGCGAAAATTGAATATCTCCGCGTGGGAGTGTGCATACCCCGTATGCTCCACGTCAGAATGTTAACTCGTGTCATAGCGCAGCTGTATTGGGATTGGGGAGACCGGGCTCGGGACTCGCGGTAGCCGGCATATGCTGCGGTAAATTAAGGGAGCTATAGTCTGAGGCAACAGTGTCAACATGACAATAACAACTACTGAACAGCTGGGGCGAACCTCACAAGTGTGTCCGTCCAAACTTACTTAACTTTACGCAGGTGAAGTCTAGGTCAGGGTGTGACCTGGGGGAGTATGCGTGTAGGTGATAGCTCCCTGTCGCTATCCCCGTGTGCCTTTAGAGTGCGGTGCGCCGCTAAGAAACGTTACCCAATAATGACTGGTGCAGCGAGTGTGGCGCAGGCAAAGTCCCCGGATACCATTCCCAACTACTGCTCACCCCTAGGGGAGGCCCGGCATAGGGCGGGCAGCTATGATTTCAACAATTCCCTCTCCCTGGTCGGCAGTTCTGCTAGATCAGGCTCAACACCCATTCTACCTCTCCTTCCCACCCATGTACATCAGTCAATTAGGAGATACGTGCACGGTCGGCACATCTTAGACCATCCCTCAGTCCAGGATACCATCCGCAGTCTGTGGGGTGACCACTAGCCCACGAAAATCTTCAGAGTGTGTCGTCGACGGTGACGTTGATCTGCTCACCACCGACTCAGGGCGCTCCTCTGTAACTGATGGGTCTACCTGACTTGGACTGGCAAGTGTCGTAAGCGCCTGCAATACATTTTGGCGCTCCAACCTCATTTTCTCTGGCGTTGGACCCGCTGTCCGCGTCGGCATCCCGCGCATTGTTCTGCGCCGTTGTCGGCGCCTGTCTCCCTTATGTGATTGGTCTCCTTCCCCTGGATCAGCCGGCCTCGGCCCTGTCCAAAGTCCTTTCTCCTCTAGCCAGTTCCAAACCTCTGCTGGGGAGTCAAAGTAGTGGGTTTTCCCTTTGTCCACCACGCGCAGCTTTGCAGGAAACAACAGAGAGTACGGTAGCGCCAGCTCCCGAAGCTGGCGTTTCACTGTCATGTAGTTATTTCTGCGGCGTTGCACCAACGCAGTATAATCCGGAAAAAGCATAACTTGGCTGCCGCTCTCTGCGAGACCGCTCATATTGCGGGCTTCCCTGAGAATGGCGTCCCTATCTCTGTGATTTAGTAACTTGAACAGGAATGGGCGCGGCCGAGCTCTTGGCGGCGGCTTTTGGGCAGGCACACGATGAGCTCTTTCCACCGCAAATTGGGTCGACAGTTTTCCTGGCGGCATGAATGTGCGAAGCCAATCCTCCACGTACCGCTCTGGCTCTCGTCCCTCTTCACCTTCCGGCAAGCCCACGGCAGCGTGACTACGAGTGACCGGCTGCAGCTCCTTAAGCGTTTGCCCCGTGTCTGCCAGCTTACGATGGTCCGCATGTAGGAGCGTGAAGTCAGAGGTGACTTTATCTATGCGGTTCTCCAGGAACGTCCTAGTGTGTTCCAGTGTTGTCCTTATTCTCTCCACTGCGGCCAGCACGGAGTCCATCTGGGCCGCCAGTGTCGCAGACGACAATCCCTCTTCCCTCTCTTCTCGATGGCGGGTGCGGTCAGAAGTCGGTGCCGGCTGCGGGCCCTGCTGCAGCATGGCGCGCATGCGGCCCATCACCAATTGCTGCGCCGTGGGCATCAGTCGCCAATCGCCAATAAACTAGATACACCCACAGCATCATCTCGCCAACCGCCCCAGGACAATAGCGGTCAGTCGGTAAGCGATTTGCGCTTGGCCAGTGCCCCCCGGTTTCGCCCCCGCAGAAGGCTCCACACGTGTCCAGCCGCAGGTAGGATCCGTCAGCGGGGTCACAACAGTCTCTAGAGGCTTCGTTTTGGTGCCACTGTGAACCTTCATGCACCACATTGAAATGAAAAAATTCTTGTTTGAGTCTTTTGATTTAATTTTGGGATTCATTGTTTGCTTGTGTCTTCTTTACAATTTCTGAGCCTGCCATGGTCTTTTAAGAATGTCACTTTATATTTTACTTATAATTGTTAGTCATGTGTATATGTTGTAGTTTGTGATTTATATATGTATTTTATATATGTATTTTACATGTGTATATTTATGTGGGTGTTTCTATAATCATTACAGCCCTGACGAAGTTCCCAAGGCACAGGGGAACGAAACGCGTTGGCTGTGTGCCTGTCTTTTAAACAAGACTACGAATAAAGAAGAAACTTTTTCTACTACAGGTGTTGGTCTTTGCATTACTCGTGATAGAGTGCACCTTCCTTCTTTTGTGGACTGTTTGATTTATAAGTATCTTTAAACAGCGGATACTGGAAGTTGTGGCACTCACATACCTATACGGACGATACATGGAAATCAAGTGCTTGACCTAAGTCAGCTGTTTGTTCTTTTGTTATTATTATTAATCCTTGGATTATAGACTGCCTTGCACTATTTCCCTTTGTTATCATAAAGTATTAAGATGTCAAGATTTGACGATGGGAGAGAAGAAATGGCTCAGAATTTGTTTGGCACAAACACCTTGATTGAATCCACTGCACATGAAACAACTGGTAGAGTGAGTTTAAAAATACTTTTTCTTAGATTAGAACGCCTGAAAAAACAGGAGTTATCCCGCTGGTGGGACGGAATAACATTACAGCAGTATTTGATGAATAAAAAAATACCCAGAGGGTTAAGAATCTTAATTTTCCCGACATTTGAGGATTTGAGTGAAAGTCTCTTGAATGAGTGGGAAAGTAATCTGGGTAATGCATCACAAGTGATGATGCAAATACTGATCCATCATGCTAAAGAAAAGGGTGAAAAGTTACAGGGAGAAATAGAGGCCCTGGAAAAGGAGATTAATGATATGGAACAAAAAGATCTGATTGAGAAAAACTTTACTATTCTGAAAAAAGTAATGGAAGAACATCAAATCTACCTAAAAGATAAGAAATTAAAGAAAATCAAAAGAGACGATAGAGATTACCGTGACGGACGTGTGTACACGTTCGCTAAAAAATGTGATACTGTCCAGGGAGGGGAAGAGAGAAAGAGAACTAGAGACGACAGGGAAGGGAGTGATGATGTTCAATCTAATAGTGGTGTGTCATCCTCATCAGTGAGTAGTATAGCCTCTAATACATCACAGGAGATCCCTTTAGGAGAAGGGGCTTCTTCTTTTCAGAAGGAGCTCGCAAAACTCTGAATAAGCAGTCGGCTACAGCAGAAAAAAGACCAGTCAAAACAAGGAGGGGAGGCAGGAGGTCTAAAAGTAGGTACGGGTACAGGTCGTGCTTCAACAAGGAAACTGAATGTAACATCGAAACAGCAACCATGAATATGAATTTGGGTATCAACATTATGGATGATATTGATGTAGACAATGGATGTGACTTGAAGGTTGTCAATTTGACCAATAAAACGCTTGATAATGATGAACTTGCTGTCTTGAGTAAAGGCTTGAGTTTCTGTCCAACCCAGGGGGGGGATTTTTCCGATGTACACATTGATTTGTACAAGTTTATAAGAAAACTTAAACTCAGGGATCACTTCTCGCAACAAACACCTGAACCTAGTAGTCCCCCAATAACATCAGAAGGCACTACACACACGGTGGCTGACATTCGCAATATCCAACTGCTACTCAGTTTGGATGATGATGGGAATTGTGACATGTCGACCTTACTCAACCAATTTGACATAGTACAAAACAGTGATACAGATAGCGGGCTAAAACCAAAATCTAGGTTTACACCTACTTTCAACTATCATTCCAACTTAGATGTTTTCTATAATATAGTATGTAAGGATCTGTACAAACTGGAAAGTAAGAAAAGATCAGCGTTACATATCAATCACAACATTACCGCCAACGAACGAAAGGCTCTGAACAGACTTAAATCTGACACTACCATAGTCATTAAAGAGGCGGATAAGGGCGGCAATGTTGTGATTATGAATCACAGTGACCACATGGCTGAAATCGCACGACAGTTTAGCGACACCTGCTGCTACCAGCAAGTTCCAACTAATCCCATCAAGAATATCACCTTGTTGATCAATACCAGACTATGTGAGTGGAGGGACACTGGGCTAATATCTGAGGATGAATTTAGATATTTGAGAATTGAGAAACCCAAGTACCCTTGTATCTATATACTACCCAAAATTCACAAGGGTGGTACTTTCCCCCCAGGTCGCCCAATCATATCTGGGATTGATTCTCCCACCGAAAAACTTTCCGAATTTGTGGATCGGAAATTACAGAAATATGTCCTAGATCTTCCCTCATATATTAGGGATAGCAAGGACATCCTGGGTAAATTCAACAACTTCCAGTGGTCAGATGAATTATGCTTTGTCACCATGGATGTGGTAAGCCTATATACGTGCATCCATAAGAGCTTTGGTATGTTGGCTGTTCGATCATTTCTAGACAGGGAATCTGCTGACCATCATGATTCCAATGAAATGATACTTGATATGATAGACATCATCTTGAGTAATAATTTTTTCATGCATGACAGGACGTGGTTCCACCAAATACTCGGGACTGCCATAGGTTCCAAATTCGCTCCCTCTTACGCCTGCCTCTTTATGGGGTGGTTTGAGAGGGAGCATGCCTGGCATAGACGTGCCTCCCCCTGGACTGAATACATTGTGTTCTGGGGGAGGTATATCGACGACATCATCATGCTATGGACTGGATCCATGGAATCACTTAATGATTATCAACACTACTTGAATGACAACCCCTTCAATGTGAAGCTCACTATGACATATAGTAAGGAAAGGATTAACTTTCTTGACATTGAGTTTTATGTCAAAGAGGGAACGATACAGAGCTCCTTATACAGAAAGTAAACGGCTTGCAATGCGGTATTGCATGCTGACAGCGCCCATGCCGCCTCTGTCATCAATAACATCCCCTTTGGGGAAATGACCAGGATAAGGAGGAACTGTAGTGAGGAGGGCACATATCAGAAAAACGTTTTGAAGTCCAAACAACGATTTCTGAAACGTGGATATGACAGGAGGCTCCTTGAGAAGGCCATCAATAGAGCACAAAGACTTAAAAGGGATGATACCCTGCGAAACAAACCCACTACATTGACCCAAAAGAAAAAAGAGGGAATAATCAGGTTTACCACTCGGTATAACAGCAACAGTGGCCAAGTGTATAAGATCCTAAAGAATAATTGGGGCCTGCTTAAGGACATTCCGGGTCTAGATGGACATTTGCCCAATGGACCGGCCATCGCCTATCGCAGAGGAAGATCCTTACGGGATAACCTTTGCACGAGTCATGTGACCAGCACATTGACGACTTGGTTGCCACCTAAACCAAAAGGTTTCTTTACCTGTGGCTCATGCAGTATCTGTGTATTTGGAAAAAAAAAATCACCAGTTTTTCCTATAACACACTTAAACTACACACAATCACCCATTTCATCAACTGCAACACAACCCATGTGGTTTATGTTTTAGGATGCAAATGTAATGTCATCTATGTTGGGAGTACGGTGCGTCCTTTAAAAATTAGCATCCAGGAACACCGTAGAGCCATACTTAATGGAGATACTCGCTATCCCTTTAGTGAACATTACATGAAAGCTCATCCCGGTGACATGTCATTTTGGTTCCACGGCATTGACCATGTATCAATTAACATTAGGGGTGGCGACCGAGACATTCAAGTAAGGCAGATGGAGGCAAGATGGATTTGCCGTCTGAGAGCTACACTCATGGGCCATAACACAGATAGGGAGTTTCATTACTTCTTGGGATAATGTACAGTGAAACAACATGTGTCTCTAGGGTTATACCATGTTATACTGATGTTTTCTGAAAAATGTGTACTTGAAGTACTATGTCAAGTGTCTGTTTACTTCTGTCTTGACAACGTCAGGTTAACATATATATGCTATATTCATCAATTACTTATTCTTTTTACTCATGTATATTGGTCTTATTTTCTTCGTTGTGTGATTGATATCTTTCCCTTTTCCTTTACCTTTGCTTTGGTGACTATAATAGTTTGGGGAGTACTACTTGTCACTGGCAGGATATATCATTACCTTCATACTTTTCCTGTCTGTTTCCCTGCAATCTCTTTTAAACTCTTCGGGCAGAGACATCCATGATTTTGGGTGCCTGTGGGATGGGTTGGCCAGTGTGCTTGTCACTGGGCAGGTTACCGGCCGGTGCATGTCTGCCCTTTTATTACAGTTGGCCTTGGGTGATATCGATGACTAGGCTTTGTTGACCGATCGATCCTGTATAACCTTCATGTAGGTGGGGCTAAATTTATGACCTCAATCTGCTTATGCGTATTAGACGCAAACAATGCGATATGTAGAAATTAAGGGAGTATTTTTGTCTTTGATGATTGATGTTTTCAATATATCCCCACGTAATAACACTATGAATAATTATAAATTATTAGTTTAATTTTATTTTTATTTTTAATTCCCGCGATATAACACATAGTCATTGAACGGTGCTATATCCTTTTTTTTGTCGGTCTTTTCACTATGAACCATGCCACTCCAACATGGCCACTACTTTGGTGGGAAATCTGTTAGTAGTACTCTTTGTCTATTTCCATGAAAAAACGCATGTGACTTGAAATGCGGTCACATGACGGATGGAGCGCGTCTTTTTAACGTCAACGGAGGACGTTTTTCCCCCTCACGAGGTTTATACAGCTATCGAACTGTGTTGCATACAGACTGCCGAATTTAGGTAAGAGTGATACGAGGGAATTTACCGGCATTCCATTAGATTAAAATGGGTACTATGTTAGCCTAGACACGGGCATCTCGGGCTTTTTTGAACTTAGCGTCTTGTGTTATTTTTTCTTGACTCTATTAGATATGCCATGAGGACTTTCTCGTTACTTGATTCCTGCTATATTTAAGCAATAGAATACAGGAGTTCCATTGGATGTATATTAAGGTGAGATCCTTGGTAGGAGCCTACCACTTAATTGGTGGGTGGTTATATTTCTACTGAAACGATATTTTTGGAAATTCCTACCTCAGTATAGAAACCACACATGTGGGTGTCTGTCTTTTTAACTTCTAAATTGTGAGTTCTATATATAATCTGCTGCTTTTACGATTAGTTCGTCCTTTTGACTTTCTACATGACTAATTTTAGTTACAATTCGATTTAAACTTCACGTGATGACAATTCTACGATAATTTGTTTTTCTGATTTTGAGACCCCTAAATAATCATATGGATTTGGGTATGACAACCATGGAGTTCTCAATCTGAAGTGGTTGTTTTCTATTTATCGCCCACTCTCATTTGTTCCTATGCAGACGGTTGGTTTAATATACTTCATGTTTTTTCAGAACTGTACGCACTGATGTCGTGCCTATATGTTTACACTCAGATCGGTCATTGCCATTTGATGCGCTAGTGAATACTCTAGCTTGTAGTGAGTTAAGGAGGATTCAATTTTGTGCTTTTTGGCTATGCTCCTTCCGTCATTGGCGGTCTAATCACGCTTGGTGTTTTCATTGCTCGTGATGCCTTACCTTCTATTGCACAAAATTGTGGCTCCCTCCCTGGTGGTGCTTTGAGGACCATTTTGGACTCATGTATCTTATTGGATAGGCTGCTCACAACTAGTTTCTTGTGTTTCCGGCTCAATATGGTCCAATTGTGGTTATTTTTTTCCTCCATCTCCGTTTCTTTCATCCTCCTGATGCTTTCTTCTGTGTATTCACTCTTTTCTTTCCGCTGTCACGTTTGTTCATTTTTCTTTTTGAATTAGCTTGTATTTATTCTGTGCTCTGTCTTCAACAATGTGAACTGTTTATAATCATTGTGCATTGTTATAAGCAGCCTATAATACTTATAAGCGTATACTGGCTATACTGGCTATGCTATATAAATTTCGTTTTGGTGCCACTGTGAACCTTCATGCACCACATTGAAATGAAAAAATTCTTGTTTGAGTCTTTTGATTTAATTTTGGGATTCATTGTTTGCTTGTGTCTTCTTTACAATTTCTGAGCCTGCCATGGTCTTTTAAGAATGTCACTTTATATTATACTTATAATTGTTAGTCATGTGTATATGTTGTAGTTTGTGATTTATATATGTATTTTATATATGTATTTTACATGTGTATATTTATGTGGGTGTTTCTATAATCATTACAGCCCTGACGAAGTTCCCAAGGCGCAGGGGAACGAAATGCGTTGGCTGTGTGCCTGTCTTTTAAACAAGACTACGAATAAAGAAGAAACTTTTTCTACTACAGGTGTTGGTCTTTGCATTACTCATGATAGAGTGCACCTTCCTTCTTTTGTAGTCTCTAGAGGCTGGCCTGCTCTCACATGTGTTCTCCGACACTGTCCTCTACTTCCTCCACGCGCAGCAGACGCGGGCACCTACTCTCCCGAGGACCACGGTTCGGCTCCCAGCTCGTCCTCCACAGAATGGCGTCCGTCAGGATTCGGATGGGGCAGCGCACCTCCGCTCCCAAGGGGGAATCACACTCCGAGGTAGCAGGCCGTCGTCGGGTGAGAACTCCTCAGTTGGAGGCGGTAGCACCCCCCTGCGGGGCAGTTCTCCGGGTACAGCCTCGCCCTCCGTGATCCTCTCCACACCTCAGGCGTCAGCCACCCAGATTCTCTCGTGCGCACAGCGAACAGCACCCGCTGCAGACCCACCGCTCGTATCGTCGGGAAAGCAGCAGCTGCCACTCAACTCCTCTCACTGTCTCCTTCCTCCAGTCTGAGCGCTGCGACGGCAGATCCCCGGTCACATGCGCCCCCCGAAGACAGAACCCTTTGCGCACTCTACCCAGCCATCCTTCCCCTGCTCCCTCCAGCCAGCAGGGCGGGTGTTTATGGGGAGTCTATTTACCTTTTCCCCACGTCGGAGGGGCTATCTGCGGATTTCCTCCACGTCTGGCTCACCGTTCAGTTCTGTCTTTCTCCTGCCCCCCCGTGCCGCCTCGCGCCAAGCGACCCCAGAGAGCAGGTCTCAAAATGGCCACCGCCGTCCAGATTCTGCGTCTCACAACAGCCCAGGGACTCTGGCGCCCAGCAGCCTTTGATCCCGCCAATCACTCCGGCCCCCGGCAATCGTCCATCGCCAGTCACCTCGCCAGGGAATACTGCCCAGGCACGACGCTCACCAGGTCTGGATTCCTTGCCTCCTTCCTCGGGGGTGCCCCCACATCAGCAGTCCGTCCCAGGGTCCCGCTCGGTAATCACAGTGCTGCAGCGCCAGTCCGCCCGCGGCTTAGTCCGCCCGCGGCTTCCTCCATCACACCCGCATGGCGATTCCGCATCCGGGGGGGGTCTCCCCCGCCAGCAGTTCGTCGTGTTCAGCCTGCACCTCCGCACTGCAGCTCCGGGAACGAGCCCCGCAGCTCGCCCGGTCCGCCGCCGTTCACAGCCTCCAGGGCCTGGCGCCGTCGGCACTTCGTGTCCCGTTCACCACAGTCACAGCGCACCGGTGCTTCACCAGCACCCCTGCCTCTCCACGCCATCTTTCCGACGACTTTGAGTGCAAAGGCAGCACCTCAGGATCCCCATGAGCAGGATAACTTGGGGATCTGGAGCGGAACTCTACGAGTTTGCGTCCGCCATTGTGGCCAGTTAGCCACGCCCCCCCGAGACGATGTTCAATACATAACGCTAAATCCATTATTTCAGTCATGGTTTCAGCATGAGGAGAATGCACCAACTCATCCTTAATGTCTTCTCATAGACCTCTGCGAAAAAGAGTAACTAATATTCGTTCCATCCAGGTGGTTTCTGCAGGCAGTCGTCTAAAGTACTTGATGTATTGCAGGACATCCTGATTCCCCTGTTGAACGTCACACGGGGCTTCTTTTGCAGAGGTCTCCAAGCCGGGTCTTTGAAACATTTGTTTAAAGACAGCAAGAAAGGACATGTAATTTGATAACCGTGGATCTTCTGAGGTTACCAAGGGAGTCGCCCATGCCAACGCAGGACCAGACAAGGCACTAATCAGATACCCAACCTTAGTTCTATCCAATGAAAACTGGGCGGAAGGCAAACAATACTGTTAAGGAATCCAGAAATTCTTTCAACTTATTGGGATCTCCGGAATAACGAGGAATGGTGGTAGAGACTGTGGGTACATCAGACGTCTTAGTAGCCAACACTTGACGCAAAGCTACATTTTCTTCATGTAACTGTTTTAGTTCTTGAGCTTATTGTTGTAGAGTCGCTTCTACTGACCCTTCCGGAGGTGATGTTTGAGGAAGATCCATGGCATTAGCATCGAAACAGGTTTTTGGGCGTTGCAATATGTCAAGACTTGTAGTGTTCTTACCGTTTCTGGCGCGTTGGAGAGATTCTGACTTTGGTTCTTGAGGATTCTGGTTTGTACGAGGGAAGGGCGACCCCTTCTGGTTGCCACGGTGCTGCCGACAAGGAAAAAGGCCAAAGCAGACCGTGCCTTCAAAGAGTCCAAGGGGAAAAAAACCTGTAAGTAAAAACCTCCAATGGAAGTGGGACTCCAGGAATGAAAAGAAAGGAAAGAAGCTACCAGTAAGGAGGAAATAGAAGGCAAGGAATCCAATTGGGCATTGAAGACTATAATCAGGAACAAGGAACACCAGCAGGAATCACAGCTACACCAGGCAGGAACACAGGATACCAACAGGAGAGAGAACACACCAGCAAGAGCAAAGAGTGTTGCAACGTAAGGAATTGAAGGACTCAGCCCTTTAAATACCCATGAATAGGAAGTGACCAAACAGGAACAGTAAGTGACCAAAAAGGAATAGGAAGTGACCAAACAGGAAGTAAGTAACCACCATCTTGGCTAAGGAAAAGGATAGTGGACGGAATAGGAAGGTGGCCATCTTGAATTGGTAGAGCAGATACTTCCTGAGGCCTTCTGGGAAGAAGACTATGGAATCATAGGAAGGCAAGATGGCCCCAAGAAGAAATGAAAAAAAACAAATCTATCCAGTGAAAGGAAGGTAAGAATATAGTGCCCCAACATGTGAAAATATGAAGCCGCAGTTCCAAACTGGAGCTGTGGCATTCCTGTAATGCAAATTGTTAGATAACGGGCTGCGGCGTAGGTATGCGGTATGCCGGACACAGAAAGAGAGCAGGTGCTGCGGGACGCACCCGCAATGCCAAAACGGCAACAATGGGTTGCTGTGTAGCTCTGCGACGCATTCCGAAGAAAAGAAGGAGGCGTTGCGGGCTGTATCGCACCCCGGGAGGAAGATGCGGGCAGCACCACGGGCTGAATGACGGTCCGCGGTCCAACAACAAATATAGGTGGACCTGAGAAAATTCCTCGGAATTTCGTCTCACATTGGAGTAATTCCCATCTTCGCTTGATAATCTTCTTAATAATTGGGGAGCTGGTTGAGAACTTAGACACAAAAACTGGTGAGTTTGCTTTCTTGTTAATAGTTTTTACAAAAAGATTCTCCTGTGTTGTAGACATGACTTTCAATGCTGTGCCTGCTAAAAGTTTTCTGGGGTATCCTCTAGCTTCATAAGGGAGGATCATTTCCATGCTGTCTTTTTGTACTTTGTTTTCAGTTGCCCTGAAGATGGAATCATTGTATTCTTAAATGCACAGGGCGTAAATTGAATGAAGAAAATAATGTCAATCAGCATTATATTGTAAGAATTTGTCATGAAACTGCTATGAATGATTATGAAATGTGTACAGTACATGAACTTGTTGAAATTTGTGAATGTTTGATGCAATAGATTCACAAGCAGTGCAGGTTGTGCCATACAATCGTTATTGTATTGGTTTCTTGAAAAAAAACCAGCCCTGTGTGCCATGCCTGCAATCCGCTGCCTATGGCCTAGGTAAGCCACCCCTCTAGCAGGGTGCTTTAAACCACAGGTGAAGGTACAGTTACTTCAGCACTACCCCTCCAGTGTCTAAATCAATTCTTAGACATTGTAGTTACAGTAAAGCCATAAAGAATATATGGTCTTGGAGTTGGTCATTACGAACTCCACAGCTCCATATTGGATTTACTTAAACCTGGAATGTTTGGTAGCAAACGTCTCAGCACATTAAACCCACTTTGATGCCAGTGTGGGATTTAATGTAAAATGCAATCAGAGGGCATCTTAGAGATGCCCTCTGAAAAATGACCAGCCCTGGTGAGGTTTCTGAATGGCTACCCGCCATTTGCTACCACCAGACAGGTTTCTGGACCCCTGGATAGAGGGCCTCTGCTCTCTGGGTCCAGAAACAAAGGCCATCCTGGGCAGAGGTGTCATGCCTCTTCCACCAGGATGGGCTTGGTCCATGAAGAGGAAGCTTCAAAGGCCAGCCACCTTTGTTAGCTGATCCTGCCTTTTGCTGCCCCAAGCAACTGGCTCCCAACAGTTCTGACCCACACTTGGGGCTGTAGACTCGCTGGGAAAACCAAGTCAGGAAGAGAGATATGCCCACCTTTGCCAACTCCACCCCTCAGGTGGGGAAGCCAAGGTGAAACACGCATCTTAGTCCCCTCCATCTTTAAGATGAGGGGACCCAGTCAATCAGAGATAGGCTGATGCCCCTTACCACTGGAGGGTGGCATAATAGGAGGTGTACTCACCCCAAAGAAAGGGACCTATTGGTCCTGACCTGCACACCCCTGCAATGCCCCTAAATGTAGTATTTAGGGGCAACCCTTAAGCTTGCCTCTTCAGATATGAGAAGAAGAAAGAAGAAGGACCTGAGAGCCGTGCTGAAGAAGGAAGAAGAGGACACTAACTGCTTTGGCCCCAGGCCTACAGGCCCGTCCTGACTTCGACCTGCAACCAGCGAAACCCCGGCATGTCCAGCAGCCATCCAGAACCTGGAGGACCTGCCCTGCCTTCACTAAAATGACTCTCTTTCCCGTGAGCAACAGATTAGTTCAAACCAAAGACTCCAACCAGACTCCGGATCCAGGCAGCTCTGCGGTTCTGCACCACTCTGCACCCAACACCCATGGCCTGAGTGGCCCAACACCACGAAGTGGTCTCCCCAGTGATCCTGACATGGGGTCTGGTGATCCCTGACCTACCTTGAGCCTCAGGCCGAAACCAGCAGCCTCAACCTCCGGGGTCCTCCTGACCACGACCAAAGCTGGTAAGAAGACAAGACACTCCTGCACCTGATGCCCCATGGCCTTGGGTGGCCCAACTGACACTGTCCAGGCATCCTTCAAGAACCCAATTTACCTCTCCTAGCAGTGGTCACCCTCAGGAAGCCTCTTCGCCCGAGCCTGCAGCTTTTCTTCCAAACCAGAGATCAAACATGAGAAAACCACAGGACTCCCGATGTCTCCAAGGCACTTGGCATCTTGCCGTGTCATGCTGCTGGTGGTGCAGCTTCTGTACTGATTGTTGGGCCCTGCAGTGCTAATCTTAACTATAGGAGCTTTGCTCCCACAACCCAGTGGCCTGTTCGGGAGCACCCCCTGACCGACGGCCAACTAGCCCCATTGGCCTTGTATTGGACCTTTACACTCTGTACCCAGCAGCCCCAGTGCCGCTGGTGGTACGATTTGAGCGCCTCCTTGAACCTTGGGTAACCTTGGTTCTAAACCCCAACAGCTATCCTTACAGGTCGTTTATTTAACTACAAACCGATAACCTTCTTTCCTTTCAAAGGAACCAATGTTATGATTTTTCTCCAAAAATCTTCCAAGTGATGAACTGAATTTAGTATTGAAACCAAAGTAACTTGCTTTAAATCCCAAACTGTCTTACTTACCTTTGTATTGTAGAACCCACTGTGTGATATCTAGGCATATCACCAAGTACTTGATGTAATACAAAAGTAATGCAAAAGTAATCTAAAGTAATTTCAATGTATTTTGAACTGTTTTAAAAATGAATAGAAACCTGTAACGATTCCAATTCAAACAACAATTTCATTTTCTTATAACGTTTTGCAATTGAAAGCATATTCAACTTACCTGTGCCAAGTCCTGCTTGGTTCTGGAAAATAAACATAACTATACCTTTTTTTTATACTTACCTAATTGGTCTGGATTCAGTTTTTGAGTGCCATCAGTTCTTGATTGAGTGAATACAATAAATGCTTAACACAACCTCCTGATAAGCCTAACCACTCGACCACACTACCACAAACAGAGCTGTAGTGTTATCTAATTTAGCCTCTGCTATACCTCTGGAGATCCAATGGACTCTGTGCACACTATACTTTATTTTATTATAGTATATACAGAGCCAGCTTCCTACACGGGCCAACCGCAGGCAACGCAGGTCACTGTATCCACTATGCAGGGGTGTAGTGCTAGAGGCAGTCCTATGTATTGAAACCACGTGATAACCTTTGACTACCATTGTTTTCATTGACTTTTGGTTTTTTACTTGAACCTAGCTTGAATATACGCTACCTGTGCCTTGTGTTCTTGAAGATTTCTTTTCTGTCTCTTTGTAGTTTTAAAGTGGGAGAGCTTTCACAGAGTAGAACAGCCTTGCCAGGAACAGACTGTGTGGGATGTGCATTTGAAAGCATGAGAGAGAGATGTGGGATGTACTTCTTGGTCTCATAGTGCAGTGTAATAAGCAGTGGTGCTCAAATGTGCATTATGTTGTATATTGGGAGATTACGTGTGTGATGCTATAGGCAGTGGTGCACAAATGTGCATTGTGTTGTACATTGGGAAGTATTATGAAGTTCTTTCTATTGACTTTGACATGCCCTCATGTCATCTTGAATTCTGTCAGTTAGCTTTAGCTTTTGCACACACAGGCAGGCACCCAGATTACTCACGTTGTTTAGGCTATTCATGTTCAAGGTTGTTTTGTTTTCTGTTCTGGTGGAGACTTTCGCAAGCTTTGTTAAGATAAAGGCTGGAATACGTGAGAGCACAGAAGGGACGAGGTAACTCTTTTGCCTTTGGAATGCTTGCATGGAAAGTGGCCTATTCCAGTAAGTTTCCTTGGCGCTGAGGAGGGCCTCTCTGAACCTTCTAGTGTGTTTTGAGATTATAAAGCTGGGGTTTGTTGACTTAGAAACTGGGATTTGGGCCTGAACGACGGACGCGTCTATAGTGCAACAGCTCCTCGTTTGCTGAGTTTCTTGACCCCGGCTGTGAATCCCCCAGTCTGGAGTGGGCCAAGATGAAGTGATGTATCTTGTTTTTGATTATTGCCATTGTGATGTGTGTGTGTCTGTGTGCACATTCAAGTTTCCAGTGGCTATAATCGTCATTTTGATGTGTAAGTGACTGTGTGCACATTCAAGTCTCCAGTGGTTATAACCACCGGAGGTGTTTTCATTGTGATATGTGAGTGTTTGTGGTACATCCAAGTCTTCTGATGTATTTAGTGTGTACATCTTTCTGATTTCTTGGAGGGGACGTCCATCATATTATTATCTGCTTGTGTTTCATTTCATTTTGTTATCTGCTTGCATTTCATTTCATATTATCCTTGCATTTAACAATTGCATTTGCCTACTTATAAGCGTGATATTGTTGCTTGCACACATATATATATATATTACCTACTGGCGGTCACCAGTAGGTAGTTATAGTTAGGACAAAGTTTCCATAGGAAGAGCATTTTTTGTTTTGCTTATAACTTTGGCGTCGTTTGATGAATCTTCATGAAATTTTCCAAACTAATTCTTTGTTCATATCAGCTTCTATTTTGAAAGTGTGGGGGTGATTCGTCAAGGGGGGGGCTGAGAAAAAAGGGGGGTCCCAAAACGTGTTTTCTCCATGCAATTTTTATAGGAAACTTTAGACAAGGCTACAGGTTGAACGGGTGAACGGAATTACCCCAAATTTGGCAGGGAGAAGGGTCTTGGTCTAGAAAGCACGCTTTTGTTTAATTGGTGTAAATCCGTTCAGTAGTTTTGGAGAAATATCAAAATTTACAGATATAAATATTTGGGAATTCTGCCATCTGATTGGCTGAGGCGTTACGAGCACGAGCTTGCTGCTTATTGGCTGCGAGCAGTGCAAGCGGTTGCAACTAGGAAGTGTTGGCAGCCATTTTGTGATTCTGTTGAAGCGAGTAAGGGGAAAAAAAGGGCAAAAAAAATAGGAAAGAGGAGGGTAGGAGCACTGTAACCTCTGTGTGGTGTTTAGGGTGTGCTATACAGGGATGCGTAGCGAACTACTCATCCCTACCGGTCTGAAAGTGCTGGGCTACGGAAAGTAAGTGAGGTATTGCCTAGAGTCTGATGCTGCTAAGGTGAGCTGCTGCGGGACTCGGGGATTAAAGCGTGAGCCCAAACTGTGTGTCTTATGCTGTGAAGTCATGTGCCCTCTCCGTTGCACTACACCTGTGGAAGTAGTGTCAGCATGTGTTTATACCTACTAGGACGAACTACTGACCCCTACTGGTCTGAATGTGCTGGGGTATGGAAAATATGTGAGGTATTGTCTAGAGTCTCATGCTGCTAAGCTGAGCTGCTGCCGGACTCGGGGATGAAAGCGTGAGTTCAAACTGTGTGTCATATGCTGTGAAGTCATGTGCTCTGGTCGCTGTGCCACATCTGTGCAAGTAGTATCAGCATGTAGTTATACCTACTCGGAGGAACTCTTGTTTCGAACATTGTAAGATGTGTATGGTGTTTAGGGGTGTTATACAGTGAGTACGAAGGTAAATTCACGCGTATCAAATCAATTCGGTATTTGTAAAGTGCAAACTACTCACTGGTACTAGTCTGATGGCGCTGGGGGCGTAAGCTGGGCTGATGCCGGAATCAGGGATAAAGGCGCTGAACTACTGACCCCTACCAGTCTGAAAGAGCAGGGTACGGAAATTAAGTGAGGTATTGCCTAGAGTGTCATGCTGCTAAATTGAGCTGCTGCTTGACTCGGGGATTAAACCGTGAGCCCAAACTGTGTGTCCTATGCTGTGAAGTCATGTGCTCTAGGCGATATGCCACACCTGTCCAAGTAGCGTCAGCAATATTTTATGCGTAGTAGGAGGAAGTTTTGTTTGGAACACGGTAACTTGTATATGGTGCTGGTAAGTGATCCACAGCACTTGCAAAGGCAGTGCACCCAGGACATGCAGCAGACGTGCAAGGTATAGGTGGACGTGAATGGAGCCGACCATGTGTTCGGGATGCCCTGCTATGCGTCAGTGGCTCTGCTTGTAGCTGCACTAGCTTGCCGTGTGCCAGTCTTGTGGATGAAATGGCACAGCTTGGTGCAATGAGCCGGGTCTGTGTGCAAAGGGTGCAGGGCAGGGTTGTGGTGGGAGTACGTGTGAAGGCCATTTCACACACGCTAACTACGATGAAGGACTTTTGAGTGTGGGATGTCCACTCGTTATTCTCAAATTGGGCAGTGGGTAGTGTGGGACACAGAAGCAAATATTATCGTATCTGTCAGGGGGTGCTGGCCACTTGCAAGTTCCTTCTCGGAGCAGCAGATGTGTAAGCGCAAGATAGCTCAGACAAAGAACCTTTCATTCTTACAGTAACTTCTCCAGGTGCATTCATACAGGATGTGTACAAAGGCCGGTTGTG
Organism: Triturus cristatus; assembly: GCF_964204655.1. Taxonomy (NCBI): domain Eukaryota; kingdom Metazoa; phylum Chordata; class Amphibia; order Caudata; family Salamandridae; genus Triturus; species Triturus cristatus. Next base: position 1,239,616,044 of record NC_140589.1, read on the forward strand.
GGTGCTGTGGGATGTCAGCGACCCTGGTCATCGTGGATGAGATGCCCAGCACGTGGCACATGGGCGGGTTCACTGTGTGTTAGGTTGCCAAACAGCTGCTGCTCCCTCCCACGAGCCCCCACACTTTTGTGTGCTGCGCTGTTGTATCCAGTGCACTCCTACAGCACACCTTTGTAATGCCTATTCGCGCATGTCCTGCGGCATTCCAATCACACCGGGACACTGCCGTTTGGAGGTGGTGCATGACACTTTACAACATCGACTGCTGCGGCCCTTGTGGCGGCCACAGCAGAACACAGAGACACACTTACCGCACTTCTTGCACACGGACATGTGTGAGACACCCCATTCCCTTTGCCGCTTGTGCATGCAGGAGGATACGTGTGTAGCTACATCTCCAGACTCACTGCCAACACTGAGGTGACATGGTAACGTCCACTGAAGAAAGCACACTGTGATGTTGCAGGGCCCGTGCCTATCATGCTAACACAATGACCACACGGACATACTTGCTCAGATGCGGGTTCGGTGGGTCGTTGGCGGTCCTGGGGTTGTTGCGATGAGTGTTATGGCCCTCATGGGTATCCGTGTATCATGCTCATTGACTCCATGGCACCTGTGGGTGTTCAGGTGTGGCTCTTGGCTGTGTTCCTTTTCATGCTGCAGGTAGTCGTCCTGCTTAACACCAGCAGAAAGCAGGTGTAAAATCTCTGGTGCTAATGCGGCTCATCGCCCGAATTTGTTTCGCATCGCAGTTTTAGCCTTTTGTTGTGAAAGTTGTGATGTGTTTTTTTCGTGTACAGAAAAATAAATGAACTGTGCAGTGTTTCCCGTCAAGATCCAGCACCTGACCCACTATTCCCAATCAATATAAATACAATGAGAGTTATTCATTGATTTTGTGTGTACACTGTAAATGCACCCACTACCACAGTGCAATTCAATACAGGATTTTAGTATTTAGAATAAATTGCCAAGGTGCACCTCGTGTGTTTTTGCACGGGAACCCCTACTCTGCATCTCATTATCAGCACTTTAATGCAACTACAGTTGAGATAAATCTAACACACTATTCAGAAGCTGGTGCAAACTGCAGACATCAGCAGTATTCCCGCAATAACTGCCCCAAAATTGAACACCATGGTGGACACCACCATGTAACAGTAATAAGAATGAGAAAGAGTCACACAGTACTTAAGTAACATCCAAAAACTTTATTGATTTTTTTTTTCAAACTTTATTTTTTCGTAAACGTATATATAAAGGATAAAGTAAATTTAACAAAATGAACACAAAACAACAAGGTGGAAGACTCCTGTCGGGACCATGAATGTCGACAACACAGCCTGCAAATTAAAGCACAAAATAAAGACGTGTGTAATGCGCATATCAAAGGAGCGAGACACAGAGAAGGAAAAAAAAGCCAGAGAGAAAAAGAGAGGGATGGAAAGAAAGGGAGTGAGAAAGGGAGAAGGGAGATAGAGAAAGAGAAGGAAAGGAAGGAAGGAAGAGAGTGAGAGAGAGTGAAGAGAGGGAAGTGAGAGAGAGAGAGAGAGATACTGCCACCCCTGCGCATCCATGACCAAATAATTACCTGCTGCCACCAGAGTGTCTACCAGTGGGCACTCCACGTGCCCGTCAAAGCTCCGCGGCCCGGCAGATCTCACAGATGTCGCTGAGTCCTGAGTCATCAATGGCAGAGACCACATCAGTTTTTAGTGCCGCCAACCCTGTGCAACGCAAGTCAGCGCCACGTAGTGGTAGGCCCCTGACGGCCATACAACTTAAGGTGCGACTAACCCTGTGCAACTCAAGTCGGCACCACGTGGTGGTAGGCCCCTGACGGCCATACAGCTCAGGGTGCGACTAACCCTCTGTGCAACTCTTCATGGACTCTTTATGATTCAGACCCGTGGAGTGTCCGCCATCCGGTCACCACCGGCAATAAAGGATGTGACGTTGTCGATGCATTATATTTGCATGGTCACATGGCCTGAGACGCATGTGCCAGATGGGTGTGGTGTGTGTGCAAACCTGCCCTCAGGGAGTGGCCGTGACATGTTGACAACTAGAGCACTGACCTGCACACCGACAGCGAGTACGCCTGTGTCAGGTAGCTATGTGGGGGTGTGAAAACGTGTTTTCTCAATGGATTTTCCATTGGAAACTTTAGACAAGGCTACAGGTCAAACTGCTGAACGGAATTACGCCAAATTTGGTAGGGAGAAAGGTCATGGTCCAGAAAGCGCGCTTTCTTGCATCGAGTGAAAATAGAAAAGAATGGTCCCGGGGCAATTTAATATACCGGAGCTTTGTCTGTGCGAGATAACCCTTTCACGCTCCCTCTTCCCAATATCACCACTTCGCAGCTATAGCGTTAGAAGCCAGTCCGTCGGCTCACAGCTCTCTACCTTTGCGAGCTAGTACGCTGCTGTGCCTGTATCTCTGCGAACTACTACGCTGCTGTTCCTTTGGGAGCAGACGACTCGTTGTTCTGCGTCTGTGAGTCAACCGGACAGGCCGCAGTTGTACCTCTGCTAGCCTGGGTGCGAACTGTTCATAAGTCACACTACATAAGCATTGAAAAGCCATTTTGTGATTCAGTCCGTCAGCTCGCATCTGTCCGAGGCATTTCTGAAAACATACCGGAGTTCTTTCTGTGAGAGATACCCCTTTCACGCTGCATCTCCCCACATCAGCAGGTAACACACCCTCTTCCCACATTACCAACATACCCCTAACAACCTTCTTGGGCCCAGAATTGTCCCTGTGCGGTTGGACAAAGAAGAATCTTAGTCATGTATAGATTTACATATAAAACATTTTTTTCAACAAAACAACGACAAATAAAACTGAAAAGAGTCTGGTGCTGTGGTCGCTGCCACGGACTTGTGGTCACTGCCATTCAGGACTCAGGACACAGTTACACATGTGGGATCCGCTTGTGTTGAACAGGGTTAGTGGCACCACATATCGTCAGCCTTGCATATGGAAATATGCCTAACTGATCAAAGGGAGTATGCTGCTGTGATCGCTGCCACGGACTTGGGGTCACTGCCATTCAGGGCTCAGGACACAGTTACACATGTGGGATCGGCTTGTGTTGAACAGAGTTAGTGGCACCACATGTCACCGGCCTTGCATATGGAAATATGCCTAACTGATCAAAGGGAGTATGCTGCTGTGGTCGCTGCCACGGACTTGGGGTCACTGCCATTCAGGACTCAGGACACAGTTACACATGTGGGATCGGCTTGTGTTGAACAGGGTTAGCGGCACAACGTGTCGCTGGCCTTGCATATGGAAATATGCCTAACTGATCAAAGGGAGTATGCTGCTGTGGTCGCTGCAACGGACTTGGGGTCACTGCCATTCAGGACTCAGGGCACAGTTCCACATGTAGGATCGGCTTGTGTTGAACAGGGTTAGTGGCACCACGTGTCGCGCCTTGTGTTGTACAGGGTTAGTGGCAGCACGTGTCGCCGGTCTTGCATATGGAAATATGCCTAACTAATCAGAGGGAGTCTGGTGCTGTAGTCGCTGCCATGGACTTGGGGTCCCTGCCATTCAGGACTCAGGACACAGTTCCACATGTGGGATAATTCGGCTTGTGTTGAACAGGGTTAGTGGCACCACGTGTCGCCGGCTTGCGTTGAACAGGGTTAGTGGCACCATGTGTTGCGGCTTGCGTTGAATTCTGCTTGAATAAGTCCACGTGGTGATGACTTGTGGTGCAGTGAGTTAGTGGCACCTGAAGCACTCAGCATGTGCGCACCCTGCGATGATGCGTGGTCCGGGCGGACCTCACTGGTAGCAATGTCTTTACATGCTTTGAAAGAATCTTCATAGCAGTCAAAATCTCCAAGTAATTCCATTTCAGTCCTCCAAGGTTTGAAGAGTTGGAGAAGAGCTAAATAGAAAAACTCTCTCTTATCTGGAGTGTCACAACTTTATTTCCTGTGATTAATCAAATTTCCTTTGGCATTCTTTAAGAAACATCCATCAGATCCAATAACAGCATATTTCCCTTCATTTATTTTTTCTGTAACATTCTTTATAAAACTATAATTTTGCAGTATTTCATATAGACATATGTTTTCCAGGGATGGACTTCTATTTGGATAGTATGCGAGGAACAGTAATTGAGTTATCTGCAACATATTGTATGTCCATATTTGCATTCCACATCTTTAAAATTACTGGATTGTAATCATTAATGTACTTCGATTCTTCCGTTCATTTTATATTATAAGTATTTTTGGGTGATTTTGGAGTGATAGTATGCCTCACTGCTGACATAAAACTGTTCACTCTTCCTTGCAATGACTTATGTTGCACTGAGTTGGTAGTACCTTTGGCGCTCAGCGCGTATGTACCCTGAGCTGATGCGTTGTTCGGGAGGCCCGCACTCGGACCAATGTCTTTTGTCCATTGAATTCTGCCTCAGTAAGGCCACGTGGCGATGACTTGTGGTGCACTGAGTTAGTGGCATTTGAAGTACTCAGCGTGCGCGCACCCTGCGATGATGCGTGGTCCGAGAGGGCCGCACTGGGAGCAATGTATCTTGCGTACTGCACTGTGTCATCTGCAATCGCTACTCCATCTGAATTGCGAGGCCTGCTGTCCGCAGTGTAGATCGAAGGCAGTAGTCTGTACAGGCATAACTCTGCGGTGCTCGCTGGGTTCGCAGGGGGCCTGTGTCGAGTAGACCCGCGGTCATGGCGGCAGCCTCGTGGCAGGGTGAGGCCCGCCGCTCTGGCACAGTCGTTGGTCTTAACAGTCCACAAGTGAACCACGCCCAGAGCCCCGGCATATTTATTCACACTCCTACGCTGAAGTGGCGTATGTCGGACCAGCCCACTCAGGTTACGCTTATGCTTACAGGGGGGATGATACAGATACATGACTGAGATTGTCCCTAGTGTTTCACGTAACATGGTTGGGTCCACTGTTCACAACACTACAAGCACCAGTAGTATTTGTGCACATGGAGAGGTGTGTGTTCTGCATACTGCGATGTGTCCAGCACATCACCGCTAAACTTTGCATTGTGTGCATTGTTATTCATGGGTGAATTGCTTCCTTCACATATAGTTTGTTCACACCTGTCCCAATATTCAGCTATTGTGTGGCTGAGGGGCCATGCCGTTTTCGGAAAGTTCGCTGTCTTTTTCTGCACTGCCTCGGTGGTAGAGGGGGGGGGTCCTGGAGGTGGGTGTTGTGGCGTTCTTGGGTGTCGGAGCTGCTTGATCAGTAGGTCTATGACATGTGTTGGTCTTCAGATGTGGCTCTGGGCTGGGCTCCCTTTCATACTGGATGTAGTTGTTTAATATTTAAAAAACAAGAAGACATTAAATAATACATAAAAAAACACAAAAACAATTTTTAAGATATTAAAGTTACAAAATATCACATTTTTTTCAAAATTACTGAGAAAAACATAGGTTTTATGAACATTATAATTAGAAATTAGCATTTAAAAAACCTTTGAAATTCACTGAAAAAACCATAGGTTTCAGGCACGTTCTAGTTAGAAATTAGCATTTAATAAACCTTAGAAGGTCACTGAAAAAACCATAGGTTTCAGGGACGTTATAGTTACTTGGACATTTGACTCATATAAAACAAGAGAAATTTGCCCGTTATAGTTAGTTGAGCTAACTATAACTCGTGCGCCCACAATACACTGGTGATGACGTCACATATTATATCACTCATGACATGGTCAGTGACATCACTCATGACATCACTGATGACATCTCAAATGACATCACTGATGACATCATCCACATGATAGTCAGACACACCTCCTCACACTCTAATATAACCCTTGATACACGTACTCTAAAATACAGACTACCATTTTCGAAACCATAGACACACCAACAGCAGATACTAGATACCCATCCACTGATTACTATCTATATATTGTGAGCTAGACATACACTCATACAGTCACTCATACATGCTGTCATTGATCATTACATCAGTATAATATCCACTCATACACCTATACATACATTCACACAGTGCTACTGATCCATAGAGTTACTCACACATCTACTCAGTCACGCCAAAAATCAATCACACACCCATGTACTCACCTATGCAGATATATACACACCACCTGACATTTATACACACACCACCTCCCTTATTTATTACCTACTGGCGGTCGCCAGTAGGTAGTTATAGTTAGGACCCCTTTTCCATAGGAAATCCGCAACATTCTATTTTGAATAACTTTGGCGCCGGTCGACGAATCCTCGCGAATTTCTCAAAATAGGTGGGGCGCTACGCTCCGCTCCTACCCTGAAAGTCTCGGGGGGATTCGTCAAGCGGGGGCTGAGATAAAAGGGGGGTCCCAAAACGCGTTTTTCCCATGCATTTTTCCATAGGACCTTTAGACAGGGCTACAGCCCGAACGGCTGAACAGAATTACTAGAAATTTGGCAGAGAGGTAGTCCTCAGGTCAAGGAAGTGCCTTTTGTAGGTTTGGTGTAAATCTGTTCAGTAGATTCTGAGAAAATAGCCTTTAAATCAATATATATATCTGAGCCAGCTTACGGTACGCTTACCGTAAGCTTACCGTACGCGTACGGTGGCGTGCGCGAGCGCGATTCTGATTGGCTGTTACATCTAAGTAAACATTCGAATCGGTCGAAACCAGGAAGCGGCGGCCGCCATTTTCTCTCTCGCACTCTGAGGGGGGGCAGTAAATAAAGGCAAAAAACATATAAAGGGGCTGTTTAGACAGCGCCCATGCACATAGCCATGTTAGTTGAGTCCTCAAAGGCCAAAAACGGTAAATTTTTATTTTTTGAAAATTTCGCCGATTACGCTTACCGTACGCGTACGGTGCGCTTACGCTAAAAATTTTAATAAAAAAAAAAAACTCTCTGTGCATGGCATATTATTGTCATCACTTACAAATTAAATTTAACAGATTACCTATCACAAGGAAGCGCATAATATGTCCACCTTGCGTGTACGGCACTAACTGCGTAAAGTGGGCGCGCGGTGCGCGAAGCGCACCGCGTGCTCACCGTGCGCGCACGGTGCGCGAAGCGCACCGTGCGCGCACGGAACGAACTGCGTTAAGTGGGCGTGCACGCCACGAATGGCGTAAAGTAACTTAGCATTTAAAAAACCGTACAAATTCACTGAAAAAACCATAGGTTTCACACACGTTATAGTTAGGAATCAGCATTTAAAAAACCTTGCAAATTCACTGAAAAAACCATAGGTTTCAGACATGTTATAGTTAGCGGAAATTTTACTGATAAAAAACCAATGAAATTCCCCCGTTATAGTTAGTGCAGGCAACTATAACTCACGCGACCGCAATCTTCTGCTGATGACATATGTGTCTTTATGAAAAAAAAATATTTCTAATATATGTATAGCTAAAAATTTATGGAAGAAGACATGGGCAAATAAGTGTCTAAATACAGTATTAGCATCAGCAGAGGATTGCGGTCGCGTGAGTTATAGTTGCCTGCACTAACTATAACGGGGGAATTTCATTGGTTTTTTATCAGTAAAATTTCCGCTAACTATAACATGTCTGAAACCTATGGTTTTTTCAGTGAATTTGCAAGGTTTTTTAAATGCTAATTCCTAACTATAACGTGTGTGAAACCTATGGTTTTTTCAGTGAATATAGATACTAACACATACTTACTCTCTTATATAATCACTAATACAAGTACACATTCATATATGTTGACACTCTTGCAATCACTGTCTCTCACGTATATTCAATTATACACCCCAACACTCACATATACTGTCTAAAAACATATATAGTTACTCACATTTATACAATTGAGACATCAATTCAGTAATCAAAACACCTGTACACACAGTCAGCTACCCATACAGCCCTTCTGAGATGCACTTTTGAATCTATACAACCAGTAAATCAGCCATTCAGACATGTATGCACAGAGTCAGACACCCCCCACCCACCCATCCACATAGACACTCAGACACCCATACAGATACTCATACAATCAATCAATAACCCATATAGACACTGATGTAGCTACTCACCAACCCAGCCACCTGCTTACACACCAACTGAGAGACTAATATAGACATTCACACAGTTTAGTCACTAACCCATGCATTCAGTAACATACGTTCAATCAGTTACTTATACAGTCAGTCATGCATCTACTAAATAATCCATTCAGGCACTTCAACATCCACTCATTCTTCAATAGACCTTGGCATAGATATATATGAAAAATATTTAAACTTTACAGAAACACACATTCATTTGATGATGTCATCAGTGATTTCATCACCAGTGCATTGCGGGCGCGAGAGTTATAGTTAGCTCAACTAACTATAATGGGCACATTTCTCTGGTTTTATATGAGTCAAATATCCAAGTAACTATAACGTCCCTGAAACCTATGGTTTTTTCAGTGAATTTCTAAGGTTTTTTAAATGCTAATTTCTAACTATAACGTGCTTGAAACCGATGGTTTTTTCAGTGGATTTCAAAGGTTTTTTAAATGCTAATTTCTAACTATAACATGCCTGAAACCTATGGTTTTTTCAGTGAATATATATATATATATATAAATATTACCTAGGTAGTTATAGTTAGGACCTATTTTCCATAGGAAATCCGCAACATTCTATTTGCAATAACTTTGGCGCCGTTGACGAATCTTCGCAAAGGTTTCAAAACTGGTGGGGCGCTCCAGTCTGCTCCTATCCTGAAAGTTTCACGGTGATTCGTGAAGCAGGGACCGGGAAAAAAGGGGGGTCCCAAAACGTGTTTTCCCCATGCAATTTTCCATTGGAACCTTTAATCGCAGCTACAGCCCGAACTGCTGAACGGAATTACACCAAATTTGGCAAAAAGGTAGCCCTTGGTTCAGAGTCGTGCCTTTTTGTTAAATGGTGTAAATCAGTTCAGTAGTTTTTTAGATATTAAAGGCAAAAAGATAGATATATCTGGGCGGAGCCTAACCACTCATCTCATCGTGAGATCTGATTGGCTGTCAGCACTTCATCCAAGAAGTGTTGGGAGCTTTCTTCGGACCAATATACATGATAGCACCTCATTAAAAAGCATTGCAGCTAATAGAAGGTTTTAAGACTTTAGTTACTTTATAAATCATTATTTGATGGTACCATACTAATTTTAGGAATTGTGGTGTGTTCTAAGGTGATTTTACCATGTGAAAAAGCCTTCTGCTGGGATATCATGAATCATGTTTGAGAGAAAACTATTTTCTCATGCTTTTCCCACAGAGGTTTGGAAGGTGATCTATAAGCTAAACTGAGAGCATATTTTCTGTAAATTCACATTATCTTTCTCATTCATGTGAGAATGAAGTCTGACATTCTCAGTAAAACATGTATATCCAACAAGGGCAGAGACTGTCAGTTGATTCCTTTGTGTTCTACTGTAGCTTCCAAGAGAATTCTAAAGAACAACTAGAGTGCTAACAGTACTACTTATGACAAACGTATGGCACACCTGAAGCCATCTTGATTGGAATAAAGTGGTAAATCTTAAAACATTTAATTTAAAAAGGAACAAAATGAGGGGGTTCATTTTGCCATAAAAAGTATGATTAGTGCTACAGAAAGGAAAATTAGGGCACATTTTGAGTGACTTCTCAAATCCTCTTCTATTTCATTAAAAAATTCTGACGTGCAGACTGAAACATGCACTTTCAATACCAGCAGCAGACTTCCCTGGTGAGCAGTAGCTTTACTACAGTGATCTAATAAGCAAATAGAGTGCTAACATTCTGAATTTATGGCAAATGTGTGACACATCTGAATGCCTTCTTGATGAAATAAAAGTAAAAAATTGAAAGTATTTCCTACTGAGGAGACTGTAGTAAATGAGGAAATTAGGAAACTTCATAACAAATAAGTCTCCCAAGATGGCCACCAGAGACAAAAGAACCCAAATGTAGCACAAATATCACCAAGATGTAGCCCAAATATAGCCCAATGACAGAATTTATGGCAAATATGTGACACATCTGAATGCCTTCTTGATGGAATCAAAGTACACAAGCATTGAAAATGCAATAGGTCTCACCCATGGTTAAGTTAAAGCAATTCTGTTTGTAATTAGGTGGCTTTTTAACTTTGCTTTTATTAGTGTTTTTCAAACTTTCATGTACATAACATGCATATCTATGCATATATGTATATGTATATGTATGCATGCATTTATATTTGTATTTATATAGGTATGCAGATTATATATATGTTTATATATGTATGTATATATATATATACATATACATATATATAAATGCATATATCTATGTTCATATGTGTGCGTGTAGAGAGAGGTAGAGGTGTAGAGGTAGAGGTGTAAAGGTAGAGAGGTAGAGAGTAGTAGAGAGAGAGGTAGAGAGTAGAGAGTGGGTAATAGAGAGTAGAGAGTGAGTAGTAGAGAGTAGTAGAGAGAGTAGCAGAGAGTGAGTAGTAGAGAGTAGTAGAGTGAGTATTAGAGAGTGAGTAGTAGGGAGTGAGTAGTAGAGAGTGAGTAGTAGATAGTGAGTAGTAGAGTGAGTAGTAGAGAGTAGTAGAGAGTGAGTAGTAGAGAGTGAGTAGTAGAGTGAGTAGTAGAGAGTAGTAGAGAGTGAGTAGTAGAGAGTGAGTAGCAGTGAGAAAGGTAGAAGAGTGTAGTAGAGAGTGAGTAGTAGACAGTAGTAAAGAGTAGGAGAGAATGAGTAGTAGATAGTGAGTAGTAGAGAGAGAGTAGTTGAGAGTAGTAGAGTAGAAGAGAGTGAGTAGTAGAGAGTGAGTAGTAGAGAGTAGTGGAGTAGTAGAGAGTGAGTAGTAGAGAGTAGTAGAGAGTGAGTAGTAGAGTGAGTAGTAGAGTGAGTAGTAGAGAGCGAGTAGTAGAAAGCAAGTAGTAGAGAGTGTGTAGTAGAGAGTGAGTAGTAGAGAGTAGTAGAGAGTAGTAGAGTAGTAGAGAGTGAGTAGTAGAGTGAGTAGTAGAGAGTAGTAGAGAGCGAGTAGTAGAGAGTGAGTAGTGGAGAGTGAGTAGTAGAGAGTAGTAGAGAGTGAGTACTAGAGAGTGAGTAGTAGAGAGAGAGTAGTAGAGAGTGAGTAGTAGAGAGTAGTCGAGTGAGTAGTAGAGAGAGAGTAGTAGATAGTAGTAGAGAGTGAGTAGTAGAGAGTAGTAGAGAGTGAGTGGTAGAGAGTGAGTAGTAAAGAGTAGTAGTAGAGAGTGAGTTGTAGAGAGTGAGTAGTAGAGAGAGAGTAGTAGAGTGAGTAGTAGAAAGTGAATAGTAGAGAGTAGTAGAGAGTGAGAAGTAGAGAGAGAGTAGTAGAGAGTAGTAGAGAGTGAGTAGTAGAGAGAGAGTAGTAGAGAGTGAGTAGTAGAGAGTGAGTAGTAGAGAGTAGTAGAGAGTGAGTAGTAGAGTGAGTAGTAGAGAGTAGTAGAGTAGTAGAGTGTGAGTAGTAGAGAGAGAGTAGTAGAGAGTAGTACAGTGAGTAGTAGAGTAGTAGAGAGTAGTCAGTCAGTGTCAGTCAGTGTCTGTCAGTGTCCGTCAGTCAGTATCAGTCAGTCAGTGTCAGTCAGTGTCAGTGTCAGTGTCAGTCAGTCAGTCAGTCAGTCAGTCAGTCAGTCAGTCAGTGTCAGTGTCAGTCAATCAGTGTCAGTCTGTGTCAGTCAGTCAGTCAGTCAGTGTCAGTGTCAGTGAATCAGTGTCAGTCAGTGTCAATCAGTCAGTGTCAGTCAGTCAGTGTCAGTCAGTCAGTGTCAGCTGGAGCAGCTCTGCTGACTTGGTTCTCTGGCTCTAGAGCAGCTCTGCTGACCTGGTTCTCTGGCTCTAAAGCAGTTCTGCTGACCTGGTTCGCTCCCGCTAAAGCAGCTCTGCTGACCTGGTTTCTCTGGCTCTAGAGCAGCTCTGCTGACCTAGTTCTTAGGCTCTAGAGCAGCTCTGCTGACCTGGTTCTCTGGCTCTACAACAGCTCTGCTGACCTGGTTCTCGGTCTCTAGAGCAGCTCTGCTGACCTGGGTCTCTGGCTCTAGAGCAGCTCTGCTGACCTGGTTCTCTGGTTCTAGAGCAGCTCTGCTGCCCTGGTTCTCTCCCTCTAAAGCAGCTCTGCTGACCTGGTTCTCTGCCTAAGGAACAGCTCTGCTGACCTGGTTCTTAGGCTCTAGAGCAGCTCTGCATCCCTGGTTCTCTCCCTCTAAAGCAGCTCTGCTGACCTGGTTCTCTCCCTCTAGAACAGCTCTGCTGACCTAGTTCTTAGGCTCTAGAGCAGCTCTTGTGACCTGGTTCTCTGGCTCTAAAGCAGCTCTGCTGACATAGTTCTCTGACTCTAAAGGCTCTGACCATCCAAATGTTTAGGTTTTTTTTATATGTACTACTGTCAAGGTAAGATTAAGTAATCCAAACACTATCAATGCACAACTACATTCAGCTGTGCACTAAATATATAAACCTGTAACCAGCTTCTTAGTAAACTACTACCCATGCAACCTAGGAATCCTCCTGTCTGTCCCATGCACTTCTCCAATCACCCATCCAGCACTATCTACGTATCCTATCACTCCGCAATACCTAAGCACTTATAAATTGAACATGTACTCTTTGCAGCACTGAAATTATTCTAGTTCTAATCATGTACCTAAGGAATGACCAAGCCAGTAAAACTAGTACAGCTACAATATTCTGTGCACTATGCATGCAGACCTCTAATCAGCTACATAGCATTGATACAGTCTTTTAAATACTCAGTTAGTACCTATGCAGTCTAGGAATCCTTCTGTCTGTCCCATGCACTTCTCCATTCAACCATCCAGCACTATCTACGTATCCTATCACTCCACCAATACCTAAGCACTTATACATTCAGCACACACTTTCTTTGCAACACTGAAATTACTTCAGTTATTAGTCGTATACTTAAGGAATGGCGTAGTCACTAACACAAGTGCAGATACAATATTGTTTACACTATGCATGCACACATCTAACCAGCTACAAACTATTGATACGTTCTTCTAAATACCCAGTTAGTACCTATGCAGTGTAGGAATCCTCCTGTCTGTCCCATGCATTTCTCCAATCACCCATCCAGCACTATCTACTTATCCTATTACTCCACCAATACCTAAGCACTTATAAATTCAGTATACACTCTGTTTGTAATACTGTAATTATTCTAGTTACTAGTCATGAACTTATGGCATGGCCTAGCTACTAACACAAGTACAGCTATAATATTTTGTGCACTATCCAAGCAGACCTCTAACTAGCTACATACTATTGATACACTCTTCTAAATACCCAGTTATTACTCATGCAGTGTAGGAATCGTCCAGTCTGTCCCATGCACTTCTTGCACTTCTTTAATCACTTATCAACCACTATCTACTTATCCTATCACTCCACCAATACGTAAGCACTTATAAATTAAGTGTTCACTCTGTTTGCAGCATTGTCATCATTCCAGTTACTTGTGGTATTCTTATAAAAATGACCTAGGCACCAACACAAGTACACATAAAATATTCTATGCATAATCCCTGAAAATCTCTAAGCAGATACATACTATTGGTCCACTCCATTAAATACTGAAGTAGTACCCATGCAGCATAGGATACCTCCTGTCAGTCTCATGTAATTCTTCAATCACCCATCCAGCACTATGTTCTTATTGTATCAGTTTGCCTATACCTAAGCACTTATGGGGCAGATTTACAAGCACCCTGCGCCACCAGTACGTCACTTTTTGTAACATAGTGATGGCGTCAGGCCCTCCTTCATATTTACAAGGAGAGGAAAAGTCACCCTGCGTGGTCTTTCCTCTCCTTGTAAATACGACCCCTTCATACACAGAACTTTGCGTTGAAGGGGCGTTCCATAGGTATTGCTGTGGGTGTTCCCACGCAACACCCATAGAACAAGACACATCTCCAGATTTATGAGAAATCGTAAATCTGGAGATATGTCTGAATGCTGCGCCATCCTAGAGTTGGTGTAGAAAGGCGCAACAAGGAGAATTGTTTTCATTTCTCCTCATTGTTTCCTCTTTCAATGCATGCTGCATTCCACAGCATACATTGAAAGAGGAAAATGCCTTTACTAATTGTTTTTGTGCAGGAAGGTGTCCCTTCCTGCACAAAAACAATCTCCGCACGACACAGACATCCTTGCACCATGGTGCAAGGGTGCCTGTGTCACCACATGGCTGCAGTTTGTGCAGCAGTGCAGAGGGAAGCACAGAGTTGGAACATATTCATGTACATATGTCACATCCCTGTGCTTCGGAAGTGCCACAGTGCAGTGCAGCTAAAGTGCTTGCAGTGTCACGCTGCAGTACTTCCTCATAAATCTTCACCTATATATTCACCATAGACTACTAATGCATTCTTTCAGTCAATCATGCTGTATACATATATTCAACCAAACGTTCACACATTACCTTGCAATTATAGTTCTTTCTTTAACCAGATAAGGTAGTTCTGATAAGAACTTTTTTTTTCTACTTTTTTCTTTTGTATTTTTTTTTAACAATTTTGAACTTTTTTGGGGTGTTTTTTTCAAAAAATGAACAAAAAAGAACGAATAAAACAGGAAACTTTTGAAATGACTTATCATTCCAAAAACAAAAAAACAGAAATTAACAACGATGGTTGCGTTGCGCAGCACAAACTGCATCCACCAACTACTCACCAAAGAATATGCTTCTTACACTTCAGGCAGTGATGATCGAGAAAGGCGAATTCTGGCCTAATGTCCATTGCAGGTGTTCCTGAGGACGCTCCAGACAGACTTGCCACAGCAGGTGAGGGGTTCAAAGCAGATTGCCTCATTTCCTCCCGAGCAAGATTGAGAGGATGTGTGGTCCGGAGATGCTTGTACATAGAAGCAGTGCCACAAGAGTATTTTTTTTCACTGCCTCTTGACAGGACTCGGTCACAAATTTTGCATGTCACCTTTCTCGCATTTACTTTCTTCTCTCCAGGTGGAAAAGTGAAGAATTTCCACATGACAGATTCCGGCCTCTGTGGACGTGGTGCCTCCTGCAAGAATTCTTCTTCAGGAGATTCTTCCTCCTACTGCTGTCCAGATGCCATTTTGTTTGATATTTTTTGAAAAACACCAAAAAAAAACAAGCATAAAGGGTTCTTGTAGGAAAAGAGATGTCTCTCTAAAGATGCTCCAACAAGAATGATTAAAATGGGTGGGGCCCTTCAATAGTTACAGTGGGAAATGTTATGAACCAATAAAATCTTTTTTTTTTTAGGTCACATGGGACCCGCGCACTCTGCGCTCACAATGCACGCACCGGACTTCGCGAAAATATATTTAAAAATAATATAAGTTTATTATAAGTACAAATATATTATTTGTATGAATATCTTATATAATCTCTTGCCCTAATATGTATATTAAAGACACATACATATCATTTTAGAACATAATTTTTTTTTTGCGGGAGTAGCGCACCCAGCTCGCCCCAGCACGCATATGATGTCACGCAGGACCCGCCACCGCGCAAGCATCTCGTACCGTAATTTGCATGTGTCACGAATGCGCGGGAGCAGGAGTGGCGGACTGGTCGCATACCAATCGCACACATCAAGTAATATTAAATGTATATGATGTAACTGAAAAACACGCAGCCGTCGCTCACCTTACGCGGATCCTTCACAACTTTTCTAAAATGGCGGCTAGAATCCGCGCACCCACCATGATGTGTACGCTTTGGGTGCGCGAATCCGAATTTCTTTTTTGAATTTTTGTTTTTTTTAATAAGAAAATAATATCAATATATTAAAATAAAAAATTAAAACAAAAAAAATCAATATTTCAGTTTGAATTGTTTTTAAAAAACTTTTTTTGCAATTTTCAGATAAATATATAATGTTATTTAATGAATAAAATATTTATAAATAAACAGTTAAAAAACTGTAGAAAATCAGTACAAAAAAATAGGTATAACTACTATCACACTTAAAAATTAGCATTTAAAAAAACCTTTGAAATTCACTGAAAAAAAACATAGGTTTCAGAGACGTTATAGTTAGAAATTAGCATTTAAAAAAGCTTTGAAAGCCACTGAAAAAACCATAGGTTTCAGAGACATTATAGTTAGAAATTAGCATTTAAAAAACCTTAGAAATTCACAGAAACAAACATAGGTTTCAGGGGTGTTATAGTTAGCTGGCCATTTCACTCGTACAAAACCATAGAAATTCCTCTGTTATAGATAGTTCTGCTAACTGTAACTCGCGCGCCCGCAATGCACTGCTGATGATGTCACATATTGCATCATTCATGACATGGTCAGTGACATCACTGATGACATCTCAAATGACATCTCAAATGACATCACTGATGGGGCTAAGCAATACAAGGGGGTCACACTGGCATGAAAAAGTACTGAGACATGCCATTCAGAAAAAGCAAAAACATTATGGAATGCAGGATGATGTAAAACATTAAATGTTAAGCCTAATCATGAACACACACCATTGCAGGCAACAGAGTTCCCTGTATTCACTATTGATAGAGCACGATAGTGCTCTTCTATTTGTAGGGGTGTATTATAATTAAGGCTCCCTGTTTTCCGTTTTTACTGATTTTTACAGATAAATACAGACAGAAAACCATTTATTTTCTTGTCTGCATATATTTTTAAATGTCGATAAAAATGGAAATTGGGTGCTTTTTGAGTGATTCTAAATACACTTTGCCATGACTGCCAGGCCAATAACTGTGTGGATTGATATGTAAGGGGATTAAAAAATAAAGGAATTTTAGCAAAGAGGATTAAACAGCAGTAGAAATGCACAAGGATGATACTGAAATGTACATATTTTCATATACCTGTATTCATTTATCTTCTGTGGGTGTTCATATCACTGAAACCTGGCAGGCATTAAAGCATGACTGCATATTTATTGGTTAAATAAATGTGGAAATATACCAGTTTGGGCTTTATGTGTTCACAAAACCCATAATATATATGGATAAATACAGATAAAGTTGACAAAAATAAATATGGATAAATACAGACGGAAATGTCCAAAAAATAAATACCATAAAACCGGGAGCCCTAATTATGATCACGAGTAGTAGTTGTGTTGTGTTAACATTTGATCATTAGACTGTGAAATGTAATAACGTGCAAAGTAATGTAGTAGAGGGATTTCGTGTAACGTATAGGAATTAACATTGTAACTGCGCTTTGAATAGAAAAGTCTTAATGCTCGTTTTACCATTGACTGAGAAATTCATTTACTGCCATGTAACACATTTATTTAGATGTGCACAGTAATAATGTTCATGTATATGTGTGTTCAACGACGATCTATGGTGATTCTTATGTTAGCCGATTTCTGTAGGCCTCATGTGTATTTCTCCCTGGCTCTCATAAGTGAAGCATATGTAATGCTCATGTGTGTGCAGAATCTTTTCTTTCTCACGTTTCTTTTTCAGGTGGAGAAATTAACTTTGTTAGTTAGAAAAATGCTTTTGTTTAGGAGTTAGGCATGGGGGAGAGGATACACTTGAACAAGGAGTGCTGATGTGAGCCGGAGTTCTTTCTCACTGGAGAAGGCTTGGGAATCAAGGTCATCGAGCCAGAGGCTGGGAGGATCGAAGTCGACTGTAAAGTTACCTATGAGGAGGTGTCCATCCGGGTGGCATGATCTTGTGATGGAAGATGGGTGTGTCCTAGGATTTTGATCTTGGAGTTAGGGACAGTGCCCCGGGAGTGAGAGGAGAGAGGAGTTCTGTCCGAGAGAGAAGGAGCATCTTAGAACGAGGTCTGTAGCTTTATGCCACTTGACCCTTTCAATGTGAGTGTACTTCTAAGGAAGTCTTCACGTGCTGACACCTTTGCCTGAACTTGCCTGGGAAATGCTAAGTAGGGATGTCAAGTTAGTGGTAGTGTAGGGACAGACTAATGCTTTTCACTTACGAACCTCAAATGAAGAATACTCTTGATGTTGGTGCAGTGATTATCTGCGTCCTAATATTAGAACTGGTCATTCTCTGCTTGCTTCATAGACTGAACTTTGCTCATAGGTTTGGCTTTGCATCAGTTCCAAAGTATTTCTACACCCTCATTCTGAGGTGTTAGTATATCCAGCTGTTCTTGGCTTTGTAATAAACTAACTAAACTTAGATCCTGGAGTCGGTGATTCTTCGGAGTCATGGGTTATTGGAGTTGGGAAATCTATTAAACAAGATATTTTTCCCCTCTACACTTCTATGCAGGAACCAATGGTCTGTCGACCAGGGGTTCCCGAGTAAATTTAGGACGAGGAACACGGCCCCATCAGTTGGTAGCAATGTTGGATGTTTCCTCTTGAAGTGAGGGGAGAAGCTAGAAAGTTCTGGAAGAGTACAGTCCCCAAAGAATGAGAGCCCAAAAGACTGAGAGCGGAGAACGACAGACTTTGGCGGAAACCGACAGCGATTGACTGTGCGGCAAGAACAGCGGTGAACAGCAAAGTGAGTATGACTAGGGATGTTGTGTGGTAGATTGCATTGATGATTTGACTGTGTGATGTCTGGCAGAGTTGAGATGAGAGTCGAGTGAATGTGGTTTTCGGGCCGAACATGCGCAGTCCATGATGATTTGATTTGATGTCAGGCTGGAAGAGTGGCCGAAGATCCCGGCAGAGATTTGTGGTGTAGAAGACTCCAATTTGATTTAATTGTCTGGCCAATGATTGTGGGAAGTCGTGAAGCACTATCAACGACCCACCTGAGATAGGGAACTTTTGTTTGAGTGAATCTGTCAGAGTCGTCTGGGAAGCCTTGTGCATAAAGGTGGACTGTATAGACTCAAGTGGCCAGCGCAGGTCGCAGGTCACGGTGTGTGAATGTTCTTGAGTGACTGGATTCTATTGTCCTTGAAAAGAAGAGACTTGTTTATGTGACTGTCTGGTCATTTCATGGACAGACAGTTACTTGTAAAGAGGCAGAAAATTACTTGTTAATGTGACTGTATGGTCGTTTCGTGGACAGTTACTTGATTTTGGTTTATGTGACTGTCCAGTCATTTTGTAGACAGACAGTTACTTGCTTCTATATTTGAGAGTGTGAATATGTAAAGAGAAAGTGTGAAGGAGGTTGAACCGCTGTGAGGGGGAATAGCGACGTTGGAGTGTGCCGCACTGCGATAGGTTGGTTGGTGTATCGCCGCGCTGGGATTAGCGCTTTGTCATCGGAAAGTTAAAACTAAAACATCTTGTGGGTAAACAGTTTGATTCAATCATGCGATGCTTTAAAGTATTGCGAGATCTTTGTAGGGGGGATAGGGGAGTGGTGACTCGAGTGGGTGAGGAAGCACCACCCAAGGATATGCCAGCACACTACGTGGCAATGAATGTAGGACTCCATACTATAGTCTGGCTTAAAAATTGGCATAAGATTATGGAAAAGGAGGGAGGTTTGGCTTTTCTGCATTACGGCTCCTTTCGATTGGAGGTGCTATATCAGTTGAGGGTAGTGATGGCTTCATTGCGACCTCCACCTAGACCAACACAGTTTGAGGCATTAGATGCATGGATGTGAGCAGCACAGGCAAAAAGCAGGGAAAGAAGTCAGGGGAGGATAAAAAAAACGATAAAGGCATATCAGGATGCGCAATGGGACGTACTATTGAAGAAGTGGAGAGTAGACACCATTGAGGGAGAGAGGTTACAACCACTGTTGGTCAAAGAAGGAGACGCTTGGAACAGGAAGGATGAAGATAATAGTGACACCGATGACAGTCTGCCCCTAGGCTAGCCCCTGCCTGGTGGCTAGCCTCGTCCTGTCTTCTGCTGCAGGGATTCTGCTGGTAAGCTATAACTGTGCCTCGGGATGACAGGACCGCTTCGTAACCTGGGGCATTTGTGCTACCTTTGCTATTGTTGCCCCTGGAGGGGCTGTCTTTGCTGGTGAGCTGCTGCTGAAGTCACGGAGGGGAGTTGGACAGGACTTCATCTCCCAGGAGCGTGTGCGGTCTCTCAGCTGTGTCACGGCCGCCCACCCGCCCACAAACACTCAAAAACCTTGCGGAACCCCCTGACGCGGGTCCCGCTTCGTAACCTGGGGCATTTGTGCTACCCTTGCTGTTGTTGCCCCTGGAGGGGCTGTCTTTGCTGGTGAGCTGCTGCTGAAGTCACGGAGGAGAGTTGGACAGGACTTCATCTCCCAGGAGCATGTGCGGTCTCTCAGCTGTGTCACGGCCGCCCACCCGCCCACAAACACTCAAAAACCTCGCGGAACCCGCTGACGCGGGTCCCGCTTCGTAACCTGGGGCATTTGTGCTACCTTTGCTGTTGTTGCCCCTGGAGGGGCTGTCTTTGCTGGTGAGCTGCTGCTGAAGTCACGGAGGGGAGTTGGACAGGACTTCATCTCCCAGGAGCGTGTGCGGTCTCTCAGCTGTGTCACGGCCGCTCACCCGCCTATTGGTTCACGAATCCCTTATATCCCGACTCACTAGCCGCTGCGCGGGACGCGAGCGGGACGCCCTGGACGCAGCTCGGACAAAGGGCGGACAGTCCGGGACAGGAGGGGACTGGAGGAGGCTGGGTTGGAGTCAGCTGTATGTAGGCACAGCCACAAGGTACTTTGACATTCCAATAGCCCTGGTTAAAATCGTTGTGCCATTGTTGTGTTAACATTTGTAACCTGTAGGTAGCCTCTAGCTGGAGGGTGCGATAACCATTGGGCTGTGTCTATAATGTCGAAAGTTAAAAATGCCATTGTGTCGACGACTATGGACAACTATTTGGTTAAAATAGTAGATAAGATCAACCAGGAACGCAGAAAGTCTTTGGGGCGTGTGGACCCCCCTATCATTTCCTCCCCTACTTCTTCTGTATCCGTCCCCTCGACTAACTCTCCTAAGGCTATTATTAATCCCACAAATCTGGACAAATCTATTTCGGTGGTGCCCCAAGACCAAGTTTAACTTGATGGTCTAAATTCGGGGGTTGCTATCGACTCAGAATTACGTTTGGCTGGTCATGTTGATTCTCCATTGCCATGTTCTACGGCAACAAGATCACAGCAAGCCCCACGGGCCTGTAGGAATACTACAAAGAATGTTCAATCTAAGCGGGGGATGAGTCGAATAAACAAGAAAGTGATTCTACCCCCATCTAGTGGTGAGGGAAATTCTAATGTAGCTTTGGCCCCTACCCCGGCCACCTTAGATGGAGAGTTATTTGATCTTTTGATCAGCACCCTTGAAACTAAGTTCGACTTGATCGTTAAACCCCTTCTGATCAAGTTGAACACGGTTAATGCAGAGGTTGTAAGATTAGGAGGTTTGTTAGAATCATTTATGAAGCCCAGTACCGGCGACTATGTTAAGGATAAGGTAGCAGGAGGCCCTAATTCTAAGAATGCAAATGAGATTCCTACAACGGTTATGCCTAATATTCCTATGCCTCCTTCTGGTGGCACTTGTGAGAAGGGACCTACTGGGTCTACCCCCCGATGAGTATAGGATGTAATTCTTCATCTAATGTTGTTTTAGGGAACCAGGTGACACAAAGCTCTGGGATAGTTAAAAATAATGCTAATTCCCAGCCTGACTTACCACCGGACTGTGCACCTTATGTGGCAGTTCTGACTAATGTCCCCCCGGTTAGAGAATGTGGTCAAAATAATTCTTATAGTGAATCGCATGCCTCCTTGAAAAATAAGACAGTGGATTGGCTCCATAGGGAGTGTGGTTTCCCAGTAGCCCTAGCTGACGAAATCATATGTACCAGAAGAGTCAATTGGATTGGTAGCTCGCGCAAGAATTGTGTTGGCGACTGTATAGTTGTCAACTTTAGAAACCCTCACCTTGCCTCCACCGTTCTGAGTAAAGGTAGTTCCCTCCCCTACCGTGGTCAAGGGATTCATCTTCGTTCCCTTGGTTATTTTTACAGGCATTTGTATAACCAGATTAATACTGATCATGAGAGGGTGGGGACAAGAGATTTAAACCTGTTTACTACCTTTAATGTAGCAACATCCAATAGATTCCAGTCTCTGAGCGGTCTGGATTCTAACGATTGACTGGGTACCGACCAGGCGAACATAAGGGAAGAAGATGTTTCTTTTGAAGGTTTGGGAGGTGAGGTCAATCTAGGGGTAGTTGACCTAGTGGGACCAGGAGTTAACAGTGGTCCTGTGGATGATATTATTAAGGATAACAGATGCCGCGAAGGTGTGAGCCTGGGCTTCGACGACGGGGGTGGAACTTCTTCTTTGATTAGTGTTTCGCACAATCATTGTGGCCCAATTCCTTTGAGTCCAATGCACACTAAAAACTCTAACCCCCGGGTATGTTCTATTGGTAGTTGGAATGTAGCAGGTATTTCCTCTAAGGATGCCTGTTTGGGTTGGCTGGAGTTTATCAACGTTTTTAATATTATATGCTTTCAAGAGACCTGGTGTATGGACCAAATTAATTACAATGGGTACGTTTCCTACCATTTACCAGCCGTGGCATCCCCTTCGGGTAGGGCAAAAGGAGGGCTTCTGGTTTTGATTTCAGTGGATGTTCCCATTGTGGTAAAAAAACATATATTGGTTGGGGTCCATTCCCAGATCTTATGGCTTTATCAGGAGCATGGGAGAAACGTTCTTTTAATAAAGTTTTATAATAATGTTTTTGATAACACTAGGCATCAGGTTGTGTTAGCACTAGAGACTGCCCTGGCTGATATTCTAATGTAGTATGATATTTTTTTTGATTATATTTGGGTGGGAGATTTTAATATTGCTGTCTGTCCACTTTCCTCTCAAAGGGTTTGTGGTTATAATGATAGTCTAGGAGATGAAGTTCCCCATTTCCCACATAATAAATATGGAGAAGCCCTGAACAAAATCCTAACCACCTATGATATGGAAATCCTGGTTAATGCTAAAAATGATTGTGGAGATTTAATCCCTACCTTTAGGGGAAGGAACGCAAATACTGTAATTGATATTATTTGCATATCCTCCAGTCTTAGTCCTTGGTGTTTGACTCCGGTGGTCGTGGATAATGCGCTTAGCGACCACAACTGTATCACCATTGAGACTTTTTTATGGAAGGTGAAGCAGGGTTCTAACACGTGTACCATTGTTAATATTGAACCGCACCGACCTAATGGAACCAGGATTAGATGGAAAGGGGATAAAGCGGAGCTTGTGTCAAACTCCATTGTTGCAAGCTGTCTGGTAGAAATTTCTGTCATTTTAGAAAGTAAGGTGGTTACTGATCAAGTTGTGCATAATTTTATCAAAATTAATCATTTTATTGATAACAAATTTACGAAACATGGAAAGCCTAAGGTATCCAAACAAAAGGGGTGGTTTGACCATGCCAGTACTATTGCACTGAAGGGGCTTAAAGATGCTCTGTGAGCTAAGCCAAGAGATAACAGCATGGTTAGAGACTTGAGAGCCACCTACCAGGCTGCAGTTAAGAACAGGAAGGCGGAATTAAGGCAAGAGGCCTGGGATAAACTTGATCTGGCAGCAGTCACCTCAGATTCTTCTTTATTTTGGGATACGGTTAATTGTCCGTTCCTAAAGGATGACAAGATGCCCGAATTGACGGCTAATGTAAGTGAGGAGAACTGGGTTTCCCATTTCTCAGAGATCTTTGATTCAGCAAGACAGAGGGGTGGCCAGGAAGATGATTGGCCTATCATAGCTCTGAATATCTCTATAGCCGAAGTACTGGGAAGTATCACCTTAAGTAACGGCGGGAAGGCCCAGGGTCCCGACGGGGTGCCTATTGACCTGTATAAATTAGCCCCCGAGTTGTGGGGCCCATTGTTGACTAAAGTTTTTAATGCGACAGTATGTGATGGAGTCCCACCAACTTGGGAGGAATCCATCATTATTCCGATTTATAAGAAGGGAGACAGGGGTGATGCGAAGAATTATCGTCCAATCTCCCTTCTCGATTCCTCTGAAAAAATCATGAGCAGGGTGCTTTTGGTCAGGTTGGAAGAGTGGGCCGACTCTAACAATATTTTGGCCAATTGCCAATATGGTTTTAGGAAGGGTCGAGGGACTATTGAGCAATGTCTCAACCTCGACCTCCTAATCGGGAAAGCCAAGAAAGGCTCTCTCTATCTCTGCTTTGCAGATTTGAGCAGCGCCTTCGATATGGTGGACCATAGTATATTATGGGCCAAATTACTGGATCTGGGGGCGCCCGAGGGTATTATCTATTTCCTGGCACAACTTTATTCCAACCTTAGCACCAGTGTTCGCTATGGACCGAGGGGGGAGCGTACTCCCAAGTTTAAGATAGGGCGCGGTATAAGACAAGGGTGTGTTCTTGCACCCCTTCTCTTTACCCTCTTTATAAATGAAGTTGATTCAGTCCTAAAAACAGTGGTGGCAGATGCCCCGAATATTAATGATTTCAAGGTCCCGGTTTTACTTTATGCAGATGATGCCGTGATTTTATCTAGGACGCCTATAGGCCTACACAGCTGATGGATACGTTTTCTATGTTCATCCAGGATAGGAAACTATTGATTAACAAATCCAAAACCCACATCTTGGAATGCGGTTTGGGTTCCAAAAAACCCAATTCCTATTTCATTGATGGGCATAAAGTGCAAACGTTGAATTCCTTTAACTATCTTGGCATTAATTTTACCAAGAACGGCTGCTGGTCTAGTGAGATTACCTATGTCCGGGCCAAGATGGCCAAATGTGCCAACGGGGTGTTCAAGTTTGCCAGTAAAATTGGGGATAAGCGGATCAAAGACATGTTAACAATTTATCAAATGAGATGTCTTTCGATTGCTCTTTATGGTGCTGGAGTTTGGGGCCATTATTCGGCCCGAAGTCTCCAAGTAGAGGAAAATCTTTTTCTAAAGAGACTTTTGTGCCTACCTATATCCGCCTCTAACGAATTGACGCATAGAGAGCTTGGGATACAATATCTTTTAGACCAAATTACTTCAAGACCTCTAATGTTATGGCGCGCCATCTGGTCCAAGGAAGAGACATCGTTAAATAGAGCAATCATTAGTGATTGTTTTCTAACAGATGACCACATGAAGATTCCCTGGATCAAATTTGTAGTCAATAGCTTCTCAGAGATTTATGGATTTGACATTAGAAAGGATATGCACATTGCTTCTAGTCTGTCAAAGGGTGAGATGAAGCTCATCTTTATGAGCCATAAATCTGAGCGGCGGGAGATGATGGGTGGCCATTCTTCCACTGGTTTGGTCTATGGAAGGTATAGTGAGACTGTTGGCTACCAACCATATCTGAGCTACGTTAACAGAGTTTCCCACCGCTTTGTATTAACCAGATTAAGGTTGGGGATTGTGCACCATCTGGTGGCTTTCCCCATCATTAAAAAATATCCGATTGGCCCTTGCCTATGTGATCACTCATCTGCACAAAGCACTATGCACTTCTTACTGTTTTGTAAATTTTATGGTAACCTTCGTTCAGTCTTCCTAAAACCTATTTTCTTAAAGTATGGTACACGTAATGTCCATGATTCAATGAAGTTGTTTTTTAACCTAAATCCTGATGTCTGTTTTTTTACTGCAACCTTTCTCCTACAAGCGATCAAAGTTAGGAACAGTATGATATTTTAATGGTTTTTTAAACTTGTATTTGATCTGTATTTATGATAATTGGTTATTCTGATTTTGTTTTTTTTTTATGTTTGTATACATGTGCTTTTATGGACTTTGTGTTAAGCTCCGAATAAAGCTTTATGAATGAATGACAGTCTGTTAGACAGATTGTTGGCAGAGTGTCCTCCACCATATAACCCAGACTCAGACGAGGGAAGACGGGAATTGGCAAACATAGCGAACACAGAGAAAATGGGAATACAGCAGGCTAATCCTAGCGCGAGGGTGGTGGGAAAGATTTCAACCGGTATGGAAGGAGTGGGAATATCAGTGGGAAGCACAGAAACGAGAGGAGTAAATAATGCGATGCGATTACCGTAAGTCCTAACAGTGCTGATCACCATTGGACCTATAGTGTCAGTGTATGACCCAATTCAGGAGGAAAGTAGTATTCAGCTACAGTCAGGAAAGGGGAAAGAGTCAACTTAGGAGGAAATGTTACCGCAAACGGAAGTGATCCATATTTGGTGCCTGTAAAAGCTAGATCCCCATTGCCAGCAACTGCGGATCCTTCTAGGGTGCGCCTTGGATCTAGCGAAGTAAGATCAGTGTCATTGGCGGATTCACGTTCTGATTTGAGGATATGGGAAGCTCCAGTCAGAGGACCCGTGGGGCGGATGCCAAAAGTAGGAGTCGATCAGGGAACTTCTGGGAGTCAGCACGTATAACAGAATATAGTGCTATGAAATTGCCACAGAAAGTAGTGAAAGGGAAGAACAGGGTACCATATCATGTCAGGGAACCATCAAAGCTGCAGTAAAAGCCAAGGTGCTGAATGTAATAAGGCTGAAGTCTGAAGTGGAAGAGATAATCAGTGGGAGTCTGCCTGTGGAAAGGATAGAACTTTATGAACAGGATAAGCTGTTGTTTGTAGCGAAGGATGTTACTCGCAAGGCAAAGCAGGCACATGAAAAATTGACAGAATAGGCACAAAAGTACGATGTGATGTGGATTTGTCCAAAATGAAAATGTTACAGGGATGTCACAGGTTAAATTGCAGTGATCAGTAATTGGAAGAGAAAAGAGTCATAGGCTTGAAACCACACATTCGATGATTAGTTGTAGGAATACGTGCATGGAGTATGCTTGATAAGTGGAAGAAAGATGGTTGAAGAAGAAGAATCTTAAGAAGGGGATAGGGGATACGCCACCTCTGGCAGGAGGGGGGGCAGTAGGAGTGTAGGTTTACCCATTGTGAGAGGTGTTGAGCGGTTGGTATATGCATGTGCCTTGGAGCAGGGGTGATTTGGCAGCATTCACAAACGATTTTCCTTGGCTGAGAGAGAAGCCTGCTGAATGGTGCAAACAAGTTGATCATTTTGTTATGATCTCAAAGGTGTTGTGGATTGATTTGAATACACTGTTTGACATTGTGGTACCTAGTGGTCTGCTTGTAAAATTGCTGTTGATTAGCCATCTGCCGAACTGGTTTGAGACCCCATAACGCATGGTCCTTCACTCTCAGCCATGAAAAAGTTTGAGCAGGTAATCAAATGGTTACAGTCCAAGATATCGCCACAAGATATCGACTGGGTCAAGACAGATTGAACAACTCAAGAACCCAAAAAGACAGTACATGCTTATTATGAAAGGCTCTTGTAAGCCTTTAAGCAGTATAGTTGGTTGGACACTCTAGAGTCTAAGGACATGGGACAGTTCGTTTCCAAGTTTGTCTTGAGATTGAGACCAGAAATTAGCTTCATGATTCAGATCCATTAACAGACGAGATACCTGTCAGAATAGGAACCTTTCAAGACCAACACCAATTTGTGGTGTGTGACTCAAGTCCAGTCTGTCTATTGGGTCGTTGTAGTGACTGAGCCACTTTTGTGGTCTGACAACCTATGATCACACTCAACCACCACCATTTTACCTGACTTTAGTGTGTTATGTCACCCTAGCCTTAATGTAGGATGGTTTTGCATATGCCTGCTTCTCTTCTGTCCTGTAATCTTGCTGTCTTTTAGTAGAATAGTCTTGCTAAGAATAGAAGGTATGGGTTGTCAAGGTGCAGTGTTGTGGGTGATGGTGCACACATGTGCTCAATGTTGGGTACTGAGGGATTAAGTATATAATGTTATTTGGGTTAGGTGAATTATGACTTTGACCTATTGGCTTTGACGTGGTCTAATGTCATTCTGTTTTCTGACTTTACCTTGCTTTATGGCAGTGCTGACTATTGCCTTTGACATGGTTTCATGTAATCCTTGCTTTTCTGATTCCATCTTGCTTTGAGCCTTTCTGTGTGCATGGCTTAACTAACTCAATTTTTATGACTGAAGCTATTTTCTGTGCCTGCAGGAAGCTGCAGAGGTGGGGAGGGCATGTTTTGCTCTTCTCCTGTTTTTCGCACTTTACTGACTAGAGAGAACTGTTTCTTATCGGAGGAATGTACATGGTCTGTCTCTGAGCCATAGCAAAGGCCTGATCAACCGATGCAGTGGCCTTGGAGCAGGCTGGTACGGGCTCTCATGAAAACGAGGGGGCGAGGCTTGCTAGAAGCTTCGTTGTGTTTGAATTTGTATTAAAAAGGGGAGCCTACCCTGGCCTGGTGGAAGTTCACGCCGTGGAGCAGACGTGTTGTCACGGAAGAGTGGGGGCTGGTGTCACCTCTGAGCTTTCACCCGGTTCAAGCAATGGACTCCCCTTGAGTGAAGTGGGGTGAAATGATGAAGTAGTAGGTGAGGTGTCTCTGCTACTAACTGTCTCTTGATTCTTTACTGAATTCTTTCCTTTCCTTCTTATTTTCTGATTCTTATATCCATACATATATATTTGCTTTGATTGTGTATTTCAATCGGTTATTTGATATGTGAGAGTCTGCCATGATCAATATATATATTCGGCCTGCCCGTGATTGAAGTATTGTGTTAATAAATTTATATATTCCATATGTTTGAATTCGTCTTTTCCTTGTCGTAGGAGGTGATGAGTGTGCCTTCCTGGCAAGAGATGTGCAAAGTATATCTCGCTCTAGAGAAGTGTTGTGTGTATTACCTTGGTCTAGAGGAGACTAATGTGATATTGTTTTCTTGCCTTGCCTTTGCGGGAGTGTTGAAAGTTTGCCCACCTTAGGAAGTGCTGTGTATATGTTATATTCCATATGTTTGGAACTGATATTCTCACCCTGGGAAAGTGACGGAACATACTTTGGTCCAGGGGAGATCTGAGACCTTTCATTACAGTCGTGACCTTTTGTGTAAATTGAATTGTACTATCTATTGCACGCCCAAAGGAGTAGAGCTACAAACTAATGATGATGACATTGCATTCAAAATGGCGTATCAGAATCTCTGCATAGACATGTTCCCCGTGCTTACAGTGGAAGATCTGCCATATGATTTGAAAGGCGCTGTCTCTCCAGTAGTGTGGGATTTCGCAGGAGAAGAGATAGGACTGATTCGAGGGGTTGAGCCAGTTATAGATCAAGCTGAATGCTGAGTTTCCAAGAAACCCTTAGTAGAACCTGACTCCGGAAACGTTGGCAAGGATTACACCTGTGATTGTTTTGTGTGCTTTCCGTCTGGAAAATCGTGTGTTAACATGGTGTCGTCTCCCACAAGGGTATACTGAGAGTCCATCAATCTTTAATCAGATCCTTAAAAAGAACCTTTAGAGTCTAGTACTGCTTCAGATTTCAGTACTCGTGCAGTGCATTGATGACCTCCTGATTGCATCGGAGACCTAGGAGGCTTGTAGGATCAATACTGTTGAACCACCTGGTGGAAAATGGACACAAGGTGTCCCCGAGCAAACTCCAGTACTGTTTGCCTAAAGTTCAGTATTTGGTCATCGCATTGAGAAAGGCAAGAGATAGGTGTCATTAGACAGCACTGAGGTGATCATGAAAATGAATGCATCTACCACACACAAGGAAGTCAGGATGTTCTTGGGAATGGTTCGCTACTTCCGTCAGTGGATTCCCAACTTCTCACTGAAAGCAAAACCTTTGCAGAGGTTGACACACAAAGATGTGAGTATTCAGGTACCTTGAGACAATGACTGTTTGGTTGCATTCCTGGAGTTGAAGCCTGTGTCGCGACCCAGCTCTAGAAATGCCTGATTACAACAAAGCATTATCTCTATTTTGCTGTGAACGTGAGGGTTGTGCACTGTCAGTACTCACCTAGACGCATGGGGTGTCCGTAGACCAGTTGCTTACTTTTCAGCTACATTAGATCCTGTAGCTTCAGCGTTGCCCGGATGTCTCAGATCAGTTGCTGCAACAGGTGTCAGCATTGAAAGGTGCGAAAGCATTGTGATGTGTCATTCTCTTACTGTCTATTTTCCACACTCGGTTGAGCTCCTGATGGCGAGAAGCAAAACACAACATTTGACGAAAAACCGTCTCACACGATATGAGCAGGTTATTCTAGCATCCAAAAACATAACTTTGAAGAGATGTTCTCTGTTGAATCCTGCCACACTGATGCCTATTCTGAACACTGAAGGGGAAGATTGTGAGGACCATGACTGTCTCAATGTTACTGAACTTTGCACCAAACTGAGAGCCAACATTGTTGATGAACCTCTGCCTGAGTCAGACCAAACTCTTTGTTGATGGTTCATGTCTAAGAGACGATGCAGGTTGTTTGAGAGCAGCGTTTGCTGTCTGTCCTCTGGAGTTGGGGAAGCTGCTTGGTTACAGGGAGTACACTCGCACAAGTAGCTGAAATTATTGCCCTGACACGTGCATGCCTTGTTTTGAATCAAATCCGAGTCACCATCTACACTGACAGCCAGTATGGATTCAGTGTGGATCATGAATTCGGACAGCTATGGTCACAGAGGGGGTTCTTAACCTCATCAGGATCTCCCATCAGAAATGGGGAATATGTGAGACAATTGTTGGAATCCCTGCAACGACCAAAGGAAATAGCTGTGGTTAAGTACACTGCCCATGGGAAGGGGGAGGACTTTATCACATTGGCAACCGGTATGCTAACGAAGTTGCACGTTTCTGCGCCGAACAAGGTTGCATTTTTAATGGGGACTATACAGGAGAGAGTACAGAAAGAACTGAGCTCATCATGATGTTAGCCATAGTGGACACTTGGGATGAGG
This sequence comes from Triturus cristatus, assembly GCF_964204655.1. Taxonomy (NCBI): domain Eukaryota; kingdom Metazoa; phylum Chordata; class Amphibia; order Caudata; family Salamandridae; genus Triturus; species Triturus cristatus. The sequence continues at coordinate 1,239,646,732 of NC_140589.1, forward strand.
TCAAGCGTCTGCAGGGAGAAGTGTCAGAACAAGAAGGAGCTGGTTGTATTAAAGCAGGTTGTGAGAAAATAGTTGATGGCTTTTGGGTTTCAACTGATGGTCGAGCAGTATTGCCGGGTTGCTTACTGAGCCCTATGGATAGACAGATTCATGGAGCAGTTCATATTGGGAGAGAGGCCATGGTGCGAGTGTTCAGAAAAACATGGTTCAATCCACGATTCTGTGTGTTTGCCGAATCGGTGTGCCACAGATGTGTTATGTGTCAACACTGGAAGATCTGGGGGTCCTTTTAATAGGATCCAACTTGATTTTATAAAGATGCCTAGGTGCAATGGCCTGAGATGCATTTTGGTGGTGGTGTGTGTTTTCTCATGGTGGGTGGAAGCATATCCAACTCGAAGGCATGATAGTCTCACAGTAGCAAAGCTATTGCTTCGGGAACTGATACCGCATTTCTGATTTCCAACTTCATTGGAATCAGATAGAGGGACGCATTCCCACAGTGAGATTGTGAAGGAGTTGTGTACTGCCTTACACGTTGATCAGAGATTGCACTGTAGTTACAGACTGGAGGCGTCTGGTCAGGTCTGGTGGCACAGATAAATAGAACTCTCAAAATGGAATGTCAAAGGTCCGTTCTTCCATGTCTTTGAAATGGCCTGATGCATTGCCTTTGGTGCTGATGAGTTTGCGTAGCATCCCCGATAGGAGGACAGGACTATCGCTCCATGAAATCCTAATGGGGAGGGTAATGCGATTACCAGCAGTGCCGTCTACATCATTGATAAACATCACAGATGATTTGATTCTTGATTATTGCAAAGGACTGGCTGATTGGTCCGTTCTGTGTCTCCCCAGGTTGAAGCTGCAACTACACCGACTTCGAAGGATCTCTGCCACGACTTGTGTCCAGGTGACTGGATACTGGTCCGGAAGCATAGGAGGAAGAACTGTCTTGATGCTCGCTGGAGAGGTCTGTGCCAAGAGATTTTGGTTACAAACACAGCTTTGAAGTGTGGAGGCTTGCCAAACTGGATTCACGCATCCCACATCTGCAGAGTTTCAGGAACCTTGGAAGAAACGGCTCCTCTCCTTGAAGAAAGTCCATCTGTGGTCACGTGGCCACTGGAGAGGACAAGCCAAGCTGTGAGGGTTCCTGACGAGGCTGGATACCCACCAGAGCAAGCTGAGGGGGGTCACACTACACGAGGCCCAGGTATTGACTCTGAGGAAGACGGTAACGTTGCAAGTGGTACAGAGTCAGACTCAGCTGAAGAAACTGGTGTGGAAAGTGTTCGGGTGTCGAGAAGGAGAGCAGAGGGTGCAAGATAGCCATGACCTGCGAGACAGAAGAGACAGAATCTGAGACTTGCTCCTGAAAGGGGGTTTGGCCCTGTATCGGAAACGTCTGAATTCGAACTGAAAGACACCGAGACAGTACAGGACGACGTGAGGAGATCAAGGAGGGCAAGAGTGCCGTGCCAGAGATACGCTGCTCCAGAGTGGACTTATCTGATAACAGATGCCGGGAACAGTGGGGCCCGGGAGACTGAGGTCTTCATGAGTGGCCAGCAGGGTTCCAGAACTGAAAATTGATATTAAACTGTTGGTCCTGGGAATAGAAGCCAATGGAGTGTTAAAAGGGACTGTATCAAACCGTCTGATACGGAGTGGCTTACGCAGTTTGAGTTTGCGAGATCTGTAGTTTTCAACCTTCGGTTATTAACACGATCAGAAAATTGCAGCAGTGCGTCTTGAAATTCTACAGAGTGTCATTGATGAAGTTGGCTCTGATCTTGTGAGGGATTGTTGATTGAACTGTGAACTGTAAATAAAACACTTTCCGTTTAAAGAAGATAACCTAAGCCCGAGTAGAAGAAGAAGAAATTTGGGTATTTTCCGTAGAAGAAGAAAGTGTTTTGAACTGTGTAGATAACTGTACAATGAACTGTGAAATTTAGTTTCCAGGACTACGAGGAACCGTGCATGGACTTTGTTAATTGGCAGTAAGAGGCGGAGAAAGAGACTTTTTTGCTGATCCTCTTGCTGTGCTAACCCGAACTCAGTCAAAAATGGAGTCTGGAAATCCAAACCGGAGTACTAAGTGTATAATAGGTACACTTATTGTAGGAGTTATAGCGATAGTTATTATCATGCCTGTAAAAATATCACACAATGCTGAAGTTTGAGGGGTGGGAATACAAGGGACATCCACACCAACCACTTCTAACACAAAAGAGGGTACATTAGGAGCCGATAAGGCTAAGAAGCTGATAAGGATAATACTAGTCGCATGTGGATTTGTGCAAGGGTAACTATACGTTGAATGCTTATGCGAAGTTGTTGTATGAGTGTGTGAACACGATGGATGTGAGAGATTGTTATGTGTGTATGCAGTTGCCTGCGTCAGTCGAGGAGGGGATTCATTACCACCACCTGCCTCTGACGTATGGTAGTATCACATGTAGTTTGTCGCTTAGTATGTTTTACGGTAAGGCTCATTATGAGTACTACTTTTCCAACTATGACGTGGTGCTTTCAGAAGTTCCAGCTTACAAGCACCTGAATAAGCATGACTTATAAGCAGGAAGAGAGAATAGGGAAGTATTTCATACCTACTATTAACTTAGACACAACTTGCACACATCGCCACAATTTTACTTGCATGATGACTGACAGAGTGGATGTTTGTAGATCAGGTAGAGGAGCACAGACAATTCACAGTTCAATTTAATAGTAGAGAAGGAAAATTTGAGTGGACCAAGGAGGAGTTAGCACACAAGGCGAAAGGGAGTTATGGTCCAATAGCTTTAGATTTTTAACAGCGAGGAAAACTTTGCATTAGGCAGGTACGGAGCTACCATGATAACTTTTATGTTGGACAGAGTATGTGTGATCACATTTTCACACTTGAAGCCACTGCGAAGAAGTTTTTGCAAGAGGTGGTACAAGTGGTGCTGAATGTGTATTTTGTGTGTCGGAAGAATGCATTTGTGTGATTGCCATTGAATTTGTATGATACATGTTATGTGGCTGTTGTGTTTTCCAAGATTTACCACGTTGAAGATCTGGGACGTTGGAAGGGGGATCACTCATAGAGAGAGGCGAGGTACGAGTGTAGGAGAGGTTGTTGGATATGTATTTGGAGCAATTATAACAAGTTTGGGAGTGGTTTTGAATGACAAAGATTAAAAGGTTGTCAACTATTGTGGATAAGTTGTCAGCGAATGCGGCTCAGTTTTTAAAGCTTGTAGATGGTGAGAGGGTGTCGATAAGAGTTGTGGTGAAGCAGACCCGTCTTGTATTAGATGTGCTTCTAACAAAAGAGGGAGGAGTCAGTAAAATGCTGAGGGTCCGACAGTGCTGTACTTATATCCCAGACCATAGTCAGGATCTGAGGAAGTACCTAAATAGCATCACTAAGATTCACCATGAGATGCATGACCTGGCAACTGAAAGAGTTTGGGACAAGGTTGGGAAAGGATTTGGAAGGATTGGAAGTTGGTTTGCAGGTCTTGATAAAGGAATTCTTGGTTACATTTTGAAGCCCATCATCATAGTAGTGGTTTGTGTGATTCTTTTGATTGGAGTGATGACGTCACTATGAGAGTCTTAAGAGACTAGAGATGTTCCGACAGGGAAGACTGGTTACGACTTCTGTTTTGGTCGGTTCTTTCTACAGGGAATTGTGATTGATTGTGATGACACATGTTATCAGAGGGGGAGACTGATGGAGCGGGATAAGGCTCTTCAATTTGTAGGGGTGCATTATAACCACGAGTAGTACGCGCCTGCATCTATTCTTCTGTTGTGTTAACATTTGATCATTAGAATGTGAAATGTAATAACGTGTAAAGTAATGTGGTAGAGGGATTTTGTGCACTGTGAAGTAATTAACATTTTAATTGTGCTTTGAATGGAAAAGTCTTAATGCTCATTTTACAATTGACTAATGATAAATTAATTTACTGCCATGTAATACATTTATATAGACGTGCACAGTAATAATGCTCATGTATATGTATGTTCAGTAAAGATTTATGGTGATTCTTATGTTAGCCGATTTCTGTAGGACTCATGTGTATTTCTCCCTGGCTCTCATAAGTGAAGCATTTGTAATGTTCATGTGTATGCAGAATCTTTTTGTGAGGGTTGCAGCAATGACTCCGATGAGCATCAGGATGACTAACATGGCAGCCTCCTCGGACCAACCCGGAAGTAAGCAACCTGCTCTAGTTATTCAATCATGCTGTGGGAGCGTCAGTGCAGCGGCGACAAAACAAGAAGGCGAGAGGAGGAATGAGAGGGCGCATTGTCGTCAGGAAACCCAGGAGAGGAGGAGCGGGGAGGAAGGAATGAGCCGGAGGAGAAAAGAAGGACCGAGACCTGTGAGATAAGAGGAACAGAGACACCAGAGCTGTCATACATCCCCCTGGAAGAAGAGGAGGACCCAGGAGCAAAGGACCGATCTCAGAGCAATGCTCTAGAGGCCAGTACTCCAAGGAGGGAAGCGGAGGCTGGGTCTCCCTTCACCACGGCCCTGGAGGGTTGTGAGCACATGCAAGTGCCCAGTGAATGTTTATTTTCACTTAAGGATTGATGGGCGGGTTTGCGGGCCACACCTACATAAACACACTGTTGATACTGCACTTAGGCACCTCCATGGTTAGGGCACTGATTAAAGGAGCACAACCCCCTCCCCTTTGATAAACCAAAACGACAGTAGCCTGAACCTTTCTTTTCTATTTTCTTTTCATTTGGTTTACTCCCTCCTGAGGAATATACCCTGATGCTGCAGGGACATTGAGAACAGGAAATAAGAGAAAAGGATATCCTGCACTTTGTGTTGGACCGCCTTTGATCCTTGGAACGACCCCGAAGACATTGTGGAAACCCCCCCAGCTGCGAACATGAGAATTGAATAAACAAACCTGCACTCAAGAAGCTTAAAGTGTCTTATGTGAGGGAGGGAATTGGGCATACGGTGTGGCCACATCATCACACCTTTCTTTCTCACGTTTCTGTTGCAGGTGGATAAATGCATCTTTGATAGTTAGAATAATGCTTTTGTTTTAGGAGTTAGGCATAGGGAGGAAAGGATACATTTCAACAAGGAGTGCTGATAATGTGGGCCGGTGGAGAAGGCCTGGGAATCAAGGTCATTGAGTCAGACGCTGGGAGGATCGAAGTTGACTGGTAAGTTACCTACAAGGATGTGTCCAGCCGGATGGAATGATCTCGTGATGCAAGATGGGTGTGTCCTAGGATTTTGATGTTGGCGTTAGGGACAATGCCCTGGGAGTGAAGAGAGAAGAGAGAGGAGATCTGTCCGAGAGAGAAGGAGTATCTTGGAACAAGCTCTTTGGCTTTATGCCACTTGACCCATTCAATGTGAGTGTACTTCTTAGAAAGTCTTCACGTGCTGACACCTTTGCCTGAACTTGCCTGGGAAATGCTAAGTAGAGATGTCACTTTAGTGGTAGTGTAGGGACGGACAAACCCCAAATGAAGGATACTCTTGATGTTGGTGCAGTGATTATCTGCTTCCTAATTTTAGAACTGGTCATTCTTTGCTTGCAAGTTTGGCTTTGCATTAGTTCCAATGTATTTTTACACTGAGGTTTTTGTATGTCCAGCTGTTCTTGCTTTGTAATCAATAAACTAAACTTAGAACCTGGAGTCAGTGATTCTTCGGATTCATGGGTTATTGGAGATGGAAAATCTAAGAAAACAAGATATTTCTCCTCTCTACACTTCTAAGCAGGAACCAACTGTCTGTCGTCCAGGGGATCCTGAATAAATTCAGGACGAGGAACCCAGCCCCATCACTATGCAGGCTCACATGTGGTATGAAACAATACTGAAACATGCCATTCGGAAACATCAAAATATTTAGAGAAACCCAGGATAACGTAAAGTTTTAAATGCTGAGCCTAATCATGAACACCCACCAACAACCTGAGCATTGCAGTCAACAGAGTTCACTGTTTCCACTATGCAGGAGTCATATCTGGCATGAAACAGTACTGAAACATGACATTGAGAAAAAGGGAAAAAACATTATGGAATGCAGGCTGACTTAAAACCTGAAGGTATACCAAAGAGGATGATGGACGGAGCGTTTGAGCAAATCAAACACTCACCCCCAGTCAACTGATCTGGGTTTAATCCATCATCATTCTTTAGCTCACTCCACCACCCCAGTTCAGACATGGCCATATGCAAATCAGTCTGACCCTGTGCCTCATGGGAACATCCAGCCCGAACTGCCAAGCCATGTCTTCCCTGGACCGGAAACAAGCATCCTGGGACCGGTTTCGGGTTCATAACCCTTATCAGCCAGGCTACCTTGAATCCAGTGGCAAAGTGAGCAAGGGACTCACGTCTAGGCATACCCTGCCAACTTAGGGCGAACAAAGCGATACCAAAGGGGATGATGGACGGAGCGTTTGAGCAAATCAAACACTCACCCCCAGTCAACTGATCTGGGTTTAATCCATCATCATTCTTTAGTTCACTCCACCACCCCAGTTCAGACATGGCCATATGCAAATCAGCCTAACCCTGTGACTCATGGGAACAGTCCAGCCTGAACTGCCAAGCCATGTCTTCCCTGGACCGGAAACTAGCATCCTGGGACCGGTTTCGGATTCATAACCCTCATCAGCCAGGCTACCTTGAATCTAGTGGCAAAGTGAGCAAGGGACTCACGTCTATGCATACCCTGCCAACTTAGGGCTAACAAAGCGATACCAAAGGAGATGATTGACAGAGCCTTTGAGCAAATCAAACACTCACCCCCAGTCAACTGATCTGGGTTTAATCCATCATCATTCTTTAGCTCACTCCACTACCCCAGTGCAGACATGGCCATATGCAAATCAGTCTAACCCTGTGCCTCATGGGAAGAGTCCAGCCCGAACTGCCAAGCCATGTCTTTCCTGGACCAGAAACTAGCATCCTGGGACCGGTTTCGGGTTCATAACCCTCATTAGCCAGGCTATCTTGAATCCAGTGGCAAAGTGAGCAAGGGACCCACGTCTGCGCATACCCTGCCAACTTAGGGCGAACAAAGCGATACCAAAGGGGATGATGGACAGAGCGTTTGAGCAAATCAAACACTCACCCCAGTCAACTGATCTGGGTTTAATCTATCATCATTCTTTAGCTCACTCCACCACCCCAGTTCAGACATGGCCATATGCAAATTAGTCTAACCCTGTGCCTCATCGGAACAGTCCAGCCCGAACTGCCAAGCCACGTCTTCCCTGGACAGAAAACAAGCATCCTGGGACTGGTTTCGGGTTCATAGCCCTCATCAGCCGGGCTATCTTGAATCCAGTGGCAAAGTGAGCAAGAGACCCACGTCTGGGCATGCCCTGCCACCTTAGGGCGAACAAAGCGATACGAAAGGGGATGATGGACGGAGTGTTTGAGCAAATGAAACACTCACCCCAGTCAACTGATCTGGGTTTAATCCATCATCATTCTTTAGCTCACTCCACCACCCCAGTTCATACATGGCCATATGCAAATCAGTCTGACCCTGTGCCTCATGGGAACAGTCCAGCCTGAACTGCCAAGCCATGTCTTCCCTGGACAGGAAACAAGCATCCTGGGACCGGTTTCGGGTTCATAACCCTCATCAGCCAGGCTATCTTGAATCCAGTGGCAAAGTGAGCAAGGGACCCACGTCTAGCCATACCCTGCCAACTTAGGGCGAACAAAGCGATACCAAAGGGGATGATGGACGGAGCGTTTGAGCAAATCAAACACTCACCCCCAGTCAACTGATCTGGGTTTAATCCATCATCATTCTTTAGTTCACTCCACCACCCCAGTTCAGACATGGCCATATGCAAATCAGTCTAACCCTGTGCCTCATGGGAACAGTCCAGCCTGAACTGCCAAGCCATGTCTTCCCTGGACTGGAAACTAGCATCCTGGGACCGGTTTCGGGTTCATAACCCTCATCAGCCAGGCTACCTTGAATCCAGTGGCAAAGTGAGCAAGGGACTCACGTCTAGGCATACCCTGCCAACTTAGGGCGAACAAAGTGATACCAAAGGAGATGATTGACAGAGCCTTTGAGCAAATCAAACACTCACCCCCAGTCAACTGATCTGGGTTTAATCCATCATCACTCTTTAGCTCACTCCACTACCCCAGTTCAGACATGGCCATATGCAAATCAGTCTAACCCTGTGCCTCATGGGAAGAGTCCAGCCCGAACTGCCAAGCCATGTCTTTCCTGGACCGGAAACTAGCATCCTGGGACCGGTTTCGGGTTCATAACCCTCATTAGCCAGGCTATCTTGAATCCAGTGGCAAAGTGAGCAAGGGACCCACGTCTGCGCATACCCTGCCAACTTAGGGCGAACAAAGCGATACCAAAGGGGATGATGGACAGAGCGTTTGAGCAAATCAAACACTCACCCCCAGTCAACTGATCTGGGTTTAATCTATCATCACTCTTTAGCTCACTCCACCACCCCAGTTCAGACATGGCCATATGCAAATCAGTCTAACCCTGTGCCTCATCGGAACAGTCAGGCCCGAACTGCCAAGCCACGTCTTCCCTGGACTGGAAACTAGCATCCTGGGACCGGTTTCGGGTTCATAACCCTCATCAGCCAGGCTACCTTGAATCCAGTGGCAAAGTGAGCAAGGGACTCACGTCTAGGCATACCCTGCCAACTTAGGGCGAACAAAGCGATACCAAAGGAGATGATTGACAGAGCCTTTGAGCAAATCAAACACTCACCCCCAGTCAACTGATCTGGGTTTAATCCATCATCACTCTTTAGCTCACTCCACTACCCCAGTTCAGACATGGCCATATGCAAATCAGTCTAACCCTGTGCCTCATGGGAAGAGTCCAGCCCGAACTGCCAAGCCATGTCTTTCCTGGACCGGAAACTAGCATCCTGGGACCGGTTTCGGGTTCATAACCCTCATTAGCCAGGCTATCTTGAATCCAGTGGCAAAGTGAGCAAGGGACCCACGTCTGCGCATACCCTGCCAACTTAGGGCGAACAAAGCGATACCAAAGGGGATGATGGACAGAGCGTTTGAGCAAATCAAACACTCACCCCCAGTCAACTGATCTGGGTTTAATCTATCATCACTCTTTAGCTCACTCCACCACCCCAGTTCAGACATGGCCATATGCAAATCAGTCTAACCCTGTGCCTCATCGGAACAGTCAGGCCCGAACTGCCAAGCCACGTCTTCCCTGGACAGAAAACAAGCATCCTGGGACTGGTTTCGGGTTCATAACCCTCATCAGCCGGGCTATCTTGAATCCAGTGGCAAAGTGAGCAAGAGACCCACGTCTGGGCATGCCCTGCCACCTTAAGGCGAACAAAGCGATACCGAAGGGGATGATGGACGGAGCGTTTGAGCAAATAAAACACTCACCCCCAGTCAACTGATCTGGGTTTAATCCATCATCATTCTTTAGCTCACTCCACCACCCCAGTTCATACATAGCCATATGCAAATCAGTCTGACCCTGTGCCTCATGAGAACAGTCCAGCCTGAACTGCCAAGCCATGTCTTCCCTGGACCAGAAACTAGCATCCTGGGACCGGTTTCGGGTTCATAACTCTCATCAGCCAGGCTATCTTGAATCCAGTAGCAAAGTGAGCAAGGGACCCACGTCTGGGCATACCCTGCCAACTTAGGGCGAACAAAGCGATACCAAAGGGGATGATTGACAGAGCATTTGAGCAAATCAAACACTCACCCCCAGTCAACTGATCTGGGTTTAATCCATCATCATTCTTTAGTTCACTCCACCACCCCAGTTCAGACATGGCCGTATGCAAATCAGTCTAACCCTGTGCCTCATGGGAACAGTCTAGCCCGAACTGACAAGCCATGTCTTCCCTAGACCGGAAACAATCATCCTGGGACGGGTTTCGGGTTTATAACCCTCATCAGCCAGGCTATCTAGAATCCAATGGCAAATTGAGCAAGGGACCCACGCTTGGGCATGCCCTGCCAGCTTAGGGCGAACAAAGCAATACCAAAGGGGATGATGAATGGAGCGTTTGAGCAAATCAAACACTCACCCCCAGTCAACTGATCTGGGTTTAATCCATCATCATTCTTTAGCTCACTCCACCACCCCAGTTCAGACATGGCCATATGCAAATCAGTCTAACCCTGTGCCTCATGGGAACAGTCCAGCCCGAACTGCCAAGCCACGTCTTCCTTGGACCAAAAACAAGCATCCTGGGACTGGTTTCGGGTTCATAACCCTCATCAGCCGGGCTATCTTGAATCCAGTGGCAAAGTGAGCAAGGGACCCACGTCTGGGCATACCCTGCCAACTTAGGGTGAACAAAGCGATACCAAAGGGGATGATTGACAGAGCATTTGAGCAAATCAAACACTCACCCCCAGTCAACTGATCTAGGTTTAATCCATCATCATTCTTTAGTTTACTCCACCACCCCAGTTCAGACATGGCCATATGCAAATCAGTCTAACCCTGTGCCTCATGGGAACAGTCTAGCCCAAACTGCCAAGCCATGTCTTCCCTAGACCGGAAACAATCATCCTGGGACCGGTTTCGGGTTTATAACCCTCATCAGACAGGCTATCTTGAATCCAGTGGCAAAGTGAGCAAGGGACCCACGTCTAGACATACCCTGCCAACTTAGGGCGAACAAAGCGATACCAAAGGGGATGATGGACGGAGCGTTCGAGCAAATCAAACACTCACCCCCAGTCAACTGATCTGGGTTTAATCCATCATCATTCTTTAGTTCACTCCACCACCCCAGTTCAGACATGGCCATATGCAAATCAGTCTAACCCTGTGCATCATGGGAACAGTCCAGCCTGAACTGCCAAGCCATGTCTTCCCTGGACCGGAAACTAGCATCCTGGGACCAGTTTCGGGTTCATAACTCTCATCAGCCAGGCTACCTTGAATCTAGTGGCAAAGTGAGCAAGGGACTCACGTCCAGGCATACCCTGCCAACTTAGGGCGAACGAAGCGATACCAAAGGAGATGATTGACAGAGCCTTTGAGCAAATCAAACACTCACCCCCAGTCAACTGATCTGGATTTAATCCATCATCATTCTTTAGCTCACTCCACTACCCCAGTTCAGACATGGCCATATGCAAATCAGTCTAACCCTGTGCCTCATGGGAAGAGTCCAGCCCGAACTGCCAAGCCATGTCTTCCCTGGACTGGAAACAAGCATCCTGGGACCGGTTTCGGGTTCATAACCCTCATCAGCCAGGCTATCTTGAATCCAGTGGCAAAGTGAGCAAGGGACCCACGTCTAGGCATACCCTGCCAACTTAGGGCGAACAAAGCGATACCAAAGGGGATGATGGACAGAGCGTTTGAGCAAATCAAACACTCACCCCCAGTCAACTGATCTGGGTTTAATCCATCATCATTCTTTACCTCACTCCACTACCCCAGTTCAGACATGGCCATATGCAAATCAGTCTAACCCTGTGCCTCATGGGAACAGTCCAGCCTGAACTGCCAAGCCATGTCTTCCCTGGACCGGAACCTAGACTCCTGGGACCGGTTTCGGGTTCATAACCCTCATCAGCCAGGCTACCTTGAATCTAGTGGCAAAGTGAGCAAGGGACTCACGTCTAGGCATACCCTGCCAACTTAGGGCGAACAAAGCGATACCAGAGGGGATGATGGACGGAGCGTTTGAGCAAATCAAACACTCACCCCCAGTCAAATGATCTGGGTTTAATCCATCATCATTCTTTAGTTCACTCCACTACCCCAGTTCAGACATGGCCATATGCAAATCAGTCTAACCCTGTGCCTCATGGGAACAGTCCAGCCTGAACTGCCAAGCCATGTCTTCCCTGGTCTGGAAACTAGCATCCTGGGACCGGTTTCGGGTTCATAACCCTCATCAGCCAGGCTATCTTGAATCCAGTGGCAAAGTGAGCAAGGGACCCACGTCTCGGCATACCCTGCCAACTTAGGGCGAACAAAGCGATACCAAAGGGGATGATTGACAGAGCATTTGATCAAATCAAACACTCACCCCCAGTCAACTGATCTGGGTTTAATCCATCATCATTCTTTAGTTAGCTCCACCACCCCAGTTCAGACATGGCCGTATGCAAATCAGTCTAACCCTGTGCCTCATGAGAACAGTCTAGCCCGAACTGACAAGCCATGTCTTCCCTAGACCGGAAACAATCATCCTGGGACCGGTTTCGGGTTTATAACCCTCATCAGCCAGGCTATCTAGAATCCAGTGGCAAACTGAGCAAGGGACCCACGCTTGGGCATTCCCTGCCAGCTTAGGGCGAACAAAGTGATACCAAAGGGGATGATGGACGGAGCGTTTGAGCAAATCAAACACTCATCCCCAGTCAACTGATCTGGGTTTAATCCATCATCATTCTTTAGCTCACTCCACCACCCCAGTTCAGACATGGCCATATGCAAATCAGTCTAACCCTGTGCCTCATGGGAACAGTCCAGCCTGAACTGCCAAGCCACGTCTTCCTTGGACCGAAAACAAGCATCCTGGGACTGGTTTCGGGTTCATAACCCTCATCAGCCGGGCTATCTTGAATCCAGTGGCAAAGTGAGCAAGGGACCCACGTCTGGGCATACCCTGCCAACTTAGGGTGAACAAAGCGATACCAAAGGGATGATTGACAGAGCATTTGAGCAAATCAAACACTCACCCCCAGTCAACTGATCTGGGATTAATCCATCATCATTCTTTAGCTCACTCCACCACCCCAGATCAGACATGGCCATATGCAAATCAGTCTAACCCTGTGCCTCATGGGAACAGTCCAGCCTGAACTGCCAAGCCATGTCTTCCCTGGACCGAAAACTAGCATCCTGGGACCGGTTTCGGGTTCATAACCCTCATTAGCCAGGCTATCTTGAATCCAGTGGCAAAGTGAGCAAGGGACCCACGTCTGGGCATACCCTGCCAACTTAGGGCGAATACGGCGATACCAAAGGGGATGATGGACGGAGCGTTTGAGCAAATCAAACACTCACCCCCAGTCAACTGATCTGGGTTTAATCCATCATCATTCTTTAGCTCACTCCACCACCCCAGTTCAGACATGGCCATATGCAAATCAGTCTAACCCTGTGCCTCATGGGAACAGTCCTGCCCGAACTGCCAAGCCACGTCTTGCCTGGACCAAAAACAAGCATCTTGGGACTGGTTTTGGGTTCATAACCCTCATCAGCCGGGCTATCTTGAATCCAGTGGCAAAGTGAGCAAGGGACCCACGTCTGGGCATGCCCTGCCAAATTAGGGCGTACAAAGCGATACCAAAGGAGATGACTGACAGAGCCTTTGAGCAAATCAAACACTCACCCCCAGTCAACTGATCTGGGTTTAATCCATCATCATTCTTTACCTCACTCCACTACCCCAGTTCAGACATGGCCATATGCAAATCAGTCTAACCCTGTGCCTCATGGGAAGAGTCCAGCCCGAACTGCCAAGCCATGTCTTTCCTGGACCGGAAACTAGCATCCTGGGACCGGATTCGGGTTCATAACCCTCATTAGCCAGGCTATCTTGAATACAGTGGCACAGTGAGCAAGGGACTCACGTCTAGGCATACCCTGCCAACTTAGGGCGAACAAAGCGATACCAAAGGAGATGACTGACAAAGCCTTTGAGCAAATCAAACACTCACCCCCAGTCAACTGATCTGGGTTTAATCCATTATCATTCTTTACCTCACTCCACTACCCCAGTTCAGACATGGCCATATGCAAATCAGTCTAACCCTGTGCCTCATGGGAAGAGTCCAGCCCGAACTGCCTAGCCATGTCTTTCCTGGACCGGAAACTAGCATCCTGGGACAGGATTCGGGTTCATAACCCTCATTAGCCAGGCTATCTTGAATCCAGTGGCAAAGTGAGCAAGGGACCCACGTCTGCGCATACCCTGCCACCTTAGGGCGAAAAAAGCGATCCCAAAGGGGATGATGGACGGAGCATTTGAGCAAATGAAACACTCACCCCCAGTCAACTGATCTGGGTTTAATCCATCATCATTCTTTAGCTCACTCCACCACCCCAGTTCAGACATGGCCATATGCAAATCAGTCTAACCCTGTGCCTCATGGGAACAGTCCAGCCCAAACTGCCAAGCCACGTCTTCCCTGGACAGAAATCAAGCATCCTGGGACTGGTTTCGGCTTCATAACCCTCATCAGCTGGGCTATCTTGAATCCAGTGGCAAAGTGAGCAAGAGACCCACGTCTGGGCATGCCCTGCCACCTTAGGGCGAACAAAGCGATACCAAAGGGGATGATGGACGGAGCGTTTGAGCAAATAAAATACTCACCCCCAGTCAACTGATCTGGGTTTAATCCATCATCATTCTTTAGTTCACTTCACCACCCCAGTTCAGACATGGCCATATGCAAATCAGTCTAACCCTGTGCCTCATGGGAACAGTCCAGCCTGAACTGCCAACCCATGTCTTCCCTGGACCGGAAACTAGCATCCTGGGAATGGTTTCGGGTTCATAACCCTCATTAGCCAGGCTATCTTGAATCCAGTGGCAAAGTGAGCAAGGGACCCACGTCTGGGCATACCCTGCCAACTTAGGGCGAACAAAGCGATACCAAAGGGGATGATTGACAGAGCATTTGAGCAAATCAAACACTCACCCCCGGTCAACTGATCTGGGTTTAATCCATCATCATTCTTTAGTTCACTCCACCACCCCAGTTCAGACATGGCCATATGCAAATCAGTCTAACCCTGTGCCTCATGGGAACAGTCTAGCCCAAACTGCCAAGCCATGTCTTCCCTAGGCCGGAAACAATCATCCTGGGACCGGATTCGGGTTTATAACCCCCATCAGCCAGGCTATCTTGAATCCAGTGGCAAACTGAGCAAGGGACCCACGCTTGGGCATGCCCTGCCAGCTTAGGGCGAACAAAGCGATACCAAAGGGGATGATGGACGGAGCGTTTGAGCAAATCAAACACTCACCCCCAGTCAACTGATCTGGGTTTAATCCATCATCATTCTTTAGCTCACTCCACCACCCCAGTTCAGACATGGCCATATGCAAATCAGTCTGACCCTGTGCCTCATGGGAACAGTCCAGCCCGAACTGCCAAGCCATGTCTTCCCTGGACCGGAAACAAGCATCCTGGGACCGGTTTCGGGTTCATAACCCTCATCAGCCAGGCTATCTTGAATCCAGTGGCAAAGTGAGCAAGGGACCCACGTCTGGGCATACCCTGCCAACTTAGGGTGAACAAAGCGATACCAAAGGGATGATTGACAGAGCATTTGAGCAAATCAAACACTCACCCCCAGTCAACTGATCTGGGATTAATCCATCATCATTCTTTAGCTCACTCCACCACCCCAGATCAGACATGGCCATATGCAAATCAGTCTAACCCTGTGCCTCATCGGAACAGTCAGGCCCGAACTGCCAAGCCACGTCTTCCCTGGACAGAAAACAATCATCCTGGGACTGGTTTCGGGTTCATAACCCTCATCAGCCGGGCTATCTTGAATCCAGTGGCAAAGTGAGCAAGAGACCCACGTCCGGGCATGCCCTGCCACCTTAAGGCGAACAAAGCGATACCGAAGGGGATGATGGACGGAGCGTTTGAGCAAATAAAACACTCACCCCCAGTCAACTGATCTGGGTTTAATCCATCATCATTCTTTAGCTCACTCCACCACCCCAGTTCATACATGGCCATATGCAAATCAGTCTGACCCTGTGCCTCATGAGAACAGTCCAGCCTGAACTGCCAAGCCATGTCTTCCCTGGACCAGAAACTAGCATCCTGGGACCGGTTTCGGGTTCATAACTCTCATCAGCCAGGCTATCTTGAATCCAGTGGCAAAGTGAGCAAGGGACCCACGTCTGGGCATACCCTGCCAACTTAAGGCGAACAAAGCGATACCAAAGGGGATGATTGACAGAGCATTTGAGCAAATCAAACACTCACCCCCAGTCAACTGATCTGGGTTTAATCCATCATCATTCTTTAGTTCACTCCACCACCCCAGTTCAGACATGGCCGTATGCAAATCAGTCTAACCCTGTGCCTCATGGGAACAGTCTAGCCCGAACTGACAAGCCATGTCTTCCCTAGACCGGAAACAATCATCCTGGGACGGGTTTCGGGTTTATAACCCTCATCAGCCAGGCTATCTAGAATCCAATGGCAAACTGAGCAAGGGACCCACGCTTGGGCATGCCCTGCCAGCTTAGGGCGAACAAAGCAATACCAAAGGGGATGATGAATGGAGCGTTTGAGCAAATCAAACACTCACCCCCAGTCAACTGATCTGGGTTTAATCCATCATCATTCTTTAGCTCACTCCACCACCCCAGTTCAGACATGGCCATATGCAAATCAGTCTAACCCTGTGCCTCATGGGAACAGTCCAGCCCGAACTGCCAAGCCACGTCTTCCTTGGACCGAAAACAAGCATCCTGGGACTGGTTTCGGGTTCATAACCCTCATCAGCCGGGCTATCTTGAATCCAGTGGCAAAGTGAGCAAGGGACCCACGTCTGGGCATACCCTGCCAACTTAGGGTGAACAAAGCGATACCAAAGGGGATGATTGACAGAGCATTTGAGCAAATCAAACACTCACCCCCAGTCACCTGATCTAGGTTTAATCCATCATCATTCTTTAGTTCACTCCACCACCCCAGTTCAGACATGGCCATATGCAAATCAGTCTAACCCTGTGCCTCATGGGAACAGTCTAGCCCAAACTGCCAAGCCATGTCTTCCCTAGACCGGAAACAATCATCCTGGGACCGGTTTCGGGTTTATAACCCTCATCAGACAGGCTATCTTGAATCCAGTGGCAAAGTGAGCAAGGGACCCACGTCTAGACATACCCTGCCAACTTAGGGCGAACAAAGCGATACCAAAGGGGATGATGGACGGAGCGTTTGAGCAAATCAAACACTCACCCCCAGTCAACTGATCTGGGTTTAATCCATCATCATTCTTTAGTTCACTCCACCACCCCAGTTCAGACATGGCCATATGCAAATCAGTCTAACCCTGTGCATCATGGGAACAGTCCAGCCTGAACTGCCAAGCCATGTCTTCCCTGGACCGGAAACTAGCATCCTGGGACCGGTTTCGGGTTCATAACTCTCATCAGCCAGGCTACCTTGAATCTAGTGGCAAAGTGAGCAAGGGACTCACGTCTAGGCATACCCTGCCAACTTAGGGCGAACGAAGCGATACCAAAGGAGATGATTGACAGAGCCTTTGAGCAAATCAAACACTCACCCCCAGTCAACTGATCTGGGTTTAATCCATCATCATTCTTTAGCTCACTCCACTACCCCAGTTCAGACATGGTCATATGCAAATCAGTCTAACCCTGTGCCTCATGGGAAGAGTCCAGCCCGAACTGCCAAGCCATGTCTTCCCTGGACTGGAAACAAGCATCCTGGGACCAGTTTCGGGTTCATAACCCTCATCAGCCAGGCTATCTTGAATCCAGTGGCAAAGTGAGCAAGGGACCCACGTCTAGGCATACCCTGCCAACTTAGGGCGAACAAAGCGATACCAAAGGGGATGATGGACGGAGCGTTTGAGCAAATCAAACACTCACCCCCAGTCAACTGATCTGGGTTTAATCCATCATCATTCTTTAGCTCACTCCACCACCCCAGTTCAGACATGGCCATATGCAAATCAGTCTAACCCTGTGCCTCATGGGAACAGTCCAGCCTGAACTGCCAAGCCATGTCTTCCCTGGACCGAAAACTAGCATCCTGGGACCAGTTTCGGGTTCATAACCCTCATTAGCCAGGCTATCTTGAATCCAGTGGCAAAGTGAGCAAGGGACCCACGTCTGGGCATACCCTGCCAACTTAGGGCGAATACGGCGATACCAAAGGGGATGATGGACGGAGCGTTTGAGCAAATCAAACACTCACCCCCAGTCAACTGATCTGGGTTTAATCCATCATCATTCTTTAGCTCACTCCACCACCCCAGTTCAGACATGGCCATATGCAAATCAGTCTAACCCTGTGCCTCATGGGAACAGTCCTGCCCGAACTGCCAAACCACGTCTTGCCTGGACCAAAAACAAGCATCTTGGGACTGGTTTCGGGTTCATAACCCTCATCAGCCGGGCTATCTTGAATCCAGTGGCAAAGTGAGCAAGGGACCCACGTCTGGGCATGCCCTGCCAAATTAGGGCGGACAAAGCGATACCAAAGGAGATGACTGACAGAGCCTTTAAGCAAATCAAACACTCACCCCCAGTCAACTGATCTGGGTTTAATCCATCATCATTCTTTACCTCACTCCACTACCCCAGTTCAGACATGGCCATATGCAAATCAGTCTAACCCTGTGCCTCATGGGAAGAGTCCAGCCCGAACTGCCAAGCCATGTCTTTCCTGGACGGGAAACTAGCATCCTGGGACCGGATTCGGGTTCATAACCCTCATTAGCCAGGCTATCTTGAATACACTGGCACAGTGAGCAAGGGACTCACGTCTAGGCATACCCTGCCAACTTAGGGCGAACAAAGCGATACCAAAGGAGATGACTGACAAAGCCTTTGAGCAAATCAAACACTCACCCCCAGTCAACTGATCTGGGTTTAATCCATCATCATTCTTTACCTCACTCCACTACCCCAGTTCAGACATGGCCATATGCAAATCAGTCTAACCCTGTGCCTCATGGGAAGAGTCCAGCCCGAACTGCCTAGCCATGTCTTTCCTGGACCGGAAACAAGCATCCTGGGACCGGATTCGGGTTCATAACCCTCATTAGCCAGGCTATCTTGAATCCAGTGGCAAAGTGAGCAAGGGACCCACGTCTGCGCATACCCTGCCACCTTAGGGCGAACAAAGCGATACCAAAGGGGATGATGGACGGAGCATTTGAGCAAATGAAACACTCACCCCCAGTCAACTGATCTGGGTTTAATCCATCATCATTCTTTAGCTCACTCCACCACCCCAGTTCAGACATGGCCATATGCAAATCAGTCTAACCCTGTGCCTCAAGGGAACAGTCCAGCCCAAACTGCCAAGCCACGTCTTCCCTGGACAGAAATCAAGCATCCTGGGACTGGTTTCGGCTTCATAACCCTCATCAGCTGGGCTATCTTGAATCCAGTGGCAAAGTGAGCAAGAGACCCACGTCTGGGCATGCCCTGCCACCTTAGGGCGAACAAAGCGATACCAAAGGGGATGATGGACGGAGCGTTTGAGCAAATAAAATACTCACCCCCAGTCAACTGATCTGGATTTAATCCATCATCATTCTTTAGTTCACTTCACCACCCCAGTTCAGACATGGCCATATGCAAATCAGTCTAACCCTGTGCCTCATGGGAACAGTCCAGCCTGAACTGCCAACCCATGTCTTCCCTGGACCGGAAACTAGCATCCTGGGAATGGTTTCGGGTTCATAACCCTCATTAGCCAGGCTATCTTGAATCCAGTGGCAAAGTGAGCAAGGGACCCACGTCTGGGCATACCCTGCCAACTTAGGGCGAACAAAGCGATACCACAGGGGATGATTGACAGAGCATTTGAGCAAATCAAACACTCACCCCCAGTCAACTGATCTGGGTTTAATCCATCATCATTCTTTAGTTCACTCCACCACCCCAGTTCAGACATGGCCATATGCAAATCAGTCTGACCCTGTGCCTCATGGGAACAGTCCAGCCCGAACTGCCAAGCCATGTCTTCCCTGGACCGGAAACAAGCATCCTGGGACCGGTTTCGGGTTCATAACCCTCATCAGCCAGGCTATCTTGAATCCAGTGGCAAAGTGAGCAAGGGACCCACGTCTGGGCATACCCTGCCAACTTAGGGTGAACAAAGCGATACCAAAGGGATGATTGACAGAGCATTTGAGCAAATCAAACACTCACCCCAAGTCAACTGATCTGGGATTAATCCATCATCATTCTTTAGCTCACTCCACCACCCCAGATCAGACATGGCCATATGCAAATCAGTCTAACCCTGTGCCTCATCGGAACAGTCAGGCCCGAACTGCCAAGCCACGTCTTCCCTGGACAGAAAACAAGCATCCTGGGACTGGTTTCGGGTCCATAACCCTCATCAGCCGGGCTATCTTGAATCCAGTGGCAAAGTGAGCAAGAGACCCATGTCCGGGCATGCCCTGCCACCTTAAGGCGAACAAAGCGATACCGAAGGGGATTATGGACGGAGCGTTTGAGCAAATAAAACACTCACCCCCAGTCAACTGATCTGGGTTTAATCCATCATCATTCTTTAGCTCACTCCACCACCCCAGTTCATACATGGCCATATGCAAATCAGTCTGACCCTGTGCCTCATGAGAACAGTCCAGCCTGAACTGCCAAGCCATGTCTTCCCTGGACCAGAAACTAGCATCCTGGGACCGGTTTCGGGTTCATAACTCTCATCAGCCAGGCTATCTTGAATCCAGTGGCAAAGTGAGCAAGGGACCCACGTCTGGGCATACCCTGCCAACTTAGGGCGAACAAAGCGATACCAAAGGGGATGATTGACAGAGCATTTGAGCAAATCAAACACTCACCCCCAGTCAACTGATCTGGGTTTAATCCATCATCATTCTTTAGTTCACTCCACCACCCCAGTTCAGACATGGCCGTATGCAAATCAGTCTAACCCTGTGCCTCATGGGAACAGTCTAGCCCGAACTGACAAGCCATGTCTTCCCTAGACCGGAAACCATCATCCTGGGACGGGTTTCGGGTTTATAACCCTCATCAGCCAGGCTATCTAGTATCCAATGGCAAACTGAGCAAGGGACCCACGCTTGGGCATGCCCTGCCAGCTTAGGGCGAACAAAGCAATACCAAAGGGGATGATGAATGGAGTGTTTGAGCAAATCAAACACTCACCCCCAGTCAACTGATCTGGGTTTAATTTATCATCATTCTTTAGCTCACTCCACCACCCCAGTTCAGACATGGCCATATGCAAATCAGTCTAACCCTGTGCCTCATGGGAACAGTCCAGCCCGAACTGCCAAGCCACGTCTTCCTTGGACCGAAAACAAGCATCCTGGGACTGGTTTCGGGTTCATAACCCTCATCAGCCGGGCTATCTTGAATCCAGTGGCAAAGTGAGCAAGGGACCCACGTCTGGGCATACCCTGCCAACTTAGGGTGAACAAAGCGATACCAAAGGGGATGATTGACAGAGCATTTGAGCAAATCAAACACTCACCCCCAGTCAACTGATCTAGGTTTAATCCATCATCATTCTTTAGTTCACTCCACCACCCCAGTTCAGACATGGCCATATGCAAATCAGTCTAACCCTGTGCCTCATGGGAACAGTCTAGCCCAAACTGCCAAGCCATGTCTTCCCTAGACCGGAAACAATCATCCTGGGACCGGTTTCGGGTTTATAACCCTCATCAGACAGGCTATCTTGAATCCAGTGGCAAAGTGAGCAAGGGACCCACGTCTAGACATACCCTGCCAACTTAGGGCGAACAAAGCGATACCAAAGGGGATGATGGACGGAGCGTTCGAGCAAATCAAACACTCACCCCCAGTCAACTGATCTGGGTTTAATCCATCATCATTCTCTTTTTTTTTTTTTTTTTTTTTTTTTAAAACCTTTATTTGTGCATATGAAAAGGACAAATACGGGCCTACAACCATCAGGCCGGCCACAAAACGGTTAAGCACTGAGACACACATTACAACCCCTGTGCGTCAATGGTCAAGATCAGCAACGATTCAAGAGTTATACACTGGAGAAATCCTTGACACCAGGGGAAGGAGAAGTAAAGGTTAATTTTAAGGTTTTCAAAATGATTTTATCGAGGAAAAAGTCAGTAGAGGATAGAACCAAGGAGATTCGAGTCCGCAAGATGGCTTCATCACACGGGAGAGCAGCAGCATCATTAAAACGGCCATAGAAAATCTCAGACAGTGAGGCGATGCAGTTATATAACAGGATAGTCACATGAGTAAATACGCACCCCTCCAAAGCCGCCCTCACTCAATCCACCCCACACCCGGACCCCGAATCGGAAACAAGTATAGCGCAGAGACATAGAAGAAAGAGGCCCATAGAACTAAAAAGAAAAGGTAATTTACCCCCCCACCCTACACCAATGCGGAGGCTACGGCCTGCCCCCCCCCCCGGCATAGTGCCTGTCGCCCAATGAACCCGAAATATAGACAAGAGAGAAAGTAGGAATAGAGTAAAGAAAATAGGAAAACAAAGAAGAAAGCGAGGAGGAGCCCACGTAACCTCGAAGCGCCCGAAACCACCGGCCAACTACGTCTCCACACACTAAGAACCCACTACACCCAAAGGCGGTCGTGTGAAGATAACGTGTCCCAACAATATAAATGAAGGCAGACAAATCGCGACGAGTGCGCACAACATATGCAGACAGTTCCAGTCCCAGTCCAGCCCATCCGTGACACCATGGTGATAGAAATCAATCTAGCCCTGGCCCGATCGCGGGCGTAAGATTAGACTAGCCCCCACATGAAGGCCCCGCAGCCCGTGCAGACAAAGACAATATGGCCGCTTGGGAGAAGATGGAGAAGTAGAGTCACAAAATGGCCGCCGATCCTTGTTTGAGGTCCCCTTGTGCACCATATAAAATCCAGACCTGGCCTGTAAAGTACAGGAGTTCCACATAAAAGAAGCCGTAGGCCACCGTGAACGGTTCCTCGAGGACGTCAGGTGTCGCTCCGCTGGATACTCTTGCGGACGCGGTGAGGCAGGCAACAACAAAGCAGGCAGCAATGAACGGGGAAACAAAGTGTCCACAATTGAGCAGGAGATCGATTGATCCTGGGTGCCGGGAAAGCCAGATGCTGACACCAGTGTAGCACGGTTATACACAGTCGTTGCGTCCCCGCAAGAGGACAGAAGCACTGGCAGACCCACGTCTTGTTGAGAACAAACGGGGCGCTCACGACCCGCAGCCGACAGTATGGAGTCGAACCGCTCACTCAGCGTTTGCAAGCCAACACACAATTGCAGACGAAGGTCCCGCAGGGCAGCCAGAACGGAGTCGCATGTCAGCGGAAGCTGCGCCCCCACATCGGCAGCAATCCGGGACGGCACTGTGGAGCTGGAGTCTGGTAGAGGGAGGGCGAAGCGGGCAGCGGGCGAGACCGGAGCATCGCCCCCCCAGCAGCGAGCAGGCAATCAACGCCATGTTTTACCGCTGAACGGTACAGTGGCCAGGGGGGGGGGTCGTAACAAGGAGGCAATTCCACGCAGGTCTGCGCCGCAACAGGTGAAAGCCAACAGTCGCTTCCCCTCCCTCGGACTCTCTTTGCAGCCGACTAGGCAATAGAAGAAGGGGGTCCGCAGCCTTCCACAGCGCGGGCCACAGAGCGAAGCAGGCGACCCGCCACACCGGGGCTTGCCCTATAACTCCATCCCGTCAGGTGAAAGGTGAAGGAGGTGTCCGGGCGTCTCTCCCCCGGCTCATCTGGCGACAATCCGTGGTGTGAGGCGGGATCGGGGCCGCGGGGCTCAGATTTGCGCCGGGGGTCCAGTGACTGCGGAGCTTCCAGGGGGCCGGCCAAGGCCACAATAGAGCAGGGGTCCAGCGCGGAGAACAAAGGCACCAAGAACTCCGGCATCCGGGCGGGCTCAGACTCCGGGAAAGCGGCGGCGCGGTCAGCGCGTCGTCGCGCACGTTGCACCTCGAAAATCGGCGAGGATAGGAATCAGGATGATAGTCCGAGGCCAAGGGCCGGCGGAGCCGGGCGCTCAAGCGTCTGCTCCGGTCGCCATCTTGGCTCCTCCTCCCATCATCATTCTTTAGTTCACTCCACCACCCCAGTTCAGACATGGCCATATGCAAATCAGTCTAACCCTGTGCATCATGGGAACAGTCCAGCCTGAACTGCCAAGCCATGTCTTCCCTGGACCGGAAACTAGCATCCTGGGACCGGTTTCGGGTTCATAACTCTCATCAGCCAGGCTACCTTGAATCTAGTGGCAAAGTGAGCAAGGGACTCACGTCTAGGCATACCCTGCCAACTTAGGGCGAACGAAGCGATACCAAAGGAGATGATTGACAGAGCCTTTGAGCAAATCAAACACTCACCCCCAGTCAACTGATCTGGGTTTAATCCATCATCATTCTTTAGCTCACTCCACTACCCCAGTTCAGACATGGTCATATGCAAATCAGTCTAACCCTGTGCCTCATGGGAAGAGTCCAGCCCGAACTGCCAAGCCATGTCTTCCCTGGACTGGAAACAAGCATCCTGGGACCGGTTTCGGGTTCATAACCCTCATCAGCCAGGCTATCTTGAATCCAGTGGCAAAGTGAGCAAGGGACCCACATCTAGGCATACCCTGCCAACTTAGGGCGAACAAAGCGATACCAAAGGGGATGATGGACGGAGCGTTTGAGCAAATCAAACACTCACCCCCAGTCAACTGATCTGGGTTTAATCCATCATCATTCTTTAGTTCACTCCACCACCCCAGTTCAGACATGGCCATATGCAAATCAGTCTAACCCTGTGCCTCATGGGAACAGTCCAGCCTGAACTGCCAAGCCATGTCTTCCCTGGTCTGGAAACTAGCATCCTGGGACCGGTTTCGGGTTCATAACCCTCATCAGCCAGGCTATCTTGAATCTAGTGGCAAAGTGAGCAAGGGACCCACGTCTCGGCATACCCTGCCAACTTAGGGCGAACAAAGCGATACCAAAGGGGATGATTGACAGAGCAGTTGAGCAAATCAAACACTCACCCCCAGTCAACTGATCTGGGTTTAATCCATCATCATTCTTTAGTTCACTCCACCACCCCAGTTCAGACATGGCCGTATGCAAATCAGTCTAACCCTGTGCCTCATGGGAACAGTCTAGCCCGAACTGATAAGCCATGTCTTCCCTAGACTGGAAACAATCATCCTGGGACCGGTTTCGGGTTTATAACCCTCATCAGCCAGGCTATCTAGAATCCAGTGGCAAACTGAGCAAGGGACCCACGCTTGGGCATGCCCTGCCAGCTTAGGGCGAACAAAGCGATACCAAAGGGGATGATGGACGGAGCGTTTGAGCAAATTAAACACTCACCCCCAGTCAACTGATCTGGGTTTAATCCATCATCATTCTTTAGCTCACTCCACCACCCCAGTTCAGACATGGCCATATGCAAATCAGTCCAACCCTGTGCCTCATGGGAACAGTCCAGCCCGAACTGCCAAGCCACGTCTTCCTTGGACCGAAAACAAGCATCCTGGGACTGGTTTCGGGTTCATAACCCTCATCAGCCGGGCTATCTTGAATCCAGTGGCAAAGTGAGCAAGGGACCCACGTCTGGGCATACCCTGCACACTTAGGGCGAACAAAGCGATACCAAAGGGGATGATTGACAGAGCATTTGAGCAAATCAAACACTCACCCACAGTCAACTGATCTAGGTTTAATCCATCATCATTCTTTAGTTCACTCTACCACCCCAGTTCAGACATGGCCATATGCAAATCAGTCTAACCCTGTGCCTCATGGGAACAGTCCAGCCTGAACTGCCAAGCCATGTCTTCCCTGGACCGGAAACTAGCATCCTGGGACCGGTTTCGGGTTCATAACCCTCATCAGCCAGGCTATCTTGATTCCAGTGGCAAAGTGAGCAAGGGACCCACGTCTGGGCATACCCTGCCAACTTAGGGCGAACAAAGCGATACCAAAGGGGATGATTGACAGAGCATTTGAGCAAATCAAACACTCACCCCCAGTCAACTGATCTGGGTTTAATCCATCATCATTCTTTAGTTCACTCCACCACCCCAGTTCAGACATGGCCACATGCAAATCAGTCTAACCCTGTGCCTCATGGGAACAGTCTAGCCCAAACTGCCAAGCCATGTCTTCCCTAGACCGGAAACAATCATCCTGGGACCGGTTTCGGGTTTATAACCCTCATCAGCCAGGCTATCTTGAATCCAGTGGCAAACTGAGCAAGGGGCCCACGCTTGGGCATGCCCTGCCAGCTTAGGGCGAACAAAGCGATACCAAAGGGGATGATGGACGGAGCGTTTGAGCAAATCAAACACTCACCCCCAGTCAACTGATCAGGGTTTAATCCATCATCATTCTTTAGCTCACTCCACCACCCCAGTTCAGACATGGCCATATGCAAATCAGTCTGACCCTGTGCCTCATGGGAACAGTCCAGCCCGAACTGCCAAGCCATGTCTTCCCTGGACCGGAAACAAGCATCCTGGGACCGGTTTCGGGTTCATAACCCTCATCAGCCAGGCTATCTTGAATCCAGTGGCAAAGTGAGCAAGGGACCCACGTCTAGACATACCCTGCCAACTTAGGGCGAACAAAGCGATACCAAAGGGGATGATGGACGGAGCGTTTGAGCAAATCAAACACTCACCCCCAGTCAACTGATCTGGGTTTAATCCATCATCATTCTTTAGTTCACTCCACCACCCCAGTTCAGACATGGCCATATGCAAATCAGTCTAACCCTGTGCCTCATGGGAACAGTCCAGCCTGAACTGCCAAGCCATGTCTTCCCTGGACCGGAACCTAGAATCCTGGGACCGGTTTCGGGTTCATAACCCTCATCAGCCAGGCTACCTTGAATCTAGTGGCAAAGTGAGCAAGGGACTCACGTCTAGGCATACCCTGCCAACTTAGGGCGAACAAAGCGATACCAAAGGAGATGATTGACAGAGCCTTTGAGCAAATCAAACACTCACCCCCAGTCAACTGATCTGGGTTTAATCCATCATCATTCTTTAGCTCACTCCACTACCCCAGTTCAGACATGGCCATATGCAAATCAGTCTAACCCTGTGCCTCATGGGAAGAGTCCAGCCCGAACTGCCAAGCCATGTCTTCCCTGGACTGGAAAAAAGCATCCTGGGAGCGGTTTCGGGTTCATAACCCTCATCAGCCAGGCTATCTTGAATCCAGTGGCAAAGTGAGCAAGGGACCCACGTCTAGGCATACCCTGCCAACTTAGGGCGAACAAAGCGATACCAGAGGGGATGATGGACGGAGTGTTTGAGCAAATCAAACACTCACCCCCAGTCAACTGATCTGGGTTTAATCCATCATCATTCTTTAGTTCACTCCACTACCCCAGTTCAGACATGGCCATATGCAAATCAGTCTAACCCTGTGCCTCATGGGAACAGTCCAGCCTGAACTGCCAAGCCATGTCTTCCCTGGTCTGGAAACTAGCATCCTGGGACCGGTTTCGGGTTCATAACCCTCATCAGCCAGGCTATCTTGAATCCAGTGGCAAAGTGAGCAAGGGACCCACGTCTCGGCATACCCTGCCAACTTAGGGCGAACAAAGCGATACCAAAGGGGATGATTGACAGAGCATTTGAGCAAATCAAACACTCACCCCCAGTCAACTGATCTGGGTTTAATCCATCATCATTCTTTAGTTCACTCCACCACCCCAGTTCAGACATGGCCGTATGCAAATCAGTCTAACCCTGTGCCTCATGAGAACAGTCTAGCCCGAACTGACCATCCATGTCTTCCCTAGACCGGAAACAATCATCCTGGGACCGGTTTCGGGTTTATAACCCTCATCAGCCAGGCTATCTAGAATCCAGTGGCAAAC
The DNA here is from genome assembly GCF_964204655.1 of Triturus cristatus. Classification (NCBI taxonomy): domain Eukaryota; kingdom Metazoa; phylum Chordata; class Amphibia; order Caudata; family Salamandridae; genus Triturus; species Triturus cristatus. Next base: position 1,239,674,331 of record NC_140589.1, read on the forward strand.
TGAGCAAGGGACCCACGCTTGGGCATGCCCTGCCAGCTTAGGGCGAACAAAGTGATACCAAAGGGGATGATGGACGGAGCGTTTGAGCAAATCAAACACTCACCCCCAGTCAACTGATCTGGGTTTAATCCATCATCATTCTTTAGCTCACTCCACCACCCCAGTTCAGACATGGCCATATGCAAATCAGTCTAACCCTGTGCCTCATGGGAACAGTCCAGCCTGAACTGCCAAGCCACGTCTTCCTTGGACCGAAAACAAGCATTCTGGGACTGGTTTCGGGTTCATAACCCTCATCAGCCGGGCTATCTTGAATCCAGTGGCAAAGTGAGCAAGGGACCCACGTCTGGGCATACCCTGCCAACTTAGGGTGAACAAAGCGATACCAAAGGGATGATTGACAGAGCATTTGAGCAAATCAAACACTCACCCCCAGTCAACTGATCTGGGATTAATCCATCATCATTCTTTAGCTCACTCCACCACCCCAGATCAGACATGGCCATATGCAAATCAGTCTAACCCTGTGCCTCATGGGAACAGTCCAGCCTGAACTGCCAAGCCATGTCTTCCCTGGACCGAAAACTAGCATCCTGGGACCGGTTTCGGGTTCATAACCCTCATTAGCCAGGCTATCTTGAATCCAGTGGCAAAGTGAGCAAGGGACCCACGTCTGGGCATACCCTGCCAACTTAGGGCGAATACGGCGATACCAAAGGGGATGATGGACGGAGCGTTTGAGCAAATCAAACACTCACCCCCAGTCAACTGATCTGGGTTTAATCCATCATCATTCTTTAGCTCACTCCACCACCCCAGTTCAGACATGGCCATATGCAAATCAGTCTAACCCTGTGCCTCATGGGAACAGTCCTGCCCGAACTGCCAAGCCACGTCTTGCCTGGACCAAAAACAAGCATCTTGGGACTGGTTTCGGGTTCATAACCCTCATCAGCCGGGCTATCTTGAATCCAGTGGCAAAGTGAGCAAGGGACCCACGTCTGGGCATGCCCTGCCAAATTAGGGCGGACAAAGCGATACCAAAGGAGATGACTGACAGAGCCTTTGAGCAAATCAAACACTCACCCCCAGTCAACTGATCTGGGTTTAATCCATCATCATTCTTTACCTCACTCCACTACCCCAGTTCAGACATGGCCATATGCAAATCAGTCTAACCCTGTGCCTCATGGGAAGAGTCCAGCCCGAACTGCCAAGCCATGTCTTTCCTGGACCGGAAACTAGCATCCTGGGACCGGATTCGGGTTCATAACCCTCATTAGCCAGGCTATCTTGAATACAGTGGCACAGTGAGCAACGGACTCACGTCTTGGCATACCCTGCCAACTTAGGGCGAACAAAGCGATACCAAAGGAGATGACTGACAGAGCCTTTGAGCAAATCAAACACTCACCCCCAGTCAACTGATCTGGGTTTAATCCATCATCATTCTTTACCTCACTCCACTACCCCAGTTCAGACATGGCCATATGCAAATCAGTCTAACCCTGTGCCTCATGGGAAGAGTCCAGCCCGAACTGCCTAGCCATGTCTTTCCTGAACCGGAAACTAGCATCCTGGGACCGGATTCGGGTTCATAACCCTCATTAGCCAGGCTATCTGGAATCCAGTGGCAAAGTGAGCAAGGGACCCACGTCTGCGCATACCCTGCCACCTTAGGGCGAACAAAGCGATACCAAAGGGGATGATGGACGGAGCATTTGAGCAAATGAAACACTCACCCCCAGTCAACTGATCTGGGTTTAATCCATCATCATTCTTTAGCTCACTCCACCACCCCAGTTCAGACATGGCCATATGCAAATCAGTCTAACCCTGTGCCTCATGGGAACAGTCCAGCCCAAACTGCCAAGCCACATCTTCCCTGGACAGAAAACAAGCATCCTGGGACTGGTTTCGGCTTCATAACCCTCATCAGCTGGGCTATCTTGAATCCAGTGGCAAAGTGAGCAAGAGACCCACGTCTGGGCATGCCCTGCCACCTTAGGGCGAACAAAGCGATACCAAAGGGGATGATGGACGGAGCGTTTGAGCAAATAAAATACTCACCCCCAGTCAACTGATCTGGGTTTAATCCATCATCATTCTTTAGTTCACTCCACCACCCCAGTTCAGACATGGCCATATGCAAATCAGTCTAACCCTGTGCCTCATGGGAACAGTCTAGCCCAAACTGCCAAGCCATGTCTTCCCTAGACCGGAAACAATCATCCTGGGACCGGATTCGGGTTTATAACCCTCATCAGCCAGGCTATCTTGAATCCAGTGGCAAACTGAGCAAGGGACCCACGCTTGGGCATGCCCTGCCAGCTTAGGGCGAACAAAGCGATACCAAAGGGGATGATGGACGGAGCGTTTGAGCAAATCAAACACTCACCCCCAGTCAACTGATCTGGGTTTAATCCATCATCATTCTTTAGCTCACTCCACCACCCCAGTTCAGACATGGCCATATGCAAATCAGTCTGACCCTGTGCCTCATGGGAACAGTCCAGCCCGAACTGCCAAGCCATGTCTTCCCTGGACCGGAAACAAGCATCCTGGGACCGGTTTCGGGTTCATAACCCTCATCAGCCAGGCTATCTTGAATCCAGTGGCAAAGTGAGCAAGGGACCCACGTCTGGGCATACCCTGCCAACTTAGGGTGAACAAAGCGATACCAAAGGGATGATTGACAGAGCATTTGAGCAAATCAAACACTCACCCCCAGTCAACTGATCTGGGATTAATCCATCATCATTCTTTAGCTCACTCCACCACCCCAGAGCAGACATGGCCATATGCAAATCAGTCTAACCCTGTGCCTCATGGGAACAGTCCAGCCTGAACTGCCAAGCCATGTCTTCCCTGGACCGAAAACTAGCATCCTGGGACCGGTTTCGGGTTCATAACCCTCAATAGCCAGGCTATCTTGAATCCAGTGGCAAAGTGAGCAAGGGACCCACGTCTGGGCATACCCTGCCAACTTAGGGCGAATAAAGCGATACCAAAGGGGATGATGGACGGAGCGTTTGAGCAAATCAAACACTCACCCCCAGTTAACTGATCTGGGTTTAATCCATCATCATTCTTAAGCTCACTCCACCACCCCAGTTCAGACATGGCCATGTGCAAATCAGTCTAACCCTGTGCCTCATGGGAACAGTCCTGCCCGAACTGCCAAGCCACGTCTTGCCTGGACCAAAAACAAGCATCTTGGGACTGGTTTCAGGTTCATAACCCTCATCAGCCGGGCTATCTTGAATCCAGTGGGAAAGTGAGCAAGGGACCCACGTCTGGGCATGCCCTGCCAACTTAGGGCGAACAAAGCGATACCAAAGGGGATGATGGACGGAGCGTTTGAGCAAATAAAACACTCACCCCCAGTCAGCTGATCTGGGTTTAATCCATCATCATTCTTTAGCTCACTCCACCACCCCAGTTCAGACATGGCCATATGCAAATCAGTCTAACCCTGTGTCTCATGGGAACAGTCCAGCCTGAACTGCCAAGCCATGTCTTCCCTGGACTGGAAACAAGCATCCTGGGACCGGTTTCGGGTTCATAACCCTCATCAGCCAGGCTATCTTGAATACAGTGGCACAGTGAGCAAGGGACTCACGTCTAGGCATACCCTGCCAACTTAGGGCGAACAAAGCGATACCAAAGGAGATGATTGACAGAGCCTTTGAGCAAATCAAACACTCACCCCCAGTCAACTGATCTTGGTTTAATCCATCATCATTCTTTACCTCACTCCACTACCCCAGTTCAGACATGGCCATATGCAAATCAGTCTAACCCTGTGCCTCATGGGAAGAGTCCAGCCCGAACTGCCAAGCCATGTCTTTCCTGGACCCGAAACTAGCATCCTGGGACCGGATTCGGGTTCATAACCCTCATTAGCCAGGCTATCTTGAATCCAGTGGCAAAGTGAGCAAGGGACCCACGTCTGCGCATACCCTGCCACCTTAGGGCGAACAAAGCGATACCAAAGGGGATGATGGACGGAGCGTTTGAGCAAATGAAACACTCACCCCCAGTCAACTGATCTGGGTTTAATCCATCATCATTCTTTAGCTCACTCCACCACCCCAGTTCAGACATGGCCATATGCAAATCAGTCTAACCCTGTGCCTCATGGGAACAGTCCAGCCCAAACTGCCAAGCCACGTCTTCCCTGGACAGAAAACAAGCATCCTGGGACTGGTTTTGGCTTCATAACCCTCATCAGCTGGGCTATCTTGAATCCAGTGGCAAAGTGAGCAAGAGACCCACGTCTGGGCATGCCCTGCCACCTTAGGGCGAACAAAGCGATACCAAAGGGGATGATGGACGGACCGTTTGAGCAAATAAAATACTCACCCCTAGTCAACTGATCTGGGTTTAATCCATCATCATTCCTTAGTTCACTCCACCACCCCAGTTCAGACATGGCCATATGCAAATCAGTCTAACCCTGTGCCTCATGGGAACAGTCCAGCCTGAACTGCCAAGCCATGTCTTCCCTGGACCGGAAACTAGCATCCTGGGAATGGTTTCGGGTTCATAACCCTCATTAGCCAGGCTATCTTGAATCCAGTGGCAAAGTGAGCAAGGGACCCACGTCTGGGCATACCCTGCCAACTTAGGGTGAACAAAGCGATACCAAAGGGGATGATGGACAGAACGTTTGAGCAAATCAAACACTCACCCCCAGTCAACTGAACTGGGTTTAATTCATCATCATTCTTTAGCTCACTCCACCACCACAGTTCATACATGGCCATATGCAAATCAGTCTGACCCTGTGTCTCATGAGAACAGTCCAGCCTGAACTGCCAAGCCATGTCTTCCCTGGACCGGAAACTAGCATCCTGGGACCGGTTTCGGGTTCATAACCCTCATCAGCCAGGCTATCTTTTTTTTTTTTTTTTTTTTTTTGTTGAAACCGTTTATTGCAATCTCCAGTATATACAAGTATGGGCCTACAACCTTCCGGCCGGCCGCTAGAGTGACAGGAGCACCTGACAAACTTACAAAAGGGCACTTGGCGTTACAGAGAAGCAAATCAGGAGACATCAACGACGTAAGCCACATGACTCTAAGCCCACAATACGGTTTCATTTTATACACACGCAACAACATAGAAAAAACACACCCGCAAGGCAACCCGCAATCGAAGGTAACCACACGTGCTCCTCGAATAAGGGACCCCAACCATCCACAGGAATCTGAAGAGGGGGAAGGGAAACAAGTCCAGGACTGGGGGAACTCTGTGCCCGGGGCTGGGGGAGGGGTCAACTAGGGGGACGGAGCCGGTGAGGCAGCAGGCAGCAGTGGCGGCTCGCAAATACCCCCGCGGTAGGCGTTCCAGGGGCCCCATATTTTCACCCACGCCCCAGGCTTGCCCCTCGCCACATACACCACCTTTTCTCGGAACATGCACCAATCCATATGTTCTTTCCAGGCCGACACCGCCGGGGGACGCTGGGATCCCCACAGTTGAGCGATGTCACGCTTAGCTATCATATATCCCAGAGTCACCCATCGCGTCTGCGGAACCGAGTAATCAGTTGGTTCCCACACATTCAGCAAGCATCTCCTCGCTTCAGGCAACAGTGCGACATGCGTAACCAGACGCAGGACCTCATGCACACCACGCCAGAATCGCTCCACCTTCGGGCATTCCCACAAAATATGCAAAAAAGTCGCCAAAGCACCACACCCACGCTTACACAACCCATCCTCAGCATAACCCATACGCAGAAGCCTTGGCCCCGTCATGTAAACCCGGTGGAGTATCTTAAGCTGGACGAAGCGAAGGCGAGCCGGTATGGCCACCTCCTTCGGAGAGGCCACCGCGGAAATCCAGTCCTCGTCGTCCAACTCCAGCCCGTCGGCAACCCAAGCCTCACGGAGGCCGGTCAGCAGGCCCGAGCGGTCATTAATCAATTTTTTGTAAATGAGGGAGATCGTGCTATCCGGAACGTGGCCATCCAGCACTCTATCCTCCAGGGGGGAAGACTCCGGGATGGAGGCGGCGTCTGGGAAGACGGAGCCCAGCGCATGACGGACCTGCAAGTACCGAAAGTATTCACTGCCCTGCAGCTGAAACTCCGTCTGCAGCGTCTCGAATGTTTTAAATCCCCCTCTCGTCCAGAGGTCCCCCACTTTACTGATGCCAATCGTGTCCCACTTCTCGAAGCCCTTCGAGGTCCACAGGGAGCCCAACCGCTGAGGCGCATACAACGGCGACGCCCGGGTCAAACGGTCCTTCCACCCCATAGCTGCATTGGCCGCGTGCCACACCCGCACCATGACACGCGTGGGCCCCGTCAAGCGGGGGTCCGGCGCGCCAGAGTAGAGTGCTCGATTGTAGTCGCCACCGGGCAGGAGCATCTTGTCCATTTCAAATGCCGGGTTCAAGGCGGGCCCATAGAGGCCGTGATTAATTGCAGCTAGCTGGGAGGCCCAGTAATACCGCTTAATGTCCGGGAGGGCAATCCCCCCGTCGTACCACGGGAGCGTCAACTTCGCCAGGGCTATACGCGGCCTCCCGTCCCAGAACAGGCGGCGCTGTAGACTCTCCACCTCACGGAAGTAGCGCGCCGGGACAAGGTCCATAGTGCTCTGGAGAGCGTACAGGAAGCGCGGCAACGACATCATCTTAAACAATGCCGCCCGGCCGAGCGGCGAAAGCGGCAGGTGCCGCCAGCGCGCGACGTCCTCCTTCAAGCGCTGGAGGGGGGGAAGCAAGTTTCGCTCGTAGCGGGCCGCCGGGTCCAGCGTGATATAGACACCCAGGTACCGAAACCCCTGCGAGGCAATCTGGATCGGACATCCCCGCGGGAGGACGGGAGCCTCCCCGGAAAGCACATAGACACATGATTTAGCCCAGTTGATGACAAGGCCTGAGTTACGGCCAAAGGAGCGCAGGACATCAACCAGGACAATCAGGGATTTGCGCGGGGAGGCTAGGTACAAAAGGATATCATCAGCATAGAGGGACACGCGGTCCTCATACTCAGGGGTCCAACGGAGACCACGGATGGAAGGGTGCCACCGCAACCACTCCGCCAGGGGTTCCAAGGCCAATGCAAACAGGAGCGGCGACAAGGGGCAACCCTGTCGCGTGCCCCGTCCCAGCGCGAACGGGGCCAAGACTCGCCCATTCACTACCACCTGCGCTAACGGGCCCGAGTACAACAATTTGACCCAGCTGATGAATCCCGGTCCAAAACCAAATTTCGCCAGCATCGCCCAAATGTATGGCCATTCGAGCGTGTCAAACGCCATGGTGGCGTCTAAGGATGCCAAGATGGCCGGCTCCCGCACAAACGGAACACTCGCGAGCACCCCGTGCAAGCGCCGCAGATTGAGGGCCGTGTTGCGATGGGGGATAAAGCCAGACTGGTCTTGGTGGACCAACTCGCCCACCACGCCGACCAGCCGGTTGGCAAGCACCTTGGCAAGGATTTTGGGCTCCGCATTCAAGAGCGAGATAGGCCGATAGGAGGTAACCCGGTCTCGGGGTTTCCCCTCCTTGTGGATCACCACGATTGTAGCCAGACGTTGGTCCGGCGGGAGGGAGCCCCGCGAGTGGGCCGCAAGGAACATCGCGCGGAGGTGGGGTGCCAGTACGTCCGGTCGCAGCTTATACAACTTGATAGGGATGCCGTTCGGGCCCATGGCCTTGCCAGATGCAACCGAGCGTATAGCGAGGGCAATTTCGTCCGAGGTAGGAGCAGCATCCAACGACTCCCTGTCCTCCACCGAAAGGGAGGGCAGCGCAATATCTCGAAGCAGGGCATGAGAATCCGCCTCCGAGCAGGGGGAGACCGGGGAATACACCTCGCGGAAATAATCCGCGAAGCAAGAAACAATGTCTTCTGGCTCGGTGACACGTACACCATCCATCCTCTCAATCAGCGGAACCACACGACTCGCTCTCTCCTTTTTATCCAACCACGCAATCAATTTACCAGCCTTATCACCCACATCATACAGTCGCCCCTGTTGCTCTCTACTGAGGCCCCTGGCTGCCTCCGTGACGAGGGCCCTATAGGCCGCTTGCTTAAGGTGTAGAACATGCAGTGCAGCATCCGTCACCCCCCTCCCCAAATCACCCTCTAGTTCAGTAATTTCGGCCTCCACTCGGGTCACCTCCTCCTGCTCGCGCCTCCGGGCATGGGATATGAAGGAGAGGGCCTCCCCCCTAATAACTGTCTTGAAGGCCTCCCAAAGGGAGACAGCCGAAGGGACAGACCCCACATTCTCCTCGAAATACCGCTGCAAGGATTTAATCAAGTCAGCGCGAATAGTGGGGTCGCGCAGATACCAGGCATTAATTGGAGCTACCCTGCCCCCCCCCTCGGGAGGACACCGAAGTGCAACAGGAGCGGGGAGTGATCTGAAATACCCCGCGCCAGATGGCGCACCTCTCCCACCCTCCCAGCATAGGCCGCAGGGACAAGGATATGATCAAGCCGTGAGAGGCTACCATGGGCACCCGAATGGAAGGTGTATTGCAGCTGCGTGGGATGTTTTAAGCGCCAGCAGTCCACCAATCCCAATGTATCTAAAAGGCCGGACAGCCACGCCTGCGCCCGGGGGAGGTCCCTCGGGGGGTGACGATCCATAGTCCCAGAAACCACCGCATTGAAATCCCCCCCAACCACCAGAAGCCCCCCCGGAAGGTCAAGGAGGAGGCGCCCCAGGTCCGCAAAAGTGGTAGACTGTAGCCCCGGTGGGACATACACTGAAACAAAGACAACCACTTTGCCCTCCATTCTCCCCACCAAGGCAATGTAGCGTCCCCTCTCATCATGGCGCACCTCATCTATTTCCAGCGGGAGCGAGTTCTTAACCATGATGCCCACCCCCGCGAGCCAGACGTGAAGCCCGAGTGGGCCACCAAACGATAGCCACGCCGATTCATGGCAAAGAAGGAATTACCAATAAGGTGTGTCTCCTGCAGGAAGACCACATCTGGCGAAATTCGTTTCAGATACTGCAGGACCACACCTCGCTTAATCCTATCCCCCAGTCCATTAACGTTCCAAGACAACAAAGTCAAGTCCCTACCCCCCATCACATACAGACGCCATCATTCGTCCCCCGGGGAGCACCTCAAAAACACCAATACAGTAAAGGGTTTGCCTTGCGATAAAAACGAACAACACCCCACCCCAACCCACCCGTCCCAACAGAACTCCCCCCTCCCTGCACCCCTGCATGAGCCCGAACAGCCCCCCCAAAGTGCAGTGTGCCTGTCGCCCCATAGATGAAAACACTAACTAGTCCCCCAGAGGAGGAGGGAAAGCCCCCAAGAGACCCCGTACGACCTCCACGGGAGGGGAACTTACACAATCAGTCAATGATAACAATAATATTGTCCAGAGCAAGGCCTACTATTAGTCCCTCAGTCCTGATCCGGCAAGCCCTCCCCACCAACCGCGCCCCCCCACCCCCCCGGCCCCGGTCCCCGGGCAAAGTGTCCAACCAGTCCCCGGCCGCCTCGGGACGATCAAAACAGTGCGTGCGGCCATCCACCTCTACCCTCAACTTCGCTGGAAAAAGCATCGCATACTTGAGGTTCAGGTCCCGTAGGCGACGTTTGACTCCGAGAAAACTCAGTCTCTGCTTCTGAACCGCCGGAGTAAAATCAGGATAGAAGTTTACGTCCATATTGTCGAGTCTGACCGGTCCTTGTTGCCTAGAAGTCTGCAGGATAGCGTCTCTGTCCCGAAAGTTGAAGATCCGGGCAATGAGAGGCCTCGGAGGGGCTCCGATCTTAGGTCTCCCTCCGGGGACCCTGTGGGCACGTTCCACTGCGAAGAGTTTACTCATCAGGTCCTCCACAAACAGATCCGCCGCCTCCTCCTCACGTCCCTCCGGCACCCCGACAATGCGAACATTGTTCCTCCGGGCCCGACCCTCGGAATCTTCCAGTCGACGATCCATCAGGGCGCTCGCCTGGCCCAGTCGGCGCACCTCCTTTTGGAGGGCCGCCACGTCCGTTGTGAGGCCCGAGGTGGTGTGGACCAAAGAGTCGACCCGGTCATTCGTCTTGGACAGATCGGCCCTCACCAGGCCCACGTCCACGAGGACCGAGTCAATCTTTTGCGCCAGAGTGTCAAAGCGCTGGTCCACTGAGGCCTTCATCTCGGCGATGGCGCCCATGACGTCCCGGAGGGTCAGATCCGCGGGCAAAGCAGGGGCATCAGTCGGGCCAACAGGGGACCTACGCGGCACCTCTGGAGATCCCTTCTGGAGGGTGTAGCGGTCCATGTTGTTAGACTGAGGGGCTGCGCCACGGCGGGTCGATTTCACCTTTGCCCGGTCGCCATCTTGTTTCGTGGACATGGCTCCAGACCCCAAATCGTGCCAATCTCCTTGAAAAGGGCTGACAGACCGGTTCACGGGCTCCGGGGGAGGGCGACCACAGCTCCGAAGGGCGGATCACAGCTGGCGGGCCGGCAGGGCACCCCGATGAAGTCACACCACCGCACGCCGCCTCGCGACCCTACCTCGCTTGGCAGCAAGGAGGGCGCGAAAGCGAAAGTGAAAGTGCGGGGTACGCGAATCGCCCAGCCTCGCCCGCCGCTGTTGTTCACTTTGTCTCCGGATCGCCCCACAACTCCAATCCGGGGGGCCGGCGTGGAGAAGGCCGCAAACCTCAATCGATGCTCCCGCCGGTGTCCGAGGTCCGATTTGGAAACGGAAAACGGGTGGCACCTCAGCTCGGTCTCACGAACACAGTCCCCTCATCTAGGACAGGATATAGTCAGGATTTATGCAGGAGGTCGCGGAGGTCCTCGGGAGCCTCGCACCTACGCGGCCATCTTGGTTGCGCGCTAGGCTCCTCCACCCAGCCAGGCTATCTTGAATCCAGTGGCAAAGTGAGCAAGGGACCCACGTCTGGGCATACCCTGCCAACTTAGGGCGAACAAAGCGATACCAAAGGGGATGATTGACAGAGCATTTGAGCAAATCAAACACTCACCCCCAGTCAACTGATCTGGGTTTAATCCATCATCATTCTTTAGTTCACTCCACCACCCCAGTTCAGACATGGCCGTATGCAAATCAGTCTAACCCTGTGCCTCATGGGAACAGTCTAGCCCGAACTGACAAGCCATGTCTTCCCTAGACCAGAAACAATCATCCTGGGACGGGTTTCGGGTTTATAACCCTCATCAGACAGGCTATCTAGAATCCAGTGGCAAACTGAACAAGGGACCCACGCTTGGGCATGCCCTGCCAGCTTAGGGCGAACAAAGCGATACCAAAGGGGATGATGGACAGAGCGTTTGAGCAAATCAAACACTCACCCCCAGTCAACTGATCTGGGTTTAATCCATCATCATTCTTTAGCTCACTCCACCACCCCAGTTCAGACATGGCCATATGCAAATCAGTCTAACCCTGTGCCTCATGGGAACAGTCCAGACCGAACTGCCAAGCCACGTCTTCCTTGGACCGAAAACAATCATCTTGGGACTGGTTTCGGGTTCATAACCCTCATCAGCCGGGCTATCTTGAATCCAGTGGCAAAGTGAGCAAGGGACCCACGTCTGGGCATACCCTGCCAACTTAGGGTGAACAAAGCGATACCAAAGGGGATGATTTTCAGAGCATTTGAGCAAATCAAACACTCACCCCCAGTCAACTGATCTAGGTTTAATCCATCATCATTCTTTAGTTCACTCCATCACCCCAGTTCAGACATGGCCATATGCAAATCAGTCTAACCCTGTGCCTCATGGGAACAGTCTAGCCCCAACTGCCAAGCCATGTCTTCCCTAGACCGGAAACAATCATCCTGGGACCGGTTTCGGGTTTATAACCCTCATCAGCCAGGCTATCTTGAATCCAGTGGCAAACTGAGCAAGGGACCCACGCTTGGGCATGCCCTGCCAGCTTAGGGCGAACAAAGCGATACCAAAGCGGATGATGGACGGAGCGTTTGAGCAAATCAAACACTCACCCCCAGTCAACTGATCTGGGTTTAATCCATCATCATTCTTTAGCTCACTCCACCACCCCAGTTCAGACATGGCCATATGCAAATCAGTCTGACCCTGTGCCTCATGGGAACAGTCCAGCCCGAACTGCCAAGCCATGTCTTCCCTGGACCGGAAACAAGCATCCTGGGACCGGTTTCGGGTTCATAACCCTCATCAGCCAGGCTAACTTGAATCCAGTGGCAAAGTGAGCAAGGGACCCACGTCTAGACATACCCTGCCAACTTAGGGCGAACAAAGCGATACCAAAGGGGATGATGGACGGAGCGTTTGAGCAAATAAAACACTCACCCCCAGTCAACTGATCTGGGTTTAATCCATCATCATTCTTTAGTTCACTCCACCACCCCAGTTCAGACATGGCCATATGCAAATCAGTCTAACCCTGTGCCTCATGGGAACAGTCCAGCCTGAACTGCCAAGCCATGTCTTCCCTGGACCGGAAACTAGCATCCTGGGACCGGTTTCGGGTTCATAACCCTCATCAGCCAGGCTACGTTGAATCTAGTGGCAAAGTGAGCAAGGGACTCACGTCTAGGCATACCCTGCCAACTTAGGGCAAACAAAGCGATACCAAAGGAGATGATTGACAGAGCCTTTGAGCAAATCAAACACTCACCACCAGTCAACTGATCTGGGTTTAATCCATCATCATTCTTTAGCTCACTCCACTACCCCAGTTCAGACATGGCCATATGCAAATAAGCCTAACCCTGTGCCTCATGGGAAGAGTCCAGCCCGAACTGCCAAGCCATGTCTTCCCTGGACTGGAAACAAGCATCCTGGGACCGGATTCGGGTTCATAACCCTCATCAGCCAGGCTATCTTGAATCCAGTGGCAAAGTGAGCAAGGGACCCACGTCTAGGCATACCCTGCCAACTTAGGGCAAACAAAGCGATACCAAAGGGGATAATGGACTGAGCGTTTGAGCAAATCAAACACTCACCCCCATTCAACTGATCTGGGTTTAATCCATCATCATTCTTTAGTTCACTCCACCACCCCAGTTCAGACATGGCCATATGCAAATCAGTCTAACCCTGTGCCTCATGGGAACAGTCAAGCCTGAACTGCCAAGCCATGTCTTCCCTGGTCTGGAAACTAGCATCCTGGGACCGGTTTCGGGTTCATAACTCTCATCAGCCAGGCTATCTTGAATCCAGTGGCAAAGTGAGCAAGGGACCCACGTCTGGGCATACCCTGCCAACTTAGGGCGAACAAAGCGATACCAAAGGGGATAATTGACAGAGCATTTGAGCAAATCAAACACTCACCCCCAGTCAACTGATCTGGGTTTAATCCATCATCATTCTTTAGTTCACTCCACCACCCCAGTTCAGACATGGCCGTATGCAAATCAGTCTAACCATGTGCCTCATGGGAACAGTCTAGCCCGAACTGACAAGCCATGTCTTCCCTAGACCGGAAACAATCATCCTGGGACCGGTTTCGGGTTTATAACCCTCATCAGCCAGGCTATCTAGAATCCAGTGGCAAACTGAGCAAGGGACCCACGCTTGGGCATGCCCTGCCAGCTTAGGGCGAACAAAGCGATACCAAAGGGGATGATGGACGGAGCGTTTGAGCAAATCAAACACTTACCCCCAGTCAACTGATCTGGGTTTAATCCATCATCATTCTTTAGCTCACTCCACCACCCCAGTTCAGACATGGCCATATGCAAATCAGTCTAACCCTGTGCCTCATGGGAACAGTCCAGCCTGAACTGCCAAGCCACATCTTCCTTGGACCGAAAACAAGCATCCTGGGACTGGTTTCAGGTTCATAACCCTCATCAGCCGGGCTATCTTGAATCCAGTGGCAAAGTGAGCAAGGGACCCACGTCTGGGCATACCCTGCACACTTAGGGCGAACAAAGCGATACCAAAGGGGATGATTGACAGAGCATTTGAGCAAATCAAACACTCACCCCCAGTCAACTGATCTAGGTTTAATCCATCATCATTCTTTAGTTCACTCTACCACCCCAGTTCAGACATGGCCATATGCAAATCAGTCTAACCCTGTGCCTCATGGGAACAGTCCAGCCTGAACTGCCAAGCCATGTCTTCCCTGGACCATAAACTAGCATCCTGGGACTGGTTTCGGGTTCATAACACTCATCAGCCAGGCTATCTTGATTCCAGTGGCAAAGTGAGCAAGGGACCCACGTCTGGGCATACCCTGCCAACTTAGGGCGAACAAAGCAATACCAAAGGGGATGATTGACAGAACGTTTGAGCAAATCAAACACTCACCCCCAGTCAACTGAACTGGGTTTAATTCATCATCATTCTTTAGCTCACTCCACCACCCCAGTTCAGACATGGCCATATACAAATCAGTCTGACCCTGTGCCTCATGGGAACAGTCCAGCCCAAACTGCGAAGCCACGTCTTCCCTGGACAGAAAACAAGCATCCTGAGACTGGTTTCGGGTTCATAACCCTCATCAGCTGGGCTATCTTGAATTCAGTGGCAAAGTGAGCAAGAGATCCATGTCTGGGCATGCCCTGCCACCTTAGGGCGAACAAAGCGATACCAAAGGGGATGATGGACGGAGCGTTTGAGCAAATAAAATACTCACCCCCAGTCAACTGATCTGGGTTTAATCCATCATCATTCTTTAGTTCACTCCACCACCCCAGTTCAGACATGGCCATATGCAAATCAGTCTAACCCTGTGCCTCATGGGAACAGTCCAGCCTGAACTGCCAAGCCATGTCTTCCCTGGACCGGAAACTAGCATCCTGGGAATGGTTTCGGGTTCATAACCCTCATTAGCCAGGCTATCTTGAATCCAGTGGCAAAGTGAGCAAGGGACCCACGTCTGGGCATACCCTGCCAACTTAGGGCGAACAAAGCGATACCAAAGGAGATGATGGACAGAACGTTTGAGCAAATCAAACACTCACCTCCAGTCAGATGATCTGGGTTTAATCCATCATCATTCTTTAGCTCACTCCACCACCCCAGTTCAGACATGGCCATATGCAAATCAGTCTAACCCTGTGTCTCATGGGAACAGTCCAGCCCGAACTGCCAAGCCATGTCTTCCCTGGACTGGAAACAAGCATCCTGGGACCGGATTCGGGTTCATAACCCTCATCAGCCAGGCTATCTTGAATCCAGTGGCAAAGTGAGCAAGGGACCCACGTCTAGGCATACCCTGCCAACTTAGGGCAAACAAAGCGATACCAAAGGGGATAATGGACTGAGCGTTTGAGCAAATCAAACACTCACCCCCATTCAACTGATCTGGGTTTAATCCATCATCATTCTTTAGTTCACTCCACCACCCCAGTTCAGACATGGCCATATGCAAATCAGTCTAACCCTGTGCCTCATGGGAACAGTCCAGCCTGAACTGCCAAGCCATGTCTTCCCTAGTCTGGAAACTAGCATCCTGGGACCGGTTTCGGGTTCATAACTCTCATCAGCCAGGCTATCTTGAATCCAGTGGCAAAGTGAGCAAGGGACCCACGTCTGGGCATACCCTGCCAACTTAGGGCGAACAAAGCGATACCAAAGGGGATAATTGACAGAGCATTTGAGCAAATCAAACACTCACCCCCAGTCAACTGATCTGGGTTTAATCCATCATCATTCTTTAGTTCACTCCACCACCCCAGTTCAGACATGGCCGTATGCAAATCAGTCTAACCATGTGCCTCATGGGAACAGTCTAGCCCGAACTGACAAGCCATGTCTTCCCTAGACCGGAAACAATCATCCTGGGACCGGTTTCGGGTTTATAACCCTCATCAGCCAGGCTATCTAGAATCCAGTGGCAAACTGAGCAAGGGACCCACGCTTGGGCATGCCCTGCCAGCTTAGGGCGAACAAAGCGATACCAAAGGGGATGATGGACGGAGCGTTTGAGCAAATCAAACACTTACCCCCAGTCAACTGATCTGGGTTTAATCCATCATCATTCTTTAGCTCACTCCACCACCCCAGTTCAGACATGGCCATATGCAAATCAGTCTAACCCTGTGCCTCATGGGAACAGTCCAGCCTGAACTGCCAAGCCACATCTTCCTTGGACCGAAAACAAGCATCCTGGGACTGGTTTCAGGTTCATAACCCTCATCAGCCGGGCTATCTTGAATCCAGTGGCAAAGTGAGCAAGGGACCCACGTCTGGGCATACCCTGCACACTTAGGGCGAACAAAGCGATACCAAAGAGGATGATTGACAGAGCATTTGAGCAAATCAAACACTCACCCCCAGTCAACTGATCTAGGTTTAATCCATCATCATTCTTTAGTTCACTCTACCACCCCAGTTCAGACATGGCCATATGCAAATCAGTCTAACCCTGTGCCTCATGGGAACAGTCCAGCCTGAACTGCCAAGCCATGTCTTCCCTGGACCGTAAACTAGCATCCTGGGACTGGTTTCGGGTTCATAACACTCATCAGCCAGGCTATCTTGATTCCAGTGGCAAAGTGAGCAAGGGACCCACGTCTGGGCATACCCTGCCAACTTAGGGCGAACAAAGCAATACCAAAGGGGATGATTGACAGAGCATTTGAGCAAATCAAACACTCACCCCCAGTCAACTGATCTGGGTTTAATCCATCATCATTCTTTAGTTCACTCCACCACCCCAGTTCAGACATGGCCATATGCAAATCAGTCTAACCCTGTGCCTCATGGGAACAGTCTATCCCAAACTGCCAAGCCATGTCTTCCCTAGACCGGAAACAATCATCCTGGGACCGGTTTCGGGTTCATAACCCTCATCAGCCAGGCTATCTTGAATCCAGTGGCAAAGTGAGCAAGGGACCCACGTCTGGGCATACCCTGCCAACTTAGGGCGAATAAAGCGATACCAAAGGGGATGATGGACGGAGCGTTTGAGCAAATAAAACACTCACCCCCAGTCAGCTGATCTGGTTTAATCCATCATCATTCTTTAGCTCACTCCACCACCCCAGTTCAGAGATGGCCATATGCAAATCAGTCTAACCCTGTGTCTCATGGGAACGGTCCAGCCCGAACTGCCAAGCCATGTCTTCCCTGGACTGGAAACAAGCATCCTGGGACCGGTTTCGGGTTCATAACCCTCATCAGCCAGGCTATCTTGAATACAGTGGCACAGTGAGCAAGGGACCCACGTCTAGGCATACCCTGCCAACTTAGGGCGAACAAAGCGATACCAAAGGGGATGATGGACGGAGCGTTTGAGCAAATCAAACACTCACCCCCAGTCAACTGATCTGGGTTTAATCCATCATCATTCTTTAGTTCACTCCACCATCCCAGTTCAGACATGGCCGTATGCATATCAGTCTAACCCTGTGCCTCATCGGAACAGTCCAGCCCGAACTGCCAAGCCACATCTTCCCTGGACAGAAAACAAGCATCCTGGGACTGGTTTCGGGTTCATAACCCTCATCAGCCGGGCTATCTTGAATCCAGTGGCAAAGTGAGCAAGACACCCACGTCTGGGCATGCCCTGCCACCTTAGGGCGAACAAAGCGATACCAAAGGGGATGGTGGACGGAGCGTTTGAGCAAATGAAACACTCACCCCCAGTCAACTGATCTGGGTTTAATCCATCATCATTCATTAGCTCACTCCACCACCCCAGTTCAGACATGGCTATATGCAAATCAGTCTAACCCTGTGCCTCATGGGAACAGTCCAGCCCAAACTGCCAAGCCACGTCTTCCCTGGACAATAAAGAAGCATCCTGGGACTGGTTTCGGGTTCATAACCCTCATCAGCTGGGCTATCTTGAATCCAGTGGCAAAGTGAGCAAGAGACCCATGTCTGGGCATGCCCTGCCACCTTAGGGCGAACAAAGCGATACCAAAGGGGATGATGGACGGAGCGTTTGAGCAAATAAAATACTCACCCCCAGTCAACTGATCTGGGTTTAATCCATCATCATTCTTTAGTTCACTCCACCACCCCAGTTCAGACATGGCCATATGCAAATCAGTCTAACCCTGTGCCTCATGGGAACAGTCCAGCCTGAACTGCCAAGCCATGTCTTCCCTGGACCGGAAACTAGCATCCTGGGAATGGTTTCGGGTTCATAACCCTCATTAGCCAGGCTATCTTGAATCCAGTGGCAAAGTGAGCAAGGGACCCACGTCTGGGCATACCCTGCCAACTTAGGGCGAACAAAGCCATACCAAAGGGGATGATGGACAGAACGTTTGAGCAAATCAAACACTCACCCCCAGTCAACTGAACTGGGTTTAATTCATCATCATTCTTTAGCTCACTCCACCACCCCAGTTCAGACATGGCCATATACAAATCAGTCTGACCCTGTGCCTCATGGGAACAGTCCAGCCCAAACTGCCAAGCCACGTCTTCCCTGGACCGAAAACAAGCATCCTGGGACTGTTTTCGGGTTCATAACCCTCATCAGCCGGGCTATCTTGAATCCATTGGCAAAGTGAGCAAAGGACCCACGTCTGGGCATAACCTGCCAACTTAGGGCGAATAAAGCGATACCAAAGGGGATGATGGACGGAGCGTTCGAGCAAATCAAACACTCACCCCCAGTCAACTGATCTGGGTTTAATCCATCATCATTCTTTAGCTCACTCCACCACCCCAGTTCAGACATGGCCATATGCAAATCAGTCTAACCCTGTGCCTCATGGGAACAGTCCAGCCCGAACTGCCAAGCCACGTCTTGCCTGGACCAAAAACAAGCATCTTGGGACTGGTTTCGGGTTCATAACCCTCATCAGCCGGGCTATCTTGAATCGAGTGGCAAAGTGAGCAAGGGACCCTCGTCTGGGCATGCCCTGCCAAATTAGGGCGAACAAAGCGATACCACAGGGGATGATGGACGGAGCGTTTGAGCAAATAAAACACTCACCCCCAGTCAGCTGATCTGGGTTTAATCCATCATCATTCTTTAGCTCACTCCACCACCCCAGTTCAGACATGGCCATATGCAAATCAGTCTAACCCTGTGTCTCATGGGAACAGTCCAGCCCGAACTGCCAAGCCATGTCTTCCCTAGACTGGAAAAAAGCATCCTGGGACCGGTTTCGGGTTCATAACCCTCATCAGCCAGGCTATCTTGAATACAGTGGCACAGTGAGCAAGGGACTCACGTCTAGGCATACCCTGCCAACTTAGGGCGAACAAAGCGATACCAAAGGAGATGATTGACAGAGCCTTTGAGCAAATCAAACACTCACCCCCAGTCAACTGATCTGGGTTTAATCCATCATCATTCTTTACCTCACTCCACTACCCCAGTTCAGACATGGCCATATGCAAATCAGTCTAACCCTGTGCCTCATGGGAAGAGTCCAGCCCGAACTGCCAAGCCATGTCTTTCCTGGACCGGAAACTAGCATTCTGGGACCGGTTTCGGGTTCATAACCCTCATTAGCCAGGCTATCTTGAATCCAGTGGCAAAGTGAGCAAGAGAACCACGTCTGCGCATACCCTGCCAACTTAGGGCGAACAAAGCGATACCAAAGGGGATGATGGACAGAGCGTTTGAGCAAATCAAACACTCACCCCAGTCAACTGATCTGGGTTTAATCTATCATCATTCTTTTGCTCACTCCACCACCCCAGTTCAGACATGGCCATATTGAAATCAGTCTAACCCTGTGCCTCATCGGAACAGTCCAGCCCGAACTGCCAAGCCACGTCTTCCCTGGACAGAAAACAAGCATCCTGGGACTGGTTTCGGGTTCATAACCCTCATCAGCCGGGCTATCTTGAATCCAGTGGCAAAGTGAGCAAGGGACCCACGTCTGGGCATAACCTGCCAACTTAGGGCGAACAAAGCGATACCAAAGGGGATGATGGACGGAGCGGTTGAGCAAATGAAACACTCACCCCCAGTCAACTGATCTGGGTTTAATCCATCATCATTCTTTAGCTCACTCCACCACCCCAGTTCAGACATGGCCATATGCAAATCAGTCTAACCCTGTGCCTCATGGGAACAGTCCAGCCCAAACTGCCAAGCCACGTCTTCCCTGGACAGAAAACAAGCATCCTGGGACTGGTTTCGGGTTCATAACCCTCATCAGCTGGGCTATCTTGAATCCAGTGGCAAAGTGAGCAAGAGACCCACGTCTGGGCATGCCCTGCCACCTTAGGGCGAACAAAGCGATACCAAAGGGGATGATGGACGGAGCGTTTGAGCAAATAAAATACTCTCCCCCAGTCAACTGATCTGGGTTTAATCCATCATCATTCTTTAGTTCACTCCACCACCCCAGTTCAGACATGGCCATATGCAAATCAGTCTAACCCTGTGCCTCATGGGAACAGTCCAGCCTGAACTGCCAAGCCATGTCTTCCCTGGACCGGAAACTAGCATCCTGGGAATGGTTTCGGATTCATAACCCTCATTAGCCAGGCTATCTTGAATCCAGTGGCAAAGTGAGAAAGGGACCCACGTCTGGGCATACCCTGCCAACTTAGGGCGAACAAAGCGATACTAAAGGGGATGATTGACAGAGCATTTGAGCAAATCAAACACTCACCCCCAGTCAACTGATCTGGGTTTAATCCATCATCATTCTTTAGTTCACTCCACCACCCCAGTTCAGACATGGCCGTATGCATATCAGTCTAACCCTGTGCCTCATGGGAACAGTCTAGCCCGAACTGACAAGCCATGTCTTCCCTAGACCGGAAACAATCATCCTGGGATGGGTTTCGGGTTTATAACCCTCATCAGCCAGGCTATCTAGAATCCAGTGGCAAACTGAGCAAGGGACCCAATCTTGGGCATGCCCTGCCAGCTTAGGGCGAACAAAGCGATACCAAAGGGGATGATGGACGGAGCGTTTGAGCAAATCAAACACTCACCCCAGTCAACTGATCTGGGTTTAATCCATCATCATTCTTTAGCTCACTCCACCACCCCAGTTCAGACATGGCCATATGCAAATCAGTCTAACCCTGTGCCTCATGGGAACAGTCCAGCCCGAACTGCCAAGCCACGTCTTCCTTGGACCGAAAACAAGCATCCTGGGACTGGTTTCGGGTTCATAACCCTCATCAGCCGGGCTATCTTGAATCCAGTGGCAAAGTGAGCAAGGGACCCACGTCTGGGCATACCCTGCCAACTTAGGGTGAACAAAGCGATACCAAAGGGGATGATTGACAGAGCATTTGAGCAAATCAAACACTCACCCCCAGTCAACTGATCTAGGTTTAATCCATCATCATTCTTTAGTTCACTCCACCACCCCAGTTCAGACATGGCCATATGCAAATCAGTCTAACCCTGTGCCTCATGGGAACAGTCTAGCCCAAACTGCCAAGCCATGTCTTCCCTAGACCGGAAACAATCATCCTGGGACCGGTTTCGGGTTTATAACCCTCATCAGCCAGGCTATCTTGAATCCAGTGGCAAACTGAGCAAGGGACCCATGCTTGGGCATGCCCTGCCAGCTTAGGGCGAACAAAGCGATACCAAACGGGATGATGGACGGAGCGTTTGAGCAAATCAAACACTCACCCCCAGTCAACTGATCTGGGTTTAATCCATCATTATTCTTTAGCTCACTCCACCACCCCAGTTCAGACATGGCCATATGCAAATCAGTCTGACCCTGTGCCTCATGGGAACAGTCCAGCCCGAACTGCCAAGCCATGTCTTCCCTGGACCGGAAACAAGCATCCTGGGACCGGTTTCGGGTTCATAACCCTCATTAGCCAGGCTATCTTGAATCCAGTGGCAAAGTGAGCAAGGGACCCACGTCTAGACATACCCTGCCAACTTAAGGCGAACAAAGCGATACCAAAGGGGATGATGGACGGAGCGTTTGAGCAAATCAAACACTCACCCCCAGTCAACTGATCTGGGTTTAATCCATCATCATTCTTTAGTTCACTCCACCACCCCAGTTCAGACATGGCCATATGCAAATCAGTCTAACCCTGTGCCTCATGGGAACAGTCCAGCCTGAACTGCCAAGCCATGTCTTCCCTGGACCGGAAACTAGCATCCTGGGACCGGTTTTGGATTCATAACCCTCATCAGCCAGGCTACCTTGAATCTAGTGGCAAAGTGAGCAAGGGACCCACGTCTGGGCATACCCTGCCAACTTAGGGCGAACAAAGCGATACCAAAGGAGATGATTGACAGAGCCTTTGAGCAAATCAAACACTCACCCCCAGTCAACTGATCTGGGTTTAATCCATCATCATTCTTTAGCTCACTCCACTACCCCAGTTCATACATGGCCATATGCAAATCAGTCTAACCCTGTGCCTCATGGGAAGAGTCCAGCCCGAACTGCCAAGCCATGTCTTCCCTGGACTGGAAACAAGCATCCTGGGACTGGTTTCGGGTTCATAACCCTCATCAGCCAGGCTATCTTGAATCCAGTGGCAAAGTGAGCAAGGGACCCACGTCTGGGCATAACCTGCCAACTTAGGGCGAACAAAGCGATACCAAAGGGGATGATGGACGGAGCGGTTGAGCAAATGAAACACTCACCCCCAGTCAACTGATCTGGGTTTAATCCATCATCATTCTTTAGCTCACTCCACCACCCCAGTTCAGACATGGCCATATGCAAATCAGTCTAACCCTGTGCCTCATGGGAACAGTCCAGCCCAAACTGCCAAGCCACGTCTTCCCTGGACAGAAAACAAGCATCCTGGGACTGGTTTCGGGTTCATAACCCTCATCAGCTGGGCTATCTTGAATCCAGTGGCAAAGTGAGCAAGAGACCCACGTCTGGGCATGCCCTGCCACCTTAGGGCGAACAAAGCGATACCAAAGGGGATGATGGACGGAGCGTTTGAGCAAATAAAATACTCTCCCCCAGTCAACTGATCTGGGTTTAATCCATCATCATTCTTTAGTTCACTCCACCACCCCAGTTCAGACATGGCCATATGCAAATCAGTCTAACCCTGTGCCTCATGGGAACAGTCCAGCCTGAACTGCCAAGCCATGTCTTCCCTGGACCGGAAACTAGCATCCTGGGAATGGTTTCGGATTCATAACCCTCATTAGCCAGGCTATCTTGAATCCAGTGGCAAAGTGAGAAAGGGACCCACGTCTGGGCATACCCTGCCAACTTAGGGCGAACAAAGCGATACTAAAGGGGATGATTGACAGAGCATTTGAGCAAATCAAACACTCACCCCCAGTCAACTGATCTGGGTTTAATCCATCATCATTCTTTAGTTCACTCCACCACCCCAGTTCAGACATGGCCGTATGCATATCAGTCTAACCCTGTGCCTCATGGGAACAGTCTAGCCCGAACTGACAAGCCATGTCTTCCCTAGACCGGAAACAATCATCCTGGGATGGGTTTCGGGTTTATAACCCTCATCAGCCAGGCTATCTAGAATCCAGTGGCAAACTGAGCAAGGGACCCAATCTTGGGCATGCCCTGCCAGCTTAGGGCGAACAAAGCGATACCAAAGGGGATGATGGACGGAGCGTTTGAGCAAATCAAACACTCACCCCAGTCAACTGATCTGGGTTTAATCCATCATCATTCTTTAGCTCACTCCACCACCCCAGTTCAGACATGGCCATATGCAAATCAGTCTAACCCTGTGCCTCATGGGAACAGTCCAGCCCGAACTGCCAAGCCACGTCTTCCTTGGACCGAAAACAAGCATCCTGGGACTGGTTTCGGGTTCATAACCCTCATCAGCCGGGCTATCTTGAATCCAGTGGCAAAGTGAGCAAGGGACCCACGTCTGGGCATACCCTGCC
Organism: Triturus cristatus; assembly: GCF_964204655.1. Taxonomy (NCBI): domain Eukaryota; kingdom Metazoa; phylum Chordata; class Amphibia; order Caudata; family Salamandridae; genus Triturus; species Triturus cristatus. The sequence continues at coordinate 1,239,698,037 of NC_140589.1, forward strand.
AACTTAGGGTGAACAAAGCGATACCAAAGGGGATGATTGACAGAGCATTTGAGCAAATCAAACACTCACCCCCAGTCAACTGATCTAGGTTTAATCCATCATCATTCTTTAGTTCACTCCACCACCCCAGTTCAGACATGGCCATATGCAAATCAGTCTAACCCTGTGCCTCATGGGAACAGTCTAGCCCAAACTGCCAAGCCATGTCTTCCCTAGACCGGAAACAATCATCCTGGGACCGGTTTCGGGTTTATAACCCTCATCAGCCAGGCTATCTTGAATCCAGTGGCAAACTGAGCAAGGGACCCATGCTTGGGCATGCCCTGCCAGCTTAGGGCGAACAAAGCGATACCAAACGGGATGATGGACGGAGCGTTTGAGCAAATCAAACACTCACCCCCAGTCAACTGATCTGGGTTTAATCCATCATTATTCTTTAGCTCACTCCACCACCCCAGTTCAGACATGGCCATATGCAAATCAGTCTGACCCTGTGCCTCATGGGAACAGTCCAGCCCGAACTGCCAAGCCATGTCTTCCCTGGACCGGAAACAAGCATCCTGGGACCGGTTTCGGGTTCATAACCCTCATTAGCCAGGCTATCTTGAATCCAGTGGCAAAGTGAGCAAGGGACCCACGTCTAGACATACCCTGCCAACTTAAGGCGAACAAAGCGATACCAAAGGGGATGATGGACGGAGCGTTTGAGCAAATCAAACACTCACCCCCAGTCAACTGATCTGGGTTTAATCCATCATCATTCTTTAGTTCACTCCACCACCCCAGTTCAGACATGGCCATATGCAAATCAGTCTAACCCTGTGCCTCATGGGAACAGTCCAGCCTGAACTGCCAAGCCATGTCTTCCCTGGACCGGAAACTAGCATCCTGGGACCGGTTTTGGATTCATAACCCTCATCAGCCAGGCTACCTTGAATCTAGTGGCAAAGTGAGCAAGGGACCCACGTCTGGGCATACCCTGCCAACTTAGGGCGAACAAAGCGATACCAAAGGAGATGATTGACAGAGCCTTTGAGCAAATCAAACACTCACCCCCAGTCAACTGATCTGGGTTTAATCCATCATCATTCTTTAGCTCACTCCACTACCCCAGTTCATACATGGCCATATGCAAATCAGTCTAACCCTGTGCCTCATGGGAAGAGTCCAGCCCGAACTGCCAAGCCATGTCTTCCCTGGACTGGAAACAAGCATCCTGGGACCGGTTTCGGGTTCATAACCCTCATCAGCCAGGCTATCTTGAATCCAGTGGCAAAGTGAGCAAGGGACCCACGTCTAGGCATACCCTGCCAACTTAGGGCGAACAAAGCGATACCAAAGGGGATGATGGACGGAGCGTTTGAGCAAATCAAACACTTACCCCCAGTCAACTGATCTGGGTTTAATCCATCATCATTCTTTAGCTCACTCCACCACCCCAGTTCAGACATGGCCATATGCAAATCAGTCTAACCCTGTGCCTCATGGGAACAGTCCAGCCTGAACTGCCAAGCCACATCTTCCTTGGACCGAAAACAAGCATCCTGGGACTGGTTTCAGGTTCATAACCCTCATCAGCCGGGCTATCTTGAATCCAGTGGCAAAGTGAGCAAGGGACCCACGTCTGGGCATACCCTGCACACTTAGGGCGAACAAAGCGATACCAAAGGGGATGATTGACAGAGCATTTGAGCAAATCAAACACTCACCCCCAGTCAACTGATCTAGGTTTAATCCATCATCATTCTTTAGTTCACTCTACCACCCCAGTTCAGACATGGCCATATGCAAATCAGTCTAACCCTGTGCCTCATGGGAACAGTCCAGCCTGAACTGCCAAGCCATGTCTTCCCTGGACCGTAAACTAGCATCCTGGGACTGGTTTCGGGTTCATAACACTCATCAGCCAGGCTATCTTGATTCCAGTGGCAAAGTGAGCAAGGGACCCACGTCTGGGCATACCCTGCCAACTTAGGGCGAACAAAGCAATACCAAAGGGGATGATTGACAGAACGTTTGAGCAAATCAAACACTCACCCCCAGTCAACTGAACTGGGTTTAATTCATCATCATTCTTTAGCTCACTCCACCACCCCAGTTCAGACATGGCCATATACAAATCAGTCTGACCCTGTGCCTCATGGGAACAGTCCAGCCCAAACTGCGAAGCCACGTCTTCCCTGGACAGAAAACAAGCATCCAGTGACTGGTTTCGGGTTCATAACCCTCATCAGCTGGGCTATCTTGAATCCAGTGGCAAAGTGAGCAAGAGATCCATGTCTGGGCATGCCCTGCCACCTTAGGGCGAACAAAGCGATACCAAAGGGGATGATGGACGGAGCGTTTGAGCAAATAAAATACTCACCCCCAGTCAACTGATCTGGGTTTAATCCATCATCATTCTATAGTTCACCCCACCACCCCAGTTCAGACATGGCCATATACAAATCAGTCTGACCCTGTGCCTCATGGGAACAGTCCAGCCTGAACTGCCAAGCCATGTCTTCCCTGGACCGGAAACTAGCATCCTGGGAATGGTTTCGGGTTCATAACCCTCATTAGCCAGGCTATCTTGAATCCAGTGGCAAAGTGAGCAAGGGACCCACGTCTGGGCATACCCTGCCAACTTAGGGCGAACAAAGCGATACCAAAGGAGATGATGGACAGAACGTTTGAGCAAATCAAACACTCACCCCCAGTCAACTGAACTGGGTTTAATTCATCATCATTCTTTAGCTCACTCCACCACCCCAGTTCAGACATGGCCATATACAAATCAGTCTGACCCTGTGCCTCATGGGAACAGTCCAGCCCAAACTGCCAAGCCACGTCTTCCCTGGACCGAAAACAAGCATCCTGGGACTGTTTTTGGGTTCATAACCCCCATCAGCCAGGCTATCTTGAATCCAGTGGCAAAGTGAGCAAGGCACCCACGTCTGGGCATGCCCTGCCAACTTAGGGCGAACAAAGCGATACCAAAGGGGATGATGGACGGAGCGTTTGAGCAAATCAAACACTCACCCCCAGTCAGATGATCTGGGTTTAATCCATCATCATTCTTTAGCTCACTCCACCACCCCAGTTCAGACATGGCCATATGCAAATCAGTCTAACCCTGTGTCTCATGGGAACAGTCCAGCCCGAACTGCCAAGCCATGTCTTCCCTGGACTGGAAACAAGCATCCTGGGACCGGATTCGGGTTCATAACCCTCATCAGCCAGGCTATCTTGAATCCAGTGGCAAAGTGAGCAAGGGACCCACGTCTAGGCATACCCTGCCAACTTAGGGCAAACAAAGCGATACCAAAGGGGATAATGGACTGAGCGTTTGAGCAAATCAAACACTCACCCCCATTCAACTGATCTGGGTTTAATCCATCATCATTCTTTAGTTCACTCCACCACCCCAGTTCAGACATGGCCATATGCAAATCAGTCTAACCCTGTGCCTCATGGGAACAGTCCAGCCTGAACTGCCAAGCCATGTCTTCCCTGGTCTGGAAACTAGCATCCTGGGACCGGTTTCGGGTTCATAACTCTCATCAGCCAGGCTATCTTGAATCCAGTGGCAAAGTGAGCAAGGGACCCACGTCTGGGCATACCCTGCCAACTTAGGGCGAACAAAGCGATACCAAAGGGGATAATTGACAGAGCATTTGAGCAAATCAAACACTCACCCCCAGTCAACTGATCTGGGTTTAATCCATCATCATTCTTTAGTTCACTCCACCACCCCAGTTCAGACATGGCCGTATGCAAATCAGTCTAACCATGTGCCTCATGGGAACAGTCTAGCCCGAACTGACAAGCCATGTCTTCCCTAGACCGGAAACAATCATCCTGGGACCGGTTTCGGGTTTATAACCCTCATCAGCCAGGCTATCTAGAATCCAGTGGCAAACTGAGCAAGGGACCCACGCTTGGGCATGCCCTGCCAGCTTAGGGCGAACAAAGCGATACCAAAGGGGATGATGGACGGAGCGTTTGAGCAAATCAAACACTTACCCCCAGTCAACTGATCTGGGTTTAATCCATCATCATTCTTTAGCTCACTCCACCACCCCAGTTCAGACATGGCCATATGCAAATCAGTCTAACCCTGTGCCTCATGGGAACAGTCCAGCCTGAACTGCCAAGCCACATCTTCCTTGGACCGAAAACAAGCATCCTGGGACTGGTTTCAGGTTCATAACCCTCATCAGCCGGGCTATCTTGAATCCAGTGGCAAAGTGAGCAAGGGACCCACGTCTGGGCATACCCTGCACACTTAGGGCGAACAAAGCGATACCAAAGGGGATGATTGACAGAGCATGTGAGCAAATCAAACACTCACCCCCAGTCAACTGATCTAGGTTTAATCCATCATCATTCTTTAGTTCACTCCACCACCCCAGTTCAGACATGGCCATATGCAAATCAGTCTAACCCTGTGCCTCATGGGAACAGTCCAGCCTGAACTGCCAAGCCATGTCTTCCCTGGACCGGAAACTAGCATCCTGGGAATGGTTTCGGGTTCATAACCCTCATTAGCCAGGCTATCTTGAATCCAGTGGCAAAGTGAGCAAGGGACCCACGTCTGGGCATACCCTGCCAACTTAGGGCGAACAAAGCGATACCAAAGGAGATGATGGACAGAACGTTTGAGCAAATCAAACACTCACCCCCAGTCAACTGAACTGGGTTTAATTCATCATCATTCTTTAGCTCACTCCACCACCCCAGTTCAGACATGGCCATATACAAATCAGTCTGACCCTGTGCCTCATGGGAACAGTCCAGCCCAAACTGCCAAGCCACGTCTTCCCTGGACCGAAAACAAGCATCCTGGGACTGTTTTCGGGTTCATAACCCCCATCAGCCAGGCTATCTTGAATCCAGTGCCAAAGTGAGCAAGGCACCCACGTCTGGGCATGCCCTGCCAACTTAGGGCGAACAAAGCGATACCAAAGGGGATGATGGACGGAGCGTTTGAGCAAATCAAACACTCACCCCCAGTCAGATGATCTGGGTTTAATCCATCATCATTCTTTAGCTCACTCCACCACCCCAGTTCAGACATGGCCATATGCAAATCAGTCTAACCCTGTGTCTCATGGGAACAGTCCAGCCCGAACTGCCAAGCCATGTCTTCCCTGGACTGGAAACAAGCATCCTGGGACCGGATTCGGGTTCATAACCCTCATCAGCCAGGCTATCTTGAATCCAGTGGCAAAGTGAGCAAGGGACCCACGTCTAGGCATACCCTGCCAACTTAGGGCAAACAAAGCGATACCAAAGGGGATAATGGACTGAGCGTTTGAGCAAATCAAACACTCACCCCCATTCAACTGATCTGGGTTTAATCCATCATCATTCTTTCGTTCACTCCACCACCCCAGTTCAGACATGGCCATATGCAAATCAGTCTAACCCTGTGCCTCATGGGAACAGTCCAGCCTGAACTGCCAAGCCATGTCTTCCCTGGTCTGGAAACAAGCATCCTGGGACCGGATTCGGGTTCATAACCCTCATCAGCCAGGCTATCTTGAATCCAGTGGCAAAGTGAGCAAGGGACCCACGTCTAGGCATACCCTGCCAACTTAGGGCAAACAAAGCGATACCAAAGGGGATGATTGACAGAGCATTTGAGCAAATCAAACACTCACCCCCAGTCAACTGATCTAGGTTTAATCCATCATCATTCTTTAGTTCACTCTACCACCCCAGTTCAGACATGGCCATATGCAAATCAGTCTAACCCTGTGCCTCATGGGAACAGTCCAGCCTGAACTGCCAAGCCATGTCTTCCCTGGACCGTAAACTAGCATCCTGGGACTGGTTTCGGGTTTATAACACTCATCAGCCAGGCTATCTTGATTCCAGTGGCAAAGTGAGCAAGGGACCCACGTCTGGGCATACCCTGCCAACTTAGGGCGAACAAAGCAATACCAAAGGGGATGATTGACAGAGCATTTGAGCAAATCAAACACTCACCCCCAGTCAACTGATCTGGGTTTAATCCATCATCATTCTTTAGTTCACTCCACCACCCCAGTTCAGACATGGCCATATGCAAATCAGTCTAACCCTGTGCCTCATGGGAACAGTCTATCCCAAACTGCCAAGCCATGTCTTCCCTAGACCGGAAACAATCATCCTGGGACCGGTTTCGGGTTCATAACCCTCATCAGCCAGGCTATCTTGAATCCAGTGGCAAAGTGAGCAAGGGACCCACGTCTGGGCATACCCTGCCAACTTAGGGCGAACAAAGCGATACCAAAGGGATGATTGACAGAGCATTTGAGCAAATCAAACACTTACCCCCAGTAAACTGATCTGGGATTAATCCATCATCATTCTTTAGCTCACTCTACCACCCCAGTTCAGACATGGCCATATGCAAATCAGTCTAACCCTGTGCCTCATAGGAACAGTCCAGCCTGAACTGCCAAGCCATGTCTTCCCTGGACCGAAAACTAGCATCCTGGGACCGGTTTCGGGTTCATAACCCTCATCAGCCAGGCTATCTTGAATCCAGTGGCAAAGTGAGCAAGGGACCCACGTCTGGGCATACCCTGCCAACTTAGGGCGAATAAAGCGATACCAAAGGGGATGATGGACGGAGCGTTTGAGCAAATAAAACACTCACCCCCAGTCAGCTGATCTGGTTTAATCCATCATCATTCTTTAGCTCACTCCACCACCCCAGTTCAGACATGGCCATATGCAAATCAGTCTAACCCTGTGCCTCATGGGAACAGTCCAGCCCGAACTGCCAAGCCATGTCTTTCCTGGACCGGAAACTAGCATCCTGGGACCGGTTTCGGGTTCATAACCCTCATTAGCCAGGCTATCTTGAATCCAGTGGCAAAGTGAGCAAGGGACCCACGTCTGCACATACCCTGCCAACTTAGGGCGAACAAAGCGATACCAAAGGGGATGATGGACAGAGCATTTGAGCAAATCAAACACTCACCCCAGTCAACTGATCTGGGTTTAATCTATCATCATTCTTTAGCTCACTCCACCACCCCAGTTCAGACATGGCCATATGCAAATCAGTCTAACCCTGTGCCTCATCGGAACAGTCCAGCCCGAACTGCCAAGCCACATCTTCCCTGGACAGAAAACAAGCATCCTGGGACTGGTTTCGGGTTCATAACCCTCATCAGCCGGGCTATCTTGAATCCAGTGGCAAAGTGAGCAAGACACCCACGTCTGGGCATGCCCTGCCACCTTAGGGCGAACAAAGCGATACCAAAGGGGATGGTGGACGGAGCGTTTGAGCAAATGAAACACTCACCCCCAGTCAACTGATCTGGGTTTAATCCATCATCATTCATTAGCTCACTCCACCACCCCAGTTCAGACATGGCTATATGCAAATCAGTCTAACCCTGTGCCTCATGGGAACAGTCCAGCCCAAACTGCCAAGCCACGTCTTCCCTGGACAATAAAGAAGCATCCTGGGACTGGTTTCGGGTTCATAACCCTCATCAGCTGGGCTATCTTGAATCCAGTGGCAAAGTGAGCAAGAGACCCATGTCTGGGCATGCCCTGCCACCTTAGGGCGAACAAAGCGATACCAAAGGGGATGATGGACGGAGCGTTTGAGCAAATAAAATACTCACCCCCAGTCAACTGATCTGGGTTTAATCCATCATCATTCTTTAGTTCACTCCACCACCCCAGTTCAGACATGGCCATATGCAAATCAGTCTAACCCTGTGCCTCATGGGAACAGTCCAGCCTGAACTGCCAAGCCATGTCTTCCCTGGACCGGAAACTAGCATCCTGGGAATGGTTTCGGGTTCATAACCCTCATTAGCCAGGCTATCTTGAATCCAGTGGCAAAGTGAGCAAGGGACCCACGTCTGGGCATACTCTGCCAACTTAGGGCGAACAAAGCCATACCAAAGGGGATGATGGACAGAACGTTTGAGCAAATCAAACACTCACCCCCAGTCAACTGAACTGGGTTTAATTCATCATCATTCTTTAGCTCACTCCACCACCCCAGTTCAGACATGGCCATATACAAATCAGTCTGACCCTGTGCCTCATGGGAACAGTCCAGCCCAAACTGCCAAGCCACGTCTTCCCTGGACCGAAAACAAGCATCCTGGGACTGTTTTCGGGTTCATAACCCTCATCAGCCGGGCTATCTTGAATCCAGTGGCAAAGTGAGCAAAGGACCCACGTCTGGGCATAACCTGCCAACTTAGGGCGAATAAAGCGATACCAAAGGGGATGATGGACGGAGCGTTCGAGCAAATCAAACACTCACCCCCAGTCAACTGATCTGGGTTTAATCCATCATCATTCTTTAGCTCACTCCACCACCCCAGTTCAGACATGGCCATATGCAAATCAGTCTAACCCTGTGCCTCATGGGAACAGTCCAGCCCGAACTGCCAAGCCACGTCTTGCCTGGACCAAAAACAAGCATCTTGGGACTGGTTTCGGGTTCATAACCCTCATCAGCCGGGCTATCTTGAATCGAGTGGCAAAGTGAGCAAGGGACCCACGTCTGGGCATGCCCTGCCAAATTAGGGCGAACAAAGCGATACCACAGGGGATGATGGACGGAGCGTTTGAGCAAATAAAACACTCACCCCCAGTCAGCTGATCTGGGTTTAATCCATCATCATTCTTTAGCTCACTCCACCACCCCAGTTCAGACATGGCCATATGCAAATCAGTCTAACCCTGTGTCTCATGGGAACAGTCCAGCCCGAACTGCCAAGCCATGTCTTCCCTGGACTGGAAAAAAGCATCCTGGGACCGGTTTCGGGTTCATAACCCTCATCAGCCAGGCTATCTTGAATACAGTGGCACAGTGAGCAAGGGACTCACGTCTAGGCATACCCTGCCAACTTAGGGCGAACAAAGCGATACCAAAGGAGATGATTGACAGAGCCTTTGAGCAAATCAAACACTCACCCCCAGTCAACTGATCTGGGTTTAATCCATCATCATTCTTTACCTCACTCCACTACCCCAGTTCAGACATGGCCATATGCAAATCAGTCTAACCCTGTGCCCCATGGGAAGAGTCCAGCCCGAACTGCCAAGCCATGTCTTTCCTGGACCGGAAACTAGCATTCTGGGACCGGTTTCGGGTTCATAACCCTCATTAGCCAGGCTATCTTGAATCCAGTGGCAAAGTGAGCAAGAGAACCACGTCTGCGCATACCCTGCCAACTTAGGGCGAACAAAGCGATACCAAAGGGGATGATGGACAGAGCGTTTGAGCAAATCAAACACTCACCCCAGTCAACTGATCTGGGTTTAATCTATCATCATTCTTTAGCTCACTCCACCACCCCAGTTCAGACATGGCCATATTGAAATCAGTCTAACCCTGTGCCTCATCGGAACAGTCCAGCCCGAACTGCCAAGCCACGTCTTCCCTGGACAGAAAACAAGCATCCTGGGACTGGTTTCGGGTTCATAACCCTCATCAGCCGGGCTATCTTGAATCCAGTGGCAAAGTGAGCAAGGGACCCACGTCTGGGCATAACCTGCCAACTTAGGGCGAACAAAGCGATACCAAAGGGGATGATGGACGGAGCGTTTGAGCAAATGAAACACTCACCCCCAGTCAACTGATCTGGGTTTAATCCATCATCATTCTTTAGCTCACTCCACCACCCCAGTTCAGACATGGCCATATGCAAATCAGTCTAACCCTGTGCCTCATGGGAACAGTCCAGCCCAAACTGCCAAGCCACGTCTTCCCTGGACAGAAAACAAGCATCCTGGGACTGGTTTCGGGTTCATAACCCTCATCAGCTGGGCTATCTTGAATCCAGTGGCAAAGTGAGCAAGAGACCCACGTCTGGGCATGCCCTGCCACCTTAGGGCGAACAAAGCGATACCAAAGGGGATGATGGACGAAGCGTTTGAGCAAATAAAATACTCTCCCCCAGTCAACTGATCTGGGTTTAATCCATCATCATTCTTTAGTTCACTCCACCACCCCAGTTCAGACATGGCCATATGCAAATCAGTCTAACCCTGTGCCTCATGTTATGTTATGTTATGTTAGTTGCATTTTAATGCGCACAGCTGCTCCAGCGAAGGAGCGTCCTGGCGCAGGGAAAGGTAAACACAACACAACACTAGGTCCAGTAACAAAAAGCAAACAATAAAAGCTAGAAACAATTAAAACAGGAAGGTTTTCAGGGCCCTGCGGAAAGACATTAGGTCATTCGAAAGGCGGATTTCCAAGGGGAGCGCATTCCAGAGGGTTGCGGCTTTCACGCGGAAGGAGTCATGGGAACAGTCCAGCCTGAACTGCCAAGCCATGTCTTCCCTGGACCGGAAACTAGCATCCTGGGAATGGTTTCGGATTCATAACCCTCATTAGCCAGGCTATCTTGAATCCAGTGGCAAAGTGAGAAAGGGACCCACGTCTGGGCATACCCTGCCAACTTAGGGCGAACAAAGCGATACTAAAGGGGATGATTGACAGAGCATTTGAGCAAATCAAACACTCACCCCCAGTCAACTGATCTGGGTTTAATCCATCATCATTCTTTAGTTCACTCCACCACCCCAGTTCAGACATGGCCGTATGCATATCAGTCTAACCCTGTGCCTCATGGGAACAGTCTAGCCCGACCTGACAAGCCATGTCTTCCCTAGACCGGAAACAATCATCCTGGGACGGGTTTCGGGTTTATAACCCTCATCAGCCAGGCTATCTAGAATCCAGTGGCAAACTGAGCAAGGGACCCAATCTTGGGCATGCCCTGCCAGCTTAGGGCGAACAAAGCGATACCAAAGGGGATGATGGACGGAGCGTTTGAGCAAATCAAACACTCACCCCAGTCAACTGATCTGGGTTTAATCCATCATCATTCTTTAGCTCACTCCACCACCCCAGTTCAGACATGGCCATATGCAAATCAGTCTAACCCTGTGCCTCATGGGAACAGTCCAGCCCGAACTGCCAAGCCACGTCTTCCTTGGACCGAAAACAAGCATCCTGGGACTGGTTTCGGGTTCATAACCCTCATCAGCCGGGCTATCTTGAATCCAGTGGCAAAGTGAGCAAGGGACCCACGTCTGGGCATACCCTGCCAACTTAGGGTGAACAAAGCGATACCAAAGGGGATGATTGACAGAGCATTTGAGCAAATCAAACACTCACCCCCAGTCAACTGATCTAGGTTTAATCCATCATCATTCTTTAGTTCACTCCACCACCCCAGTTCAGACATGGCCATATGCAAATCAGTCTAACCCTGTGCCTCATGGGAACAGTCTAGCCCAAACTGCCAAGCCATGTCTTCCCTAGACCGGAAACAATCATCCTGGGACCGGTTTCGGGTTTATAACCCTCATCAGCCAGGCTATCTTGAATCCAGTGGCAAACTGAGCAAGGGACCCATGCTTGGGCATGCCCTGCCAGCTTAGGGCGAACAAAGCGATACCAAACGGGATGATGGACGGAGCGTTTGAGCAAATCAAACACTCACCCCCAGTCAACTGATCTGGGTTTAATCCATCATTATTCTTTAGCTCACTCCACCACCCCAGTTCAGACATGGCCATATGCAAATCAGTCTGACCCTGTGCCTCATGGGAACAGTCCAGCCCGAACTGCCAAGCCATGTCTTCCCTGGACCGGAAACAAGCATCCTGGGACCGGTTTCGGGTTCATAACCCTCATCAGCCAGGTTATCTTGAATCCAGTGGCAAAGTGAGCAAGGGACCCACGTCTAGACATACCCTGCCAACTTAGGGCGAACAAAGCGATACCAAAGGGGATGATGGACGGAGCGTTTGAGCAAATCAAACACTCACCCCCAGTCAACTGATCTGGGTTTAATCCATCATCATTCTTTAGTTCACTCCACCACCCCAGTTCAGACATGGCCATATGCAAATCAGTCTAACCCTGTGCCTCATGGGAACAGTCCAGCCTGAACTGCCAAGCCATGTCTTCCCTGGACCGGAAACTAGCATCCTGGGACCGGTTTCGGATTCATAACCCTCATCAGCCAGGCTACCTTGAATCTAGTGGCAAAGTGAGCAAGGGACTCACGTCTATGCATACCCTGCCAACTTAGGGCGAACAAAGCGATACCAAAGGAGATGATTGACAGAGCCTTTGAGCAAATCAAACACTCACCCCCAGTCAACTGATCTGGGTTTAATCCATCATCATTCTTTAGCTCACTCCACTACCCCAGTTCATACATGGCCATATGCAAATCAGTCTAACCCTGTGCCTCATGGGAAGAGTCCAGCCCGAACTGCCAAGCCATGTCTTCCCTGGACTGGAAACAAGCATCCTGGGACCGGTTTCGGGTTCATAACCCTCATCAGCCAGGCTATCTTGAATCCAGTGGCAAAGTGAGCAAGGGACCCACGTCTAGGCATACCCTGCCAACTTAGGGCGAACAAAGCGATACCAAAGGGGATGATGGACGGAGCGTTTGAGCAAATCAAACACTCACCCCCAGTCAACTGATCTGGGTTTAATCCATCATCATTCTTTAGTTCACTCCACGACCCTAGTTCAGACATGGCCATATGCAAATCAGTCTAACCCTGTGCCTCATGGGAACAGTCCAGCCCGAACTGCCAAGCCACGTCTTCCTTGGACCGAAAACAAGCATCCTGGGACTGGTTTCAGGTTCATAACCCTCATCAGCCGGGCTATCTTGAATCCAGTGGCAAAGTGAGCAAGGGACCCACGTCTGGGCATACCCTGCCAACTTAGGGCGAACAAAGCGATACCAAAGGGGATGATGGACAGAGCCTTTGAGCAAATCAAACAATCACCCCCAGTCAACTGATCTGGGTTTAATCCATCATCATTCTTTACCTCACTCCACTACCCCAGTTCAGACATGGCCATATGCAAATCAGTCTAACCCTGTGCCTCATGGGAAGAGTCCAGCCCGAACTGCCAAGCCATGTCTTTCCTGGACCGGAAACTAGCATCCTGGGACCGGTTTCGGGTTCATAACCCTCATTAGCCAGGCTATCTTGAATCCAGTGGCAAAGTGAGCAAGGGACCCACGTCTGCGCATACCCTGCCAACTTAGGGCGAACAAAGCGATACCAAAGGGGATGATGGACAGAGCGTTTGAGCAAATCAAACACTCACCCCAGTCAACTGATCTGGGTTTAATCTATCATCATTCTTTAGCTCACTCCACCACCCCAGTTCAGACATGGCCATATCCAACTCAGTCTAACCCTGTGCCTCATCGGAACAGTCCAGCCCGAAATGCCAAGCCACGTCTTCCCTGGACAGAAAACAAGCATCCTGGGACTGGTTTCAGGTTCATAACCCTCATCAGCCGGGCTATCTTGAATCCAGTGGCAAAATGAGCAAGACACCCACGTCTGGGCATGCCCTGCCACCTTAGGGCGAACAAAGCGATACCAAAGGGGATAATGGACGGAGCGTTTGAGCAAATGAAACACTCACCCCAGTCAACTGATCTGGGTTTAATCCATCATCATTCTTTAGGTCACTCCACTACCCCAGTTCAGACATGGCCATATGCAAATCAGTCTAACCCTGTGCCTCATGGGAACAGTCCAGCCCAAACTGCGAAACCACGTCTTCCCTGGACAGAAAACAAGCATCCTGGGACTGGTTTCGGGTTCATAACCCTCATCAGCTGGGCTATCTTGAATCCAGTGGCAAAGTGAGCAAGAGACCCACGTCTGGGCATGCCCTGCCACCTTAGGGCGAACAAAGCGATACCAAAGGGGATGATGGACGGAGCGTTTGAGAAAATAAAATACTCACCCCCAGTCAACTGATCTGGGTTTAATCCATCATCATTCTTTAGTTCACTCCACCACCCCAGTCCAGACATGGCCATATGCAAATCAGTCTAACCCTGTGCCTCATGGGAACAGTCCAGCCTGAACTGCCAAGCCATGTCTTCCCTGGACCGGAAACAAGCATCCTGGGACTGTTTTCGGGTTCATAACCCTCATCAGCCGGGCTATCTTGAATCCAGTGGCAAAGTGAGCAAGGGACCCACGTCTGGGCATAACCTGCCAACTAAGGGCGAACAAAGCGATACCAAAGGTGATGATGGACGGAGTGTTCGAGCAAATCAAACACTCACCCCCAGTCAACTGATCTGAGTTTAATCCATCATCATTCTTTAGCTCACTCCACCACCCCAGTTCAGACATGGCCATATGCAAATCAGTCTAACCCTGTGCCTCATGGGAACAGTCCAACCCGAACTGCCAAGCCATGTCTTCCCTGGACTGGAAACAAGCATCCTGGGACCGGTTTCGGGTTCATAACCCTCATCAGTCATGCTATTTTGAATACAGTGGCACAGTGAGCAAGGGACTCACGTCTAGGCATACCCTGCCAACTTAGGGCGAACAAAGCGATACCAAAGGAGATGATTGACAGAGCCTTTGAGCAAATCAAACACTCACCCCAAGTCAACTGATCTGGGTTTAATCCATCATCATTCTTTACCTCACTCCACTACCCCAGTTCAGACATGGCCATATGCAAATCAGTCTAACCCTGTGCCTCATGGGAAGAGTCCAGCCCGAACTGCCAAGCCATGTCTTTCTTGGACCGGAAACTAGCATCCTGGGACCGGTTTCAGGTTCATAACCCTCATTAGCCAGGCTATCTTGAATCCAGTGGCAAAGTGAGCAAGGGACCCACGTCTGGGCATGCCCTGCCACCTTAGGGCGAACAAAGCGATTCCAAAGGGGATGATGGACGGAGCGTTTGAGCAAATAAAATACTCACCCCCAGTCAACTGATCAGGGTTTAATCCATCATCATTCTTTAGTTCACTCCACCACCCCAGTTCAGACATGGCCATATGCAAATCAGTCTAACCCTGTGCCTCATGGGAACAGTCCAGCCTGAACTGCCAAGCCATGTCTTCCCTGGACCGGACACTAGCATCCTGGGAACGGTTTCGGGTTCATAACCCTCATTAGCCAGGCTACTTGAATCCAGTGGCAAAGTGAGCAAGGGACCCACGTCTGGGCATACCCTGCCAACTTAGGGCGAACAAAGCGATACCAAAGGGGATGATGGACAGAGCGTTTGAGCAAATCAAACACTCACCCCCAGTCAACTGAACTTGGTTTAATTCATCATCATTCTTTAGCTCACTCCACCACCCCAGTTTAGACATGGCCATATGCAAATCAGTCTGACCCTGTGCCTCATGGGAACAGTCCAGCCCAAACTGCCAAGCCACGTCTACCCTGGACCGAAAACAAGCATCCTGGGACTGGTTTCGGGTTCATAACCCTCAGCAGCCGGGATATCTTGAATCCAGTGGCAAAGTGAGCAAGGGACCCACGTCTGGGCATAACCTGCCAACTTAGGGCGAACAAAGCGATACCAAAGGGGAGGATGGACGGAGCGTTTGAGCAAATAAAATACTCACCCCCAGTCAACTGATCTGGGTTTAATCCATCATCATTCTTTAGTTCACTCCACCATCCCAGTTCAGACATGGCCATATGCAAATCAGTCTAACCCTGTGCCTCATGGGAAGAGTCCAGCCCGAACTGCCAAGCCATGTCTTTCCTGGACCGGAAACTAGCATCCTGGGACCGGTTTCGGGTTCATAACCCTCATTAGCCAGGCTATCTTGAATCCAGTGGCAAAGTGAGCAAGGGACCCACGTCTGTGCATACCCTGCCAACTTAGGGCGAACAAAGCGATACCAAAGGGAATGATGGACAGAGCGTTTGAGCAAATCAAACACTCACCCCAGTCAACTGATCTGGGTTTAATCTATCATCATTCTTTAGCTCACTCCACCACCCCAGTTCAGACATGGCCATATGCAAATCAGTCTAACCCTGTGCCTCATCGGAACAGTCCAGCCCGAACTGCCAAGCCACGTCTTCCCTGGACAGAAAACAAGCATCCTGGGACTGGTTTCGGGTTCATAACCCTCATCAGCCGGGCTATCTTGAATCCAGTGGCAAAGTGAGCAAGACACCCACGTCTGGGCATGCCCTGCCACCTTAGGGCGAACAAAGCGATACCAAAGGGGATGATGGACGGAGCGTTTGAGCAAATGAAACACTCACCCCCAGTCAACTGATCTGGGTTTAATCCATCATCATTCTTTAGCTCACTCCACCACCCCAGTTCAGACATGGCCATATGCAAATCAGTCTAACCCTGTGCCTCATGGGAACAGTCCAGCCCAAACTGCCAAGCCACGTCTTCCCTGGACAGAAAACAAGCATCCTGGGACTGGTTTCGGGTTCATAACCCTCATCAGCTGGGCTATCTTGAATCCAGTGGCAAAGTGAGCAAGAGACCCATGTCTGGGCATGCCCTGCCACCTTAGGGCGAACAAAGCGATACCAAAGGGGATGATGGACGGAGCGTTTGAGCAAATAAAATACTCACCCCCAGTCAACTGATCTGGGTTTAATCCATCATCATTCTTTAGTTCACTCCACCACCCCAGTTCAGACATGGACATATGCAAATCAGTCTAACCCTGTGCCTCATGGGAACAGTCCAGCCTGAACTGCCAAGCCATGTCTTCCCTGGACCGGAAACTAGCATCCTGGGAATGGTTTCGGGTTCATAACCCTCATTAGCCAGGCTATCTTGAATCCAGTGGCAAAGTGAGCAAGGGACCCACGTCTGGGCATACCCTGCCAACTTAGGGCGAACAAAGCCATACCAAAGGGGATGATGGACAGAACGTTTGAGCAAATCAAACACTCACCCCCAGTCAACTGAACTGGGTTTAATTCATCATCATTCTTTAGCTCACTCCACCACCCCAGTTCAGACATGGCCATATACAAATCAGTCTGACCCTGTGCCTCATGGGAACAGTCCAGCCCAAACTGCCAAGCCACGTCTTCCCAGGACCGAAAACAAGCATCCTGGGACTGTTTTCGGGTTCATAACCCTCATCAGCCGGGCTATCTTAAATCCAGTGGCAAAGTGAGCAAGGGACCCACGTCTGGGCATAACCTGCCAACTTAGGGCGAATAAAGCGATACCAAAGGGGATGATGGACGGAGCGTTCGAGCAAATCAAACACTCATCCCCAGTCAACTGATCTGGGTTTAATCCATCATCATTCTTTAGCTCACTCCACCACCCCAGTTCAGACATGGCCATATGCAAATCAGTCTAACCCTGTGCCTCATGGGAACAGTCCAGCCCGAACTGCCAAGCCACGTCTTGCCTGGACCAAAAACAAGCATCTTGGGACTGGTTTCGGGTTCATAACCCTCATCAGCCGGGCTATCTTGAATCGAGTGGCAAAGTGAGCAAGGGACCCACGTCTGGGCATACCCTGCCAACTTAGGGCGAATAAAGCGATACCAAAGGGGATGATGGACGGAGCATTTGAGCAAATCAAACACTCACCCCCCAGTCAACTGATCTGGGTTTAATCCATCATCATTCTTTAGTTCACTCCACCACCCCAGTTCAGACATGGCCATATGCAAATCAGTCTAACCCTGTGCCTCATGGAAACAGTCCTGCCCGAACTGCCAAGCCACGTCTTGCCTGGACCAAAAACAAGCATCTTGGGACTGGTTTCGGGCTCATAACCCTCATCAGCCGGGCTATCTTGAATCCAGTGGCAAAGTGAGCAAGGGACCCACGTCTGGGCATGCCCTGCCAAATTAGGGCGAACAAAGCGATACCAAAGGGGATGATGGACGGAGCGTTTGAGCAAATAAAACACTCACCCCCAGTCAGCTGATCTGGGTTTAATCCATCATCATTCTTTAGCTCACTCCACCACCCCAGTTCAGACATGGCCATATGCAAATCAGTCTAACCCTGTGTCTCATGGGAACAGTCCAGCCCGAACTGCCAAGCCATGTCTTCCCTGGACTGGAAAAAAGCATCCTGGGACCGGTTTCGGGTTCATAACCCTCATCAGCCAGGCTATCTTGAATACAGTGGCACAGTGAGCAAGGGACTCACGTCTAGGAATACTCTGCCAACTTAGGGCGAACAAAGCGATACCAAAGGAGATGATTGACAGAGCCTTTGAGCAAATCAAACACTCACCCCCAGTCAACTGATCTGGGTTTAATCCATCATCATTCTTTACCTCACTCCACTACCCCAGTTCAGACATGGCCATATGCAAATCAGTCTAACCCTGTGCCTCATGGGAAGAGTCCAGCCCGAACTGCCAAGCCATGTCTTTCCTGGACCGGAAACTAGCATCCTGGGACCGGTTTCGGGTTCATAACCCTCATTAGCCAGGCTATCTTGAATCCAGTGGCAAAGTGAGCAAGGGACCCACGTCTAGGCATACCCTGCCAACTTAGGGCGAACAAAGCGATACCAAAGGGGATGATGGACGGAGCGTTTGAGCAAATCAAACACTCACCCCCAGTCAACTGATCTGGGTTTAATCCATCATCATTCTTTAGTTCACTCCACCACCCTAGTTCAGACATGGCCATATGCAAATCAGTCTAACCCTGTGCCTCATGGGAACAGTCCAGCCCGAACTGCCAAGCCACGTCTTCCTTGGACCGAAAACAAGCATCCTGGGACTGGTTTCGGGTTCATAACCCTCATCAGCCGGGCTATCTTGAATCCAGTGGCAAAGTGAGCAAGGGACCCACGTCTGGGCATACCCTGCCAACTTAGGGCGAACAAAGCGATACCAAAGGGGATGATGGACAGAGCCTTTGAGCAAATCAAACAATCACCCCCAGTCAACTGATCTGGGTTTAATCCATCATCATTCTTTACCTCACTCCACTACCCCAGTTCAGACATGGCCATATGCAAATCAGTCTAACCCTGTGCCTCATGGGAAGAGTCCAGCCCGAACTGCCAAGCCATGTCTTTCCTGGACCGGAAACTAGCATCCTGGGACCGGTTTCGGGTTCATAACCCTCATTAGCCAGGCTATCTTGAATCCAGTGGCAAAGTGAGCAAGGGACCCACGTCTGCGCATACCCTGCCAACTTAGGGCGAACAAAGGGATACCAAAGGGGATGATGGACAGAGCGTTTGAGCAAATCAAACACTCACCCCAGTCAACTGATCTGGGTTTAATCTATCATCATTCTTTAGCTCACTCCACCACCCCAGTTCAGACATGGCCATATCCAACTCAGTCTAACCCTGTGCCTCATCGGAACAGTCCAGCCCGAAATGCCAAGCCACGTCTTCCCTGGACAGAAAACAAGCATCCTGGGACTGGTTTCGGGTTCATAACCCTCATCAGCCGGGCTATCTTGAATCCAGTGGCAAAATGAGCAAGACACCCACGTCTGGGCATGCCCTGCCACCTTAGGGCGAACAAAGCGATACCAAAGGGGATGATGGACGGAGCGTTTGAGCAAATGAAACACTCACCCCAGTCAACTCATCTGGGTTTAATCCATCATCATTCTTTAGTTCACTCCACCACCCCAGTTCAGACATGGCCATTTGCAAATCAGTCTAACCCTGTGCCTCATGGGAACAGTCCAGCCTGAACTGCCAAGCCATGTCTTCCCTGGACCGGAAACAAGCATCCTGGGACTGTTTTCGGGTTCATAACCCTCATCAGCCGGGCTATCTTGAATCCAGTGGCAAAGTGAGCAAGGGACCCACGTCTGGGCATAACCTGCCAACTTAGGGCGAACAAAGCGATACCAAAGGGGATGATGGACGGAGCGTTCGAGCAAATCAAACACTCACCCCCAGTCAACTGATCTGAGTTTAATCCATCATCATTCTTTAGCTCACTCCACCACCCCAGTTCAGACATGGCCATATGCAAATCAGTCTAACCCTGTGCCTCATGGGAACAGTCCAGCCCGAACTGCCAAGCCATGTCTTCCCTGGACTGGAAACAAGCATCCTGGGACCGGTTTCGGGTTCATAACCCTCATCAGCCATGCTATTTTGAATACAGTGGCACAGTGAGCAAGGGACTCACGTCTAGGCATACCCTGCCAACTTAGGGCGAACAAAGCGATACCAAAGGAGATGATTGACAGAGCCTTTGAGCAAATCAAACACTCACCCCAAGTCAACTGATCTGGGTTTAATCCATCATCATTCTTTACCTCACTCCACTACCCCAGTTCAGACATGGCCATATGCAAATCAGTCTAACCCTGTGCCTCATGGGAAGAGTCCAGCCCGAACTGCCAAGCCATGTCTTTCTTGGACCGGAAACTAGCATCCTGGGACCGGTTTCAGGTTCATAACCCTCATTAGCCAGGCTATCTTGAATCCAGTGGCAAAGTGAGCAAGGGACCCACGTCTGCGCATACCCTGCCAACTTAGGGCGAACAAAGCGATACCAAAGGGGATGATGGACAGAGTGTTTGAGCAAATCAAATACTCACCCCCAGTAAACTGATCTGGGTTTAATCCATCATCATTCTTTAGCTCACTCCACCACCCCAGTTCAGACATGGCCATATGCAAATCAGTCTAACCCTGTGCCTCATCGGAACAGTCCAGCCCGAACTGCCAAGCCACGTCTTCCCTGGACAGAAAACAAGCATCCTGGGACTGGTTTCGGGTTCATAACCCTCATCAGCCGGGCTATCTTGAATCCAGTGGCAAAGTGAGCAAGACACCCACGTCTGGGCATGCCCTGCCACCTTAGGGCGAACAAAGCGATACCAAAGGGGATGATGGATGGAGCGTTTGAGCAAATGAAACACTCACCCCCAGTCAACTGATCTGGGTTTAATCCATCATCATTCTTTAGCTCACTCCACCACCCCAGTTCAGACATGGCCATATGCAAATCAGTCTAACCCTGTGCCTCATGGGAACAGTCCAGCCCAAACTGCCAAGCCACGTCTTCCCTGGACAGAAAACAAGCATCCTGGGACTGGTTTCGGGTTCATAACCCTCATCAGCTGGGCTATCTTGAATCCAGTGGCAAAGTGAGCAAGAGACCCATGTCTGGGCATGCCCTGCCACCTTAGGGCGAACAAAGCGATACCAAAGGGGATGATGGACGGAGCGTTTGAGCAAATAAAATACTCACCCCCAGTCAACTGATCTGGGTTTAATCCATCATCATTCTTTAGTTCACTCCACCACCCCAGTTCAGACATGGCCATATGCAAATCAGTCTAACCCTGTGCCTCATGGGAACAGTCCAGCCTGAACTGCCAAGCCATGTCTTCCCTGGACCGGAAACTAGCATCCTGGGAATGGTTTCGGGTTCATAACCCTCATTAGCCAGGCTATCTTGAATCCAGTGGCAAAGTGAGCAAGGGACCCACGTCTGGGCATACCCTGCCAACTTAGGGCGAACAAAGCCATACCAAAGGGGATGATGGACAGAATGTTTGAGCAAATCAAACACTCACCCCCAGTCAACTGAACTGGGTTTAATTCATCATCATTCTTTAGCTCACTCCACCACCCCAGTTCAGACATGGCCATATACAAATCAGTCTGACCCTGTGCCTCATGGGAACAGTCCAGCCCAAACTGCCAAGCCACGTCTTCCCAGGACCGAAAACAAGCATCCTGGGACTGTTTTCGGGTTCATAACCCTCATCAGCCGGGCTATCTTGAATCCAGTGGCAAAGTGAGCAAGGGACCCACGTCTGGGCATAACCTGCCAACTTAGGGCGAATAAAGCGATACCAAAGGGGATGATGGACGGAGCGTTCGAGCAAATCAAACACTCACCCCCAGTCAACTGATCTGGGTTTAATCCATCATCATTCTTTAGCTCACTCCACCACCCCAGTTCAGACATGGCCATATGCAAATCAGTCTAACCCTGTGCCTCATGGGAACAGTCCAGCCCGAACTGCCAAGCCACGTCTTGCCTGGACCAAAAACAAGCATCTTGGGACTGGTTTCGGGTTCATAACCCTCATCAGCCGGGCTATCTTGAATCGAGTGGCAAAGTGAGCAAGGGACCCACGTCTGGGCATACCCTGCCAACTTAGGGCGAATAAAGCGATACCAAAGGGGATGATGGACGGAGCATTTGAGCAAATCAAACACTCACCCCCCAGTCAACTGATCTGGGTTTAATCCATCATCATTCTTTAGCTCACTCCACCACCCCAGTTCAGACATGGCCATATGCAAATCAGTCTAACCCTGTGCCTCATGGGAACAGTCCTGCCCGAACTGCCAAGCCACGTCTTGCCTGGACCAAAAACAAGCATCTTGGGACTGGTTTCGGGCTCATAACCCTCATCAGCCGGGCTATCTTGAATCCAGTGGCAAAGTGAGCAAGGGACCCACGTCTGGGCATGCCCTGCCAAATTAGGGCGAACAAAGCGATACCAAAGGGGATGATGGACGGAGCGTTTGAGCAAATAAAACACTCACCCCCAGTCAGCTGATCTTGGTTTAATCCATCATCATTCTTTAGCTCACTCCACCACCCAAGTTCAGACATGGCCATATGCAAATCAGTCTAACCCTGTGTCTCATGGGAACAGTCCAGCCCGAACTGCCAAGCCATGTCTTCCCTTGACTGGAAAAAAGCATCCTGGGACCGGTTTCGGGTTCATAACCCTCATCAGCCAGGCTATCTTGAATACAGTGGCACAGTGAGCAAGGGACTCACGTCTAGGCATACCCTGCCAACTTAAGGCGAACAAAGCGATGCCAAAGGAGATGATTGACAGAGCCTTTGAGCAAATCAAACACTCACCCCCAGTCAACTGATCTGGGTTTAATCCATCATCATTCTTTACCTCACTCCACTACCCCAGTTCAGACATGGCCATATGCAAATCAGTCTAACCCTGTGCCTCATGGGAAGATTCCAGCCCGAACTGCCAAGCCATGTCTTTCCTGGACCGGAAACTAGCATCCTGGGACCGGTTTCGGGTTCATAACCCTCATTAGCCAGGCTATCTTGAATCCAGTGGCAAAGTGAGCAAGAGAACCACGTCTGCGCATACCCTGCCAACTTAGGGCGAACAAAGCGATACCAAAGGGGATGATGGACAGAGCGTTTGAGCAAATCAAACACTCACCCCAGTCAACTGATCTGGGTTTAATCTATCATCATTCTTTAGCTCAATCCACCACCCCAGTTCAGACATGGCCATATGCAAATCAGTCTAACCCTTTGCCTCATGGGAACAGTCCAGCCTGAACTGCCAAGCCATGTCTTCCCTGGACCGGAAACTAGCATCCTGGGAATGGTTTCGGATTCATAACCCTCATTAGCCAGGCTATCTTGAATCCAGTGGCAAAGTGAGCAAGGGACCCACGTCTAGGCATACCCTGCCAACTTAGGGCGAACAAAGCGATACCAAAGGGGATGATGGACAGAACGTTTGAGCAAATCAAACACTCACCCCCAGTCAACTGAACTGGGTTTAATTCATCATCATTCTTTAGCTCACTCCACCACCCCAGTTCATACATGGCCATATGCAAATCAGTCTGACCCTGTGCCTCATGAGAACAGTCCAGCTAGAACTGCCAAGCCATGTCTTCCCTGGACTGGAAACAAGCATCCTGGGACCGGTTTCGGGTTCATAACCCTCATCAGCCATGCTATTTTGAATACAGTGGCACAGTGAGCAAGGGACTCACGTCTAGGCATACCCTGCCAACTTAGGGCGAACAAAGCGATACCAAAGGAGATGATTGACAGAGCCTTTGAGCAAATCAAACACTCACCCCCAGTCAACTGATCTGGGTTTAATCCATCATCATTCTTTACCTCACTCCACTACCCCAGTTCAGACATGGCCATATGCAAATCAGTCTAACCCTGTGCCTCATGGGAAGAGTCCAGCCCGAACTGCCAAGCCATGTCTTTCCTGGACCGGAAACTAGCATCCTGGGACCGGTTTCAGGTTCATAACCCTCATTAGCTAGGCTATCTTGAATCCAGTGGCAAAGGTAGCAAGGGACCCACGTCTGCGCATACCCTGCCAACTTAGGGCGAACAAAGCGATACCAAAGGGGATGATGGACAGAGTGTTTGAGCAAATCAAATACTCACCCCCAGTAAACTGATCTGGGTTTAATCCATCATCATTCTTTAGCTCACTCCACCACCCCAGTTCAGACATGGCCATATGCAAATCAGTCTAACCCTGTGCCTCATCGGAACAGTCCAGCCCAAACTGCCAAGCCACGTCTTCCCTGGACAGAAAACAAGCATCCTGGGACTGGTTTCGGGTTCATAACCCTCATCAGCTGGGCTATCTTGAATCCAGTGGCAAAGTGAGCAAGAGACCCACGTCTGGGCATGCCCTGCCACCTTAGGGCGAACAAAGCGATTCCAAAGGGGATGATGGACGGAGCGTTTGAGCAAATAAAATACATACCCCCAGTCAACTGATCAGGGTTTAATCCATCATCATTCTTTAGTTCACTCCACCACCCCAGTTCAGACATGGCCATATGCAAATCAGTCTAACCCTGTGCCTCATGGGAACAGTCCAGCCTGAACTGCCAAGCCATGTCTTCCCTGGACCGGAAACTAGCATCCTGGGAACGGTTTCGGGTTCATAACCCTCATTAGCCAGGCTACTTGAATCCAGTGGCAAAGTGAGCAAGGGACCCACGTCTGGGCATACCCTGCCAACTTAGGGCGAACAAAGCGATACCAAAGGGGATGATGGACAGAGCGTTTGAGCAAATCAAACACTCACCCCCAGTCAACTGAACTTGGTTTAATTCATCATCATTCTTTAGCTCACTCCACCACCCCAGTTTAGACATGGCCATATGCAAATCAGTCTGACCCTGTGCCTCATGGGAACAGTCCAGCCCAAACTGCCAAGCCACGTCTACCCTGGACCGAAAACAAGCATCCTGGGACTGGTTTCGGGTTCATAACCCTCAGCAGCCGGGATATCTTGAATCCAGTGGCAAAGTGAGCAAGGGACCCACGTCTGGGCATAACCTGCCAACTTAGGGCGAACAAAGCGATACCAAAGGGGAGGATGGACGGAGCGTTTGAGCAAATAAAATACTCACCCCCAGTCAACTGATCTGGGTTTAATCCATCATCATTCTTTAGTTCACTCCACCATCCCAGTTCAGACATGGCCATATGCAAATAAGTCTAACCCTGTGCCTCATGGGAAGAGTCCAGCCCGAACTTCCAAGCCATGTCTTTCCTGGACCGGAAACTAGCATCCTGGGACCGGTTTCGGGTTCATAACCCTCATTAGCTAGGCTATCTTGAATCCAGTGGCAAAGTGAGCAAGGGACCCACGTCTGTGCATACCCTGCCAACTTAGGGCGAACAAAGCAATACCAAAGGGGATGATGGACAGAGCGTTTGAGCAAATCAAACACTCACCCCAGTCAACTGATCTGGGTTTAATCTATCATCATTCTTTAGCTCACTCCACCACCCCAGTTCAGACATGGCCATATGCAAATCAGTCTAACCCTGTGCCTCATTGGAACAGTCCAGCCCGAACTGCCAAGCCACGTCTTCCCTGGACAGAAAACAAGCATCCTGGGACTGGTTTCGGGTTCATAACCCTCATCACCCGGGCTATCTTGAATCCAGTGGCAAAGTGAGCAAGACACCCACGACTGGGCATGCCCTGCCACCTTAGGGCGAACAAAGCGATACCAAAGGGGATGATGGACGGAGCGTTTGAGCAAATGAAACACTCACCCCCAGTCAACTGATCTGGGTTTAATCCATCATCATTCTTTAGCTCACTCCACCACCCCAGTTCAGACATGGCCATATGCAAATCAGTCTAACCCTGTGCCTCATGGGAACAGTCCAGCCCAAACTGCCAAGCCACGTCTTCCCTGGACAGAAAACAAGCATCCTGGGACTGGTTTCGGGTTCATAACCCTCATCAGCTGGGCTATCTTGAATCCAGTGGCAAAGTGAGCAAGAGACCCATGTCTGGGCATGCCCTGCCACCTTAGGGCGAACAAAGCGATACCAAAGGGGATGATGGACGGAGCGTTTGAGCAAATAAAATACTCACCCCCAGTCAACTGATCTGGGTTTAATCCATCATCATTCTTTAGTTCACTCCACCACCCCAGTTCAGACATGGCCATATGCAAATCAGTCTAACCCTGTGCCTCATGGGAACAGTCCAGCCTGAACTGCCAAGCCATGTCTTCCCTGGACCGGAAACTAGCATCCTGGGAATGGTTTCGGGTTCATAACCCTCATTAGCCAGGCTATCTTGAATCCAGTCGCAAAGTGAGCAAGGGACCCACGTCTGGGCATACCCTGCCAACTTAGGGCGAACAAAGCCATACCAAAGGGGATGATGGACAGAACGTTTGAGCAAATCAAACACTCACCCCCAGTCAACTGAACTGGGTTTAATTCATCATCATTCTTTAGCTCACTCCACCACCCCAGTTCAGACATGGCCATATACAAATCAGTCTGACCCTGTGCCTCATGGGAACAGTCCAGCCCAAACTGCCAAGCCACGTCTTCCCAGGACCGAAAACAAGCATCCTGGGACTGTTTTCGGGTTCATAACCCTCATCAGCCGGGCTATCTTGAATCCAGTGGCAAAGTGAGCAAGGGACCCACGTCTGGGCATAACCTGCCAACTTAGGGCGAATAAAGCGATACCAAAGGGGATGATGGACGGAGCGTTCGAGCAAATCAAACACTCACCCCCAGTCAACTGATCTGGGTTTAATCCATCATCATTCTTTAGCTCACTCCACCACCCCAGTTCAGACATGGCCATATGCAAATCAGTCTAACCCTGTGCCTCATGGGAACAGTCCAGCCCGAACTGCCAAGCCACGTCTTCCTTGGACCGAAAACAAGCATCCTGGGACTGGTTTCGGGTTCATAACCCTCATCAGCCGGGCTATCTTGAATCCAGTGGCAAAGTGAGCAAGGGACCCACGTCCGGGCATACCCTGCCAACTTAGGGTGAACAAAGCGATACCAAAGGGGATGATGGACAGAGCCTTTGAGCAAATCACACACTCACCCCCAGTCAACTGATCTGGGTTTAATCCATCATCATTCTTTACCTCACTCCACTACCCCAGTTCAGACATGGCCATATGCAAATCAGTCTAACCCTGTGCCTCATGGGAAGAGTCCAGCCCGAACTGCCAAGCCATGTCTTTCCTGGACCGGAAACTAGCATCCTGGGACCGGTTTCGGGTTCATAACCCTCATTAGCCAGGCTATCTTGAATCCAGTGGCAAAGTGAGCAAGAGAACCACGTCTGCGCATACCCTGCCAACTTAGGGCGAACAAAGCGATACCAAAGGGGATGATGGACAGAGCGTTTGAGCAAATCAAACACTCACCCCAGTCAACTGATCTGGGTTTAATCTATCATCATTCTTTAGCTCACTCCACCACCCCAGTTCAGACATGGCCATATTGAAATCAGTCTAACCCTGTGCCTCATCGGAACAGTCCAGCCCGAACTGCCAAGCCACGTCTTCCCTGGACAGAAAACAAGCATCCTGGGACTGGTTTCGGGTTCATAACCCTCATCAGCCGGGCTATCTTGAATCCAGTGGCAAAGTGAGCAAGGGACCCACGTCTGGGCATAACCTGCCAACTTAGGGCGAACAAAGCGATACCAAAGGGGATGATGGACGGAGCGTTTGAGCAAATGAAACACTCACCCCCAGTCAACTGATCTGGGTTTAATCCATCTTCATTCTTTAGCTCACTCCACCACCCCAGTTCAGACATGGCCATATGCAAATCAGTCTAACCCTGTGCCTCATGGGAACAGTCCAGCCCAAACTGCCAAGCCACGTCTTCCCTGGACAGAAAACAAGCATCCTGGGACTGGTTTCGGGTTCATAACCCTCATCAGCTGGGCTATCTTGAATCCAGTGGCAAAGTGAGCAAGAGACCCACGTCTGGGCATGCCCTGCCACCTTAGGGCGAACAAAGCGATACCAAAGGGGATGATGGACGGAGCGTTTGAGCAAATAAAATACTCTCCCCCAGTCAACTGATCTGGGTTTAATCCATCATCATTCTTTAGTTCACTCCACCACCCCAGTTCAGACATGGCCATATGCAAATCAGTCTAACCCTGTGCCTCATGGGAACAGTCCAGCCTGAACTGCCAAGCCATGTCTTCCCTGGACCGGAAACTAGCATCCTGGGAATGGTTTCGGATTCATAACCCTCATTAGCCAGGCTATCTTGAATCCAGTGGCAAAGTGAGCAAGGGACCCACGTCTGGGCATACCCTGCCAACTTAGGGCGAACAAAGCGATACCAAAGGGGATGATGGACAGAACGTTTGAGCAAATCAAACACTCACCCCCAGTCAACTGAACTGGGTTTAATTCATCATCATTCTTTAGCTCACTCCACCACCCCAGTTCATACATGGCCATATGCAAATCAGTCTGACCCTGTG
Source organism: Triturus cristatus (assembly GCF_964204655.1). NCBI lineage: Eukaryota > Metazoa > Chordata > Amphibia > Caudata > Salamandridae > Triturus > Triturus cristatus. The sequence continues at coordinate 1,239,726,321 of NC_140589.1, forward strand.
CCTCATGAGAACAGTCCAGCCAGAACTGCCAAGCCATGTCTTCCCTGGACCGGAAACTAGCATCCTGGGACTGGTTTCGGGTTCATAACCCTCATCAGCCAGGCTATCTTGAATCCAGTGGCAAAGTGAGAAAGGGACCCACGTCTGGGCATACCCTGCCAACTTAGGGCGAACAAAGCGATACTAAAGGGGATGATTGACAGAGCATTTGAGCAAATCAAACACTCACCCCCAGTCAACTGATCTGGGTTTAATCCATCATCATTCTTTAGTTCACTCCACCACCCCAGTTCAGACATGGCCGTATGCATATCAGTCTAACCCTGTGCCTCATGGGAACAGTCTAGCTCGAACTGACAAGCCATGTCTTCCCTAGACCGGAAACAATCATCCTGGGACGGGTTTCGGGTTTATAACCCTCATCAGCCAGGCTATCTAGAATCCAGTGGCAAACTGAGCAAGGGACCCACGCTTGGGCATGCCCTGCCAGCTTAGGGCGAACAAAGCGATACCAAAGGGGATGATGGACGGAGCGTTTGAGCAAATCAAACACTCACCCCAGTCAACTGATCTGGGTTTAATCCATCATCATTCTTTAGCTCACTCCACCACCCCAGTTCAGACATGGCCATATGCAAATCAGTCTAACCCTGTGCCTCATGGAAACAGTCCAGCCCGAACTGCCAAGCCACGTCTTCCCTGGACCGGAAACAAGCATCCTGGGACTGGTTTCGGGTTCATAACCCTCATCAGCCAGGCTATCTTGAATCCAGTGGCAAAGTGAGCAAGGGACCAACGTCTAGACATACCCTGCCAAGTTAGGGCGAACAAAGCGATACCAAAGGGGATGATGGACGGAGCGTTTGAGCAAATCAAACACTCACCCCCAGTCAACTGATCTGGGTTTAATCCATCATCATTCTTTAGTTCACTCCACCACCCCAGTTCAGACATGGCCATATGCAAATCAGTCTAACCCTGTGACTCATGGGAACAGTCCAGCCTGAACTGCCAAGCCATGTCTTCCCTGGACCGGAAACTAGCATCCTGGGACCGGTTTCGGATTCATAACCCTCATCAGCCAGGCTACCTGGAATCTAGTGGGAAAGTGAGCAAGGGACTCACGTCTATGCATACCCTGCCAACTTAGGGCGAACAAAGCGATACCAAAGGAGATGATTGACAGAGCCTTTGAGCAAATCAAACACTCACCCCCAGTCAACTGATCTGGGTTTAATCCATCATCATTCTTTAGCTCACTCCACTACCCCAGTTCATACATGGCCATATGCAAATCAGTCTAACCCTGTGCCTCATGGGAAGAGTCCAGCCCGATCTGCCAAGCCATGTCTTCCCTGGACCGGAAATAAGCATCCTGGGACCGGTTTCGGGTTCATAACCCTCATCAGCCAGGCTATCTTGAATCCAGTGGCAAAGTGAGCAAGGGACCCACGTCTAGGCATACCCTGCCAACTTAGGGCGAACAAAGCGATACCAAAGGGGATGATGGACGGAGCGTTTGAGCAAATCAAACACTCACCCCCAGTCAACTGATCTGGGTTTAATCCATCATCATTCTTTAGTTCACTCCACCACCCTAGTTCAGACATGGCCATATGCAAATCAGTCTAACCCTGTGCCTCATGGGAACAGTCCAGCCTGAACTGCCAAGCCATGTCTTCCCTGGTCTGGAAACTAGCATCCTGGGACCGGTTTCGGGTTCATAACCCTAATTAGCCAGGCTATCTTGAATCCAGTGGCAAAGTGAGCAAGGGTCCCACGTCTGGGCATACCCTGCCAACTTAGGGCAAACAAAGCGATACCAAAGGGGATGATTGACAGAGCATTTGAGCAAATCAAACACTCACCCCCAGTCAACTGATCTGGGTTTAATCCATCATCATTCTTTAGTTCACTCCACCACCCCAGTTCAGACATGGCCGTATGCAAATCAGTCTAACCCTGTGCCTCATGGGAACAGTCTAGCCCGAACTGACAAGCCATGTCTTCCCTAGACCGGAAACAATCATCCTGGGACCGGTTTTGGGTTTATAACCCTCATGAGCCAGGCTATCTAGAATCCAGTGGCAAACTGAGCAAGGGACCCACGCTTGGGCATGCCCTGCCATCTTAGGGCGAACAAAGCGATACCAAAGGGGATGATGGACGGAGCATTTGAGCAAATCAAACACTCACCCCCAGTCAACTGATCTGGGTTTAATCCATCATCATTCTTTAGCTCACTCCACCACCCCAGTTCAGACATGGCCATATGCAAATCAGTCTAACCCTGTGCCTCATGGGAACAGTCCAGCCCGAACTGCCAAGCCACGTCTTCCTTGGACCGAAAACAAGCATCCTGGGACTGGTTTCGGGTTCATAACCCTCATCAGCCGGGCTATCTTGAATCCAGTGGCAAAGTGAGCAAGGGACCCACGTCTGGGCATACCCTGCCAACTTAGGGCGAACAAAGCGATACCAAAGGGGATGATGGACAGAGCCTTTGAGCAAATCAAACACTCACCCCCAGTCAACTGATCTGGGTTTAATCCATCATCATTCTTTACCCCACTCCACTACCCCAGTTCAGACATGGCCATATGCAAATAAGTCTAACCCTGTGCCTCATGGGAAGAGTCCAGCCCGAACTGCCAAGCCATGTCTTTCCTGGACCGGAAACTAGCATCCTGGGACCGGTTTCGGGTTCATAACCCTCATTAGCCAGGCTATCTTGAATCCAGTGGCAAAGTGAGCAAGGGACCCACGTCTGCGCATACCCTGCCAACTTAGAGCGAACAAAGCGATACCAAAGGGGATGATGGACAGAGCGTTTGAGCAAATCAAACACTCACCCCAGTCAACTGATCTGGGTTTAATCTATCATCATTCTTTAGCTCACTCCACTACCCCAGTTCAGACATGGCCATATCCAAATCAGTCTAACCCTGTGCCTCATCGGAACAGACCAGCCCGAAATGCCAAGCCACGTCTTCCCTGGACAGAAAACAAGCATCCTGGGACTGGTTTCGGGTTCATAACCCTCATCAGCCGGGCTATCTTGAATCCAGTGGCAAAGTGAGCAAGACACCCACGTCTGGGCATGCCCTGCCACCTTAGGGCGAACAAAGCGATACCAAAGGGGATGATGGACGGAGCGTTTGAGCAAATGAAACACTCACCCCAGTCAACTGATCTGGGTTTAATCCATCATCATTCTTTAGCTCACTCCACTACCCCAGTTCAGACATGGCCATATGCAAATCAGTCTAACCCTGTGCCTCATGGGAACAGTCCAGCCCAAACTGCGAAGCCACGTCTTCCCTGGACAGAAAACAAGCATCCTGGGACTGGTTTCGGGTTCATAACCCTCATCAGCTGGGCTATCTTGAATCCAGTGGCAAAGTGAGCAAGAGACCCACGTCTGGGCATGCCCTGCCACCTTAGGGCGAACAAAGCGATACCAAAGGGGATGATGGACGGAGCGTTTGAGCAAATAAAATACTCACCCCCAGTCAACTGATCTGGGTTTAATCCATCATCATTCTTTAGTTCACTCCACCACCCCAGTTCAGACATGGCCATATGCAAATCAGTCTAACCCTGTGCCTCATGGGAACAGTCCAGCCTGAACTGCCAAGCCATGTCTTCCCTGGACCGGAAACTAGCATCCTGGGAATGGTTTCGGGTTCATAACCCTCTTTAGCCAGGCTATCTTGAATCCAGTGGCAAAGTGAGCAAGGGACCCACGTCTGGGCATACCCTGCCAACTTAGGGCGAACAAAGCGATACCAAAGGAGATGATGGACAGAACGTTTGAGCAAATCAAACACTCACCCACAGTCAACTGAACTGGGTTTAATTCATCATCATTCTTTAGCTCACTCCACCACCCCAGTTCAGACATGGGCATATACAAATCAGTCTGACCCTGTGCCTCATGGGAACAGTCCAGCCCAAACTGCCAAGCCACGTCTTCCCTGGACCGAAAACAAGCATCCTGGGACTGTTTTCGGGTTCATAACCCTCATCAGCCGGGCTATCTTGAATCCAGTGGCAAAGTGAGCAAGGGACCCACGTCTGGGCATAACCTGCCAACTTAGGGCGAACAAAGCGATACCAAAGGGGATGATGGACGGAGCGTTCGAGCAAATCAAACACTCACCCCCAGTCAACTGATCTGAGTTTAATCCATCATCATTCTTTAGCTCACTCCACCACCCCAGTTCAGACATGGCCATATGCAAATCAGTCTAACCCTGTGCCTCATGGGAACAGTCCAGCCCGAACTGCCAAGCCATGTCTTCCCTGGACTGGAAACAAGCATCCTGGGACCGGTTTCGGGTTCATAACCCTCATCAGCCAGGCTATTTTGAATACAGTGGCACAGTGAGCAAGGGACTCACGTCTAGGCATACCCTGCCAACTTAGGGCGAACAAAGCGATACCAAAGGAGATGATTGACAGAGCCTTTGAGCAAATCAAACACTCACCCCCAGTCAACTGATCTGGGTTTAATCCATCATCATTCTTTACCTCACTCCACTACCCCAGTTCAGACATGGCCATATGCAAATCAGTCTAACCCTGTGCCTCATGGGAAGAGTCCAGCCCGAACTGCCAAGCCATGTCTTTCCTGGACCGGAAACTAGCATCCTGGGACCAGTTTCAGGTTCATAACCCTCATTAGCCAGGCTATCTTGAATCCAGTGGCAAAGTGAGCAAGGGACCCACGTCTGCGCATACCCTGCCAACTTAGGGCGAACAAAGCGATACCAAAGGGGATGATGGACAGAGTGTTTGAGCAAATCAAATACTCACCCCCAGTAAACTGATCTGGGTTTAATCCATCATCATTCTTTAGCTCACTCCACCACCCCAGTTCAGACATGGCCATATGCAAATCAGTCTAACCCTGGGCCTCATCGGAACAGTCCAGCCCAAACTGCAAAGCCACGTGTTCCCTGGACAGAAAACAAGCATCCTGGGACTGGTTTCGGGTTCATAACCCTCATCAGCTGGGCTATCTTGAATCCAGTGGCAAAGTGAGCAAGAGACCCACGTCTGGGCATGCCCTGCCACCTTAGGGCGAACAAAGCGATTCCAAAGGGGATGATGGACGGAGCGTTTGAGCAAATAAAATACTCACCCCCAGTCAACTGATCAGGGTTTAATCCATCATCATTCTTTAGTTCACTCCACCACCCCAGTTCAGACATGGCCATATGCAAATCAGTCTAACCCTGTGCCTCATGGGAACAGTCCAGCCTGAACTGCCAAGCCATGTCTTCCCTGGACCGGAAACTAGCATCCTGGGAACGGTTTCGGGTTCATAACCCTCATTAGCCAGGCTACTTGAATCCAGTGGCAAAGTGAGCAAGGGACCACGTCTGGGCATACCCTGCCAACTTAGGGCGAACAAAGCGATACCAAAGGGGATGATGGACAGAGCGTTTGAGCAAATCAAACACTCACCCCCAGTCAACTGAACTGGGTTTAATTCATCATCATTCTTTAGTTCACTCCACCATCCCAGTTCAGACATGGCCATATGCAAATCAGTCTAACCCTGTGCCTCATGGGAAGAGTCCAGCCCGAACTGCCAAGCCATGTCTTTCCTGGACCGGAAACTAGCATCCTGGGACCGGTTTCGGGTTCATAACCCTCATTAGCCAGGCTATCTTGAATCCAGTGGCAAAGTGAGCAAGGGACCCATGTCTGCGCATACCCTGCCAACTTAGGGCGAACAAAGCGATACCAAAGGGGATGATGGACAGAGCGTTTGAGCAAATCAAACACTCACCCCAGTCAACTGATCTGGTTTTAATCTATCATCATTCTTTAGCTCACTCCACCACCCCAGTTCAGACATGGCCAAATGCAAATCAGTCTAACCCTGTGCCTCATCGGAACAGTCCAGCCCGAACTGCCAAGCCACGTCTTCCCTGGACAGAAAACAAGCACCCTGGGACTGGTTTCGGGTTCATAAACCTCATCAGCCGGGCTATCTTGAATCCAGTGGCAAAGTGAGCAAGACACCCACGTCTGGGCATGCCCTGCCACCTTAGGGCGAACAAAGCGATACCAAAGGGGATGATGGACAGAGCGTTTGAGCAAATGAAACACTCACACCCAGTCAACTGATCTGGGTTTAATCCATCTTCATTCTTTAGCTCACTCCACCACCCCAGTTCAGACATGGCCATATGCAAATCAGTCTAACCCTGTGCCTCATGGGAACAGTCCAGCCCAAACTGCCAAGCCACGTCTTCCCTGGACAGAAAACAAGCATCCTGGAACTGGTTTCGGGTTCATAACCCTCATCAGCTGGGCTATCTTGAATCCAGTGGCAAAGTGAGCAAGAGACCCATATCTGGGCATGCCCTGCCACCTTAGGGCGAACAAAGCGATACCAAAGGGGACGATGGACGGAGCGTTTGAGCAAATCAAACACTCACCCCCAGTCAACTGATCTGGGTTTAATCCATCATCATTCTTTAGTTCACTCCACCACCCCAGTTCAGACATGGCCGTATGCATATCAGTCTAACCCTGTGCCTCATGGGAACAGTCTAGCCCGAACTGACAAGCCATGTCTTCCCTAGACCGGAAACAATCATCCTGGGACGGGTTTCGGGTTTATAACCCTCATTAGCCAGGCTATCTAGAATCCAGTGGCAAACTGAGCAAGGGACCCACGCTTGGGCATGCCCTGCCAGCTTAGGGCGAACAAAGCGATACCAAAGGGGATGATGGACAGAGCGTTTGAGCAAATCAAACACTCACCCCAGTCAACTGATCTGGGTTTAATCTATCATCATTCTTTAGCTCACTCCACCACCCCAGTTCAGACATGGCCATATCCAAATCAGTCTAACCCTGTGCCTCATCGGAACAGTCCAGCCCGAAATGCCAAGCCACGTCTTCCCTGGACAGAAAACAAGCATCCTGGGACTGGTTTCGGGTTCATAACCCTCATCAGCCGGGCTATCTTGAATCCAGTGGCAAAGTGAGCAAGACACCCACGTCTGGGCATGCCCTGCCACCTTAGGGCGAACAAAGCGATACCAAAGGGGATGATGGACGGAGCGTTTGAGCAAATGAAACACTCACCCCAGTCAACTGATCTGGGTTTAATCCATCATCATTCTTTAGCTCACTCCACTACCCCAGTTCAGACATGGCCATATGCAAATCAGTCTAACCCTGTGCCTCATGGGAACAGTCCAGCCCAAACTGCGAAGCCACGTCTTCCCTGGACAGAAAACAAGCATCCTGGGACTGGTTTCGGGTTCATAACCCTCATCAGCTGGGCTATCTTAAATCCAGTGGCAAAGTGAGCAAGAGATCCATGTCTGGGCATGCCCTGCCACCTTAGGGCGAACAAAGCGATACCAAAGGGGATGATGGACGGAGCGTTTGAGCAAATAAAATACTCACCCCCAGTCAACTGATCTGGGTTTAATCCATCATCATTCTTTAGATCACTCCACCACCCCAGTTCAGACATGGCCATATGCAAATCAGTCTAACCCTGTGCCTCATGGGAACAGTCCAGCCTGAACTGCCAAGCCATGTCTTCCCTGGACCGGAAACTAGCATCCTGGGAATGGTTTCGGGTTCATAACCCTCATTAGCCAGGCTATCTTGAATCCAGTGGCAAAGTGAGCAAGGGACCCACGTCTGGGCATACCCTGCCAACTTAGGGCGAACAAAGCGATACCAAAGGAGATGATGGACAGAACGTTTGAGCAAATCAAACACTCACCCCCAGTCAACTGAACTGGGTTTAATTCATCATCATTCTTTAGCTCACTCCACCACCCCAGTTCAGACATGGCCATATACAAATCAGTCTGACCCTGTGCCTCATGGGAACAGTCCAGCCCAAACTGCCAAGCCACGTCTGTCCTGGACCGAAAACAAGCATCCTGGGACTGTTTTCGGGTTCATAACCCTCATCAGCCAGGCTATCTTGAATCCAGTGGCAAAGTGAGCAAGGCACCCACGTCTGGGCATGCCCTGCCAACTTAGGGCGAACAAAGCGATACCAAAGGGGATGATGGACGGAGCGTTTGAGCAAATCAAACACTCACCCCCAGTCAGCTGATCTGGGTTTAATCCATCATCATTCTTTAGCTCACTCCACCACCCCAGTTCAGACATGGCCATATGCAAATCAGTCTAACCCTGTGTCTCATGGGAACAGTCCAGCCCGAACTGCCAAGCCATGTCTTCCCTGGACTGGAAACAAGCATCCTGGGACCGGTTTCGGGTTCATAACACTCATCAGCCAGGCTATCTTGAATCCAGTGGCAAAGTGAGCAAGGGACCCACGCCTGGGCATGCCCTGCCAGCTTATGGCAAACAAAGCGATACCAAAGGGGATGATGGACGGAGCGTTTGAGTAAATCAAACACTCACCCCCAGTCAACTGATCTGGGTTTAATCCATCATCATTCTTTAGTTCACTCCACCACCCCAGTTCAGACATGGCCATATGCAAATCAGTCTGACCCTGTGCCTCATGGGAATAGTCCAGCCCGAACTGCCAAGCCATGTCTTCCCTGGACCGAAAACAAGCATCCTGGGACCGGTTTCGGGTTCATAAGCCTCATCAGCCAGGCTACCTTGAATCCAGTGGCAAAGTGAGCAAGGGACTCACGTCTAGGCATACCCTGCCAACTTAGGGCGAACAAAGTGATACCATAGGAGATGATTGACAGAGCCTTTGAGCAAATCAAACACTCACCCCCAGTCAACTGATCTGGGTTTAATCCATCATCATTCTTTAGCTCACTCCACTACCCCAGTTCAGACATGGCCATATGCAAATCAGTCTAACCCTGTGCCTCATGGGAAGAGTCCAGCCCGATCTGCCAAGCCATGTCTTTCCTGGACCGGAAACAAGCATCCTGGGACCGGTTTCGGGTTCATAACCCTCATTAGCCAGGCTATCTTGAATCTAGTGGCAAAGTGAGCAAGGGACCCACGTCTGCGCATACCCTGCCAACTTAGGGCGAACAAAGCGATACCAAAGGGGATGATGGACGGAGCGTTTGAGCAAATCAAACACTCACCCCCAGTCAACTGATCTGGGTTTAATCCATCATCATTCTTTAGCTCACTCCACCACCCCAGTTCAGACATGGCCATATGCAAATCAGTCTAACCCTGTGCCTCAGCGGAACAGTCCAGCCCGAACTGCCAAGCCATGTCTTCCCTGGTCTGGAAACTAGCATCCTGGGACCGGTTTCGGGTTCATAACCCTCATCAGCCAGGCTATCTTGAATCCAGTGGCAAAGTGACCAAGGGACCCACGTCTGGGCATACCCTGCCAACTTAGGGCGAACAAAGCGATACCAAAGGGGATGATTGACAGAGCATTTGAGCAAATCAAACACTCACCCCCAGTCAACTGATCTGGGTTTAATCCATCATAATTTTTTAGTTCACTCCACCACCCCAGTTCAGACATGGCCGTATGCAAATCAGTCTAACCCTGTGCCTCATGGGAACAGTCTAGCCCGAACTGACAAGCCATGTCTTCCCTAGACCGGAAACAATCATCCTGGGACGGGTTTCGGGTTTATAACCCTCATCAGCCAGGCTATCTAGAATCCAGTGGCAAACTGAGCAAGGGACCCACGCTTGGGCATGCCCTGCCAGCTTAGGGCGAACAAAGCGATACCAAAGGAGATGATGGACGGAGCGTTTGAGCAAATCAAACACTCACCCCCAGTCAACTGATCTGGGTTTAATCCATCATCATTCTTTAGCTCACTCCACCACCCCAGTTCAGACATGGCCATATGCAAATCAGTCTAACCCTGTGCCTCATGGGAACAGTCCAGCCCGAACTGCCAAGCCACGTCTTCCTTGGACCGAAAACAAGCATCCTGGGACTGGTTTCGGGTTCATAACCCTCATCAGCCGGGCTATCTTGAATCCAGTGGCAAAGTGAGCAAGGGACCCACGTCTGGGCATACCCTGCCAACTTAGGGTGAACAAAGCGATACCAAAGGGGATGATGGACAGAGCCTTTGAGCAAATCACACACTCACCCCCAGTCAACTGATCTGGGTTTAATCCATCATCATTCTTTACCTCACTCCACTACCCCAGTTCAGACATGGCCATATGCAAATCAGTCTAACCCTGTGCCTCATGGGAAGAGTCCAGCCCGAACTGCCAAGCCATGTCATTCCTGGACCGGAAACTAGCATCCTGGGACCGGTTTCGGGTTCATAACCCTCATTAGCCAGGCTATCTTGAATCCAGTGGCAAAGTGAGCAAGGGACCCACGTCTGCGCATACCCTGCCAACTTAGGGCGAACAAAGCGATACCAAAGGGGATGATGGACAGAGCGTTTGAGCAAATCAAACACTCACCCCAGTCAACTGATCTGGGTTTAATCTATCATCATTCTTTAGCTCACTCCACCACCCCAGTTCAGACATGGCCATATCCAAATCAGTCTAACCCTGTGCCTCATCGGAACAGTCCAGCCCGAACTGCCAAGCCACGTCTTCCCTGGACAGAAAACAAGCATCCTGGGACTGGTTTCGGGTTCATAACCCTCATCAGCCGGGCTATCTTGAATCCAGTGGCGAAGTGAGCAAGACACCCACGTCTGGGCATGCCCTGCCACCTTATGGCGAACAAAGCAATACCAAAGGGGATGATGGACGGAGCATTTGAGCAAATGAAACACTCACCCCAGTCAACTGATCTGGGTTTAATCCATCATCATTCTTTAGCTCACTCCACTACCCCAGTTCAGACATGGCCATATGCAAATCAGTCTAACCCTGTGCCTCATGGGAACAGTCCAGCCCGAACTGCGAAGCAACGTCTTCCCTGGACAGAAAACAAGCATCCTGGGACTGGTTTCGGGTTCATAACCCTCATCAGCTGGGCTATCTTGAATCCAGTGGCAAAGTGAGCAAGAGATCCATGTCTGGGCATGCCCTGCCACCTTAGGGCGAACAAAGCGATACCAAAGGGGATGATGGACGGAGCGTTTGAGCAAATAAAATACTCACCCCCAGTCAACTGATCTGGGTTTAATCCATCATCATTCTTTAGTTCACTCCACCACCCCAGTTCAGACATGGCCATATGCAAATCAGTCTAACCCTGTGCCTCATGGGAACAGTCCAGCCCGAACTGCCAAGCCACGTCTTCCTTGGACCGAAAACAAGCATCCTGGGACTGGTTTCGGGTTCATAACCCTCATCAGCCGGGCTATCCTGAATCCAGTGGCAAAGTGAGCAAGGGACCCACGTCTGGGCATACCCTGCCAACTTAGGGTGAACAAAGCGATACCAAAGGGGATGATGGACAGAGCCTTTGAGCAAATCACACACTCACCCCCAGTCAACTGATCTGGGTTTAATCCATCATCATTCTTTACCTCACTCCACTACCCCAGTTCAGACATGGCCATATGCAAATCAGTCTAACCCTGTGCCTCATGGGAAGAGTCCAGCCCGAACTGCCAAGCCATGTCTTTCCTGGACGGAAACTAGCATCCTGGGACCGGTTTCGGGTTCATAACCCTCATTAGCCAGGCTATCTTGAATCCAGTGGCAAAGTGAGCAAGGGATTCACGTCTGCGCATACCCTGCCAACTTAGGGCGAACAAAGCGATACCAAAGGGGATGATGGACAGAGCGTTTGAGCAAATCAAACACTCACCCCAGTCAACTGATCTGGGTTTAATCTATCATCATTCTTTAGCTCACTCCACCACCCCAGTTCAGACATGGCCATATCCAAATCAGTCTAACCCTGTGCCTCATCGGAACAGTCCAGCCCGAACTGCCAAGCCACGTCTTCCCTGGACAGAAAACAAGCATCCTGGGACTGGTTTCGGGTTCATAACCCTCATCAGCCGGGCTATCTTGAATCCAGTGGCGAAGTGAGCAAGACACCCACGTCTGGGCATGCCCTGCCACCTTAGGGCGAACAAAGCAATACCAAAGGGGATGATGGACGGAGCGTTTGAGCAAATGAAACACTCACCCCAGTCAACTGATCTTGGTTTAATCCATCATCATTCTTTAGCTCACTCCACTACCCCAGTTCAGACATGGCCATGTGCAAATCAGTCTAACCCTGTGCCTCATGGGAACAGTCCAGCCCAAACTGCGAAGCCACGTCTTCCCTGGACAGAAAACAAGCATCCTGGGACTGGTTTCGGGTTCATAACCCTCATCAGCTGGGCTATCTTGAATCCAGTGGCAAAGTGAGCAAGAGATCCATGTCTGGGCATGCCCTGCCACCTTAGGGCGAACAAAGCGATACCAAAGGGGATGATGGATGGAGCGTTTGAGCAAATAAAATACTCACCCCCAGTCAACTGATCTGGGTTTAATCCATCATCATTCTTTAGTTCACTCCACCACCCCAGTTCAGACATGGCCATATGCAAATCAGTCTAACCCTGTGCCTCATGGGAACAGTCCAGCCCGAACTGCCAAGCCACGTCTTCCTTGGACCGAAAACAAGCATCCTGGGACTGGTTTCGGGTTCATAACCCTCATCAGCCGGGCTATCTTGAATCCAGTGGCAAAGTGAGCAAGGGACCCACGTCTGGGCATACCCTGCCAACTTAGGGTGAACAAAGCGATACCAAAGGGGATGATGGACAGAGCCTTTGAGCAAATCACACACTCACCCCCAGTCAACTGATCTGGGTTTAATCCATCATCATTCTTTACCTCACTCCACTACCCCAGTTCAGACATGGCCATATGCAAATCAGTCTAACCCTGTGCCTCATGGGAAGAGTCCAGCCCGAACTGCCAAGCCATGTCATTCCTGGACCAGAAACTAGCATCCTGGGACCGGTTTCGGGTTCATAACCCTCATTAGCCAGGCTATCTTGAATCCAGTGGCAAAGTGAGCAAGGGACCCACGTCTGCGCATACCCTGCCAACTTAGGGCGAACAAAGCGATACCAAAGGGGATGATGGACAGAGCGTTTGAGCAAATCAAACACTCACCCCAGTCAACTGATCTGGGTTTAATCTATCATCATTCTTTAGCTCACTCCACCACCCCAGTTCAGACATGGCCATATCCAAATCAGTCTAACCCTGTGCCTCATCGGAACAGTCCAGCCCGAACTGCGAAGCAACGTCTTCCCTGGACAGAAAACAAGCATCCTGGGACTGGTTTCGGGTTCATAACCCTCATCAGCTGGGCTATCTTGAATCCAGTGGCAAAGTGAGCAAGAGATCCATGTCTGGGCATGCCCTGCCACCTTAGGGCGAACAAAGCGATACCAAAGGGGATGATGGACGGAGCGTTTGAGCAAATAAAATACTCACCCCCAGTCAACTGATCTGGGTTTAATCCATCATCATTCTTTAGTTCACTCCACCACCCCAGTTCAGACATGGCCATATGCAAATCAGTCTAACCCTGTGCCTCATGGGAACAGTCCAGCCCGAACTGCCAAGCCACGTCTTCCTTGGACCGAAAACAAGCATCCTGGGACTGGTTTCGGGTTCATAACCCTCATCAGCCGGGCTATCTTGAATCCAGTGGCAAAGTGAGCAAGGGACCCACGTCTGGGCATACCCTGCCAACTTAGGGTGAACAAAGCGATACCAAAGGGGATGATGGACAGAGCCTTTGAGCAAATCACACACTCACCCCCAGTCAACTGATCTGGGTTTAATCCATCATCATTCTTTACCTCACTCCACTACCCCAGTTCAGACATGGCCATATGCAAATCAGTCTAACCCTGTGCCTCATGGGAAGAGTCCAGCCCGAACTGCCAAGCCATGTCTTTCCTGGATGGAAACTAGCATCCTGGGACCGGTTTCGGGTTCATAACCCTCATTAGCCAGGCTATCTTGAATCCAGTGGCAAAGTGAGCAAGGGATTCACGTCTGCGCATACCCTGCCAACTTAGGGCGAACAAAGCGATACCAAAGGGGATGATGGACAGAGCGTTTGAGCAAATCAAACACTCACCCCAGTCAACTGATCTGGGTTTAATCTATCATCATTCTTTAGCTCACTCCACCACCCCAGTTCAGACATGGCCATATCCAAATCAGTCTAACCCTGTGCCTCATCGGAACAGTCCAGCCCGAACTGCCAAGCCACGTCTTCCCTGGACAGAAAACAAGCATCCTGGGACTGGTTTCGGGTTCATAACCCTCATCAGCCGGGCTATCTTGAATCCAGTGGCGAAGTGAGCAAGACACCCACGTCTGGGCATGCCCTGCCACCTTAGGGCGAACAAAGCAATACCAAAGGGGATGATGGACGGAGCGTTTGAGCAAATGAAACACTCACCCCAGTCAACTGATCTTGGTTTAATCCATCATCATTCTTTAGCTCACTCCACTACCCCAGTTCAGACATGGCCATGTGCAAATCAGTCTAACCCTGTGCCTCATGGGAACAGTCCAGCCCAAACTGCGAAGCCACGTCTTCCCTGGACAGAAAACAAGCATCCTGGGACTGGTTTCGGGTTCATAACCCTCATCAGCTGGGCTATCTTGAATCCAGTGGCAAAGTGAGCAAGAGATCCATGTCTGGGCATGCCCTGCCACCTTAGGGCGAACAAAGCGATACCAAAGGGGATGATGGATGGAGCGTTTGAGCAAATAAAATACTCACCCCCAGTCAACTGATCTGGGTTTAATCCATCATCATTCTTTAGTTCACTCCACCACCCCAGTTCAGACATGGCCATATGCAAATCAGTCTAACCCTGTGCCTCATGGGAACAGTCCAGCCTGAACTGCCAAGCCATGTCTTCCCTGGACCGGAAACTAGCATCCTGGGAATGGTTTCGGGTTCATAACCCTCAATAGCCAGGCTATCTTGAATCCAGTGGCAAAGTGAGCAAGGGACCCACGTCTGGGCATACCCTGCCAACTTAGGGCGAACAAAGCAATACCAAAGGAGATGATGGACAGAACGTTTGAGCAAATCAAACACTCACCCCCAGTCAACTGAACTGGGTTTAATTCATCATCATTCTTTAGCTCACTCCACCACCCCAGTTCAGACATGGCCATATACAAATCAGTCTGACCCTGTGCCTCATGGGAACAGTCCAGCCCAAACTGCCAAGCCACGTCTTCCCTGGACCGAAAACAAGCATCCTGGGACTGTTTTCGGGTTCATAACCCCCATCAGCCAGGCTATCTTGAATCCAGTGGCAAAGTGAGCAAGGCACCCACGTCTGGGCATGCCCTGCCAACTTAGGGCGAACAAAGCGATACCAAAGGGGATGATGGACGGAGCGTTTGAGCAAATCAAACACTCACCCCCAGTCAGATGATCTGGGTTTAATCCATCATCATTCTTTAGCTCACTCCACCACCCCAGTTCAGACATGGCCATATGCAAATCAGTCTAACCCTGTGTCTCATGGGAACAGTCCAGCCCGAACTGCCAAGCCATGTCTTCCCTGGACTGGAAACAAGCATCCTGGGACCGGTTTCGGGTTCATAACCCTCATCAGCCAGGCTATCTTGAATCCAGTGGCAAAGTGAGCAAGGGACCCACGCCTGGGCATGCCCTGCCAGCTTATGGCAAACAAAGCGATACCA
This sequence comes from Triturus cristatus, assembly GCF_964204655.1. Taxonomy (NCBI): domain Eukaryota; kingdom Metazoa; phylum Chordata; class Amphibia; order Caudata; family Salamandridae; genus Triturus; species Triturus cristatus. The sequence goes on from NC_140589.1 coordinate 1,239,741,906, forward strand.
AAGGGGATGATGGACAGAGCGTTTGAGCAAATCAAACACTCACCCCCAGTCAACTGATCTGGGTTTAATCCATCATCATTCTTTAGTTCACTCCACCACCCCAGTTCAGACATGGCCATATGCAAATCAGTCTGACCCTGTGCCTCATGGGAATAGTCCAGCCCGAACTGCCAAGCCATGTCTTCCCTGGACCGAAAACAAGCATCCTGGGACCGGTTTCGGGTTCATAAGCCTCATCAGCCAGGCTACCTTGAATCCAGTGGCAAAGTGAGCAAGGGACTCACGTCTAGGCATACCCTGCCAACTTAGGGCGAACAAAGTGATACCAAAGGAGATGATTGACAGAGCCTTTGAGCAAATCAAACACTCACCCCCAGTCAACTGATCTGGGTTTAATCCATCATCATTCTTTAGCTCACTCCACTACCCCAGTTCAGACATGGCCATATGCAAATCAGTCTAACCCTGTGCCTCATGGGAAGAGTCCAGCCCGATCTGCCAAGCCATGTCTTTCCTGGACCGGAAACAAGCATCCTGGGACCGGTTTCGGGTTCATAACCCTCATTAGCCAGGCTATCTTGAATCTAGTGGCAAAGTGAGCAAGGGACCCACGTCTGCACATACCCTGCCAACTTAGGGCGAACAAAGCGATACCAAAGGGGATGATGGACGGAGCGTTTGAGCAAATCAAACACTCACCCCCAGTTAACTGATCTGGGTTTAATCCATCATCATTCTTAAGCTCACTCCACCACCCCAGTTCAGACATGGCCATGTGCAAATCAGTCTAACCCTGTGCCTCATGGGAACAGTCCTGCCCGAACTGCCAAGCCACGTCTTGCCTGGACCAAAAACAAGCATCTTGGGACTGGTTTCAGGTTCATAACCCTCATCAGCCGGGCTATCTTGAATCCAGTGGGAAAGTGAGCAAGGGACCCACGTCTGGGCATGCCCTGCCAACTTAGGGCGAACAAAGCGATACCAAAGGGGATGATGGACGGAGCGTTTGAGCAAATAAAACACTCACCCCCAGTCAGCTGATCTGGGTTTAATCCATCATCATTCTTTAGCTCACTCCACCACCCCAGTTCAGACATGGCCATATGCAAATCAGTCTAACCCTGTGTCTCATGGGAACAGTCCAGCCTGAACTGCCAAGCCATGTCTTCCCTGGACTGGAAACAAGCATCCTGGGACCGGTTTCGGGTTCATAACCCTCATCAGCCAGGCTATCTTGAATACAGTGGCACAGTGAGCAAGGGACTCACGTCTAGGCATACCCTGCCAACTTAGGGCGAACAAAGCGATACCAAAGGAGATGATTGACAGAGCCTTTGAGCAAATCAAACACTCACCCCCAGTCAACTGATCTTGGTTTAATCCATCATCATTCTTTACCTCACTCCACTACCCCAGTTCAGACATGGCCATATGCAAATCAGTCTAACCCTGTGCCTCATGGGAAGAGTCCAGCCCGAACTGCCAAGCCATGTCTTTCCTGGACCGGAAACTAGCATCCTGGGACCGGATTCGGGTTCATAACCCTCATTAGCCAGGCTATCTTGAATCCAGTGGCAAAGTGAGCAAGGGACCCACGTCTGCGCATACCCTGCCACCTTAGGGCGAACAAAGCGATACCAAAGGGGATGATGGACGGAGCGTTTGAGCAAATGAAACACTCACCCCCAGTCAACTGATCTGGGTTTAATCCATCATCATTCTTTAGCTCACTCCACCACCCCAGTTCAGACATGGCCATATGCAAATCAGTCTAACCCTGTGCCTCATGGGAACAGTCCAGCCCAAACTGCCAAGCCACATCTTCCCTGGACAGAAAACAAGCATCCTGGGACTGGTTTTGGCTTCATAACCCTCATCAGCTGGGCTATCTTGAATCCAGTGGCAAAGTGAGCAAGAGACCCACGTCTGGGCATGCCCTGCCACCTTAGGGCGAACAAAGCGATACCAAAGGGGATGATGGACGGACCGTTTGAGCAAATAAAATACTCACCCCTAGTCAACTGATCTGGGTTTAATCCATCATCATTCCTTAGTTCACTCCACCACCCCAGTTCAGACATGGCCATATGCAAATCAGTCTAACCCTGTGCCTCATGGGAACAGTCCAGCCTGAACTGCCAAGCCATGTCTTCCCTGGACCGGAAACTAGCATCCTGGGAATGGTTTCGGGTTCATAACCCTCATTAGCCAGGCTATCTTGAATCCAGTGGCAAAGTGAGCAAGGGACCCACGTCTGGGCATACCCTGCCAACTTAGGGTGAACAAAGCGATACCAAAGGGGATGATGGACAGAACGTTTGAGCAAATCAAACACTCACCCCCAGTCAACTGAACTGGGTTTAATTCATCATTATTCTTTAGCTCACTCCACCACCACAGTTCATACATGGCCATATGCAAATCAGTCTGACCCTGTGTCTCATGAGAACAGTCCAGCCTGAACTGCCAAGCCATGTCTTCCCTGGACCGGAAACTAGCATCCTGGGACCGGTTTCGGGTTCATAACCCTCATCAGCCAGGCTATCTTGAATCCAGTGGCAAAGTGAGCAAGGGACCCACGTCTGGGCATACCCTGCCAACTTAGGGCGAACAAAGCGATACCAAAGGGGATGATTGACAGAGCATTTGAGCAAATCAAACACTCACCCCCAGTCAACTGATCTGGGTTTAATCCATCATCATTCTTTAGTTCACTCCACCACCCCAGTTCAGACATGGCCGTATGCAAATCAGTCTAACCCTGTGCCTCATGGGAACAGTCTAGCCCGAACTGACAAGCCATGTCTTCCCTAGACCGGAAACAATCATCCTGGGACGGGTTTCGGGTTTATAACCCTCATCAGACAGGCTATCTAGAATCCAGTGGCAAACTGAACAAGGGACCCACGCTTGGGCATGCCCTGCCAGCTTAGGGCGAACAAAGCGATACCAAAGGGGATGATGGACGGAGCGTTTGAGCAAATCAAACACTCACCCCCAGTCAACTGATCTGGGTTTAATCCATCATCATTCTTTAGCTCACTCCACCACCCCAGTTCAGACATGGCCATATGCAAATCAGTCTGACCCTGTGCCTCATGGGAACAGTCCAGCCCGAACTGCCAAGCCATGTCTTCCCTGGACCGGAAACAAGCATCCTGGGACCGGTTTCGGGTTCATAACCCTCATCAGCCAGGCTAACTTGAATCCAGTGGCAAAGTGAGCAAGGGACCCACGTCTAGACATACCCTGCCAACTTAGGGCGAACAAAGCGATACCAAAGGGGATGATGGACGGAGCGTTTAAGCAAATCAAACACTCACCCCCAGTCAACTGATCTGGGTTTAATCCATCATCATTCTTTAGTTCACTCCACCACCCCAGTTCAGACATGGCCATATGCAAATCAGTCTAACCCTGTGCCTCATGGGAACAGTCCAGCCTGAACTGCCAAGCCATGTCTTCCCTGGACCGGAAACTAGCATCCTGGGACCGGTTTCGGGTTCATAACCCTCATCAGCCAGGCTACGTTGAATCTAGTGGCAAAGTGAGCAAGGGACTCACGTCTAGGCATACCCTGCCAACTTAGGGCAAACAAAGCGATACCAAAGGAGATGATTGACAGAGCCTTTGAGCAAATCAAACACTCACCACCAGTCAACTGATCTGGGTTTAATCCATCATCATTCTTTAGCTCACTCCACTACCCCAGTTCAGACATGGCCATATGCAAATCAGTCTAACCCTGTGCCTCATGGGAAGAGTCCAGCCCGAACTGCCAAGCCATGTCTTCCCTGGACTGGAAACAAGCATCCTGGGACCGGATTCGGGTTCATAACCCTCATCAGCCAGGCTATCTTGAATCCAGTGGCAAAGTGAGCAAGGGACCTACGTCTAGGCATACCCTGCCAACTTAGGGCAAACAAAGCTATACCAAAGGGGATAATGGACTGAGCGTTTGAGCAAATCAAACACTCACCCCCATTCAACTGATCTGGGTTTAATCCATCATCATTCTTTAGTTCACTCCACCACCCCAGTTCAGACATGGCCATATGCAAATCAGTCTAACCCTGTGCCTCATGGGAACAGTCCAGCCTGAACTGCCAAGCCATGTCTTCCCTGGTCTGGAAACTAGCATCCTGGGACCAGTTTCGGGTTCATAACTCTCATCAGCCAGGCTATCTTGAATCCAGTGGCAAAGTGAGCAAGGGACCCACGTCTGGGCATACCCTGCCAACTTAGGGCGAACAAAGCGATACCAAAGGGGATAATTGACAGAGCATTTGAGCAAATCAAACACTCACCCCCGGTCAACTGATCTGGGTTTAATTCATCATCATTCTTTAGTTCACTCCACCACCCCAGTTCAGACATGGCCGTATGCAAATCAGTCTAACCATGTGCCTCATGGGAACAGTCTAGCCCGAACTGACAAGCCATGTCTTCCCTAGACAGGAAACAATCATCCTGGGACCGGTTTCGGGTTTATAACCCTCATCAGCCAGGCTATCTAGAATCCAGTGGCAAACTGAGCAAGGGACCCACGCTTGGGCATGCCCTGCCAGCTTAGGGCGAACAAAGCGATACCAAAGGGGATGATGGACGGAGTGTTTGAGCAAATCAAACACTTACCCCCAGTCAACTGATCTGGGTTTAATCCATCATCATTCTTTAGCTCACTCCACCACCCCAGTTCAGACATGGCCATATGCAAATCAGTCTAACCCTGTGCCTCATGGGAACAGTCCAGCCTGAACTGCCAAGCCACATCTTCCTTGGACCGAAAACAAGCATCCTGGGACTGGTTTCAGGTTCATAACCCTCATCAGCCGGGCTATCTTGAATCCAGTGGCAAAGTGAGCAAGGGACCCACGTCTGGGCATACCCTGCACACTTAGGGCGAACAAAGCGATACCAAAGGGGATGATTGACAGAGCATTTGAGCAAATCAAACACTCACCCCCAGTCAACTGATCTGGGTTTAATCCATCATCATTCTTTAGTTCACTTCACCACCCCAGTTCAGACATGGCCATATGCAAATCAGTCTAACCCTGTGCCTCATGGGAACAGTCTATCCCAAACTGCCAAGCCATGTCTTCCCTAGACCGGAAACAATCATCCTGGGACCGGTTTCGGGTTCGTAACCCTCATCAGCCAGGCTATCTTGAATCCAGTGGCAAAGTGAGCAAGGGACCCACGTCTGGGCATACCCTGCCAACTTAGGGCGAACAAAGCGATACCAAAGGGATGATTGACAGAGCATTTGAGCAAATCAAACACTTACCCCCAGTAAACTGATCTGGGATTAATCCATCATCATTCTTTAGCTCACTCCACCACCCCAGTTCAGACATGGCCATATGCAAATCAGTCTAACCCTGTGCCTCATAGGAACAGTCCAGCCTGAACTGCCAAGCCATGTCTTCCCTGGACCGAAAACTAGCATCCTGGGACCGGTTTCGGGTTCATAACCCTCATCAGCCAGGCTATCTTGAATCCAGTGGCAAAGTGAGCAAGGGACCCACGTCTGGGCATACCCTGCCAACTTAGGGCGAATAAAGCGATACCAAAGGGGATGATGGACGGAGCGCTTGAGCAAATAAAACACTCACCCCCAGTCAGCTGATCTGGTTTAATCCATCATCATTCTTTAGCTCACTCCACCACCCCAGTTCAGACATGGCCATATGCAAATCAGTCTAACCCTGTGTCTCATGGGAACGGGCCAGCCCGAACTGCCAAGCCATGTCTTCCCTGGACTGGAAACAAGCATCCTGGGACCGGTTTCGGGTTCATAACCCTCATCAGCCAGGCTATCTTGAATACAGTGGCACAGTGAGCAAGGGACCCACGTCTAGGCATACCCTGCCAACTTAGGGCGAACAAAGCGATACCAAAGGGGATGATGGACGGAGCGTTTGAGCAAATCAAACACTCACCCCCAGTCAACTGATCTGGGTTTAATCCATCATCATTCTTTAGTTCACTCCACCATCCCAGTTCAGACATGGCCATATGCAAATCAGTCTAACCCTGTGCCTCATGGGAAGAGTCCAGCCCGAACTGCCAAGCCATGTCTTTCCTGGACCGGAAACTAGCATCCTGGGACCGGTTTCGGGTTCATAACCCTCATTAGCCAGGCTATCTTGAATCCAGTGGCAAAGTGAGCAAGGGACCCACGTCTGCGCATACCCTGCCAACTTAGGGCGAACAAAGCGATACCAAAGGGGATGATGGACAGAGCATTTGAGCAAATCAAACACTCACCCCAGTCAACTGATCTGGGTTTAATCTATCATCATTCTTTAGCTCACTCCACCACCCCAGTTCAGACATGGCCATATGCAAATCAGTCTAACCCTGTGCCTCATCGGAACAGTCCAGCCCGAACTGCCAAGCCACATCTTCCCTGGACAGAAAACAAGCATCCTGGGACTGGTTTCGGGTTCATAACCCTCATCAGCCGGGCTATCTTGAATCCAGTGGCAAAGTGAGCAAGACACCCACGTCTGGGCATGCCCTGCCACCTTAGGGCGAACAAAGCGATACCAAAGGGGATGGTGGACGGAGCGTTTGAGCAAATGAAACACTCACCCCCAGTCAACTGATCTGGGTTTAATCCATCATCATTCTTTAGCTCACTCCACCACCCCAGTTCAGACATGGCTATATGCAAATCAGTCTAACCCTGTGCCTCATGGGAACAGTCCAGCCCAAACTGCCAAGCCACGTCTTCCCTGGACAATAAAGAAGCATCCTGGGACTGGTTTCGGGTTCATAACCCTCATCAGCTGGGCTATCTTGAATCCAGTGGCAAAGTGAGCAAGAGACCCATGTCTGGGCATGCCCTGCCACCTTAGGGCGAACAAAGCGATACCAAAGGGGATGATGGACGGAGCGTTTGAGCAAATAAAATACTCACCCCCAGTCAACTGATCTGGGTTTAATCCATCATCATTCTTTAGTTCACTCCACCACCCCAGTTCAGACATGGCCATATGCAAATCAGTCTAACCCTGTGCCTCATGGGAACAGTCCAGCCTGAACTGCCAAGCCATGTCTTCCCTGGACCGGAAACTAGCATCCTGGGAATGGTTTCGGGTTCATAACCCTCATTAGCCAGGCTATCTTGAATCCAGTGGCAAAGTGAGCAAGGGACCCACGTCTGGGCATACCCTGCCAACTTAGGGCGAACAAAGCCATACCAAAGGGGATGATGGACAGAACGTTTGAGCAAATCAAACACTCACCCCCAGTCAACTGAACTGGGTTTAATTCATCATCATTCTTTAGCTCACTCCACCACCCCAGTTCAGACATGGCCATATACAAATCAGTCTGACCCTGTGCCTCATGGGAACAGTCCAGCCCAAACTGCCAAGCCACGTCTTCCCTGGACCGAAAACAAGCATCCTGGGACTGTTTTCGGGTTCATAACCCTCATCAGCCGGGCTATCTTGAATCCAGTGGCAAAGTGAGCAAAGGACCCACGTCTGGGCATAACCTGCCAACTTAGGGCGAATAAAGCGATACCAAAGGGGATGATGGACGGAGCGTTCGAGCAAATCAAACACTCACCCCCAGTCAACTGATCTGGGTTTAATCCATCATCATTCTTTAGCTCACTCCACCACCCCAGTTCAGACATGGCCATATGCAAATCAGTCTAACCCTGTGCCTCATGGGAACAGTCCAGCCCGAACTGCCAAGCCACGTCTTGCCTGGACCAAAAACAAGCATCTTGGGACTGGTTTCGGGTTCATAACCCTCATCAGCCGGGCTATCTTGAATCGAGTGGCAAAGTGAGCAAGGGACCCACGTCTGGGCATGCCCTGCCAAATTAGGGCGAACAAAGCGATACCAAAGGGGATGATGGACGGAGCGTTTGAGCAAATAAAACACTCACCCCCAGTCAGCTGATCTGGGTTTAATCCATCATCATTCTTTAGCTCACTCCACCACCCCAGTTCAGACATGGCCATATGCAAATCAGTCTAACCCTGTGTCTCATGGGAACAGTCCAGCCCGAACTGCCAAGCCATGTCTTCCCTGGACTGGAAAAAAGCATCCTGGGACCGGTTTCGGGTTCATAACCCTCATCAGCCAGGCTATCTTGAATACAGTGGCACAGTGAGCAAGGGACTCACGTCTAGGCATACCCTGCCAACTTAGGGCGAACAAAGCGATACCAAAGGAGATGATTGACAGAGCCTTTGAGCAAATCAAACACTCACCCCCAGTCAACTGATCTGGGTTTAATCCATCATCATTCTTTACCTCACTCCACTACCCCAGTTCAGACATGGCCATATGCAAATCAGTCTAACCCTGTGCCTCATGGGAAGAGTCCAGCCCGAACTGCCAAGCCATGTCTTTCCTGGACCGGAAACTAGCATTCTGGGACCGGTTTCGGGTTCATAACCCTCATTAGCCAGGCTATCTTGAATCCAGTGGCAAAGTGAGCAAGAGAACCACGTCTGCGCATACCCTGCCAACTTAGGGCGAACAAAGCGATACCAAAGGGGATGATGGACAGAGCGTTTGAGCAAATCAAACACTCACCCCAGTCAACTGATCTGGGTTTAATCTATCATCATTCTTTAGCTCACTCCACCACCCCAGTTCAGACATGGCCATATTGAAATCAGTCTAACCCTGTGCCTCATCGGAACAGTCCAGCCCGAACTGCCAAGCCACGTCTTCCCTGGACAGAAAACAAGCATCCTGGGACTGGTTTCGGGTTCATAACCCTCATCAGCCGGGCTATCTTGAATCCAGTGGCAAAGTGAGCAAGGGACCCACGTCTGGGCATAACCTGCCACTTAGGGCGAACAAAGTGATACCAAAGGGGATGATGGACGGAGCGTTTGAGCAAATGAAACACTCACCCCCAGTCAACTGATCTGGGTTTAATCCATCATCATTCTTTAGCTCACTCCACCACCCCAGTTCAGACATGGCCATATGCAAATCAGTCTAACCCTGTGCCTCATGGGAACAGTCCAGCCCAAACTGCCAAGCCACGTCTTCCCTGGACAGAAAACAAGCATCCTGGGACTGGTTTCGGGTTCATAACCCTCATCAGCTGGGCTATCTTGAATCCAGTGGCAAAGTGAGCAAGAGACCCACGTCTGGGCATGCCCTGCCACCTTAGGGCGAACAAAGCGATACCAAAGGGGATGATGGACGGAGCGTTTGAGCAAATAAAATACTCTCCCCCAGTCAACTGATCTGGGTTTAATCCATCATCATTCTTTAGTTCACTCCACCACCCCAGTTCAGACATGGCCATATGCAAATCAGTCTAACCCTGTGCCTCATGGGAACAGTCCAGCCTGAACTGCCAAGCCATGTCTTCCCTGGACCGGAAACTAGCATCCTGGGAATGGTTTCGGATTCATAACCCTCATTAGCCAGGCTATCTTGAATCCAGTGGCAAAGTGAGAAAGGGACCCACGTCTGGGCATACCCTGCCAACTTAGGGCGAACAAAGCGATACTAAAGGGGATGATTGACAGAGCATTTGAGCAAATCAAACACTCACCCCCAGTCAACTGATCTGGGTTTAATCCATCATCATTCTTTAGTTCACTCCACCACCCCAGTTCAGACATGGCCGTATGCATATCAGTCTAACCCTGTGCCTCATGGGAACAGTCTAGCCCGAACTGACAAGCCATGTCTTCCCTAGACCGGAAACAATCATCCTGGGACGGGTTTCGGGTTTATAACCCTCATCAGCCAGGCTATCTAGAATCCAGTGGCAAACTGAGCAAGGGACCCAATCTTGGGCATGCCCTGCCAGCTTAGGGCGAACAAAGCGATACCAAAGGGGATGATTGAAGGAGCCTTTGAGCAAATCAAACACTCACCCCAGTCAACTGATCTGGGTTTAATCCATCATCATTCTTTAGCTCACTCCACCACCCCAGTTCAGACATGGCCATATGCAAATCAGTCTAACCCTGTGCCTCATGGGAACAGTCCAGCCCGAACTGCCAAGCCACGTCTTCCTTGGACCGAAAACAAGCATCCTGGGACTGGTTTCGGGTTCATAACCCTCATCACCCGGGCTATCTTGAATCCAGTGGCAAAGTGAGCAAGGGACCCACGTCTGGGCATACCCTGCCAACTTAGGGTGAACAAAGCGATACCAAAGGGGATGATTGACAGAGCATTTGAGCAAATCAAACACTCACCCCCAGTCAACTGATCTAGGTTTAATCCATCATCATTCTTTAGTTCACTCCACCACCCCAGTTTAGACATGGCCATATGCAAATCAGTCTAACCCTGTGCCTCATGGGAACAGTCTAGCCCAAACTGCCAAGCCATGTCTTCCCTAGACCGGAAACAATCATCCTGGGACCGGTTTCGGGTTTATAACCCTCATCAGCCAGGCTATCTTGAATCCAGTGGCAAACTGAGCAAGGGACCCATGCTTGGGCATGCCCTGCCAGCTTAGGGCGAACAAAGCGATACCAAACGGGATGATGGACGGAGCGTTTGAGCAAATCAAACACTCACCCCCAGTCAACTGATCTGGGTTTAATCCATCATTATTCTTTAGCTCACTCCACCACCCCAGTTCAGACATGGCCATATGCAAATCAGTCTGACCCTGTGCCTCATGGGAACAGTCCAGCCCGAACTGCCAAGCCATGTCTTCCCTGGACCGGAAACAAGCATCCTGGGACCGGTTTCGGGTTCATAACCCTCATCAGCCAGGCGATCTTGAATCCAGTGGCAAAGTGAGCAAGGGACCCACGTCTAGACATACCCTGCCAACTTAGGGCGAACAAAGCGATACCAAAGGGGATGATGGACGGAGCGTTTGAGCAAATCAAACACTCACCCCCAGTCAACTGATCTGGGTTTAATCCATCATCATTCTTTACCTCACTCCACTACCCCAGTTCAGACATGGCCATATGCAAATCAGTCTAACCCTGTGCCTCATGGGAAGAGTCCAGCCCGAACTGCCAAGCCATGTCTTTCCTGGACCGGAAACTAGCATCCTGGGACCGGTTTCGGGTTCATAACCCTCATTAGCCAGGCTATCTTGAATCCAGTGGCAAAGTGAGCAAGGGACCCACGTCTGTGCATACCCTGCCAACTTAGGGCGAACAAAGCGATACCAAAGGGAATGATGGACAGAGCGTTTGAGCAAATCAAACACTCACCCCAGTCAACTGATCTGGGTTTAATCTATCATCATTCTTTAGCTCACTCCACCACCCCAGTTCAGACATGGCCATATGCAAATCAGTCTAACCCTGTGCCTCATCGGAACAGTCCAGCCCGAACTGCCAAGCCACGTCTTCCCTGGACAGAAAACAAGCATCCTGGGACTGGTTTCGGGTTCATAACCCTCATCAGCCGGGCTATCTTGAATCCAGTGGCAAAGTGAGCAAGACACCCACGTCTGGGCATGCCCTGCCACCTTAGGGCGAACAAAGCGATACCAAAGGGGATGATGGACGGAGCGTTTGAGCAAATGAAACACTCACCCCCAGTCAACTGATCTGGGTTTAATCCATCATCATTCTTTAGCTCACTCCACCACCCCAGTTCAGACATGGCCATATGCAAATCAGTCTAACCCTGTGCCTCATGGGAACAGTCCAGCCCAAACTGCCAAGCCACTTCTTCCCTGGACAGAAAACAAGCATCCTGGGACTGGTTTCGGGTTCATAACCCTCATCAGCTGGGCTATCTTGAATCCAGTGGCAAAGTGAGCAAGAGACCCATGTCTGGGCATGCCCTGCCACCTTAGGGCGAACAAAGCGATACCAAAGGGGATGATGGACGGAGCGTTTGAGCAAATAAAATACTCACCCCCAGTCAACTGATCTGGGTTTAATCCATCATCATTCTTTAGTTCACTCCACCACCCCAATTCAGACATGGCCATATGCAAATCAGTCTAACCCTGTGCCTCATGGGAACAGTCCAGCCTGAACTGCCAAGCCATGTCTTCCCTGGACCGGAAACTAGCATCCTGGGAATGGTTTCGGGTTCATAACCCTCATTAGCCAGGCTATCTTGAATCCAGTGGCAAAGTGAGCAAGGGACCCACGTCTGGGCATACCCTGCCAACTTAGGGCGAACAAAGCCATACCAAAGGGGATGATGGACAGAACGTTTGAGCAAATCAAACACTCACCCCCAGTCAACTGAACTGGGTTTAATTCATCATCATTCTTTAGCTCACTCCACCACCCCAGTTCAGACATAGCCATATACAAATCAGTCTGACCCTGTGCCTCATGGGAACAGTCCAGCCCAAACTGCCAAGCCACGTCTTCCCAGGATCGAAAACAGGCATCCTGGGACTGTTTTCGGGTTCATAACCCTCATCAGCCGGGCTATCTTGAATCCAGTGGCAAAGTGAGCAAGGGACCCACGTCTGGGCATAACCTGCCAACTTAGGGCGAATAAAGCGATACCAAAGGGGATGATGGACGGAGCGTTCGAGCAAATCAAACACTCACCCCCAGTCAACTGATCTGGGTTTAATCCATCATCATTCTTTAGCTCACTCCACCACCCCAGTTCAGACATGGCCATATGCAAATCAGTCTAACCCTGTGCCTCATGGGAACAGTCCAGCCCGAACTGCCAAGCCACGTCTTGCCTGGACCAAAAACAAGCATCTTGGGACTGGTTTCGGGTTCATAACCCTCATCAGCCGGGCTATCTTGAATCGAGTGGCAAAGTGAGCAAGGGACCCACGTCTGGGCATACCCTGCCAACGTAGGGCGAATAAAGCGATACCAAAGGGGATGATGGACGGAGCGTTTGAGCAAATCAAACACTCACCCCCCAGTCAACTGATCTGGGTTTAATCCATCATCATTCTTTAGCTCACTCCACCACCCCAGTTCAGACATGGCCATATGCAAATCAGTCTAACCCTGTGCCTCATGGGAACAGTCCTGCCCGAACTGCCAAGCCACGTCTTGCCTGGACCAAAAACAAGCATCTTGGGACTGGTTTCGGGCTCATAACCCTCATCAGCCGGGCTATCTTGAATCCAGTGGCAAAGTGAGCAAGGGACCCACGTCTGGGCATGCCCTGCCAAATTAGGGCGAACAAAGCGATACCAAAGGGGATGATGGACGGAGCGTTTGAGCAAATAAAACACTCACCCCCAGTCAGCTGATCTGGGTTTAATCCATCATCATTCTTTAGCTCACTCCACCACCCCAGTTCAGACATGGCCATATGCAAATCAGTCTAACCCTGTGTCTCATGGGAACAGTCCAGCCCGAACTGCCAAGCCATGTCTTCCCTGGACTGGAAAAAAGCATCCTGGGACCGGTTTCGGGTTCATAACCCTCATCAGCCAGGCTATCTTGAATACAGTGGCACAGTGAGCAAGAGACTCACGTCTAGGCATACTCTGCCAACTTAGGGCGAACAAAGCGATACCAAAGGAGATGATTGACAGAGCCTTTGAGCAAATCAAACACTCACCCCCAGTCAACTGATCTGGGTTTAATCCATCATCATTCTTTACCTCACTCCACTACCCCAGTTCAGACATGGCCATATGCAAATCAGTCTAACCCTGTGCCTCATGGGAAGAGTCCAGCCCGAACTGCCAAGCCATGTCTTTCCTGGACCGGAAACTAGCATCCTGGGACCGGTTTCTGGTTCATAACCCTCATTAGCCAGGCTATACTGAATCCAGTGGCAAAGTGAGCAAGGGACCCACGTCTAGGCATACCCTGCCAACTTAGGGCGAACAAAGCGATACCAAAGGGGATGATGGACGGAGCGTTTGAGCAAATCAAACACTCACCCCCAGTCAACTGATCTGGGTTTAATCCATCATCATTCTTTAGTTCACTCCACCACCCTAGTTCAGACATGGCCATATGCAAATCAGTCTAACCCTGTGCCTCATGGGAACAGTCCAGCCCGAACTGCCAAGCCACGTCTTCCTTGGACCGAAAACAAGCATCCTGGGACTGGTTTCGGGTTCATAACCCTCATCAGCCGGGCTATCTTGAATCCAGTGTCAAAGTGAGCAAGGGACCCACGTCTGGGCATACCCTGCCAACTTAGGGCGAACAAAGCGATACCAAAGGGGATGATGGACAGAGCCTTTGAGCAAATCAAACAATCACCCCCAGTCAACTGATCTGGGTTTAATCCATCATCATTCTTTACCTCACTCCACTACCCCAGTTCAGACATGGCCATATGCAAATCAGTCTAACCCTGTGCCTCATGGGAAGAGTCCAGCCCGAACTGCCAAGCCATGCCTTTCCTGGACCGGAAACTAGCATCCTGGGACCGGTTTCGGGTTCATAACCCTCATTAGCCAGGCTATCTTGAATCCAGTGGCAAAGTGAGCAAGGGACCCACGTCTGCGCATACCCTGCCAACTTAGGGCGAACAAAGCGATACCAAAGGGGATGATGGACAGAGCGTTTGAGCAAATCAAACACTCACCCCAGTCAACTGATCTGGGTTTAATCTATCATCATTCTTTAGCTCACTCCACCACCCCAGTTCAGACATGGACATATCCAACTCAGTCTAACCCTGTGCCTCATCGGAACAGTCCAGCCCGAAATGCCAAGCCACGTCTTCCCTGGACAGAAAACAAGCATCCTGGGACTGGTTTCGGGTTCATAACCCTCATCAGCCGGGCTATCTTGAATCCAGTGGCAAAATGAGCAAGACACCCACGTCTGGGCATGCCCTGCCACCTTAGGGCGAACAAAGCGATACCAAAGGGGATGATGGACGGAGCGTTTGAGCAAATGAAACACTCACCCCAGTCAACTGATCTGGGTTTAATCCATCATCATTCTTTAGGTCACTCCACTACCCCAGTTCAGACATGGCCATATGCAAATCAGTCTAACCCTGTGCCTCATGGGAACAGTCCAGCCCAAACTGCGAAGCCACGTCTTCCCTGGACAGAAAACAAGCATCCTGGGACTGGTTTCGGGTTCATAACCCTCATCAGCTGGGCTATCTTGAATCCAGTGGCAAAGTGAGCAAGAGACCCACGTCTGGGCATGCCCTGCCACCTTAGGGCGAACAAAGCGATACCAAAGGGGATGATGGACGGAGCGTTTGAGCAAATAAAATACTCACCCCCAGTCAACTGATCTGGGTTTAATCCATCATCATTCTTTAGTTCACTCCACCACCCCAGTTCAGACATGGCCATTTGCAAATCAGTCTAACCCTGTGCCTCATGGGAACAGTCCAGCCCGAACTGCCAAGCCACGTCTTCCTTGGACCGAAAACAAGCATCCTGGGACTGGTTTCGGGTTCATAACCCTCATCAGCCGGGCTATCTTGAATCCAGTGGCAAAGTGAGCAAGGGACCCACGTCTGGGCATACCCTGCCAACTTAGGGTGAACAAAGCGATACCAAAGGGGATGATGGACAGAGCCTTTGAGCAAATCACACACTCACCCCCAGTCAACTGATCTGGGTTTAATCCATCATCATTCTTTACCTCACTCCACTACCCCAGTTCAGACATGGCCATATGCAAATCAGTCTAACCCTGTGCCTCATGGGAAGAGTCCAGCCCGAACTGCCAAGCCATGTCTTTCCTGGATGGAAACTAGCATCCTGGGACCGGTTTCGGGTTCATAACCCTCATTAGCCAGGCTATCTTGAATCCAGTGGCAAAGTGAGCAAGGGATTCACGTCTGCGCATACCCTGCCAACTTAGGGCGAACAAAGCGATACCAAAGGGGATGATGGACAGAGCGTTTGAGCAAATCAAACACTCACCCCAGTCAACTGATCTGGGTTTAATCTATCATCATTCTTTAGCTCACTCCACCACCCCAGTTCAGACATGGCCATATCCAAATCAGTCTAACCCTGTGCCTCATCGGAACAGTCCAGCCCGAACTGCCAAGCCACGTCTTCCCTGGACAGAAAACAAGCATCCTGGGACTGGTTTCGGGTTCATAACCCTCATCAGCCGGGCTATCTTGAATCCAGTGGCGAAGTGAGCAAGACACCCACGTCTGGGCATGCCCTGCCACCTTAGGGCGAACAAAGCAATACCAAAGGGGATGATGGACGGAGCGTTTGAGCAAATGAAACACTCACCCCAGTCAACTGATCTTGGTTTAATCCATCATCATTCTTTAGCTCACTCCACTACCCCAGTTCAGACATGGCCATGTGCAAATCAGTCTAACCCTGTGCCTCATGGGAACAGTCCAGCCCAAACTGCGAAGCCACGTCTTCCCTGGACAGAAAACAAGCATCCTGGGACTGGTTTCGGGTTCATAACCCTCATCAGCTGGGCTATCTTGAATCCAGTGGCAAAGTGAGCAAGAGATCCATGTCTGGGCATGCCCTGCCACCTTAGGGCGAACAAAGCGATACCAAAGGGGATGATGGATGGAGCGTTTGAGCAAATAAAATACTCACCCCCAGTCAACTGATCTGGGTTTAATCCATCATCATTCTTTAGTTCACTCCACCACCCCAGTTCAGACATGGCCATATGCAAATCAGTCTAACCCTGTGCCTCATGGGAACAGTCCAGCCTGAACTGCCAAGCCATGTCTTCCCTGGACCGGAAACTAGCATCCTGGGAATGGTTTCGGGTTCATAACCCTCAATAGCCAGGCTATCTTGAATCCAGTGGCAAAGTGAGCAAGGGACCCACGTCTGGGCATACCCTGCCAACTTAGGGCGAACAAAGCGATACCAAAGGAGATGATGGACAGAACGTTTGAGCAAATCAAACACTCACCCCCAGTCAACTGAACTGGGTTTAATTCATCATCATTCTTTAGCTCACTCCACCACCCCAGTTCAGACATGGCCATATACAAATCAGTCTGACCCTGTGCCTCATGGGAACAGTCCAGCCCAAACTGCCAAGCCACGTCTTCCCTGGACCGAAAACAAGCATCCTGGGACTGTTTTCGGGTTCATAACCCCCATCAGCCAGGCTATCTTGAATCCAGTGGCAAAGTGAGCAAGGCACCCACGTCTGGGCATGCCCTGCCAACTTAGGGCGAACAAAGCGATACCAAAGGGGATGATGGACGGAGCGTTTGAGCAAATCAAACACTCACCCCCAGTCAGATGATCTGGGTTTAATCCATCATCATTCTTTAGCTCACTCCACCACCCCAGTTCAGACATGGCCATATGCAAATCAGTCTAACCCTGTGTCTCATGGGAACAGTCCAGCCCGAACTGCCAAGCCATGTCTTCCCTGGACTGGAAACAAGCATCCTGGGACCGGTTTCGGGTTCATAACCCTCATCAGCCAGGCTATCTTGAATCCAGTGGCAAAGTGAGCAAGGGACCCACGCCTGGGCATGCCCTGCCAGCTTATGGCAAACAAAGCGATACCAAAGGGGATGATGGACAGAGCGTTTGAGCAAATCAAACACTCACCCCCAGTCAACTGATCTGGGTTTAATCCATCATCATTCTTTAGTTCACTCCACCACCCCAGTTCAGACATGGCCATATGCAAATCAGTCTGACCCTGTGCCTCATGGGAATAGTCCAGCCCGAACTGCCAAGCCATGTCTTCCCTGGACAGAAAACAAGCATCCTGGGACCGGTTTCGGGTTCATAAGCCTCATCAGCCAGGCTACCTTGAATCCAGTGGCAAAGTGAGCAAGGGACTCACGTCTAGGCATACCCTGCCAACTTAGGGCGAACAAAGTGATACCAAAGGAGATGATTGACAGAGCCTTTGAGCAAATCAAACACTCACCCCCAGTCAACTGATCTGGGTTTAATCCATCATCATTCTTTAGCTCACTCCACTACCCCAGTTCAGACATGGCCATATGCAAATCAGTCTAACCCTGTGCCTCATGGGAAGAGTCCAGCCCGATCTGCCAAGCCATGTCTTTCCTGGACCGGAAACAAGCATCCTGGGACCGGTTTCGGGTTCATAACCCTCATTAGCCAGGCTATCTTGAATCTAGTGGCAAAGTGAGCAAGGGACCCACGTCTGCACATACCCTGCCAACTTAGGGCGAACAAAGCGATACCAAAGGGGATGATGGACGGAGCGTTTGAGCAAATCAAACACTCACCCCCAGTTAACTGATCTGGGTTTAATCCATCATCATTCTTAAGCTCACTCCACCACCCCAGTTCAGACATGGCCATGTGCAAATCAGTCTAACCCTGTGCCTCATGGGAACAGTCCTGCCCGAACTGCCAAGCCACGTCTTGCCTGGACCAAAAACAAGCATCTTGGGACTGGTTTCAGGTTCATAACCCTCATCAGCCGGGCTATCTTGAATCCAGTGGGAAAGTGAGCAAGGGACCCACGTCTGGGCATGCCCTGCCAACTTAGGGCGAACAAAGCGATACCAAAGGGGATGATGGACGGAGCGTTTGAGCAAATAAAACACTCACCCCCAGTCAGCTGATCTGGGTTTAATCCATCATCATTCTTTAGCTCACTCCACCACCCCAGTTCAGACATGGCCATATGCAAATCAGTCTAACCCTGTGTCTCATGGGAACAGTCCAGCCTGAACTGCCAAGCCATGTCTTCCCTGGACTGGAAACAAGCATCCTGGGACCGGTTTCGGGTTCATAACCCTCATCAGCCAGGCTATCTTGAATACAGTGGCACAGTGAGCAAGGGACTCACGTCTAGGCATACCCTGCCAACTTAGGGCGAACAAAGCGATACCAAAGGAGATGATTGACAGAGCCTTTGAGCAAATCAAACACTCACCCCCAGTCAACTGATCTTGGTTTAATCCATCATCATTCTTTACCTCACTCCACTACCCCAGTTCAGACATGGCCATATGCAAATCAGTCTAACCCTGTGCCTCATGGGAAGAGTCCAGCCCGAACTGCCAAGCCATGTCTTTCCTGGACCGGAAACTAGCATCCTGGGACCGGATTCGGGTTCATAACCCTCATTAGCCAGGCTATCTTGAATCCAGTGGCAAAGTGAGCAAGGGACCCACGTCTGCGCATACCCTGCCACCTTAGGGCGAACAAAGCGATACCAAAGGGGATGATGGACGGAGCGTTTGAGCAAATGAAACACTCACCCCCAGTCAACTGATCTGGGTTTAATCCATCATCATTCTTTAGCTCACTCCACCACCCCAGTTCAGACATGGCCATATGCAAATCAGTCTAACCCTGTGCCTCATGGGAACAGTCCAGCCCAAACTGCCAAGCCACATCTTCCCTGGACAGAAAACAAGCATCCTGGGACTGGTTTTGGCTTCATAACCCTCATCAGCTGGGCTATCTTGAATCCAGGGGCAAAGTGAGCAAGAGACCCACGTCTGGGCATGCCCTGCCACCTTAGGGCGAACAAAGCGATACCAAAGGGGATGATGGACGGACCGTTTGAGCAAATAAAATACTCACCCCTAGTCAACTGATCTGGGTTTAATCCATCATCATTCCTTAGTTCACTCCACCACCCCAGTTCAGACATGGCCATATGCAAATCAGTCTAACCCTGTGCCTCATGGGAACAGTCCAGCCTGAACTGCCAAGCCATGTCTTCCCTGGACCGGAAACTAGCATCCTGGGAATGGTTTCGGGTTCATAACCCTCATTAGCCAGGCTATCTTGAATCCAGTGGCAAAGTGAGCAAGGGACCCACGTCTGGGCATACCCTGCCAACTTAGGGTGAACAAAGCGATACCAAAGGGGATGATGGACAGAACGTTTGAGCAAATCAAACACTCACCCCCAGTCAACTGAACTGGGTTTAATTCATCATTATTCTTTAGCTCACTCCACCACCACAGTTCATACATGGCCATATGCAAATCAGTCTGACCCTGTGTCTCATGAGAACAGTCCAGCCTGAACTGCCAAGCCATGTCTTCCCTGGACCGGAAACTAGCATCCTGGGACCGGTTTCGGGTTCATAACCCTCATCAGCCAGGCTATCTTGAATCCAGTGGCAAAGTGAGCAAGGGACCCACGTCTGGGCATACCCTGCCAACTTAGGGCGAACAAAGCGATACCAAAGGGGATGATTGACAGAGCATTTGAGCAAATCAAACACTCACCCCCAGTCAACTGATCTGGGTTTAATCCATCATCATTCTTTAGTTCACTCCACCACCCCAGTTCAGACATGGCCGTATGCAAATCAGTCTAACCCTGTGCCTCATGGGAACAGTCTAGCCCGAACTGACAAGCCATGTCTTCCCTAGACCGGAAACAATCATCCTGGGACGGGTTTCGGGTTTATAACCCTCATCAGACAGGCTATCTAGAATCCAGTGGCAAACTGAACAAGGGACCCACGCTTGGGCATGCCCTGCCAGCTTAGGGCGAACAAAGCGATACCAAAGGGGATGATGGACGGAGCGTTTGAGCAAATCAAACACTCACCCCCAGTCAACTGATCTGGGTTTAATCCATCATCATTCTTTAGCTCACTCCACCACCCCAGTTCAGACATGGCCATATGCAAATCAGTCTGACCCTGTGCCTCATGGGAACAGTCCAGCCCGAACTGCCAAGCCATGTCTTCCCTGGACCGGAAACAAGCATCCTGGGACCGGTTTCGGGTTCATAACCCTCATCAGCCAGGCTAACTTGAATCCAGTGGCAAAGTGAGCAAGGGACCCACGTCTAGACATACCCTGCCAACTTAGGGCGAACAAAGCGATACCAAAGGGGATGATGGACGGAGCGTTTAAGCAAATCAAACACTCACCCCCAGTCAACTGATCTGGGTTTAATCCATCATCATTCTTTAGTTCACTCCACCACCCCAGTTCAGACATGGCCATATGCAAATCAGTCTAACCCTGTGCCTCATGGGAACAGTCCAGCCTGAACTGCCAAGCCATGTCTTCCCTGGACCGGAAACTAGCATCCTGGGACCGGTTTCGGGTTCATAACCCTCATCAGCCAGGCTACGTTGAATCTAGTGGCAAAGTGAGCAAGGGACTCACGTCTAGGCATACCCTGCCAACTTAGGGCAAACAAAGCGATACCAAAGGAGATGATTGACAGAGCCTTTGAGCAAATCAAACACTCACCACCAGTCAACTGATCTGGGTTTAATCCATCATCATTCTTTAGCTCACTCCACTACCCCAGTTCAGACATGGCCATATGCAAATCAGTCTAACCCTGTGCCTCATGGGAAGAGTCCAGCCCGAACTGCCAAGCCATGTCTTCCCTGGACTGGAAACAAGCATCCTGGGACCGGATTCGGGTTCATAACCCTCATCAGCCAGGCTATCTTGAATCCAGTGGCAAAGTGAGCAAGGGACCTACGTCTAGGCATACCCTGCCAACTTAGGGCAAACAAAGCTATACCAAAGGGGATAATGGACTGAGCGTTTGAGCAAATCAAACACTCACCCCCATTCAACTGATCTGGGTTTAATCCATCATCATTCTTTAGTTCACTCCACCACCCCAGTTCAGACATGGCCATATGCAAATCAGTCTAACCCTGTGCCTCATGGGAACAGTCCAGCCTGAACTGCCAAGCCATGTCTTCCCTGGTCTGGAAACTAGCATCCTGGGACCGGTTTCGGGTTCATAACTCTCATCAGCCAGGCTATCTTGAATCCAGTGGCAAAGTGAGCAAGGGACCCACGTCTGGGCATACCCTGCCAACTTAGGGCGAACAAAGCGATACCAAAGGGGATAATTGACAGAGCATTTGAGCAAATCAAACACTCACCCCCGGTCAACTGATCTGGGTTTAATCCATCATCATTCTTTAGTTCACTCCACCACCCCAGTTCAGACATGGCCGTATGCAAATCAGTCTAACCATGTGCCTCATGGGAACAGTCTAGCCCGAACTGACAAGCCATGTCTTCCCTAGACAGGAAACAATCATCCTGGGACCGGTTTCGGGTTTATAACCCTCATCAGCCAGGCTATCTAGAATCCAGTGGCAAACTGAGCAAGGGACCCACGCTTGGGCATGCCCTGCCAGCTTAGGGCGAACAAAGCGATACCAAAGGGGATGATGGACGGAGTGTTTGAGCAAATCAAACACTTACCCCCAGTCAACTGATCTGGGTTTAATCCATCATCATTCTTTAGCTCACTCCACCACCCCAGTTCAGACATGGCCATATGCAAATCAGTCTAACCCTGTGCCTCATGGGAACAGTCCAGCCTGAACTGCCAAGCCACATCTTCCTTGGACCGAAAACAAGCATCCTGGGACTGGTTTCAGGTTCATAACCCTCATCAGCCGGGCTATCTTGAATCCAGTGGCAAAGTGAGCAAGGGACCCACGTCTGGGCATACCCTGCACACTTAGGGCGAACAAAGCGATACCAAAGGGGATGATTGACAGAGCATTTGAGCAAATCAAACACTCACCCCCAGTCAACTGATCTGGGTTTAATCCATCATCATTCTTTAGTTCACTTCACCACCCCAGTTCAGACATGGCCATATGCAAATCAGTCTAACCCTGTGCCTCATGGGAACAGTCTATCCCAAACTGCCAAGCCATGTCTTCCCTAGACCGGAAACAATCATCCTGGGACCGGTTTCGGGTTCGTAACCCTCATCAGCCAGGCTATCTTGAATCCAGTGGCAAAGTGAGCAAGGGACCCACGTCTGGGCATACCCTGCCAACTTAGGGCGAACAAAGCGATACCAAAGGGATGATTGACAGAGCATTTGAGCAAATCAAACACTTACCCCCAGTAAACTGATCTGGGATTAATCCATCATCATTCT
This sequence comes from Triturus cristatus, assembly GCF_964204655.1. NCBI lineage: Eukaryota > Metazoa > Chordata > Amphibia > Caudata > Salamandridae > Triturus > Triturus cristatus. The sequence goes on from NC_140589.1 coordinate 1,239,764,608, forward strand.
TTAGCTCACTCCACCACCCCAGTTCAGACATGGCCATATGCAAATCAGTCTAACCCTGTGCCTCATAGGAACAGTCCAGCCTGAACTGCCAAGCCATGTCTTCCCTGGACCGAAAACTAGCATCCTGGGACCGGTTTCGGGTTCATAACCCTCATCAGCCAGGCTATCTTGAATCCAGTGGCAAAGTGAGCAAGGGACCCACGTCTGGGCATACCCTGCCAACTTAGGGCGAATAAAGCGATACCAAAGGGGATGATGGACGGAGCGTTTGAGCAAATAAAACACTCACCCCCAGTCAGCTGATCTGGTTTAATCCATCATCATTCTTTAGCTCACTCCACCACCCCAGTTCAGACATGGCCATATGCAAATCAGTCTAACCCTGTGTCTCATGGGAACGGGCCAGCCCGAACTGCCAAGCCATGTCTTCCCTGGACTGGAAACAAGCATCCTGGGACCGGTTTCGGGTTCATAACCCTCATCAGCCAGGCTATCTTGAATACAGTGGCACAGTGAGCAAGGGACCCACGTCTAGGCATACCCTGCCAACTTAGGGCGAACAAAGCGATACCAAAGGGGATGATGGACGGAGCGTTTGAGCAAATCAAACACTCACCCCCAGTCAACTGATCTGGGTTTAATCCATCATCATTCTTTAGTTCACTCCACCATCCCAGTTCAGACATGGCCATATGCAAATCAGTCTAACCCTGTGCCTCATGGGAAGAGTCCAGCCCGAACTGCCAAGCCATGTCTTTCCTGGACCGGAAACTAGCATCCTGGGACCGGTTTCGGGTTCATAACCCTCATTAGCCAGGCTATCTTGAATCCAGTGGCAAAGTGAGCAAGGGACCCACGTCTGCGCATACCCTGCCAACTTAGGGCGAACAAAGCGATACCAAAGGGGATGATGGACAGAGCATTTGAGCAAATCAAACACTCACCCCAGTCAACTGATCTGGGTTTAATCTATCATCATTCTTTAGCTCACTCCACCACCCCAGTTCAGACATGGCCATATGCAAATCAGTCTAACCCTGTGCCTCATCGGAACAGTCCAGCCCGAACTGCCAAGCCACATCTTCCCTGGACAGAAAACAAGCATCCTGGGACTGGTTTCGGGTTCATAACCCTCATCAGCCGGGCTATCTTGAATCCAGTGGCAAAGTGAGCAAGACACCCACGTCTGGGCATGCCCTGCCACCTTAGGGCGAACAAAGCGATACCAAAGGGGATGGTGGACGGAGCGTTTGAGCAAATGAAACACTCACCCCCAGTCAACTGATCTGGGTTTAATCCATCATCATTCTTTAGCTCACTCCACCACCCCAGTTCAGACATGGCTATATGCAAATCAGTCTAACCCTGTGCCTCATGGGAACAGTCCAGCCCAAACTGCCAAGCCACGTCTTCCCTGGACAATAAAGAAGCATCCTGGGACTGGTTTCGGGTTCATAACCCTCATCAGCTGGGCTATCTTGAATCCAGTGGCAAAGTGAGCAAGAGACCCATGTCTGGGCATGCCCTGCCACCTTAGGGCGAACAAAGCGATACCAAAGGGGATGATGGACGGAGCGTTTGAGCAAATAAAATACTCACCCCCAGTCAACTGATCTGGGTTTAATCCATCATCATTCTTTAGTTCACTCCACCACCCCAGTTCAGACATGGCCATATGCAAATCAGTCTAACCCTGTGCCTCATGGGAACAGTCCAGCCTGAACTGCCAAGCCATGTCTTCCCTGGACCGGAAACTAGCATCCTGGGAATGGTTTCGGGTTCATAACCCTCATTAGCCAGGCTATCTTGAATCCAGTGGCAAAGTGAGCAAGGGACCCACGTCTGGGCATACCCTGCCAACTTAGGGCGAACAAAGCCATACCAAAGGGGATGATGGACAGAACGTTTGAGCAAATCAAACACTCACCCCCAGTCAACTGAACTGGGTTTAATTCATCATCATTCTTTAGCTCACTCCACCACCCCAGTTCAGACATGGCCATATACAAATCAGTCTGACCCTGTGCCTCATGGGAACAGTCCAGCCCAAACTGCCAAGCCACGTCTTCCCTGGACCGAAAACAAGCATCCTGGGACTGTTTTCGGGTTCATAACCCTCATCAGCCGGGCTATCTTGAATCCAGTGGCAAAGTGAGCAAAGGACCCACGTCTGGGCATAACCTGCCAACTTAGGGCGAATAAAGCGATACCAAAGGGGATGATGGACGGAGCGTTCGAGCAAATCAAACACTCACCCCCAGTCAACTGATCTGGGTTTAATCCATCATCATTCTTTAGCTCACTCCACCACCCCAGTTCAGACATGGCCATATGCAAATCAGTCTAACCCTGTGCCTCATGGGAACAGTCCAGCCCGAACTGCCAAGCCACGTCTTGCCTGGACCAAAAACAAGCATCTTGGGACTGGTTTCGGGTTCATAACCCTCATCAGCCGGGCTATCTTGAATCGAGTGGCAAAGTGAGCAAGGGACCCACGTCTGGGCATGCCCTGCCAAATTAGGGCGAACAAAGCGATACCAAAGGGGATGATGGACGGAGCGTTTGAGCAAATAAAACACTCACCCCCAGTCAGCTGATCTGGGTTTAATCCATCATCATTCTTTAGCTCACTCCACCACCCCAGTTCAGACATGGCCATATGCAAATCAGTCTAACCCTGTGTCTCATGGGAACAGTCCAGCCCGAACTGCCAAGCCATGTCTTCCCTGGACTGGAAAAAAGCATCCTGGGACCGGTTTCCGGTTCATAACCCTCATCAGCCAGGCTATCTTGAATACAGTGGCACAGTGAGCAAGGGACTCACGTCTAGGCATACCCTGCCAACTTAGGGCGAACAAAGCGATACCAAAGGAGATGATTGACAGAGCCTTTGAGCAAATCAAACACTCACCCCCAGTCAACTGATCTGGGTTTAATCCATCATCATTCTTTACCTCACTCCACTACCCCAGTTCAGACATGGCCATATGCAAATCAGTCTAACCCTGTGCCTCATGGGAAGAGTCCAGCCCGAACTGCCAAGCCATGTCTTTCCTGGACCGGAAACTAGCATTCTGGGACCGGTTTCGGGTTCATAACCCTCATTAGCCAGGCTATCTTGAATCCAGTGGCAAAGTGAGCAAGAGAACCACGTCTGCGCATACCCTGCCAACTTAGGGCGAACAAAGCGATACCAAAGGGGATGATGGACAGAGCGTTTGAGCAAATCAAACACTCACCCCAGTCAACTGATCTGGGTTTAATCTATCATCATTCTTTAGCTCACTCCACCACCCCAGTTCAGACATGGCCATATTGAAATCAGTCTAACCCTGTGCCTCATCGGAACAGTCCAGCCCGAACTGCCAAGCCACGTCTTCCCTGGACAGAAAACAAGCATCCTGGGACTGGTTTCGGGTTCATAACCCTCATCAGCCGGGCTATCTTGAATCCAGTGGCAAAGTGAGCAAGGGACCCACGTCTGGGCATAACCTGCCACTTAGGGCGAACAAAGTGATACCAAAGGGGATGATGGACGGAGCGTTTGAGCAAATGAAACACTCACCCCCAGTCAACTGATCTGGGTTTAATCCATCATCATTCTTTAGCTCACTCCACCACCCCAGTTCAGACATGGCCATATGCAAATCAGTCTAACCCTGTGCCTCATGGGAACAGTCCAGCCCAAACTGCCAAGCCACGTCTTCCCTGGACAGAAAACAAGCATCCTGGGACTGGTTTCGGGTTCATAACCCTCATCAGCTGGGCTATCTTGAATCCAGTGGCAAAGTGAGCAAGAGACCCACGTCTGGGCATGCCCTGCCACCTTAGGGCGAACAAAGCGATACCAAAGGGGATGATGGACGGAGCGTTTGAGCAAATAAAATACTCTCCCCCAGTCAACTGATCTGGGTTTAATCCATCATCATTCTTTAGTTCACTCCACCACCCCAGTTCAGACATGGCCATATGCAAATCAGTCTAACCCTGTGCCTCATGGGAACAGTCCAGCCTGAACTGCCAAGCCATGTCTTCCCTGGACCGGAAACTAGCATCCTGGGAATGGTTTCGGATTCATAACCCTCATTAGCCAGGCTATCTTGAATCCAGTGGCAAAGTGAGAAAGGGACCCACGTCTGGGCATACCCTGCCAACTTAGGGCGAACAAAGCGATACTAAAGGGGATGATTGACAGAGCATTTGAGCAAATCAAACACTCACCCCCAGTCAACTGATCTGGGTTTAATCCATCATCATTCTTTAGTTCACTCCACCACCCCAGTTCAGACATGGCCGTATGCATATCAGTCTAACCCTGTGCCTCATGGGAACAGTCTAGCCCGAACTGACAAGCCATGTCTTCCCTAGACCGGAAACAATCATCCTGGGACGGGTTTCGGGTTTATAACCCTCATCAGCCAGGCTATCTAGAATCCAGTGGCAAACTGAGCAAGGGACCCAATCTTGGGCATGCCCTGCCAGCTTAGGGCGAACAAAGCGATACCAAAGGGGATGATGGACGGAGCGTTTGAGCAAATCAAACACTCACCCCAGTCAACTGATCTGGGTTTAATCCATCATCATTCTTTAGCTCACTCCACCACCCCAGTTCAGACATGGCCATATGCAAATCAGTCTAACCCTGTGCCTCATGGGAACAGTCCAGCCCGAACTGCCAAGCCACGTCTTCCTTGGACCGAAAACAAGCATCCTGGGACTGGTTTCGGGTTCATAACCCTCATCAGCCGGGCTATCTTGAATCCAGTGGCAAAGTGAGCAAGGGACCCACGTCTGGGCATACCCTGCCAACTTAGGGTGAACAAAGCGATACCAAAGGGGATGATTGACAGAGCATTTGAGCAAATCAAACACTCACCCCCAGTCAACTGATCTAGGTTTAATCCATCATCATTCTTTAGTTCACTCCACCACCCCAGTTTAGACATGGCCATATGCAAATCAGTCTAACCCTGTGCCTCATGGGAACAGTCTAGCCCAAACTGCCAAGCCATGTCTTCCCTAGACCGGAAACAATCATCCTGGGACCGGTTTCGGGTTTATAACCCTCATCAGCCAGGCTATCTTGAATCCAGTGGCAAACTGAGCAAGGGACCCATGCTTGGGCATGCCCTGCCAGCTTAGGGCGAACAAAGCGATACCAAACGGGATGATGGACGGAGCGTTTGAGCAAATCAAACACTCACCCCCAGTCAACTGATCTGGGTTTAATCCATCATTATTCTTTAGCTCACTCCACCACCCCAGTTCAGACATGGCCATATGCAAATCAGTCTGACCCTGTGCCTCATGGGAACAGTCCAGCCCGAACTGCCAAGCCATGTCTTCCCTGGACCGGAAACAAGCATCCTGGGACCGGTTTCGGGTTCATAACCCTCATCAGCCAGGCGATCTTGAATCCAGTGGCAAAGTGAGCAAGGGACCCACGTCTAGACATACCCTGCCAACTTAGGGCGAACAAAGCGATACCAAAGGGGATGATGGACGGAGCGTTTGAGCAAATCAAACACTCACCCCCAGTCAACTGATCTGGGTTTAATCCATCATCATTCTTTACCTCACTCCACTACCCCAGTTCAGACATGGCCATATGCAAATCAGTCTAACCCTGTGCCTCATGGGAAGAGTCCAGCCCGAACTGCCAAGCCATGTCTTTCCTGGACCGGAAACTAGCATCCTGGGACCGGTTTCGGGTTCATAACCCTCATTAGCCAGGCTATCTTGAATCCAGTGGCAAAGTGAGCAAGGGACCCACGTCTGTGCATACCCTGCCAACTTAGGGCGAACAAAGCGATACCAAAGGGAATGATGGACAGAGCGTTTGAGCAAATCAAACACTCACCCCAGTCAACTGATCTGGGTTTAATCTATCATCATTCTTTAGCTCACTCCACCACCCCAGTTCAGACATGGCCATATGCAAATCAGTCTAACCCTGTGCCTCATCGGAACAGTCCAGCCCGAACTGCCAAGCCACGTCTTCCCTGGACAGAAAACAAGCATCCTGGGACTGGTTTCGGGTTCATAACCCTCATCAGCCGGGCTATCTTGAATCCAGTGGCAAAGTGAGCAAGACACCCACGTCTGGGCATGCCCTGCCACCTTAGGGCGAACAAAGCGATACCAAAGGGGATGATGGACGGAGCGTTTGAGCAAATGAAACACTCACCCCCAGTCAACTGATCTGGGTTTAATCCATCATCATTCTTTAGCTCACTCCACCACCCCAGTTCAGACATGGCCATATGCAAATCAGTCTAACCCTGTGCCTCATGGGAACAGTCCAGCCCAAACTGCCAAGCCACTTCTTCCCTGGACAGAAAACAAGCATCCTGGGACTGGTTTCGGGTTCATAACCCTCATCAGCTGGGCTATCTTGAATCCAGTGGCAAAGTGAGCAAGAGACCCATGTCTGGGCATGCCCTGCCACCTTAGGGCGAACAAAGCGATACCAAAGGGGATGATGGACGGAGCGTTTGAGCAAATAAAATACTCACCCCCAGTCAACTGATCTGGGTTTAATCCATCATCATTCTTTAGTTCACTCCACCACCCCAATTCAGACATGGCCATATGCAAATCAGTCTAACCCTGTGCCTCATGGGAACAGTCCAGCCTGAACTGCCAAGCCATGTCTTCCCTGGACCGGAAACTAGCATCCTGGGAATGGTTTCGGGTTCATAACCCTCATTAGCCAGGCTATCTTGAATCCAGTGGCAAAGTGAGCAAGGGACCCACGTCTGGGCATACCCTGCCAACTTAGGGCGAACAAAGCCATACCAAAGGGGATGATGGACAGAACGTTTGAGCAAATCAAACACTCACCCCCAGTCAACTGAACTGGGTTTAATTCATCATCATTCTTTAGCTCACTCCACCACCCCAGTTCAGACATAGCCATATACAAATCAGTCTGACCCTGTGCCTCATGGGAACAGTCCAGCCCAAACTGCCAAGCCACGTCTTCCCAGGATCGAAAACAAGCATCCTGGGACTGTTTTCGGGTTCATAACCCTCATCAGCCGGGCTATCTTGAATCCAGTGGCAAAGTGAGCAAGGGACCCACGTCTGGGCATAACCTGCCAACTTAGGGCGAATAAAGCGATACCAAAGGGGATGATGGACGGAGCGTTCGAGCAAATCAAACACTCACCCCCAGTCAACTGATCTGGGTTTAATCCATCATCATTCTTTCGCTCACTCCACCACCCCAGTTCAGACATGGCCATATGCAAATCAGTCTAACCCTGTGCCTCATGGGAACAGTCCAGCCCGAACTGCCAAGCCACGTCTTGCCTGGACCAAAAACAAGCATCTTGGGACTGGTTTCGGGTTCATAACCCTCATCAGCCGGGCTATCTTGAATCGAGTGGCAAAGTGAGCAAGGGACCCACGTCTGGGCATACCCTGCCAACGTAGGGCGAATAAAGCGATACCAAAGGGGATGATGGACGGAGCGTTTGAGCAAATCAAACACTCACCCCCCAGTCAACTGATCTGGGTTTAATCCATCATCATTCTTTAGCTCACTCCACCACCCCAGTTCAGACATGGCCATATGCAAATCAGTCTAACCCTGTGCCTCATGGGAACAGTCCTGCCCGAACTGCCAAGCCACGTCTTGCCTGGACCAAAAACAAGCATCTTGGGACTGGTTTCGGGCTCATAACCCTCATCAGCCGGGCTATCTTGAATCCAGTGGCAAAGTGAGCAAGGGACCCACGTCTGGGCATGCCCTGCCAAATTAGGGCGAACAAAGCGATACCAAAGGGGATGATGGACGGAGCGTTTGAGCAAATAAAACACTCACCCCCAGTCAGCTGATCTGGGTTTAATCCATCATCATTCTTTAGCTCACTCCACCACCCCAGTTCAGACATGGCCATATGCAAATCAGTCTAACCCTGTGTCTCATGGGAACAGTCCAGCCCGAACTGCCAAGCCATGTCTTCCCTGGACTGGAAAAAAGCATCCTGGGACCGGTTTCGGGTTCATAACCCTCATCAGCCAGGCTATCTTGAATACAGTGGCACAGTGAGCAAGAGACTCACGTCTAGGCATACTCTGCCAACTTAGGGCGAACAAAGCGATACCAAAGGAGATGATTGACAGAGCCTTTGAGCAAATCAAACACTCACCCCCAGTCAACTGATCTGGGTTTAATCCATCATCATTCTTTACCTCACTCCACTACCCCAGTTCAGACATGGCCATATGCAAATCAGTCTAACCCTGTGCCTCATGGGAAGAGTCCAGCCCGAACTGCCAAGCCATGTCTTTCCTGGACCGGAAACTAGCATCCTGGGACCGGTTTCTGGTTCATAACCCTCATTAGCCAGGCTATACTGAATCCAGTGGCAAAGTGAGCAAGGGACCCACGTCTAGGCATACCCTGCCAACTTAGGGCGAACAAAGCGATACCAAAGGGGATGATGGACGGAGCGTTTGAGCAAATCAAACACTCACCCCCAGTCAACTGATCTGGGTTTAATCCATCATCATTCTTTAGTTCACTCCACCACCCTAGTTCAGACATGGCCATATGCAAATCAGTCTAACCCTGTGCCTCATGGGAACAGTCCAGCCCGAACTGCCAAGCCACGTCTTCCTTGGACCGAAAACAAGCATCCTGGGACTGGTTTCGGGTTCATAACCCTCATCAGCCGGGCTATCTTGAATCCAGTGTCAAAGTGAGCAAGGGACCCACGTCTGGGCATACCCTGCCAACTTAGGGCGAACAAAGCGATACCAAAGGGGATGATGGACAGAGCCTTTGAGCAAATCAAACAATCACCCCCAGTCAACTGATCTGGGTTTAATCCATCATCATTCTTTACCTCACTCCACTACCCCAGTTCAGACATGGCCATATGCAAATCAGTCTAACCCTGTGCCTCATGGGAAGAGTCCAGCCCGAACTGCCAAGCCATGCCTTTCCTGGACCGGAAACTAGCATCCTGGGACCGGTTTCGGGTTCATAACCCTCATTAGCCAGGCTATCTTGAATCCAGTGGCAAAGTGAGCAAGGGACCCACGTCTGCGCATACCCTGCCAACTTAGGGCGAACAAAGCGATACCAAAGGGGATGATGGACAGAGCGTTTGAGCAAATCAAACACTCACCCCAGTCAACTGATCTGGGTTTAATCTATCATCATTCTTTAGCTCACTCCACCACCCCAGTTCAGACATGGACATATCCAACTCAGTCTAACCCTGTGCCTCATCGGAACAGTCCAGCCCGAAATGCCAAGCCACGTCTTCCCTGGACAGAAAACAAGCATCCTGGGACTGGTTTCGGGTTCATAACCCTCATCAGCCGGGCTATCTTGAATCCAGTGGCAAAATGAGCAAGACACCCACGTCTGGGCATGCCCTGCCACCTTAGGGCGAACAAAGCGATACCAAAGGGGATGATGGACGGAGCGTTTGAGCAAATGAAACACTCACCCCAGTCAACTGATCTGGGTTTAATCCATCATCATTCTTTAGGTCACTCCACTACCCCAGTTCAGACATGGCCATATGCAAATCAGTCTAACCCTGTGCCTCATGGGAACAGTCCAGCCCAAACTGCGAAGCCACGTCTTCCCTGGACAGAAAACAAGCATCCTGGGACTGGTTTCGGGTTCATAACCCTCATCAGCTGGGCTATCTTGAATCCAGTGGCAAAGTGAGCAAGAGACCCACGTCTGGGCATGCCCTGCCACCTTAGGGCGAACAAAGCGATACCAAAGGGGATGATGGACGGAGCGTTTGAGCAAATAAAATACTCACCCCCAGTCAACTGATCTGGGTTTAATCCATCATCATTCTTTAGTTCACTCCACCACCCCAGTTCAGACATGGCCATTTGCAAATCAGTCTAACCCTGTGCCTCATGGGAACAGTCCAGCCTGAACTGCCAAGCCATGTCTTCCCTGGACCGGAAACAAGCATCCTGGGACTGTTTTCGGGTTCATAACCCTCATCAGCCGGGCTATCTTGAATCCAGTGGCAAAGTGAGCAAGGGACCCACATCTGGGCATAACCTGCCAACTTAGGGCGAACAAAGCGATACCAAAGGGGATGATGGACGGAGCGTTCGAGCAAATCAAACACTCACCCCCAGTCAACTGATCTGAGTTTAATCCATCATCATGCTTTAGCTCACTCCACCACCCCAGTTCAGACATGGCCATATGCAAATCAGTCTAACCCTGTGCCTCATGGGAACAGTCCAGCCCGAACTGCCAAGCCATGTCTTCCCTGGACTGGAAACAAGCATCCTGGGACCGGTTTCGGGTTCATAACCCTCATCAGCCATGCTATTTTGAATACAGTGGCACAGTGAGCAAGGGACTCACGTCTAGGCATACCCTGCCAACTTAGGGCGAACAAAGCGATACCAAAGGAGATGATTGACAGAGCCTTTGAGCAAATCAAACACTCACCCCAAGTCAACTGATCTGGGTTTAATCCATCATCATTCTTTACCTCACTCCACTACCCCAGTTCAGACATGGCCATATGCAAATCAGTCTAACCCTGTGCCTCATGGGAAGAGTCCAGCCCGAACTGCCAAGCCATGTCTTTCTTGGACCGGAAACTAGCATCCTGGGACCGGTTTCAGGTTCATAACCCTCATTAGCCAGGCTATCTTGAATCCAGTGGCAAAGTGAGCAAGGGACCCGCGTCTGCGCATACCCTGCCAACTTAGGGCGAACAAAGCGATACCAAAGGGGATGATGGACAGAGTGTTTGAGCAAATCAAATACTCACCCCCAGTAAACTGATCTGGGTTTAATCCATCATCATTCTTTAGCTCACTCCACCACCCCAGTTCAGACATGGCCATATGCAAATCAGTCTAACCCTGTGCCTCATCGGAACAGTCCAGCCCAAACTGCCAAGCCACGTCTTCCCTGGACAGAAAACAAGCATCCTGGGACTGGTTTCGGGTTCATAACCCTCATCAGCTGGGCTATCTTGAATCCAGTGGCAAAGTGAGCAAGAGACCCACGTCTGGGCATGCCCTGCCACCTTAGGGCGAACAAAGCGATTCCAAAGGGGATGATGGACGGAGCGTTTGAGCAAATAAAATACTCACCCCCAGTCAACTGATCAGGGTTTAATCCATCATCATTCTTTAGTTCACTCCACCACCCCAGTTCAGACATGGCCATATGCAAATCAGTCTAACCCTGTGCCTCATGGGAACAGTCCAGCCTGAACTGCCAAGCCATGTCTTCCCTGGACCGGAAACTAGCATCCTGGGAACGGTTTCGGGTTCAGAACCCTCATTAGCCAGGCTACTTGAATCCAGTGGCAAAGTGAGCAAGGGACCCACGTCTGGGCGTACCCTGCCAACTTAGGGCGAACAAAGCGATACCAAAGGGGATGATGGACAGAGCGTTTGAGCAAATCAAACACTCACCCCCAGTCAACTGAACTTGGTTTAATTCATCATCATTCTTTAGCTCACTCCACCACCCCAGTTTAGACATGGCCATATGCAAATCAGTCTGACCCTGTGCCTCATGGGAACAGTCCAGCCCAAACTGCCAAGCCACGTCTACCCTGGACCGAAAACAAGCATCCTGGGACTGGTTTCGGGTTCATAACCCTCAGCAGCCGGGATATCTTGAATCCAGTGGCAAAGTGAGCAAGGGACCCACGTCTGGGCATAACCTGCCAACTTAGGGCGAACTAAGCGATACCAAAGGGGAGGATGGACGGAGCATTTGAGCAAATAAAATACTCACCCCCAGTCAACTGATCTGGGTTTAATCCATCATCATTCTTTAGTTCACTCCACCATCCCAGTTCAGACATGGCCATATGCAAATCAGTCTAACCCTGTGCCTCATGGGAAGAGTCCATTTGGGAAAAAGGGGGTGGTGATGGACAGAGTTTCTGAATGATGCAGAATACTCTTACCAAGTCAAGAGATCATGGTTTTAATCCATCACTGTTTTTTAGCTCACTGCACCATCCCAGCTCAGAATCTGGCTACATGCAAATGAGTCTGTACCTGTCCCAGTGCATGATGGGAACAGGGCAAACCAAACTACCAAGCCAATTCTTATACTGGGAAGGAAACAAGCTTCCGAGGACCGGTTTCTGGCATCACAGCCTTCGTCGGCCCGGCTTGCCTGAATCCTGATGGTGCAATGAACAAGGGACTCACGTCTGAGCATACCCTCCCACACTGAGTGTGGATAAAATCAATTTGGGAAAAAGGGGGTGGTGATGGACAGAGTTTCTGAATGATGCAGAATACTCTTACCAAGTCAAGAGATCATGGTTTTAATCCATCACTGTTTTTTAGCTCACTGCACCATCCCAGCTCAGAATCTGGCTACATGCAAATGAGTCTGTACCTGTCCCAGTGCATGATGGGAACAGGGCACACCAAACTACCAAGCCAATTCTTATACTGGGAAGGAAACAAGCTTCCGAGGACCGGTTTCTGGCATCACAGCCTTCGTCGGCCCGGCTTGCCTGAATCCTGATGGTGCAATGAGCAAGGGACTCACGTCTGAGCATACCCTCCCACACTGAGTGTGGATAAAATCAATTTGGGAAAAAGGGGGTGGTGATGGACAGAGTTTCTGAATGATGCAGAATACTCTTACCAAGTCAAGAGATCATGGTTTTAATCCATCACTGTTTTTTAGCTCACTGCACCATCCCAGCTCAGAATCTGGCTACATGCAAATGAGTCTGTACCTGTCCCAGTGCATGATGGGAACAGGGCAAACCAAACTACCAAGCCAATTCTTATACTGGGAAGGAAACAAGCTTCCGAGGACCGGTTTCTGGCATCACAGCCTTCGTCGGCCCGGCTTGCCTGAATCCTGATGGTGCAATGAGCAAGGGACTCACGTCTGAGCATACCCTCCCACACTGAGTGTGGATAAAATCAATTTGGGAAAAAGGGGGTGGTGATGGACAGAGTTTCTGAATGATGCAGAATACTCTTACCAAGTCAAGAGATCATGGTTTTAATCCATCACTGTTTTTTAGCTCACTGCACCATCCCAGCTCAGAATCTGGCTACATGCAAATGAGTCTGTACCTGTCCCAGTGCATGATGGGAACAGGGCAAACCAAACTACCAAGCCAATTCTTATACTGGGAAGGAAACAAGCTTCCGAGGACCGGTTTCTGGCATCACAGCCTTCGTCGGCCCGGCTTGCCTGAATCCTGATGGTGCAATGAGCAAGGGACTCACGTCTGAGCATACCCTCCCACACTGAGTGTGGATAAAATCAATATGGGAAAAAGGGGGTGGTGATGGACAGAGTTTCTGAATGATGCAGAATACTCTTACCAAGTCAAGAGATCATGGTTTTAATCCATCATTGTTTTTTAGCTCACTGCACCATCCCAGCTCAGAATCTGGCTACATGCAAATGAGTCTGTACCTGTCCCAGTGCATGATGGGAACAGGGCAAACCAAACTACCAAGCCAATTCTTATACTGGGAAGGAAACAAGCTTCCGAGGACCGGTTTCTGGCATCACAGCCTTCGTCGGCCCGGCTTGCCTGAATCCTGATGGTGCAATGAGCAAGGGACTCACGTCTGAGCATACCCTCCCACACTGAGTGTGGATAAAATCAATTTGGGAAAAAGGGGGTGGTGATGGACAGAGTTTCTGAATGATGCAGAATACTCTTACCAAGTCAAGAGATCATGGTTTTAATCCATCACTGTTTTTTAGCTCACTGCACCATCCCAGCTCAGAATCTGGCTACATGCAAATGAGTCTGTACCTGTCCCAGTGCATGATGGGAACAGGGCACACCAAACTACCAAGCCAATTCTTATACTGGGAAGGAAACAAGCTTCCGAGGACCGGTTTCTGGCATCACAGCCTTCGTCGGCCCGGCTTGCCTGAATCCTGATGGTGCAATGAGCAAGGGACTCACGTCTGAGCATACCCTCCCACACTGAGTGTGGATAAAATCAATTTGGGAAAAAGGGGGTGGTGATGGACAGAGTTTCTGAATGATGCAGAATACTCTTACCAAGTCAAGAGATCATGGTTTTAATCCATCACAGTTTTTTAGCTCACTGCACCATCCCAGCTCAGAATCTGGCTACATGCAAATGAGTCTGTACCTGTCCCAGTGCATGATGGGAACAGGGCAAACCAAACTACCAAGCCAATTCTTATACTGGGAAGGAAACAAGCTTCCGAGGACCGGTTTCTGGCATCACAGCCTTCGTCGGCCCGGCTTGCCTGAATCCTGATGGTGCAATGAGCAAGGGACTCACGTCTGAGCATACCCTCCCACACTGAGTGTGGATAAAATCAATTTGGGAAAAAGGGGGTGGTGATGGACAGAGTTTCTGAATGATGCAGAATACTCTTACCAAGTCAAGAGATCATGGTTTTAATCCATCACTGTTTTTTAGCTCACTGCACCATCCCAGCTCAGAATCTGGCTACATGCAAATGAGTCTGTACCTGTCCCAGTGCATGATGGGAACAGGGCAAACCAAACTACCAAGCCAATTCTTATACTGGGAAGGAAACAAGCTTCCGAGGACCGGTTTCTGGCATCACAGCCTTCGTCGGCCCGGCTTGCCTGAATCCTGATGGTGCAATGAGCAAGGGACTCACGTCTGAGCATACCCTCCCACACTGAGTGTGGATAAAATCAATTTGGGAAAAAGGGGGTGGTGATGGACAGAGTTTCTGAATGATGCAGAATACTCTTACCAAGTCAAGAGATCATGGTTTTAATCCATCACTGTTTTTTAGCTCACTGCACCATCCCAGCTCAGAATCTGGCTACATGCAAATGAGTCTGTACCTGTCCCAGTGCATGATGGGAACAGGGCAAACCAAACTACCAAGCCAATTCTTATACTGGGCAGTGAGCTAAAAAACGGTGATGGATTAAAACCATGATCTCTTGACTTGGTAAGAGTATTCTGCATCATTCAGAAACTCTGTCCATCACCACCCCCTTTTTCCCAAATCAAATTTATCCACACTCAGTGTGGGAGGGTATGCTCAGACGTGAGTCCCTTGCTCATTGCACCATCAGGATTCAGGCAAGCCGGGCCGACGAAGGCTGTGATGCCAGAAACCGGTCCCCGGAAGCTTGTTTCCTTCCCAGTATAAGAATTGGCTTGGTAGTTTGGTTTGCCCTGTTCCCATCATGCACTGGGACAGGTACAGACTAATTTGCATGTAGCCAGGTTCTGAGCTGGGATGGTGCAGTGAGCTAAAAAACGGTGATGGATTAAAACCATGATCTCTTGACTTGGTAAGAGTATTCTGCATCATTCAGAAACTCTGTCCATCACCACCACCTTTTTCCCAAATCAAATTTATCCACACTCAGTGTGGGAGGGTATGCTCACACGTGAGTCCCTTGCTCATTGCACCATCAGGATTCAGGCAAGCCGGGCCGACGAAGGCTGTGATGCCAGAAACCGGTCCCCGGAAGCTTGTTTCCTTCCCAGTATAAGAATTGGCTTGGTAGTTTGGTTTGCCCTGTTCCCATCATGCACTGGGACAGGTACAGACTAATTTGCATGTAGCCAGGTTCTGAGCTGGGATGGTGCAGTGAGCTAAAAAACGGTGATGGATTAAAACCATGATCTCTTGACTTGGTAAGAGTATTCTGCATCATTCAGAAACTCTGTCCATCACCACCCCCTTTTTCCCAAATCAAATTTATCCACACTCAGTGTGGGAGGGTATGCTCAGACGTGAGTCCCTTGCTCATTGCACCATCAGGATTCAGGCAAGCCGGGCCGACGAAGGCTGTGATGCCAGAAACCGGTCCCCGGAAGCTTGTTTCCTTCCCAGTATAAGAATTGGCTTGGTAGTTTGGTTTGCCCTGTTCCCATCATGCACTGGGACAGGTACAGACTAATTTGCATGTAGCCAGGTTCTGAGCTGGGATGGTGCAGTGAGCTAAAAAACGGTGATGGATTAAAACCATGATCTCTTGACTTGGTAAGAGTATTCTGCATCATTCAGAAACTCTGTCCATCACCACCCCCTTTTTCCCAAATCATGGGAAGAGTCCAGCCCGAACTGCCAAGCCATGTCTTTCCTGGACCGGAAACTAGCATCCTGGGACCGGTTTCGGGTTCATAACCCTCATTAGCCAGGCTATCTTGAATCCAGTGGCAAAGTGAGCAAGGGACCCACGTCTGTGCATACCCTGCCAACTTAGGGCGAACAAAGCGATACCAAAGGGGATGATGGACAGAGCGTTTGAGCAAATCAAACACTCACCCCAGTCAACTGATCTGGGTTTAATCTATCATCATTCTTTAGCTCACTCCACCACCCCAGTTCAGACATGGCCATATGCAAATCAGTCTAACCCTGTGCCTCATCGGAACAGTCCAGCCCGAACTGCCAAGCCACGTCTTCCCTGGACAGAAAACAAGCATCCTGGGACTGGTTTCGGGTTCATAACCCTCATCAGCCGGGCTATCTTGAATCCAGTGGCAAAGTGAGCAAGACACCCACGTCTGGGCATGCCCTGCCACCTTAGGGCGAACAAAGCGATACCAAAGGGGATGATGGACGGAGCGTTTGAGCAAATGAAACACTCACCCCCAGTCAACTGATCTGGGTTTAATCCATCATCATTCTTTAGCTCACTCCACCACCCCAGTTCAGACATGGCCATATGCAAATCAGTCTAACCCTGTGCCTCATGGGAACAGTCCAGCCCAAACTGCCAAGCCACGTCTTCCCTGGACAGAAAACAAGCATCCTGGGACTGGTTTCGGGTTCATAACCCTCATCAGCTGGGCTATCTTGAATCCAGTGGCAAAGTGAGCAAGAGACCCATGTCTGGGCATGCCCTGCCACCTTAGGGCGAACAAAGCGATACCAAAGGGGATGATGGACGGAGCGTTTGAGCAAATAAAATACTCACCCCCAGTCAACTGATCTGGGTTTAATCCATCATCATTCTTTAGTTCACTCCACCACCCCAGTTCAGACATGGCCATATGGGAGGAGGAGCCTAGCGCGCAACCAAGATGGCCGCGTAGGTGCGAGGCTCCCGAGGACCTCCGCGACCTCCTGAATTAATCCTGGCGAGATCCTGTCCTTGTTGAGGGGACTGTGTCGGTGAACCCGAGCTGAGGCGCCACCCGTTTTTTGGGCTCGAATCGGACCCCGAACACCGGTGGGAGCATCGATTGAAGGCTGCGGCCTTCTCCTCGCCGGCCCCCCGGACTGGAGTAGTGGGGCGATCCGGGGACGAAGTGAATAACAGCGGCGAGCGGGGCTGGGCGACTCGCGTACCCCGCACTTTCACTTTCGCTTTTGCGCCCTCCTTGCCTCAGGCGGGGTCGGGCTGCGGAGCGGGGTGCGGTGGTGTTGCCTTGTCCAGGTGCCCGGCTGACCCGCCGGCGGTGGGTTGACCCGCGGCCCGGTGGTCGCCCCCGCCCCCCCCCCTGACACCCGTGATTTGGTGTGGCGGCCCGTTTGGAGATCTTGGCACGACGGTGGTAGGGCCAGCATGTCCACCAAACAAGATGGCGACCGGGCGAAGATGAAGACAACCCGCCGTGGCACGGCGCACCAGGCCAATAGTATGGATCGCTATACGCTCCAGAAGGGTTCTCCGGAGACATCGCGGTCATCCCTGGTGGGCCCGACGGAGGCGCCTGCCCAACCGGTGGATCTGACCCTCCGGGACGTCATGGGCGCCATCGCAGAGATGAAGGCCTCAGTGGACCAGCGTTTCGATACCTTGGCGCAAAAAATTGACTCGGTCCTGGTGGATGTGGGCCTTGTGAGGGCAGACTTGTCAAAAACGAACGACCGAGTTGACTCCCTGGCCCACACCACAACGAGCCTCACTACGGACGTGGTGGCCCTCCAGAAGGAGGTGCGCCGGCTTGGCCAGGCGAGCGCCCTGATGGACCGGCGACTTGAGGATTCCGAGGGTCGGGCCCGGAGGAACAATGTTCGCATTATTGGTGTGCCGGAGGGCCGAGAGGCGGAGGCGGCAGATCTCTTCGTGGAAGAACTGATCCTGACCCATCTCCAGCCCCGGGGGCTGAGTAAGCTTTTTGCGGTGGAGCGTGCCCACCGGGTCCCTGGGGGCCGCCCTAAGACCGGTGCACCGCCGCGGCCTATTATTGCCCGGATTTTTAATTTCCGGGACAGAGACGCCATCCTCCAGACCTCCAGGCAACAGGGACCGGTCAGGCTGGACAACATGGATGTACACTTCTACCCAGACTTTACTCCGGCGGTCCAGAAGCAGCGACAGAGCTTTCTTGGTATTAAACGTCGCCTAAGGGACCTAAACCTCAAGTACTCAATGCTCTTTCCGGCTAAGCTGAGGGTGGAGGTGGATGGCCGTACGCACTTCTTCGACCGGCCCGAGATGGCTGGGGACTGGTTAGATACTTTGCCTGGAGATCGGGGTGGGGGGGGCGCGGCTGGCGGGGAGGGCCCGCCGGATCAGAATTGAGGGGTGACTGTATAGGCCTTGCTCTGGATACTGTTCCTTCACCATATATTGCTTTCGTATGTTCCCCTCCCATGGAGGTCGGGTGGGGTCTGCTGGGGGCTTCCCTCCTCCTCGGGGGGACTAGTTAGTACTTAGCTATGGGGCGACAGGCACACTGCACTTTGGGGGGGCTGTCTGGGCTCATGCAGGGGTGCAGGGAGGGGGGAGTTCTGTTGGGACCGGGGGGTGGGGGGGGTGTGTTGTTTGTTAGCACCGCAAGGCAAACCCGCAACTGTTTTGTTGTTTTTAAGATGCTCGGTGGGGGGCGACCGATTGTTTTGACGTATGATGGGGGGTAGGGATTTGATTGTGTTGTCATGGAATGTTAACGGCCTGGGGGATAGGATTAAGCGTGGTGTGGTCCTGCAGTACTTAAAACGTATTTCTCCAGATGTTGTCTTCCTGCAGGAGACACACCTTATAGGTAACACCTTTCATGCAATGAATCGGCGGGGATATCGTTTGGCGGCCCACTCCGGCTTCACTTCGGGCTCGCGGGGGGTGGGTATTATGGTCAAGAACTCGCTCCCGTTGGAGATTGACGAGGTGCGCCATGATGAGAGGGGACGTTACACTGTTCTGGTGGGACGAATGGAGGGTAGAGTGTTTATCTTTATATCAGTGTACGTCCCGCCTGGGTTACAAGCCACTACATTTGCGGACCTGGGGCGCCTCCTTCTGGACCTTCCGGGTGGCCTGTTGGTGGTTGGAGGGGACTTTAACGCGGTTGCCTCTGGGTCTATGGATCGCCATCCCCCTAGGGACCTCCCCCGGGCACAGGCGTGGCTGCCCGGCCTTCTAGACACTCTGGGCCTGGTGGATTGCTGGCGCTTAAAGCATCCCGTATTGCAACAGTACACCTTCCACTCGGGGGCCCATGGTAGCCTCTCGCGGCTTGATTATATCCTTGTCCCGGCGGCCCAGGCAGGGAGGGTGGGGGAGGTGCGCCATTTGGCACGGGGTATCTCAGACCACTCCCCATTGTTGTTGCATTTCGATGTCTTCCCGAGGGGGGATGGCAGAGTGGCCCCGATCAATGCATGGTATTTGCGCGACCCCACCATTCGTGCCGACTTGATCAAATCCTTACAGCGCTATTTCGATGAGAATGTGGGGTCGGTCCCGTCTGCCATCTCCCTGTGGGAGGCTTTCAAGGTGGTTCTTAGAGGGGAGGCCCTCTCCTTTATTTCCAATGCCCGGCGGCGCGAGCGGGAGGAGGTGACCCGGGTTGAGGCCGAGATTGCAGAACTGGAGGGTGACCTGGGGAGCGGGGTAACAGACGCCAAGTTGCATGTTTTGCACTTAAAGCAGGCGGCCTATCGGGCCCTCGTCACGGAGGCGGCCAGGGGCCTCAGTAGAGAGCAGCAGGGGCGATTGTATGATGTGGGTGACAAGGCTGGCAAATTGATTGCGTGGTTGGACAAGAGGGAAAGAGCGAGCCGCGTGGTGCCTTTGATTGAGAGCGTGGATGGTGTGTGCGTCACTGAGCCGGAAGCCATTGTCTCCTGCTTCGCGGATTATTTCCGCGAAGTTTACTCCCCGGTTTCTCCCTGCTCGGAGGAAGATTCCCATGCCTTGCTTCGGGACATCGCACTGCCCTCCCTTACGGTGGAGGACAGGGATTCGCTGGATGCCCCGCCCACCTCGGACGAAATTGCCTCGGCTATTCGCTCGGTTGCATCCGGCAAGGCCATGGGCCCCAATGGTATTCCCATTGAGCTATACAAGCTACGCCCGGATGTGTTGGCGCCCCACCTGCGTGCGATGTTCCTTGCGGCCCACTCGCAGGGCTCCCTCCCGCCGGACCAGCGTCTGGCTACAATTGTGGTGATCCATAAGGAGGGGAAGCCCCGTGAGCGGGTCACATCCTATAGGCCGATTTCGCTTCTGAACGCGGAGCCCAAAATCCTCGCCAAGGTGTTGGCCAACCGATTGGTTGGCGTGGTGGGCGATTTGGTCCACCAAGACCAATCGGGCTTTATACCACACCGCAACACGGCGCTTAATCTGCGGCGCTTACACGGGGTGCTCGCGCGTGTCCCATTTGTGCGGGAGCCGGCCATCTTGGCGTCCTTGGACGCCACCATGGCGTTTGATACGCTCGAATGGCCATATATTTGGGCGATGCTGGCGAAGTTTGGGTTCGGCCCGGGTTTCGTCAGCTGGGTCAAATTGCTATATTCGGGCCCGTTGGCGCAGGTGGTGGTGAATGGGCGAGTATCTGCCCCGTTCGCGCTGGGGCGGGGCACGCGACAGGGTTGTCCCCTGTCGCCTCTCCTGTTCGCCCTGGCCATGGAGCCCCTGGCGGAGTGGTTGCGGTGGCACCCTTCTATCCGTGGTCTCCGCTGGACCCCCGAGCATGAGGACCGCGTGTCCCTCTATGCTGACGATATCCTTTTGTATCTCGCCTCCCCGCGCAAGTCACTGATCGTCCTGGTTGATGTTTTGCGCTCCTTCGGTCGCAACTCAGGCCTGGTCATCAACTGGGCGAAATCCTGTGTCTATGTGCTCTCCGGGGAGGCCCCGGTCTTGCCACGGGACTGTCCGATCCAGATTGCCTCCCAGGGTTTCCGGTACCTGGGTATATATATCACTCTTGACCCGGAGGCCCGCTATGAGCGGAACTTGCTGCCCCCCCTCCAGCGTCTGAGGGAGGACGTGGTGCGCTGGCGGCGTCTGCCGCTCTCGCCGCTCGGCCGAGCGGCCTTATTTAAAATGATGTCCCTGCCGCGCTTCCTCTACGCCCTCCAGAATACCATGGACCTGGTCCCGGCACGCTACTTTCGCGAGGTGGAGGGCCTCCAGCGGCGCCTGTTCTGGGACGGGAGGCCGCGTATTGCTCTGGCTAAATTGACGCTCCCGTGGTACGATGGAGGGGTCGCCCTCCCGGACATCAAACGGTATTACTGGGCCTCCCAACTAGCTGCAATTAATCATGGCC
The DNA here is from genome assembly GCF_964204655.1 of Triturus cristatus. NCBI lineage: Eukaryota > Metazoa > Chordata > Amphibia > Caudata > Salamandridae > Triturus > Triturus cristatus. The sequence continues at coordinate 1,239,786,061 of NC_140589.1, forward strand.
TTTACGGGCCCGCCTTGAACCCGGCATTTGAGATGGACAGGACGCTTCTGCCCGGTGGCGATTATAATCGAGCGCTCTACTCTGGCGCGCCCGACTCCCGTTTGACGGGACCGACGCGTGTCATGGTGCGTGTCTGGCACGCGGCTAATGCAGCTATGGGGTGGAAGGACCGTTTGAACCGAGCGTCTCCGCTGTATGCATCTGAGAGGTTGGGCTCCCTGTGGACGTCGAAGGGCTTCGAGAAGTGGGACACGATCGGAATCAGCACGGTGGGAGATCTCTGGACGAGGGGGGGATTCAAAACTTTTGAGACGCTGCAGGCGGAGTTTCAGCTGCAGGGCAGTGAGTACTTTCGGTACCTACAGGTCCGCCATGCGCTGGGCTCCGTCTTCCCGGATGTTGCATCCATTCCGGAGTCTTCCCCCCTGGAGGACAGAGTGCTAGATGGCCATGTCCCGGACAGCACGATCTCCCTCATATACAAAAAATTGATTAACGATAGATCGTGTCTGCTGACTAGTCTCCGCGAGGCTTGGGTTGCCGACGGGCTGGAGCTGGACGACGAGGATTGGATCTCCGCGGTGGCCTCTCCGAAAGAAGTGGCCATCCCGGCTCGCCTTCGTTTCGTCCAGCTCAAGATCCTTCACCGGGTCTACGCGACGGGGCCAAGGCTTTTACGTATGGGTTTTGCCGGTGATGGAATGTGTAAGCGTGGCTGTGGTGCGTTGGCGACTTTCATGCATATACTGTGGGAGTGCCCGAAGGTGGAGCGATTCTGGCGTGGTGTGCATGAGGTTCTACAAATGGTTACGCGTGTCGCGCTGCTGCCTGAAGCGAGGAGATGCTTGCTGAATGTCTGGGAACCAAATGACTACTCGGTCCCGCAGGCGCGGTGGGTGACTCTGGGATACATGATAGCCAAGCGTGATATTGCCCAATTGTGGGGATCCCAGAGGCCCCCTGCGGTGTCGGCCTGGAAAGAGCATATGGATTGGTGTATGTTTCGTGAAAAGGTGGTGTATGTGGCGAGGGGTAAGCCTGGGGCGTGGATGAAACTCTGGGGCCCCTGGAACGCCTACCGCGGGGGTATTTGTGAGCCGCCGCTGCTACCGGCGGTCTCGCCGGCTCCGTCTCCCTAGATGGCGCCCCTCCCTTGGCCGCGGGCGCGCGGTCCCCCAGTCCCTGATCTACTCCCGTCCCCCTCTTCAGAATTTTGCTGCTGGTTTGGATCCCCCACTTATGGAGCACGTGTTGTCACTTTGGATCGAGGGTTGCCTTGCGGTTGTGGTTTGTTTACGTTGTTTTGCTTTAAGAAAATGGAACCGTACTGTGGGCTTGGAGCTGTGAGGCCTGCACCATTGATCACTCCTGTCTTCCTACTGTGCACCGCTGAGAAAGTTTTTTGCTGTATGTATGTAATATGCTTTTGATGCTCTAGCGGCCGGCCGTGTGGTTGTAGGCCCATACCTGTAACTTCTATAAACTGCAATAAACGGTTTCAAAAAAAAAAAAAAAAAGACATGGCCATATGCAAATCAGTCTAACCCTGTGCCTCATGGGAACAGTCCAGCCTGAACTGCCAAGCCATGTCTTCCCTGGACCGGAAACTAGCATCCTGGGAATGGTTTCGGGTTCATAACCCTCATTAGCCAGGCTATCTTGAATCCAGTGGCAAAGTGAGCAAGGGACCCACGTCTGGGCATACCCTGCCAACTTAGGGCGAACAAAGCCATACCAAAGGGGATGATGGACAGAACGTTTGAGCAAATCAAACACTCACCCCCAGTCAACTGAACTGGGTTTAATTCATCATCATTCTTTAGCTCACTCCACCACCCCAGTTCAGACATGGCCATATACAAATCAGTCTGACCCTGTGCCTCATGGGAACAGTCCAGCCCAAACTGCCAAGCCACGTCTTCCCAGGACCGAAAACAAGCATCCTGGGACTGTTTTCGGGTTCATAACCCTCATCAGCCGGGCTATCTTGAATCCAGTGGCAAAGTGAGCAAGGGACCCACGTCTGGGCATAACCTGCCAACTTAGGGCGAATAAAGCGATACCAAAGGGGATGATGGACGGAGCGTTCGAGCAAATCAAACACTCACCCCCAGTCAACTGATCTGGGTTTAATCCATCATCATTCTTTAGCTCACTCCACCACCCCAGTTCAGACATGGCCATATGCAAATCAGTCTAACCCTGTGCCTCATGGGAACAGTCCAGCCCGAACTGCCAAGCCACGTCTTGCCTGGACCAAAAACAAGCATCTTGGGACTGGTTTCGGGTTCATAACCCTCATCAGCCGGGCTATCTTGAATCGAGTGGCAAAGTGAGCAAGGGACCCACGTCTGGGCATACCCTGCCAACTTAGGGCGAATAAAGCGATACCAAAGGGGATGATGGACGGAGCGTTTGAGCAAATCAAACACTCACCCCCAGTCAACTGATCTGGGTTTAATCCATCATCATTCTTTAGCTCACTCCACCACCCCAGTTCAGACATGGCCATATGCAAATCAGTCTAACCCTGTGCCTCATGGGAACAGTCCTGCCCGAACTGCCAAGCCACGTCTTGCCTGGACCAAAAACAAGCATCTTGGGACTGGTTTCGGGCTCATAACCCTCATCAGCCGGGCTATCTTGAATCCAGTGGCAAAGTGAGCAAGGGACCCACGTCTGGGCATGCCCTGCCAAATTAGGGCGAACAAAGCGATACCAAAGGGGATGATGGACGGAGCGTTTGAGCAAATAAAACACTCACCCCCAGTCAGCTGATCTGGGTTTAATCCATCATCATTCTTTAGCTCACTCCACCACCCCAGTTCAGACATGGCCATATGCAAATCAGTCTAACCCTGTGCCTCATGGGAACAGTCTAGCCCGAACTGCCAAGCCATGTCTTGCCTGGACCAAAAACAAGCATCTTGGGACTGGTTTCGGGTTCATAACCCTCATCAGCCGGGCTATCTTGAATCGAGTGGCAAAGTGAGCAAGGGACCCACGTCTGGGCATGCCCTGCCAAATTAGGGCGAACAAAGCGATACCAAAGGGGATGATGGACGGAGCGTTTGAGCAAATAAAACACTCACCCCCAGTCAGCTGATCTGGGTTTAATCCATCATCATTCTTTAGCTCACTCCACCACCCAAGTTCAGACATGGCCATATGCAAATCAGTCTAACCCTGTGTCTCATGGGAACAGTCCAGCCCGAACTGCCAAGCCATGTCTTCCCTGGACTGGAAAAAAGCATCCTGGGACCGGTTTCGGGTTCATAACCCTCATCAGCCAGGCTATCTTGAATACAGTGGCACAGTGAGCAAGGGACTCACGTCTAGGCATACCCTGCCAACTTAGGGCGAACAAAGCGATACCAAAGGAGATGATTGACAGAGCCTTTGAGCAAATCAAACACTCACCCCCAGTCAACTGATCTGGGTTTAATCCATCATCATTCTTTACCTCACTCCACTACCCCAGTTCAGACATGGCCATATGCAAATCAGTCTAACCCTGTGCCTCATGGGAAGAGTCCAGCCCGAACTGCCAAGCCATGTCTTTCCTGGACCGAAAACTAGCATCCTGGGACCGGTTTCGGGTTCATAACCCTCATTAGCCAGGCTATCTTGAATCCAGTGGCACAGTGAGCAAGAGAACCACGTCTGCGCATACCCTGCCAACTTAGGGCGAACAAAGCGATACCAAAGGGGATGATGGACAGAGCGTTTGAGCAAATCAAACACTCACCCCAGTCAACTGATCTGGGTTTAATCTATCATCATTCTTTAGCTCAATCCACCACCCCAGTTCAGACATGGCCATATGCAAATCAGTCTAACCCTGTGCCTCATGGGAACAGTCCAGCCTGAACTGCCAAGCCATGTCTTCCCTGGACCGGAAACTAGCATCCTGGGAATGGTTTCGGATTCATAACCCTCATTAGCCAGGCTATCTTGAATCCAGTGGCAAAGTGAGCAAGGGACCCACGTCTAGGCATACCCTGCCAACTTAGGGCGAACAAAGCGATACCAAAGGGGATGATGGACAGAACGTTTGAGCAAATCAAACACTCACCCCCAGTCAACTGAACTGGGTTTAATTCATCATCATTCTTTAGCTCACTCCACCACCCCAGTTCATACATGGCCATATGCAAATCAGTCTGACCCTGTGCCTCATGAGAACAGTCCAGCCAGAACTGCCAAGCCATGTCTTCCCTGGACTGGAAACAAGCATCCTGGGACCGGTTTCGGGTTCATAACCCTCATCAGCCATGCTATTTTGAATACAGTGGCACAGTGAGCAAGGGACTCACGTCTAGGCATACCCTGCCAATTTAGGGCGAACAAAGCGATACCAAAGGAGATGATTGACAGAGCCTTTGAGCAAATCAAACACTCACCCCCAGTCAACTGATCTGGGTTTAATCCATCCTCATTCTTTACCTCACTCCACTACCCCAGTTCAGACATGGCCATATGCAAATCAGTCTAACCCTGTGCCTCATGGGAAGAGTCCAGCCCGAACTGCCAAGCCATGTCTTTCCTGGACCGGAAACTAGCACCCTGGGACCGGTTTCAGGTTCATAACCCTCATTAGCTAGGCTATCTTGAATCCAGTGGCAAAGTGAGCAAGGGACCCACGTCTGCGCATACCCTGCGAACTTAGGGCGAACAAAGCGATACCAAAGGGGATGATGGACAGAGTGTTTGAGCAAATCAAATACTCACCCCCAGTAAACTGATCTGGGTTTAATCCATCATCATTCTTTAGCTCACTCCACCACCCCAGTTCAGACATGGCCATATGCAAATCAGTCTAACCCTGTACCTCATCGGAACAGTCCAGCCCAAACTGCCAAGCCACGTCTTCCCTGGACAGAAAACAAGCATCCTGGGACTGGTTTCGGGTTCATAACCCTCATCAGCTGGGCTATCTTGAATCCAGTGGCAAAGTGAGCAAGAGACCCACGTCTGGGCTTGCCCTGCCACCTTAGGGCGAACAAAGCGATTCCAAAGGGGATGATGGACGGAGCGTTTGAGCAAATAAAATACATACCCCCAGTCAACTGATCAGGGTTTAATCCATCATCATTCTTTAGTTCACTCCACCACCCCAGTTCAGACATGGCCATATGCAAATCAGTCTAACCCTGTGCCTCATGGGAACAGTCCAGCCTGAACTGCCAAGCCATGTCTTCCCTGGACCGGAAACTAGCATCCTGGGAACGGTTTCGGGTTCATAACCCTCATTAGCCAGGCTACTTGAATCCAGTGGCAAAGTGAGCAAGGGACCCACGTCTGGGCATACCCTGCCAACTTAGGGCGAACAAAGCGATACCAAAGGGGATGATGGACAGAGCGTTTGAGCAAATCAAACACTCACCCCCAGTCAACTGAACTTGGTTTAATTCATCATCATTCTTTAGCTCACTCCACCACCCCAGTTTAGACATGGCCATATGCAAATCAGTCTGACCCTGTGCCTCATGGGAACAGTCCAGCCCAAACTGCCAAGCCACGTCTACCCTGGACCGAAAACAAGCATCCTGGGACTGGTTTCGGGTTCATAACCCTCAGCAGCCGGGATATCTTGAATCCAGTGGCAAAGTGAGCAAGGGACCCACGTCTGGGCATAACCTGCCAACTTAGGGCGAACAAAGCGATACCAAAGGGGAGGATGGACGGAGCGTTTGAGCAAATAAAATACTCACCCCCAGTCAACTGATCTGGGTTTAATCCATCATCATTCTTTAGTTCACTACACCATCCCAGTTCAGATATGGCCATATGCAAATCAGTCTAACCCTGTGCCTCATGGGAAGAGTCCAGCCCGAACTGCCAAGCCATGTCTTTCCTGGACCGGAAACTAGCATCCTGGGACCGGTTTCGGGTTCATATCCCTCATTAGCCAGGCTATCTTGAATCCAGTGGCAAAGTGAGCAAGGGACCCACGTCTGTGCATACCCTGCCAACTTAGGGCGAACAAAGCAATACCAAAGGGGATGATGGACAGAGCGTTTGAGCAAATCAAACACTCACCCCAGTCAACTGATCTGGATTTAATCTATCATCATTCTTTAGCTCACTCCACCACCCCAGTTCAGACATGGCCATATGCAAATCAGTCTAACCCTGTGCCTCATTGGAACAGTCCAGCCCGAACTGCCAAGCCACGTCTTCCCTGGACAGAAAACAAGCATCCTGGGACTGGTTTCGGGTTCATAACCCTCATCACCCGGGCTATCTTGAATCCAGTGGCAAAGTGAGCAAGACACCCACGTCTGGGCATGCCCTGCCACCTTAGGGCGAACAAAGCGATACCAAAGGGGATGATGGACGGAGCGTTTGAGCAAATGAAACACTCACCCCCAGTCAACTGATCTGGGTTTAATCCATCATCATTCATTAGCTCACTCCACCACCCCAGTTCAGACATGGCCATATGCAAATCAGTCTAACCCTGTGCCTCATGGGAACAGTCCAGCCCAAACTGCCAAGCCACGTCTTCCCTGGACAGAAAACAAGCATCCTGGGACTGGTTTCGGGTTCATAACCCTCATCAGCTGGGCTATCTTGAATCCAGTGGCAAAGTGAGCAAGAGACCCATGTCTGGGCATGCCCTGCCACCTTAGGGCGAACAAAGCGATACCAAAGGGGATGATGGACGGAGCGTTTGAGCAAATAAAATACTCACCCCCAGTCAACTGATCTGGGTTTAATCCATCATCATTCTTTAGTTCACTCCACCACCCCAGTTCAGACATGGCCATATGCAAATCAGTCTAACCCTGTGCCTCATGGGAACAGTCCAGCCTGAACTGCCAAGCCATGTCTTCCCTGGACCGGAAACTAGCATCCTGGGAATGGTTTCGGGTTCATAACCCTCATTAGCCAGGCTATCTTGAATCCAGTCGCAAAGTGAGCAAGGGACCCACGTCTGGGCATACCCTGCCAACTTAGGGCGAACAAAGCCATACCAAAGGGGATGATGGACAGAACGTTTGAGCAAATCAAACACTCACCCCCAGTCAACTGAACTGGGTTTAATTCATCATCATTCTTTAGCTCACTCCACCACCCCAGTTCAGACATGGCCATATACAAATCAGTCTGACCCTGTGCCTCATGGGAACAGTCCAGCCCAAACTGCCAAGCCACGTCTTCCCAGGACCGAAAACAAGCATCCTGGGACTGTTTTCGGGTTCATAACCCTCATCAGCCGGGCTATCTTGAATCCAGTGGCAAACTGAGCAAGGGACCCACGTCTGGGCATAACCTGCCAACTTAGGGCGAATAAAGCGATACCAAAGGGGATGATGGACGGAGCGTTCGAGCAAATCAAACGCTCACCCCCAGTCAACTGATCTGTGTTTAATCCATCATCATTCTTTAGCTCACTCCACCACCCCAGTTCAGACATGGCCATATGCAAATCAGTCTAACCCTGTGCCTCATGGGAACAGTCCAGCCCGAACTGCCAAGCCACGTCTTCCTTGGACCGAAAACAAGCATCCTGGGACTGGTTTCGGGTTCATAACCCTCATCAGCCGGGCTATCTTGAATCCAGTGGCAAAGTGAGCAAGGGACCCACGTCTGGGCATACCCTGCCAACTTAGGGTGAACAAAGCGATACCAAAGGGGATGATGGACAGAGCCTTTGAGCAAATCACACACTCACCCCCAGTCAACTGATCTGGGTTTAATCTATCATCATTCTTTAGCTCACTCCACCACCCCAGTTCAGACATGGCCATATTGAAATCAGTCTAACCCTGTGCCTCATCGGAACAGTCCAGCCCGAACTGCCAAGCCACGTCTTCCCTGGACAGAAAACAAGCATCCTGGGACTGGTTTCGGGTTCATAACCCTCATCAGCCGGGCTATCTTGAATCCAGTGGCAAAGTGAGCAAGGGACCCACGTCTGGGCATAACCTGCCAACTTAGGGCGAACAAAGCGATACCAAAGGGGATGATGGACGGAGCGTTTGAGCAAATGAAACACTCACCCCCAGTCAACTGATCTGGGTTTAATCCATCATCATTCTTTAGCTCACTCCACCACCCCAGTTCAGACATGGCCATATGCAAATCAGTCTAACCCTGTGCCTCATGGGAACAGTCCAGCCCAAACTGCCAAGCCACGTCTTCCCTGGACAGAAAACAAGCATCCTGGGACTGGTTTCGGGTTCATAACCCTCATCAGCTGGGCTATCTTGAATCCAGTGGCAAAGTGAGCAAGAGACCCACGTCTGGGCATGCCCTGCCACCTTAGGGCGAACAAAGCGATACCAAAGGGGATGATGGACGGAGCGTTTGAGCAAATAAAATACTCTCCCCCAGTCAACTGATCTGGGTTTAATCCATCATCATTCTTTAGTTCACTCCACCACCCCAGTTCAGACATGGCCATATGCAAATCAGTCTAACCCTGTGCCTCATGGGAACAGTCCAGCCTGAACTGCCAAGCCATGTCTTCCCTGGACCGGAAACTAGCATCCTGGGAATGGTTTCGGATTCATAACCCTCATTAGCCAGGCTATCTTGAATCCAGTGGCAAAGTGAGCAAGGGACCCACGTCTGGGCATACCCTGCCAACTTAGGGCGAACAAAGCGATACCAAAGGGGATGATGGACAGAACGTTTGAGCAAATCAAACACTCACCCCCAGTCAACTGAACTGGGTTTAATTCATCATCATTCTTTAGCTCACTCCACCACCCCAGTTCATACATGGCCATATGCAAATCAGTCTGACCCTGTGCCTCATGAGAACAGTCCAGCCAGAACTGCCAAGCCATGTCTTCCCTGGACCGGAAACTAGCATCCTGGGACTGGTTTCGGGTTCATAACCCTCATCAGCCAGGCTATCTTGAATCCAGTGGCAAAGTGAGAAAGGGACCCACGTCTGGGCATACCCTGCCAACTTAGGGCGAACAAAGCGATACTAAAGGGGATGATTGACAGAGCATTTGAGCAAATCAAACACTCACCCCCAGTCAACTGATCTGGGTTTAATCTATCATCATTCTTTAGTTCACTCCACCACCCCAGTTCAGACATGGCCGTATGCATATCAGTCTAACCCTGTGCCTCATGGGAACAGTCTAGCTCGAACTGACAAGCCATGTCTTCCCTAGACCGGAAACAATCATCCTGGGACGGGTTTCGGGTTTATAACCCTCATCAGCCAGGCTATCTAGAATCCAGTGGCAAACTGAGCAAGGGACCCACGCTTGGGCATGCCCTGCCAGCTTAGGGCGAACAAAGCGATACCAAAGGGGATGATGGACGGAGCGTTTGAGCAAATCAAACACTCACCCCAGTCAACTGATCTGGGTTTAATCCATCATCATTCTTTAGCTCACTCCACCACCCCAGTTCAGACATGGCCATATGCAAATCAGTCTAACCCTGTGCCTCATGGAAACAGTCCAGCCCGAACTGCCAAGCCACGTCTTCCTTGGACCGAAAACAAGCATCCTGGGACTGGTTTCGGGTTCATAACAATCATCAGCCGGGCTATCTTGAATCCAGTGGCAAAGTGAGCAAGGGACCCACGTCTGGGCATACCCTGCCAACTTAGGGTGAACAAAGCGATATCAAAGGGGATGATTGACAGAGCATTTGAGCAAATCAAACACTCACCCCCAGTCAACTGATCTAGGTTTAATCCATCATCATTCTTTAGTTCACTCCACCACCCCAGTTCAGACATGGCCATATGCAAATCAGTCTAACCCTGTGCCTCATGGGAACAGTCTAGCCCAAACTGCCAAGCCATGTCTTCCCTAGACCGGAAACAATCATCCTGGGACCGGTTTTGGGTTTATAACCCTCATCAGCCAGGCTATCTTGAATCCAGTGGCAAACTGAGCAAGGGACCCATGCTTGGGCATGCCCTGCCAGCTTAGGGCGAACAAAGCGATACCAAAGGGGATGATGGACGGAGCGTTTGAGCAAATCAAACACTCACCCCCAGTCAACTGATCTGGGTTTAATCCATCATTATTCTTTAGCTCACTCCACCACCCCAGTTCAGACATGGCCATATGCAAATCAGTCTGACCCTGTGCCTCATGGGAACAGTCCAGCCCGAACTGCCAAGCCATGTCTTCCCTGGACCGGAAACAAGCATCCTGGGACTGGTTTCGGGTTCATAACCCTCATCAGCCAGGCTATCTTGAATCCAGTGGCAAAGTGAGCAAGGGACCCACGTCTAGACATACCCTGCCAAGTTGGGGCGAACAAAGCGATACCAAAGGGGATGATGGACGGAGCGTTTGAGCAAATCAAACACTCACCCCCAGTCAACTGATCTGGGTTTAATCCATCATCATTCTTTAGTTCACTCCACCACCCCAGTTCAGACATGGCCATATGCAAATCAGCCTAACCCTGTGACTCATGGGAACAGTCCAGCCTGAACTGCCAAGCCATGTCTTCCCTGGACCGGAAACTAGCATCCTGGGACCGGTTTCGGATTCATAACCCTCATCAGCCAGGCTACCTTGAATCTAGTGGCAAAGTGAGCAAGGGACTCACGTCTATGCATACCCTGCCAACTTAGGGCGAACAAAGCGATACCAAAGGAGATGATTGACAGAGCCTTTGAGCAAATCAAACACTCACCCCCAATCAACTGATCTGGGTTTAATCCATCATCATTCTTTAGCTCACTCCACTACCCCAGTTCATACATGGCCATATGCAAATCAGTCTAACCCTGTGCCTCATGGGAAGAGTCCAGCCCGAACTGCCAAGCCATGTCTTCCCTGGACCGGAAACAAGCATCCTGGGACCGGTTTCGGGTTCATAACCCTCATCAGCCAGGCTATCTTGAATCCAGTGGCAAAGTGAGCAAGGGACCCACGTCTAGACATACCCTGCCAACTTAGGGCGAACAAAGCGATACCAAAGGGGATGATGGACGGAGCGTTTGAGCAAATCAAACACTCACCCCCAGTTAACTGATCTGGGTTTAATCCATCATTATTCTTTAGCTCACTCCACCACCCCAGTTCAGACATGGCCATATGCAAATCAGTCTGACCCTGTGCCTCATGGGAACAGTCCAGCCGGAACTGCCAAGCCATGTCTTCCCTGGACCGGAAACAAGCATCCTGGGACCGGTTTCGGGTTCATAACCCTCATCAGCCAGGCTATCTTGAATCCAGTGGCAAAGTGAGCAAGGGACCCACGTCTAGACATACCCTGCCAACTTAGGGCGAACAAAGCGATACCAAAGGGGATGATGGACGGAGCGTTTGAGCAAATCAAACACTCACCCCCAGTCAACTGATCTGGGTTTAATCCATCATCATTCTTTAGTTCACTCCACCACCCCAGTTCAGACATGGCCATATGCAAATCAGTCTAACCCTGTGACTCATGGGAACAGTCCAGCCTGAACTGCCAAGCCATGTCTTCCCTGGACCGGAAACTAGCATCCTGGGACCGGTTTCGGGTTCATAACCCTAATTAGCCAGGCTATCTTGAATCCAGTGGCAAAGTGAGCAAGGGTCCCACGTCTGGGCATACCCTGCCAACTTAGGGCAAACAAAGCGATACCAAAGGGGATGATTGACAGAGCATTTGAGCAAATCAAACACTCACCCCAGTCAACTGATCTGGGTTTAATCCATCATCATTCTTTAGTTCACTCCACCACCCCAGTTCAGACATGGCCGTATGCAAATCAGTCTAACCCTGTGCCTCATGGGAACAGTCTAGCCCGAACTGACAAGCCATGTCTTCCCTAGACCGGAAACAATCATCCTGGGACCGGTTTTGGGTTTATAACCCTCATGAGCCAGGCTATCTAGAATCCAGTGGCAAACTGAGCAAGGGACCCACGCTTGGGCATTCCCTGCCATCTTAGGGCGAACAAAGCGATACCAAAGGGGATGATGGACGGAGCGTTTGAGCAAATCAAACACTCACCCCCAGTCAACTGATCTGGGTTTAATCCATCATCATTCTTTAGCTCACTCCACCACCCCAGTTCAGACATGGCCATATGCAAATCAGTCTAACCCTGTGCCTCATGGGAACAGTCCAGCCCGAACTGCCAAGCCACGTCTTCCTTGGACCGAAAACAAGCATCCTGGGACTGGTTTCGGGTTCATAACCCTCATCAGCCGGGCTATCTTGAATCCAGTGGCAAAGTGAGCAAGGGACCCACGTCTGGGCATACCCTGCCAACTTAGGGCGAACAAAGCGATACCAAAGGGGATGATGGACAGAGCCTTTGAGCAAATCAAACACTCACCCCCAGTCAACTGATCTGGGTTTAATCCATCATCATTCTTTACCCCACTCCACTACCCCAGTTCAGACATGGCCATATGCAAATAAGTCTAACCCTGTGCCTCATGGGAAGAGTCCAGCCCGAACTGCCAAGCCATGTCTTTCCTGGACCGGAAACTAGCATCCTGGGACCGGTTTCGGGTTCATAACCCTCATTAGCCAGGCTATCTTGAATCCAGTGGCAAAGTGAGCAAGGGACCCACGTCTGCGCATACCCTGCCAACTTAGAGCGAACAAAGCGATACCAAAGGGGATGATGGACAGAGCGTTTGAGCAAATCAAACACTCACCCCAGTCAACTGATCTGGGTTTAATCTATCATCATTCTTTAGCTCACTCCACCACCCCAGTTCAGACATGGCCATATCCAAATCAGTCTAACCCTGTGCCTCATCGGAACAGACCAGCCCGAAATGCCAAGCCACGTCTTCCCTGGACAGAAAACAAGCATCCTGGGACTGGTTTCGGGTTCATAACCCTCATCAGCCAGGCTATCTTGAATCCAGTGGCAAAGTGAGCAAGACACCCACGTCTGGGCATGCCCTGCCACCTTAGGGCGAACAAAGCGATACCAAAGGGGATGATGGACGGAGCGTTTGAGCAAATGAAACACTCACCCCAGTCAACTGATCTGGGTTTAATCCATCATCATTCTTTAGCTCACTCCACTACCCCAGTTCAGACATGGCCATATGCAAATCAGTCTTACCCTGTGCCTCATGGGAACAGTCCAGCCCAAACTGCGAAGCCACGTCTTCCCTGGACAGAAAACAAGCATCCTGGGACTGGTTTCGGGTTCATAACCCTCATCAGCTGGGCTATCTTGAATCCAGTGGCAAAGTGAGCAAGAGACCCACGTCTGGGCATGCCCTGCCACCTTAGGGCGAACAAAGCGATACCAAAGGGGATGATGGACGGAGCGTTTGAGCAAATAAAATACTCACCCCCAGTCAACTGATCTGGGTTTAATCCATCATCATTCTTTAGTTCACTCCACCACCCCAGTTCAGACATGGCCATATGCAAATCAGTCTAACCCTGTGCCTCATGGGAACAGTCCAGCCTGAACTGCCAAGCCATGTCTTCCCTGGACCGGAAACTAGCATCCTGGGAAAGGTTTCGGGTTCATAACCCTCTTTAGCCAGGCTATCTTGAATCCAGTGGCAAAGTGAGCAAGGGACCCACGTCTGGGCATACCCTGCCAACTTAGGGCGAACAAAGCGATACCAAAGGAGATGATGGACAGAACGTTTGAGCAAATCAAACACTCACCCACAGTCAACTGAACTGGGTTTAATTCATCATCATTCTTTAGCTCACTCCACCACCCCAGTTCAGACATGGCCATATACAAATCAGTCTGACCCTGTGCCTCATGGGAACAGTCCAGCCCAAACTGCCAAGCCACGTCTTCCCTGGACCGAAAACAAGCATCCTGGGACTGTTTTCGGGTTCATAACCCTCATCAGCCGGGCTATCTTGAATCCAGTGGCAAAGTGAGCAAGGGACCCACGTCTGGGCATAACCTGCCAACTTAGGGCGAACAAAGCGATACCAAAGGGGATGATTGACAGAGCGTTTGAGCAAATAAAATACTCACCCCCAGTCAACTGATCTGGGTTTAATCCATCATCATTTTTTAGTTCACTCCACCATCCCAGTTCAGACATGGCCATATGCAAATCAGTCTAACCCTGTGCCTCATGGGAAGAGTCCAGCCCGAACTGCCAAGCCATGTCTTTCCTGGACCGGAAACTAGCATCCTGGGAATGGTTTCGGATTCATAACCCTCATTAGCCAGGCTATCTTGAATCCAGTGGCAAAGTGAGCAAGGGACCCACGTCTGGGCATACCCTGCCACCTTAGGGCGAACAAAGCGATACCAAAGGGGATGATGGACGGAGCGTTTGAGCAAATGAAACACTCACCCCCAGTCAACTGATCTGGGTTTAATCCATCATCATTCATTAGCTCACTCCACCACCCCAGTTCAGACATGGCCATATGCAAATCAGTCTAACCCTGTGCCTCATGGGAACAGTCCAGCCCAAACTGCCAAGCCACGTCTTCCCTGGACAGAAAACAAGCATCCTGGGACTGGTTTCGGGTTCATAACCCTCATCAGCTGGGCTATCTTGAATCCAGTGGCAAAGTGAGCAAGAGACCCACGTCTGGGCATGCCCTGCCACCTTAGGGCGAACAAAGCGATACCAAAGGGGATGATGGACGGAGCGTTTGAGCAAATAAAATACTCACCCCCAGTCAACTGATCTGGGTTTAATCCATCATCATTCTTTAGTTCACTCCACCACCCCAGTTCAGACATGGCCATATGCAAATCAGTCTAACCCTGTGCCTCATGGGAACAGTCCAGCCTGAACTGCCAAGCCATGTCTTCCCTGGACCGGAAACTAGCATCCTGGGAATGGTTTCGGGTTCATAACCCTCTTTAGCCAGGCTATCTTGAATCCAGTGGCAAAGTGAGCAAGGGACCCACGTCTGGGCATACCCTGCCAACTTAGGGCGAACAAAGCGATACCAAAGGAGATGATGGACAGAACGTTTGAGCAAATCAAACACTCACCCACAGTCAACTGAACTGGGTTTAATTCATCATCATTCTTTAGCTCACTCCACCACCCCAGTTCAGACATGGCCATATACAAATCAGTCTGACCCTGTGCCTCATGGGAACAGTCCAGCCCAAACTGCCAAGCCACGTCTTCCCTGGACCGAAAACAAGCATCCTGGGACTGTTTTCGGGTTCATAACCCTCATCAGCCGGGCTATCTTGAATCCAGTGGCAAAGTGAGCAAGGGACCCACGTCTGGGCATAACCTGCCAACTTAGGGCGAACAAAGCGATACCAAAGGGGATGATTGACAGAGCCTTTGAGCAAATCAAACACTCACCCCCAGTCAACTGATCTGGGTTTAATCCATCATCATTCTTTACCTCACTCCACTACCCCAGTTCAGACATGGCTATATGCAAATCAGTCTAACCCTGTGCCTCATGGGAAGAGTCCAGCCCGAACTGCCAAGCCATGTCTTTCCTGGACCGGAAACTAGCATCCTGGGACCGGTTTCAGGTTCATAACCCTCATTAGCCAGGCTATCTTGAATCCAGTGGCAAAGTGAGCAAGGGACCCACGTCTGCGCATACCCTGCCAACTTAGGGCGAACAAAGCGATACCAAAGGGGATGATGGACAGAGTGTTTGAGCAAATCAAATACTCACCCCCAGTAAACTGATCTGGGTTTAATCCATCATCATTCTTTAGCTCACTCCACCACCCCAGTTCAGACATGGCCATATGCAAATCAGTCTAACCCTGTGCCTCATCGGAACAGTCCAGCCCAAACTGCCAAGCCACGTCTTCCCTGGACAGAAAACAAGCATCCTGGGACTGGTTTCGGGTTCATAACCCTCATCAGCTGGGCTATCTTGAATCCAGTGGCAAAGTGAGCAAGAGACCCACGTCTGGGCATGCCCTGCCACCTTAGGGCGAACAAAGCGATTCCAAAGGGGATGATGGACGGAGCGTTTGAGCAAATAAAATACTCACCCCCAGTCAACTGATCAGGGTTTAATCCATCATCATTCTTTAGTTCACTCCACCACCCCAGTTCAGACATGGCCATATGCAAATCAGTCTAACCCTGTGCCTCATGGGAACAGTCCAGCCTGAACTGCCAAGCCATGTCTTCCCTGGACCGGAAACTAGCATCCTGGGAACGGTTTCGGGTTCATAACCCTCATTAGCCAGGCTACTTGAATCCAGTGGCAAAGTGAGCAAGGGACCACGTCTGGGCATACCCTGCCAACTTAGGGCGAACAAAGCGATACCAAAGGGGATGATGGACAGAGCGTTTGAGCAAATCAAACACTCACCCCCAGTCAACTGAACTGGGTTTAATTCATCATCATTCTTTAGCTCACTCCACCACCCCAGTTTAGACATGGCCATATGCAAATCAGTCTGACCCTGTGCCTCATGGGAACAGTCCAGCCCAAACTGCCAAGCCACGTCTACCCTGGACCGAAAACAAGCATCCTGGGACTGGTTTCGGGTTCATAACCCTCAGCAGCCGGGATATCTTGAATCCAGTGGCAAAGTGAGCAAGGGACCCACGTCTGGGCATAACCTGCCAACTTAGGGCGAACAAAGCGATTCCAAAGGGGAGGATGGACGGAGCGTTTGAGCAAATAAAATACTCACCCCCAGTCAACTGATCTGGGTTTAATCCATCATCATTTTTTAGTTCACTCCACCATCCCAGTTCAGACATGGCCATATGCAAATCAGTCTAACCCTGTGCCTCATGGGAAGAGTCCAGCCCGAACTGCCAAGCCATGTCTTTCCTGGACCGGAAACTAGCATCCTGGGAATGGTTTCGGATTCATAACCCTCATTAGCCAGGCTATCTTGAATCCAGTGGCAAAGTGAGCAAGGGACCCACGTCTGGGCATACCCTGCCACCTTAGGGCGAACAAAGCGATACCAAAGGGGATGATGGACGGAGCGTTTGAGCAAATGAAACACTCACCCCCAGTCAACTGATCTGGGTTTAATCCATCATCATTCATTAGCTCACTCCACCACCCCAGTTCAGACATGGCCATATGCAAATCAGTCTAACCCTGTGCCTCATGGGAACAGTCCAGCCCAAACTGCCAAGCCACGTCTTCCCTGGACAGAAAACAAGCATCCTGGGACTGGTTTCGGGTTCATAACCCTCATCAGCTGGGCTATCTTGAATCCAGTGGCAAAGTGAGCAAGAGACCCACGTCTGGGCATGCCCTGCCACCTTAGGGCGAACAAAGCGATTCCAAAGGGGATGATGGACGGAGCGTTTGAGCAAATAAAATACTCACCCCCAGTCAACTGATCAGGGTTTAATCCATCATCATTCTTTAGTTCACTCCACCACCCCAGTTCAGACATGGCCATATGCAAATCAGTCTAACCCTGTGCCTCATGGGAACAGTCCAGCCTGAACTGCCAAGCCATGTCTTCCCTGGACCGGAAACTAGCATCCTGGGAACGGTTTCGGGTTCATAACCCTCATTAGCCAGGCTACTTGAATCCAGTGGCAAAGTGAGCAAGGGACCACGTCTGGGCATACCCTGCCAACTTAGGGCGAACAAAGCGATACCAAAGGGGATGATGGACAGAGCGTTTGAGCAAATCAAACACTCACCCCCAGTCAACTGAACTGGGTTTAATTCATCATCATTCTTTAGCTCACTCCACCACCCCAGTTTAGACATGGCCATATGCAAATCAGTCTGACCCTGTGCCTCATGGGAACAGTCCAGCCCAAACTGCCAAGCCACGTCTACCCTGGACCGAAAACAAGCATCCTGGGACTGGTTTCGGGTTCATAACCCTCAGCAGCCGGGATATCTTGAATCCAGTGGCAAAGTGAGCAAGGGACCCACGTCTGGGCATAACCTGCCAACTTAGGGCGAACAAAGCGATTCCAAAGGGGAGGATGGACGGAGCGTTTGAGCAAATAAAATACTCACCCCCAGTCAACTGATCTGGGTTTAATCCATCATCATTTTTTAGTTCACTCCACCATCCCAGTTCAGACATGGCCATATGCAAATCAGTCTAACCCTGTGCCTCATGGGAAGAGTCCAGCCCGAACTGCCAAGCCATGTCTTTCCTGGACCGGAAACTAGCATCCTGGGAATGGTTTCGGATTCATAACCCTCATTAGCCAGGCTATCTTGAATCCAGTGGCAAAGTGAGCAAGGGACCCACGTCTGGGCATACCCTGCCACCTTAGGGCGAACAAAGCGATACCAAAGGGGATGATGGACGGAGCGTTTGAGCAAATGAAACACTCACCCCCAGTCAACTGATCTGGGTTTAATCCATCATCATTCATTAGCTCACTCCACCACCCCAGTTCAGACATGGCCATATGCAAATCAGTCTAACCCTGTGCCTCATGGGAACAGTCCAGCCCAAACTGCCAAGCCACGTCTTCCCTGGACAGAAAACAAGCATCCTGGGACTGGTTTCGGGTTCATAACCCTCATCAGCTGGGCTATCTTGAATCCAGTGGCAAAGTGAGCAAGAGACCCATGTCTGGGCATGCCCTGCCACCTTAGGGCGAACAAAGCGATACCAAAGGGGATGATGGACGGAGCGTTTGAGCAAATAAAATACTCACCCCCAGTCAACTGATCTGGGTTTAATCCATCATCATTCTTTAGTTCACTCCACCACCCCAGTTCAGACATGTCCATATGCAAATCAGTCTAACCCTGTGCCTCATGGGAACAGTCCAGCCTGAACTGCCAAGCCATGTCTTCCCTGGACCCGAAACTAGCATCCTGGGAATGGTTTCGGGTTCATAACCCTCATTAGCCAGGCTATCTTGAATCCAGTCGCAAAGTGAGCAAGGGACCCACGTCTGGGCATACCCTGCCAACTTAGGGCGAACAAAGCCATACCAAAGGGGATGATGGACAGAACGTTTGAGCAAATCAAACACTCACCCCCAGTCAACTGAACTGGGTTTAATTCATCATCATTCTTTAGCTCACTCCACCACCCCAGTTCAGACATGGCCATATACAAATCAGTCTGACCCTGTGCCTCATGGGAACAGTCCAGCCCAAACTGCCAAGCCACGTCTTCCCAGGACCGAAAACAAGCATCCTGGGACTGTTTTCGGGTTCATAACCCTCATCAGCCGGGCTATCTTGAATCCAGTGGCAAAGTGAGCAAGGGACCCACGTCTGGGCATAACCTGCCAACTTAGGGCGAATAAAGCGATACCAAAGGGGATGATGGACGGAGCGTTCGAGCAAATCAAACACTCACCCCCAGTCAACTGATCTGTGTTTAATCCATCATCATTCTTTAGCTCACTCCACCACCCCAGTTCAGACATGGCCATATGCAAATCAGTCTAACCCTGTGCCTCATGGGAACAGTCCAGCCCGAACTGCCAAGCCACGTCTTCCTTGGACCGAAAACAAGCATCCTGGGACTGGTTTCGGGTTCATAACCCTCATCAGCCGGGCTATCTTGAATCCAGTGGCAAAGTGAGCAAGGGACCCACGTCTGGGCATACCCTGCCAACTTAGGGTGAACAAAGCGATACCAAAGGGGATGATGGACAGAGCCTTTGAGCAAATCACACACTCACCCCCAGTCAACTGATCTGGGTTTAATCTATCATCATTCTTTAGCTCACTCCACCACCCCAGTTCAGACATGGCCATATTGAAATCAGTCTAACCCTGTGCCTCATCGGAACAGTCCAGCCCGAACTGCCAAGCCACGTCTTCCCTGGACAGAAAACAAGCATCCTGGGACTGGTTTCGGGTTCATAACCCTCATCAGCCGGGCTATCTTGAATCCAGTGGCAAAGTGAGCAAGGGACCCACGTCTGGGCATAACCTGCCAACTTAGGGCGAACAAAGCGATACCAAAGGGGATGATGGACGGAGCGTTTGAGCAAATGAAACACTCACCCCCAGTCAACTGATCTGGGTTTAATCCATCATCATTCTTTAGCTCACTCCACCACCCCAGTTCAGACATGGCCATATGCAAATCAGTCTAACCCTGTGCCTCATGGGAACAGTCCAGCCCAAACTGCCAAGCCACGTCTTCCCTGGACAGAAAACAAGCATCCTGGGACTGGTTTCGGGTTCATAACCCTCATCAGCTGGGCTATCTTGAATCCAGTGGCAAAGTGAGCAAGAGACCCACGTCTGGGCATGCCCTGCCACCTTAGGGCGAACAAAGCGATACCAAAGGGGATGATGGACGGAGCGTTTGAGCAAATAAAATACTCTCCCCCAGTCAACTGATCTGGGTTTAATCCATCATCATTCTTTAGTTCACTCCACCACCCCAGTTCAGACATGGCCATATGCAAATCAGTCTAACCCTGTGCCTCATGGGAACAGTCCAGCCTGAACTGCCAAGCCATGTCTTCCCTGGACCGGAAACTAGCATCCTGGGAATGGTTTCGGATTCATAACCCTCATTAGCCAGGCTATCTTGAATCCAGTGGCAAAGTGAGCAAGGGACCCACGTCTGGGCATACCCTGCCAACTTAGGGCGAACAAAGCGATACCAAAGGGGATGATGGACAGAACGTTTGAGCAAATCAAACACTCACCCCCAGTCAACTGAACTGGGTTTAATTCATCATCATTCTTTAGCTCACTCCACCACCCCAGTTCATACATGGCCATATGCAAATCAGTCTGACCCTGTGCCTCATGAGAACAGTCCAGCCAGAACTGCCAAGCCATGTCTTCCCTGGACCGGAAACTAGCATCCTGGGACTGGTTTCGGGTTCATAACCCTCATCAGCCAGGCTATCTTGAATCCAGTGGCAAAGTGAGAAAGGGACCCACATCTGGGCATACCCTGCCAACTTAGGGCGAACAAAGCGATACTAAAGGGGATGATTGACAGAGCATTTGAGCAAATCAAACACTCACCCCCAGTCAACTGATCTGGGTTTAATCCATCATCATTCTTTAGTTCACTCCACCACCCCAGTTCAGACATGGCCGTATGCATATCAGTCTAACCCTGTGCCTCATGGGAACAGTCTAGCTCGAACTGACAAGCCATGTCTTCCCTAGACCGGAAACAATCATCCTGGGACGGGTTTCGGGTTTATAACCCTCATCAGCCAGGCTATCTAGAATCCAGTGGCAAACTGAGCAAGGGACCCACGCTTGGGCATGCCCTGCCAGCTTAGGGCGAACAAAGCGATACCAAAGGGGATGATGGACGGAGCGTTTGAGCAAATCAAACACTCACCCCAGTCAACTGATCTGGGTTTAATCCATCATCATTCTTTAGCTCACTCCACCACCCCAGTTCAGACATGGCCATATGCAAATCAGTCTAACCCTGTGCCTCATGGAAACAGTCCAGCCCGAACTGCCAAGCCACGTCTTCCTTGGACCGAAAACAAGCATCCTGGGACTGGTTTCGGGTTCATAACAATCATCAGCCGGGCTATCTTGAATCCAGTGGCAAAGTGAGCAAGGGACCCACGTCTGGGCATACCCTGCCAACTTAGGGTGAACAAAGCGATATCAAAGGGGATGATTGACAGAGCATTTGAGCAAATCAAACACTCACCCCCAGTCAACTGATCTAGGTTTAATCCATCATCATTCTTTAGTTCACTCCACCACCCCAGTTCAGACATGGCCATATGCAAATCAGTCTAACCCTGTGCCTCATGGGAACAGTCTAGCCCAAACTGCCAAGCCATGTCTTCCCTAGACCGGAAACAATCATCCTGGGACCGGTTTCGGGTTTATAACCCTCATCAGCCAGGCTATCTTGAATCCAGTGGCAAACTGAGCAAGGGACCCATGCTTGGGCATGCCCTGCCAGCTTAGGGCGAACAAAGCGATACCAAAGGGGATGATGGACGGAGCGTTTGAGCAAATCAAACACTCACCCCCAGTCAACTGATCTGGGTTTAATCCATCATTATTCTTTAGCTCACTCCACCACCCCAGTTCAGACATGGCCATATGCAAATCAGTCTGACCCTGTGCCTCATGGGAACAGTCCAGCCCGAACTGCCAAGCCATGTCTTCCCTGGACCGGAAACAAGCATCCTGGGACTGGTTTCGGGTTCATAACCCTCATCAGCCAGGCTATCTTGAATCCAGTGGCAAAGTGAGCAAGGGACCCACGTCTAGACATACCCTGCCAAGTTGGGGCGAACAAAGCGATACCAAAGGGGATGATGGACGGAGCGTTTGAGCAAATCAAACACTCACCCCCAGTCAACTGATCTGGGTTTAATCCATCATCATTCTTTAGTTCACTCCACCACCCCAGTTCAGACATGGCCATATGCAAATCAGCCTAACCCTGTGACTCATGGGAACAGTCCAGCCTGAACTGCCAAGCCATGTCTTCCCTGGACCGGAAACTAGCATCCTGGGACCGGTTTCGGATTCATAACCCTCATCAGCCAGGCTACCTTGAATCTAGTGGCAAAGTGAGCAAGGGACTCACGTCTATGCATACCCTGCCAACTTAGGGCGAACAAAGCGATACCAAAGGAGATGATTGACAGAGCCTTTGAGCAAATCAAACACTCACCCCCAGTCAACTGATCTGGGTTTAATCCATCATCATTCTTTAGCTCACTCCACTACCCCAGTTCATACATGGCCATATGCAAATCAGTCTAACCCTGTGCCTCATGGGAAGAGTCCAGCCCGAACTGCCAAGCCATGTCTTCCCTGGACCGGAAACAAGCATCCTGGGACCGGTTTCGGGTTCATAACCCTCATCAGCCAGGCTATCTTGAATCCAGTGGCAAAGTGAGCAAGGGACCCACGTCTAGACATACCCTGCCAACTTAGGGCGAACAAAGCGATACCAAAGGGGATGATGGACGGAGCGTTTGAGCAAATCAAACACTCACCCCCAGTTAACTGATCTGGGTTTAATCCATCATTATTCTTTAGCTCACTCCACCACCCCAGTTCAGACATGGCCATATGCAAATCAGTCTGACCCTGTGCCTCATGGGAACAGTCCAGCCGGAACTGCCAAGCCATGTCTTCCCTGGACCGGAAACAAGCATCCTGGGACCGGTTTCGGGTTCATAACCCTCATCAGCCAGGCTATCTTGAATCCAGTGGCAAAGTGAGCAAGGGACCCACGTCTAGACATACCCTGCCAACTTAGGGCGAACAAAGCGATACCAAAGGGGATGATGGACGGAGCGTTTGAGCAAATCAAACACTCACCCCCAGTCAACTGATCTGGGTTTAATCCATCATCATTCTTTAGTTCACTCCACCACCCCAGTTCAGACATGGCCATATGCAAATCAGTCTAACCCTGTGACTCATGGGAACAGTCCAGCCTGAACTGCCAAGCCATGTCTTCCCTGGACCGGAAACTAGCATCCTGGGACCGGTTTCGGATTCATAACCCTCATCAGCCAGGCTACCTGGAATCTAGTGGCAAAGTGAGCAAGGGACTCACGTCTATGCATACCCTGCCAACTTAGGGCGAACAAAGCGATACCAAAGGAGATGATTGACAGAGCCTTTGAGCAAATCAAACACTCACCCCCAGTCAACTGATCTGGGTTTAATCCATCATCATTCTTTAGCTCACTCCACTACCCCAGTTCATACATGGCCATATGCAAATCAGTCTAACCCTGTGCCTCATGGGAAGAGTCCAGCCCGAACTGCCAAGCCATGTCTTCCCTGGACCGGAAACAAGCATCCTGGGACCGGTTTCGGGTTCATAACCCTCATCAGCCAGGCTATCTTGAATCCAGTGGCAAAGTGAGCAAGGGACCCACGTCTAGGCATACCCGGCCAACTTAGGGCGAACAAAGCGATACCAAAGGGGATGATGGACGGAGCGTTTGAGCAAATCAAACACTCACCCCCAGTCAACTGATCTGGGTTTAATCCATCATCATTCTTTAGTTCACTCCACCACCCTAGTTCAGACATGGCCATATGCAAATCAGTCTAACCCTGTGCCTCATGGGAACAGTCCAGCCTGAACTGCCAAGCCATGTCTTCCCTGGTCTGGAAACTAGCATCCTGGGACCGGTTTCGGGTTCATAACCCTAATTAGCCAGGCTATCTTGAATCCAGTGGCAAAGTGAGCAAGGGTCCCACGTCTGGGCATACCCTGCCAACTTAGGGCAAACAAAGCGATACCAAAGGGGATGATTGACAGAGCATTTGAGCAAATCAAACACTCACCCCAGTCAACTGACCTGGGTTTAATCCATCATCATTCTTTAGTTCACTCCACCACCCCAGTTCAGACATGGCCGTATGCAAATCAGTCTAACCCTGTGCCTCATGGGAACAGTCTAGCCCGAACTGACAAGCCATGTCTTCCCTAGACCGGAAACAATCATCCTGGGACCGGTTTTGGGTTTATAACCCTCATGAGCCAGGCTATCTAGAATCCAGTGGCAAACTGAGCAAGGGACCCACGCTTGGGCATGCCCTGCCATCTTAGGGCGAACAAAGCGATACCAAAGGGGATGATGGACGGAGCGTTTGAGCAAATCAAACACTCACCCCCAGTCAACTGATCTGGGTTTAATCCATCATCATTCTTTAGCTCACTCCACCACCCCAGTTCAGACATGGCCATATGCAAATCAGTCTAACCCTGTGCCTCATGGGAACAGTCCAGCCCGAACTGCCAAGCCACGTCTTCCTTGGACCGAAAACAAGCATCCTAGGACTGGTTTCGGGTTCATAACCCTCATCAGCCGGGCTATCTTGAATCCAGTGGCAAAGTGAGCAAGGGACCCACGTCTGGGCATACCCTGCCAACTTAGGGCGAACAAAGCGATACCAAAGGGGATGATGGACAGAGCCTTTGAGCAAATCAAACACTCACCCCCAGTCAACTGATCTGGGTTTAATCCATCATCATTCTTTACCCCACTCCACTACCCCAGTTCAGACATGGCCATATGCAAATAAGTCTAACCCTGTGCCTCATGGGAAGAGTCCAGCCCGAACTGCCAAGCCATGTCTTTCCTGGACCGGAAACTAGCATCCTGGGACCGGTTTCGGGTTCATAACCCTCATTAGCCAGGCTATCTTGAATCCAGTGGCAAAGTGAGCAAGGGACCCACGTCTGCGCATACCCTGCCAACTTAGAGCGAACAAAGCGATACCAAAGGGGATGATGGACAGAGCTTTTGAGCAAATCAAACACTCACCCCAGTCAACTGATCTGGGTTTAATCTATCATCATTCTTTAGCTCACTCCACCACCCCAGTTCAGACATGGCCATATCCAAATCAGTCTAACCCTGTGCCTCATCGGAACAGACCAGCCCGAAATGCCAAGCCACGTCTTCCCTGGACAGAAAACAAGCATCCTGGGACTGGTTTCGGGTTCATAACCCTCATCAGCCAGGCTATCTTGAATCCAGTGGCAAAGTGAGCAAGACACCCACGTCTGGGCATGCCCTGCCACCTTAGGGCGAACAAAGCGATACCAAAGGGGATGATGGACGGAGCGTTTGAGCAAATGAAACACTCACCCCAGTCAACTGATCTGGGTTTAATCCATCATCATTCTTTAGCTCACTCCACTACCCCAGTTCAGACATGGCCATATGCAAATCAGTCTAACCCTGTGCCTCATGGGAACAGTCCAGCCCAAACTGCGAAGCCACGTCTTCCCTGGACAGAAAACAAGCATCCTGGGACTGGTTTCGGGTTCATAACCCTCATCAGCTGGGCTATCTTGAATCCAGTGGCAAAGTGAGCAAGAGACCCACGTCTGGGCATGCCCTGCCACCTTAGGGCGAACAAAGCGATACCAAAGGGGATGATGGACGGAGCGTTTGAGCAAATAAAATACTCACCCCCAGTCAACTGATCTGGGTTTAATCCATCATCATTCTTTAGTTCACTCCACCACCCCAGTTCAGACATGGCCATATGCAAATCAGTCTAACCCTGTGCCTCATGGGAACAGTCCAGCCTGAACTGCCAAGCCATGTCTTCCCTGGACCAGAAACTAGCATCCTGGGAATGGTTTCGGGTTCATAACCCTCTTTAGCCAGGCTATCTTGAATCCAGTGGCAAAGTGAGCAAGGGACCCACGTCTGGGCATACCCTGCCAACTTAGGGCGAACAAAGCGATACCAAAGGAGATGATGGACAGAACGTTTGAGCAAATCAAACACTCACCCACAGTCAACTGAACTGGGTTTAATTCATCATCATTCTTTAGCTCACTCCACCACCCCAGTTCAGACATGGCCATATACAAATCAGTCTGACCCTGTGCCTCATGGGAACAGTCCAGCCCAAACTGCCAAGCCACGTCTTCCCTGGACCGAAAACAAGCATCCTGGGACTGTTTTCGGGTTCATAACCCTCATCAGCCGGGCTATCTTGAATCCAGTGGCAAAGTGAGCAAGGGACCCACGTCTGGGCATAACCTGCCAACTTAGGGCGAACAAAGCGATACCAAAGGGGATGATTGACAGAGCCTTTGAGCAAATCAAACACTCACCCCCAGTCAACTGATCTGGGTTTAATCCATCATCATTCTTTTCCTCACTCCACTACCCCAGTTCAGACATGGCTATATGCAAATCAGTCTAACCCTGTGCCTCATGGGAAGAGTCCAGCCCGAACTGCCAAGCCATGTCTTTCCTGGACCGGAAACTAGCATCCTGGGACCGGTTTCAGGTTCATAACCCTCATTAGCCAGGCTATCTTGAATCCAGTGGCAAAGTGAGCAAGGGACCCACGTCTGCGCATACCCTGCCAACTTAGGGCGAACAAAGCGATACCAAAGGGGATGATGGACAGAGTGTTTGAGCAAATCAAATACTCACCCCCAGTAAACTGATCTGGGTTTAATCCATCATCATTCTTTAGCTCACTCCACCACCCCAGTTCAGACATGGCCATATGCAAATCAGTCTAACCCTGTGCCTCATCGGAACAGTCCAGCCCAAACTGCCAAGCCACGTCTTCCCTGGACAGAAAACAAGCATCCTGGGACTGGTTTCGGGTTCATAACCCTCATCAGCTGGGCTATCTTGAATCCAGTGGCAAAGTGAGCAAGAGACCCACGTCTGGGCATGCCCTGCCACCTTAGGGCGAACAAAGCGATTCCAAAGGGGATGATGGACGGAGCGTTTGAGCAAATAAAATACTCACCCCCAGTCAACTGATCAGGGTTTAATCCATCATCATTCTTTAGTTCACTCCACCACCCCAGTTCAGACATGGCCATATGCAAATCAGTCTAACCCTGTGCCTCATGGGAACAGTCCAGCCTGAACTGCCAAGCCATGTCTTCCCTGGACCGGAAACTAGAATCCTGGGAACGGTTTCGGGTTCATAACCCTCATTAGCCAGGCTACTTGAATCCAGTGGCAAAGTGAGCAAGGGACCACGTCTGGGCATACCCTGCCAACTTAGGGCGAACAAAGCGATACCAAAGGGGATGATGGACAGAGCGTTTGAGCAAATCAAACACTCACCCCCAGTCAACTGAACTGGGTTTAATTCATCATCATTCTTTAGCTCACTCCACCACCCCAGTTTAGACATGGCCATATGCAAATCAGTCTGACCCTGTGCCTCATGGGAACAGTCCAGCCCAAACTGCCAAGCCACGTCTACCCTGGACCGAAAACAAGCATCCTGGGACTGGTTTCGGGTTCATAACCCTCAGCAGCCGGGATATCTTGAATCCAGTGGCAAAGTGAGCAAGGGACCCACGTCTGGGCATAACCTGCCAACTTAGGGCGAACAAAGCGATACCAAAGGGGAGGATGGACGGAGCGTTTGAGCAAATAAAATACTCACCCCCAGTCAACAGATCTGGGTTTAATCCATCATCATTTTTTAGTTCACTCCACCATCCCAGTTCAGACATGGCCATATGCAAATCAGTCTAACCCTGTGCCTCATGGGAAGAGTCCAGCCCGAACTGCCAAGCCATGTCTTTCCTGGACCGGAAACTAGCATCCTGGGAATGGTTTCGGATTCATAACCCTCATTAGCCAGGCTATCTTGAATCCAGTGGCAAAGTGAGCAAGGGACCCACGTCTGGGCATACCCTGCCAACTTAGGGCGAACAAAGCGATACCAAAGGGGATGATGGACAGAACGTTTGAGCAAATCAAACACTCACCCCCAGTCAACTGAACTGGGTTTAATTCATCATCATTCTTTAGCTCACTCCACCACCCCAGTTCATACATGGCCATATGCAAATCAGTCTGACCCTGTGCCTCATGAGAACAGTCCAGCCAGAACTGCCAAGCCATGTCTTCCCTGGACCGGAAACTAGCATCCTGGGACTGGTTTCGGGTTCATAACCCTCATCAGCCAGGCTATCTTGAATCCAGTGGCAAAGTGAGAAAGGGACCCACGTCTGGGCATACCCTGCCAACTTAGGGCGAACAAAGCGATACTAAAGGGGATGATTGACAGAGCATTTGAGCAAATCAAACACTCACCCCCAGTCAACTGATCTGGGTTTAATCCATCATCATTCTTTAGTTCACTCCACCACCCCAGTTCAGACATGGCCGTATGCATATCAGTCTAACCCTGTGCCTCATGGGAACAGTCTAGCTCGAACTGACAAGCCATGTCTTCCCTAGACCGGAAACAATCATCCTGGAACGGGTTTCGGGTTTATAACCCTCATCAGCCAGGCTATCTAGAATCCAGTGGCAAACTGAGCAAGGGACCCACGCTTGGGCATGCCCTGCCAGCTTAGGGCGAACAAAGCGATACCAAAGGGGATGATGGACGGAGCGTTTGAGCAAATCAAACACTCACCCCAGTCAACTGATCTGGGTTTAATCCATCATCATTCTTTAGCTCACTCCACCACCCCAGTTCAGACATGGCCATATGCAAATCAGTCTAACCCTGTGCCTCATGGGAACAGTCCAGCCTGAACTGCCAAGCCATGTCTTCCCTGGACCGGAAACTAGCATCCTGGGAACGGTTTCGGGTTCATAACCCTCATTAGCCAGGCTACTTGAATCCAGTGGCAAAGTGAGCAAGGGACCACGTCTGGGCATACCCTGCCAACTTAGGGCGAACAAAGCGATACCAAAGGGGATGATGGACAGAGCGTTTGAGCAAATCAAACACTCACCCCCAGTCAACTGAACTGGGTTTAATTCATCATCATTCTTTAGCTCACTCCACCACCCCAGTTTAGACATGGCCATATGCAAATCAGTCTGACCCTGTGCCTCATGGGAACAGTCCAGCCCAAACTGCCAAGCCACGTCTACCCTGGACCGAAAACAAGCATCCTGGGACTGGTTTCGGGTTCATAACCCTCAGCAGCCGGGATATCTTGAATCCAGTGGCAAAGTGAGCAAGGGACCCACGTCTGGGCATAACCTGCCAACTTAGGGCGAACAAAGCGATACCAAAGGGGAGGATGGACGGAGCGTTTGAGCAAATAAAATACTCACCCCCAGTCAACTGATCTGGGTTTAATCCATCATCATTTTTTAGTTCACTCCACCATCCCAGTTCAGACATGGCCATATGCAAATCAGTCTAACCCTGTGCCTCATGGGAAGAGTCCAGCCCGAACTGCCAAGCCATGTCTTTCCTGGACCGGAAACTAGCATCCTGGGAATGGTTTCGGATTCATAACCCTCATTAGCCAGGCTATCTTGAATCCAG
The DNA here is from genome assembly GCF_964204655.1 of Triturus cristatus. Classification (NCBI taxonomy): domain Eukaryota; kingdom Metazoa; phylum Chordata; class Amphibia; order Caudata; family Salamandridae; genus Triturus; species Triturus cristatus. The sequence goes on from NC_140589.1 coordinate 1,239,815,590, forward strand.
TGGCAAAGTGAGCAAGGGACCCACGTCTGGGCATACCCTGCCAACTTAGGGCGAACAAAGCGATACCAAAGGGGATGATGGACAGAACGTTTGAGCAAATCAAACACTCACCCCCAGTCAACTGAACTGGGTTTAATTCATCATCATTCTTTAGCTCACTCCACCACCCCAGTTCATACATGGCCATATGCAAATCAGTCTGACCCTGTGCCTCATGAGAACAGTCCAGCCAGAACTGCCAAGCCATGTCTTCCCTGGACCGGAAACTAGCATCCTGGGACTGGTTTCGGGTTCATAACCCTCATCAGCCAGGCTATCTTGAATCCAGTGGCAAAGTGAGAAAGGGACCCACGTCTGGGCATACCCTGCCAACTTAGGGCGAACAAAGCGATACTAAAGGGGATGATTGACAGAGCATTTGAGCAAATCAAACACTCACCCCCAGTCAACTGATCTGGGTTTAATCCATCATCATTCTTTAGTTCACTCCACCACCCCAGTTCAGACATGGCCGTATGCATATCAGTCTAACCCTGTGCCTCATGGGAACAGTCTAGCTCGAACTGACAAGCCATGTCTTCCCTAGACCGGAAACAATCATCCTGGGACGGGTTTCGGGTTTATAACCCTCATCAGCCAGGCTATCTAGAATCCAGTGGCAAACTGAGCAAGGGACCCACGCTTGGGCATGCCCTGCCAGCTTAGGGCGAACAAAGCGATACCAAAGGGGATGATGGACGGAGCGTTTGAGCAAATCAAACACTCACCCCAGTCAACTGATCTGGGTTTAATCCATCATCATTCTTTAGCTCACTCCACCACCCCAGTTCAGACATGGCCATATGCAAATCAGTCTAACCCTGTGCCTCATGGAAACAGTCCAGCCCGAACTGCCAAGCCACGTCTTCCTTGGACCGAAAACAAGCATCCTGGGACTGGTTTCGGGTTCATAACAATCATCAGCCGGGCTATCTTGAATCCAGTGGCAAAGTGAGCAAGGGACCCACGTCTGGGCATACCCTGCCAACTTAGGGTGAACAAAGCGATATCAAAGGGGATGATTGACAGAGCATTTGAGCAAATCAAACACTCACCCCCAGTCAACTGATCTAGGTTTAATCCATCATCATTCTTTAGTTCACTCCACCACCCCAGTTCAGACATGGCCATATGCAAATCAGTCTAACCCTGTGCCTCATGGGAACAGTCTAGCCCAAACTGCCAAGCCATGTCTTCCCTAGACCGGAAACAATCATCCTGGGACCGGTTTCGGGTTTATAACCCTCATCAGCCAGGCTATCTTGAATCCAGTGGCAAACTGAGCAAGGGACCCATGCTTGGGCATGCCCTGCCAGCTTAGGGCGAACAAAGCGATACCAAAGGGGATGATGGACGGAGCGTTTGAGCAAATCAAACACTCACCCCCAGTCAACTGATCTGGGTTTAATCCATCATTATTCTTTAACTCACTCCACCACCCCAGTTCAGACATGGCCATATGCAAATCAGTCTGACCCTGTGCCTCATGGGAACAGTCCAGCCCGAACTGCCAAGCCATGTCTTCCCTGGACCGGAAACAAGCATCCTGGGACTGGTTTCGGGTTCATAACCCTCATCAGCCAGGCTATCTTGAATCCAGTGGCAAAGTGAGCAAGGGACCCACGTCTAGACATACCCTGCCAAGTTAGGGCGAACAAAGCGATACCAAAGGGGATGATGGACGGAGCGTTTGAGCAAATCAAACACTCACCCCCAGTCAACTGATCTGGGTTTAATCCATCATCATTCTTTAGTTCACTCCACCACCCCAGTTCAGACATGGCCATATGCAAATCAGCCTAACCCTGTGACTCATGGGAACAGTCCAACCTGAACTGCCAAGCCATGTCTTCCCTGGACCGGAAACTAGCATCCTGGGACCGGTTTCGGATTCATAACCCTCATCAGCCAGGCTACCTTGAATCTAGTGGCAAAGTGAGCAAGGGACTCACGTCTATGCATACCCTGCCAACTTAGGGCGAACAAAGCGATACCAAAGGAGATGATTGACAGAGCCTTTGAGCAAATCAAACACTCACCCCCAGTCAACTGATCTGGGTTTAATCCATCATCATTCTTTAGCTCACTCCACTACCCCAGTTCATACATGGCCATATGCAAATCAGTCTAACCCTGTGCCTCATGGGAAGAGTCCAGCCCGAACTGCCAAGCCATGTCTTCCCTGGACCGGAAACAAGCATCCTGGGACCGGTTTCGGGTTCATAACCCTCATCAGCCAGGCTATCTTGAATCCAGTGGCAAAGTGAGCAAGAGACCCACGTCTAGACATACCCTGCCAACTTAGGGCGAACAAAGCGATACCAAAGGGGATGATGGACGGAGCGTTTGAGCAAATCAAACACTCACCCCCAGTTAACTGATCTGGGTTTAATCCATCATTATTCTTTAGCTCACTCCACCACCCCAGTTCAGACATGGCCATATGCAAATCAGTCTGACCCTGTGCCTCATGGGAACAGTCCAGCCGGAACTGCCAAGCCATGTCTTCCCTGGACTGGAAACAAGCATCCTGGGACCGGTTTCGGGTTCATAACCCTCATCAGCCAGGCTATCTTGAATCCAGTGGCAAAGTGAGCAAGGGACCCACGTCTAGACATACCCTGCCAACTTAGGGCGAACAAAGCGATACCAAAGGGGATGATGGACGGAGCGTTTGAGCAAATAAAATACTCACCCCCAGTCAACTGATCTGGGTTTAATCCATCATCATTTTTTAGTTCACTCCACCATCCCAGTTCAGACATGGCCATATGCAAATCAGTCTAACCCTGTGCCTCATGGGAAGAGTCCAGCCCGAACTGCCAAGCCATGTCTTTCCTGGACCGGAAACTAGCATCCTGGGAATGGTTTCGGATTCATAACCCTCATTAGCCAGGCTATCTTGAATCCAGTGGCAAAGTGAGCAAGGGACCCACGTCTGGGCATACCCTGCCAACTTAGGGCGAACAAAGCGATACCAAAGGGGATGATGGACAGAACGTTTGAGCAAATCAAACACTCACCCCCAGTCAACTGAACTGGGTTTAATTCATCATCATTCTTTAGCTCACTCCACCACCCCAGTTCATACATGGCCATATGCAAATCAGTCTGACCCTGTGCCTCATGAGAACAGTCCAGCCAGAACTGCCAAGCCATGTCTTCCCTGGACCGGAAACTAGCATCCTGGGACTGGTTTCGGGTTCATAACCCTCATCAGCCAGGCTATCTTGAATCCAGTGGCAAAGTGAGAAAGGGACCCACGTCTGGGCATACCCTGCCAACTTAGGGCGAACAAAGCGATACTAAAGGGGATGATTGACAGAGCATTTGAGCAAATCAAACACTCACCCCCAGTCAACTGATCTGGGTTTAATCCATCATCATTCTTTAGTTCACTCCACCACCCCAGTTCAGACATGGCCGTATGCATATCAGTCTAACCCTGTGCCTCATGGGAACAGTCTAGCTCGAACTGACAAGCCATGTCTTCCCTAGACCGGAAACAATCATCCTGGGACGGGTTTCGGGTTTATAACCCTCATCAGCCAGGCTATCTAGAATCCAGTGGCAAACTGAGCAAGGGACCCACGCTTGGGCATGCCCTGCCAGCTTAGGGCGAACAAAGCGATACCAAAGGGGATGATGGACGGAGCGTTTGAGCAAATCAAACACTCACCCCAGTCAACTGATCTGGGTTTAATCCATCATCATTCTTTAGCTCACTCCACCACCCCAGTTCAGACATGGCCATATGCAAATCAGTCTAACCCTGTGCCTCATGGAAACAGTCCAGCCCGAACTGCCAAGCCACGTCTTCCTTGGACCGAAAACAAGCATCCTGGGACTGGTTTCGGGTTCATAACAATCATCAGCCGGGCTATCTTGAATCCAGTGGCAAAGTGAGCAAGGGACCCACGTCTGGGCATACCCTGCCAACTTAGGGTGAACAAAGCGATATCAAAGGGGATGATTGACAGAGCATTTGAGCAAATCAAACACTCACCCCCAGTCAACTGATCTAGGTTTAATCCATCATCATTCTTTAGTTCACTCCACCACCCCAGTTCAGACATGGCCATATGCAAATCAGTCTAACCCTGTGCCTCATGGGAACAGTCTAGCCCAAACTGCCAAGCCATGTCTTCCCTAGACCGGAAACAATCATCCTGGGACCGGTTTCGGGTTTATAACCCTCATCAGCCAGGCTATCTTGAATCCAGTGGCAAACTGAGCAAGGGACCCATGCTTGGGCATGCCCTGCCAGCTTAGGGCGAACAAAGCGATACCAAAGGGGATGATGGACGGAGCGTTTGAGCAAATCAAACACTCACCCCCAGTCAACTGATCTGGGTTTAATCCATCATTATTCTTTAACTCACTCCACCACCCCAGTTCAGACATGGCCATATGCAAATCAGTCTGACCCTGTGCCTCATGGGAACAGTCCAGCCCGAACTGCCAAGCCATGTCTTCCCTGGACCGGAAACAAGCATCCTGGGACTGGTTTCGGGTTCATAACCCTCATCAGCCAGGCTATCTTGAATCCAGTGGCAAAGTGAGCAAGGGACCCACGTCTAGACATACCCTGCCAAGTTAGGGCGAACAAAGCGATACCAAAGGGGATGATGGACGGAGCGTTTGAGCAAATCAAACACTCACCCCCAGTCAACTGATCTGGGTTTAATCCATCATCATTCTTTAGTTCACTCCACCACCCCAGTTCAGACATGGCCATATGCAAATCAGCCTAACCCTGTGACTCATGGGAACAGTCCAACCTGAACTGCCAAGCCATGTCTTCCCTGGACCGGAAACTAGCATCCTGGGACCGGTTTCGGATTCATAACCCTCATCAGCCAGGCTACCTTGAATCTAGTGGCAAAGTGAGCAAGGGACTCACGTCTATGCATACCCTGCCAACTTAGGGCGAACAAAGCGATACCAAAGGAGATGATTGACAGAGCCTTTGAGCAAATCAAACACTCACCCCCAGTCAACTGATCTGGGTTTAATCCATCATCATTCTTTAGCTCACTCCACTACCCCAGTTCATACATGGCCATATGCAAATCAGTCTAACCCTGTGCCTCATGGGAAGAGTCCAGCCCGAACTGCCAAGCCATGTCTTCCCTGGACCGGAAACAAGCATCCTGGGACCGGTTTCGGGCTCATAACCCTCATCAGCCAGGCTATCTTGAATCCAGTGGCAAAGTGAGCAAGAGACCCACGTCTAGACATACCCTGCCAACTTAGGGCGAACAAAGCGATACCAAAGGGGATGATGGACGGAGCGTTTGAGCAAATCAAACACTCACCCCCAGTTAACTGATCTGGGTTTAATCCATCATTATTCTTTAGCTCACTCCACCACCCCAGTTCAGACATGGCCATATGCAAATCAGTCTGACCCTGTGCCTCATGGGAACAGTCCAGCCGGAACTGCCAAGCCATGTCTTCCCTGGACCGGAAACAAGCATCCTGGGACCGGTTTCGGGTTCATAACCCTCATCAGCCAGGCTATCTTGAATCCAGTGGCAAAGTGAGCAAGGGACCCACGTCTAGACATACCCTGCCAACTTAGGGCGAACAAAGCGATACCAAAGGGGATGATGGACGGAGCGTTTGAGCAAATCAAACACTCACCCCCAGTCAACTGATCTGGGTTTAATCCATCATCATTCTTTAGTTCACTCCACCACCCCAGTTCAGACATGGCCATATGCAAATCAGTCTAACCCTGTGACTCATGGGAACAGTCCAGCCTGAACTGCCAAGCCATGTCTTCCCTGGACCGGAAACTAGCATCCTGGGACCGGTTTCGGATTCATAACCCTCATCAGCCAGGCTACCTGGAATCTAGTGGCAAAGTGAGCAAGGGACTCACGTCTATGCATACCCTGCCAACTTAGGGCGAACAAAGCGATACCAAAGGAGATGATTGACAGAGCCTTTGAGCAAATCAAACACTCACCCCCAGTCAACTGATCTGGGTTTAATCCATCATCATTCTTTAGCTCACTCCACTACCCCAGTTCATACATGGCCATATGCAAATCAGTCTAACCCTGTGCCTCATGGGAAGAGTCCAGCCCGAACTGCCAAGCCATGTCTTCCCTGGACCGGAAACAAGCATCCTGGGACCGGTTTCGGGTTCATAACCCTCATCAGCCAGGCTATCTTGAATCCAGTGGCAAAGTGAGCAAGGGACCCACGTCTAGGCATACCCTGCCAACTTAGGGCGAACAAAGCGATACCAAAGGGGATGATGGACGGAGCGTTTGAGCAAATCAAACACTCACCCCCAGTCAACTGATCTGGGTTTAATCCATCATCATTCTTTAGTTCACTCCACCACCCTAGTTCAGACATGGCCATATGCAAATCAGTCTAACCCTGTGCCTCATGGGAACAGTCCAGCCTGAACTGCCAAGCCATGTCTTCCCTGGTCTGGAAACTAGCATCCTGGGACCGGTTTCGGGTTCATAACCCTAATTAGCCAGGCTATCTTGAATCCAGTGGCAAAGTGAGCAAGGGTCCCACGTCTGGGCATACCCTGCCAACTTAGGGCAAACAAAGCGATACCAAAGGGGATGATTGACAGAGCATTTGAGCAAATCAAACACTCACCCCCAGTCAACTGATCTGGGTTTAATCCATCATCATTCTTTAGTTCACTCCACCACCCCAGTTCAGACATGGCCGTATGCAAATCAGTCTAACCCTGTGCCTCATGGGAACAGTCTAGCCCGAACTGACAAGCCATGTCTTCCCTAGACCGGAAACAATCATCCTGGGACCGGTTTTGGGTTTATAACCCTCATGAGCCAGGCTATCTAGAATCCAGTGGCAAACTGAGCAAGGGACCCACGCTTGGGCATGCCCTGCCATCTTAGGGCGAACAAAGCGATACCAAAGGGGATGATGGACGGAGCGTTTGAGCAAATCAAACACTCACCCCCAGTCAACTGATCTGGGTTTAATCCATCATCATTCTTTAGCTCACTCCACCACCCCAGTTCAGACATGGCCATATGCAAATCAGTCTAACCCTGTGCCTCATGGGAACAGTCCAGCCCGAACTGCCAAGCCACGTCTTCCTTGGACGGAAAACAAGCATCCTGGGACTGGTTTCGGGTTCATAACCCTCATCAGCCGGGCTATCTTGAATCCAGTGGCAAAGTGAGCAAGGGACCCACGTCTGGGCATACCCTGCCAACTTAGGGCGAACAAAGCGATACCAAAGGGGATGATGGACAGAGCCTTTGAGCAAATCAAACACTCACCCCCAGTCAACTGATCTGGGTTTAATCCATCATCATTCTTTACCCCACTCCACTACCCCAGTTCAGACATGGCCATATGCAAATAAGTCTAACCCTGTGCCTCATGGGAAGAGTCCAGCCCGAACTGCCAAGCCATGTCTTTCCTGGACCGGAAACTAGCATCCTGGGACCGGTTTCGGGTTCATAACCCTCATTAGCCAGGCTATCTTGAATCCAGTGGCAAAGTGAGCAAGGGACCCACGTCTGCGCATACCCTGCCAACTTAGAGCGAACAAAGCGATACCAAAGGGGATGATGGACAGAGCGTTTGAGCAAATCAAACACTCACCCCAGTCAACTGATCTGGGTTTAATCTATCATCATTCTTTAGCTCACTCCACCACCCCAGTTCAGACATGGCCATATCCAAATCAGTCTAACCCTGTGCCTCATCGGAACAGACCAGCCCGAAATGCCAAGCCACGTCTTCCCTGGACAGAAAACAAGCATCCTGGGACTGGTTTCGGGTTCATAACCCTCATCAGCCAGGCTATCTTGAATCCAGTGGCAAAGTGAGCAAGACACCCACGTCTGGGCATGCCCTGCCACCTTAGGGCGAACAAAGCGATACCAAAGGGGATGATGGACGGAGCGTTTGAGCAAATGAAACACTCACCCCAGTCAACTGATCTGGGTTTAATCCATCATCATTCTTTAGCTCACTCCACTACCCCAGTTCAGACATGGCCATATGCAAATCAGTCTAACCCTGTGCCTCATGGGAACAGTCCAGCCCAAACTGCGAAGCCACGTCTTCCCTGGACAGAAAACAAGCATCCTGGGACTGGTTTCGGGTTCATAACCCTCATCAGCTGGGCTATCTTGAATCCAGTGGCAAAGTGAGCAAGAGACCCACGTCTGGGCATGCCCTGCCACCTTAGGGCGAACAAAGCGATACCAAAGGGGATGATGGACGGAGCGTTTGAGCAAATAAAATACTCACCCCCAGTCAACTGATCTGGGTTTAATCCATCATCATTCTTTAGTTCACTCCACCACCCCAGTTCAGACATGGCCATATGCAAATCAGTCTAACCCTGTGCCTCATGGGAACAGTCCAGCCTGAACTGCCAAGCCATGTCTTCCCTGGACCGGAAACTAGCATCCTGGGAATGGTTTCGGGTTCATGACCCTCTTTAACCAGGCTATCTTGAATCCAGTGGCAAAGTGAGCAAGGGACCCACGTCTGGGCATACCCTGCCAACTTAGGGCGAACAAAGCGATACCAAAGGAGATGATGGACAGAACGTTTGAGCAAATCAAACACTCACCCACAGTCAACTGATCTGGGTTTAATTCATCATCATTCTTTAGCTCACTCCACCACCCCAGTTCAGACATGGCCATATACAAATCAGTCTGACCCTGTGCCTCATGGGAACAGTCCAGCCCAAACTGCCAAGCCACGTCTTCCCTGGACCGAAAACAAGCATCCTGGGACTGTTTTCGGGTTCATAACCCTCATCAGCCGGGCTATCTTGAATCCAGTGGCAAAGTGAGCAAGGGACCCACGTCTGGGCATAACCTGCCAACTTAGGGCGAACAAAGCGATACCAAAGGGGATGATGGACGGAGCGTTCGAGCAAATCAAACACTCACCCCCAGTCAACTGATCTGAGTTTAATCCATCATCATTCTTTAGCTCACTCCACCACCCCAGTTCAGACATGGCCATATGCAAATCAGTCTAACCCTGTGCCTCATGGGAACAGTCCAGCCCGAACTGCCAAGCCATGTCTTCCCTGGACTGGAAACAAGCATCCTGGGACCGGTTTCGGGTTCATAACCCTCATCAGCCAGGCTATTTTGAATACAGTGGCACAGTGAGCAAGGGACTCACGTCTAGGCATACCCTGCCAACTTAGGGCGAACAAAGCGATACCAAAGGAGATGATTGACAGAGCCTTTGAGCAAATCAAACACTCACCCCCAGTCAACTGATCTGGGTTTAATCCATCATCATTCTTTACCTCACTCCACTACCCCAGTTCAGACATGGCCATATGCAAATCAGTCTAACCCTGTGCCTCATGGGAAGAGTCCAGCCCGAACTGCCAAGCCATGTCTTTCCTGGACCGGAAACTAGCATCCTGGGACCGGTTTCAGGTTCATAACCCTCATTAGCCAGGCTATCTTGAATCCAGTGGCAAAGTGAGCAAGGGACCCACGTCTGCGCATACCCTGCCAACTTAGGGCGAACAAAGCGATACCAAAGGGGATGATGGACAGAGTGTTTGAGCAAATCAAATACTCACCCCCAGTAAACTGATCTGGGTTTAATCCATCATCATTCTTTAGCTCACTCCACCACCCCAGTTCAGACATGGCCATATGCAAATCAGTCTAACCCTGTGCCTCATCGGAACAGTCCAGCCCAAACTGCCAAGCCACGTCTTCCCTGGACAGAAAACAAGCATCCTGGGACTGGTTTCGGGTTCATAACCCTCATCAGCTGGGCTATCTTGAATCCAGTGGCAAAGTGAGCAAGAGACCCACGTCTGGGCATGCCCTGCCACCTTAGGGCGAACAAAGCGATTCCAAAGGGGATGATGGACGGAGCGTTTGAGCAAATAAAATACTCACCCCCAGTCAACTGATCAGGGTTTAATCCATCATCATTCTTTAGTTCACTCCACCACCCCAGTTCAGACATGGCCATATGCAAATCAGTCTAACCCTGTGCCTCATGGGAACAGTCCAGCCTGAACTGCCAAGCCATGTCTTCCCTGGACCGGAAACTAGCATCCTGGGAACGGTTTCGGGTTCATAACCCTCATTAGCCAGGCTACTTGAATCCAGTGGCAAAGTGAGCAAGGGACCACGTCTGGGCATACCCTGCCAACTTAGGGCGAACAAAGCGATACCAAAGGGGATGATGGACAGAGCGTTTGAGCAAATCAAACACTCACCCCCAGTCAACTGAACTGGGTTTAATTCATCATCATTCTTTAGCTCACTCCACCACCCCAGTTTAGACATGGCCATATGCAAATCAGTCTGACCCTGTGCCTCATGGGAACAGTCCAGCCCAAACTGCCAAGCCACGTCTACCCTGGACCGAAAACAAGCATCCTGGGACTGGTTTCGGGTTCATAACCCTCAGCAGCCGGGATATCTTGAATCCAGTGGCAAAGTGAGCAAGGGACCCACGTCTGGGCATAACCTGCCAACTTAGGGCGAACAAAGCGATACCAAAGGGGAGGATGGACGGAGCGTTTGAGCAAATAAAATACTCACCCCCAGTCAACTGATCTGGGTTTAATCCATCATCATTTTTTAGTTCACGTCACCATCCCAGTTCAGACATGGCCATATGCAAATCAGTCTAACCCTGTGCCTCATGGGAAGAGTCCAGCCCGAACTGCCAAGCCATGTCTTTCCTGGACCGGAAACTAGCATCCTGGGACCGGTTTCGGGTTCATAACCCTCATTAGCCAGGCTATCTTGAATCCAGTGGCAAAGTGAGCAAGGGACCCATGTCTGCGCATACCCTGCCAACTTAGGGCGAACAAAGCGATACCAAAGGGGATGATGGACAGAGCGTTTCAGCAAATGAAACACTCACCCCCAGTCAACTGATCTGGGTTTAATTCATCTTCATTCTTTAGCTCACTCCACCACCCCAGTTCAGACATGGCCATATGCAAATCAGTCTAACCCTGTGCCTCATGGGAACAGTCCAGCCCAAACTGCCAAGCCACGTCTTCCCTGGACAGAAAACAAGCATCCTGGAACTGGTTTCGGGTTCATAACCCTCATCAGCTGGGCTATCTTGAATCCAGTGGCAAAGTGAGCAAGAGACCCATATCTGGGCATGCCCTGCCACCTTAGGGCGAACAAAGCGATACCAAAGGGGATGATGGACGGAGCGTTTGAGCAAATCAAACACTCACCCCCAGTCAACTGATCTGGGTTTAATCCATCATCATTCTTTAGTTCACTCCACCACCCCAGTTCAGACATGGCCGTATGCATATCAGTCTAACCCTGTGCCTCATGGGAACAGTCTAGCCCGAACTGACAAGCCATGTCTTCCCTAGACCGGAAACAATCATGCTGGGACGGGTTTCGGGTTTATAACCCTCATTAGCCAGGCTATCTAGAATCCAGTGGCAAACTGAGCAAGGGACCCACGCTTGGGCATGCCCTGCCAGCTTAGGGCGAACAAAGCGATACCAAAGGGGATGATGGACAGAGCGTTTGAGCAAATCAAACACTCACCCCAGTCAACTGATCTGGGTTTAATCTATCATCATTCTTTAGCTCACTCCACCACCCCAGTTCAGACATGGCCATATCCAAATCAGTCTAACCCTGTGCCTCATCGGAACAGTCCAGCCCGAAATGCCAAGCCACGTCTTCCCTGGACAGAAAACAAGCATCCTGGGACTGGTTTCGGGTTCATAACCCTCATCAGCCGGGCTATCTTGAATCCAGTGGCAAAGTGAGCAAGACACCCACGTCTGGGCATGCCCTGCCACCTTAGGGCGAACAAAGCGATACCAAAGGGGATGATGGACGGAGCGTTTGAGCAAATGAAACACTCACCCCAGTCAACTGATCTGGGTTTAATCCATCATCATTCTTTAGCTCACTCCACTACCCCAGTTCAGACATGGCCATATGCAAATCAGTCTAACCCTGTGCCTCATGGGAACAGTCCAGCCCAAACTGCGAAGCCACGTCTTCCCTGGACAGAAAACAAGCATCCTGGGACTGGTTTCGGGTTCATAACCCTCATCAGCTGGGCTATCTTGAATCCAGTGGCAAAGTGAGCAAGAGATCCATGTCTGGCCATGCCCTGCCACCTTAGGGCGAACAAAGCGATACCAAAGGGGATGATGGACGGAGCGTTTGAGCAAATAAAATACTCACCCCCAGTCAACTGATCTGGGTTTAATCCATCATCATTCTTTAGATCACTCCACCACCCCAGTTCAGACATGGCCATATGCAAATCAGTCTAACCCTGTGCCTCATGGGAACAGTCCAGCCTGAACTGCCAAGCCATGTCTTCCCTGGACCGGAAACTAGCATCCTGGGAATGGTTTCGGGTTCATAACCCTCATTAGCCAGGCTGTCTTGAATCCAGTGGCAAAGTGAGCAAGGGACCCACGTCTGGGCATACCCTGCCAACTTAGGGCGAACAAAGCGATACCAAAGGAGATGATTGACAGAACGTTTGAGCAAATCAAACACTCACCCCCAGTCAACTGAACTGGGTTTAATTCATCATCATTCTTTAGCTCACTCCACCACCCCAGTTCAGACATGGCCATATACAAATCAGTCTGACCCTGTGCCTCATGGGAACAGTCCAGCCCAAACTGCCAAGCCACGTCTTCCCTGGACCGAAAACAAGCATCCTGGGACTGTTTTCGGGTTCATAACCCTCATCAGCCAGGCTATCTTGAATCCAGTGGCAAAGTGAGCAAGGCACCCACGTCTGGGCATGCCCTGCCAACTTAGGGCGAACAAAGCGATACCAAAGGGGATGATGGACGGAGCGTTTGAGCAAATCAAACACTCACCCCCAGTCAGCTGATCTGGGTTTAATCCATCATCATTCTTTAGCTCACTCCACCACCCCAGTTCAGACATGGCCATATGCAAATCAGTCTAACCCTGTGTCTCATGGGAACAGTCCAGCCCGAACTGCCAAGCCATGTCTTCCCTGGACTGGAAACAAGCATCCTGGGACCGGTTTCGGGTTCATAACACTCATCAGCCAGGCTATCTTGAATCCAGTGGCAAAGTGAGCAAGGGACCCACGCCTGGGCATGCCCTGCCAGCTTATGGCAAACAAAGCGATACCAAAGGGGATGATGGGCGGAGCGTTTGAGTAAATCAAACACTCACCCCCAGTCAACTGATCTGGGTTTAATCCATCATCATTCTTTAGTTCACTCCACCACCCCAGTTCAGACATGGCCATATGCAAATCAGTCTGACCCTGTGCCTCATGGGAATAGTCCAGCCCGAACTGCCAAGCCATGTCTTCCCTGGACCGAAAACACGCATCCTGGGACCGGTTTCGGGTTCATAAGCCTCATCAGCCAGGCTACCTTGAATCCAGTGGCAAAGTGAGCAAGGGACTCACGTCTAGGCATACCCTGCCAACTTAGGGCGAACAAAGTGATACCAAAGGAGATGATTGACAGAGCCTTTGAGCAAATCAAACACTCACCCCCAGTCAACTGATCTGGGTTTAATCCATCATCATTCTTTAGCTCACTCCACTACCCCAGTTCAGACATGGCCATATGCAAATCAGTCTAACCCTGTGCCTCATGGGAAGAGTCCAGCCCGATCTGCCAAGCCATGTCTTTCCTGGACCGGAAACAAGCATCCTGGGACCGGTTTCGGGTTCATAACCCTCATTAGCCAGGCTATCTTGAATCTAGTGGCAAAGTGAGCAAGGGACCCACGTCTGCGCATACCCTGCCAACTTAGGGCGAACAAAGCGATACCAAAGGGGATGATGGACGGAGCGTTTGAGCAAATCAAACACTCACCCCCAGTCAACTGATCTGGGTTTAATCCATCATCATTCTTTAGCTCACTCCACCACCCCAGTTCAGACATGGCCATATGCAAATCAGTCTAACCCTGTGCCTCAGCGGAACAGTCCAGCCCGAACTGCCAAGCCATGTCTTCCCTGGTCTGGAAACTAGCATCCTGGGACCGGTTTCGGGTTCATAACCCTCATCAGCCAGGCTATCTTGAATCCAGTGGCAAAGTGACCAAGGGACCCACGTCTGGGCATACCCTGCCAACTTAGGGCGAACAAAGCGATACCAAAGAGGATGATTGACAGAGCATTTGAGCAAATCAAACACTCACCCCCAGTCAACTGATCTGGGTTTAATCCATCATCATTTTTTAGTTCACTCCACCACCCCAGTTCAGACATGGCCGTATGCAAATCAGTCTAACCCTGTGCCTCATGGGAACAGTCTAGCCCGAACTGACAAGCCATGTCTTCCCTAGACCGGAAACAATCATCCTGGGACGGGTTTCGGGTTTATAACCCTCATCAGCCAGGCTATCTAGAATCCAGTGGCAAACTGAGCAAGGGACCCACGCTTGGGCATGCCCTGCCAGCTTAGGGCGAACAAAGCGATACCAAAGGAGATGATGGACGGAGCGTTTGAGCAAATCAAACACTCACCCCCAGTCAACTGATCTGGGTTTAATCCATCATCATTCTTTAGCTCACTCCACCACCCCAGTTCAGACATGGCCATATGCAAATCAGTCTAACCCTGTGCCTCATGGGAACAGTCCAGCCCGAACTGCCAAGCCACGTCTTCCTTGGACCGAAAACAAGCATCCTGGGACTGGTTTCGGGTTCATAACCCTCATCAGCCGGGCTATCTTGAATCCAGTGGCAAAGTGAGCAAGGGACCCACGTCTGGGCATACCCTGCCAACTTAGGGTGAACAAAGCGATACCAAAGGGGATGATGGACAGAGCCTTTGAGCAAATCACACACTCACCCCCAGTCAACTGATCTGGGTTTAATCCATCATCATTCTTTACCTCACTCCACTACCCCAGTTCAGACATGGCCATATGCAAATCAGTCTAACCCTGTGCCTCATGGGAAGAGTCCAGCCCGAACTGCCAAGCCATGTCTTTCCTGGACCGGAAACTAGCATCCTGGGACCGGTTTCGGGTTCATAACCCTCATTAGCCAGGCTATCTTGAATCCAGTGGCAAAGTGAGCAAGGGACCCACGTCTGCGCATACCCTGCCAACTTAGGGCGAACAAAGCGATACCAAAGGGGATGATGGACAGAGCGTTTGAGCAAATCAAACACTCACCCCAGTCAACTGATCTGGGTTTAATCTATCATCATTCTTTAGCTCACTCCACCACCCCAGTTCAGACATGGCCATATCCAAATCAGTCTAACCCTGTGCCTCATCGGAACAGTCCAGCCCGAACTGCCAAGCCACGTCTTCCCTGGACAGAAAACAAGCATCCTGGGACTGGTTTCGGGTTCATAACCCTCATCAGCCGGGCTATCTTGAATCCAGTGGCGAAGTGAGCAAGACACCCACGTCTGGGCATGCCCTGCCACCTTAGGGCGAACAAAGCAATACCAAAGGGGATGATGGACGGAGCGTTTGAGCAAATGAAACACTCACCCCAGTCAACTGATCTGGGTTTAATCCATCATCATTCTTTAGCTCACTCCACTACCCCAGTTCAGACATGGCCATATGCAAATCAGTCTAACCCTGTGCCTCATGGGAACAGTCCAGCCCAAACTGCGAAGCCACGTCTTCCCTGGACAGAAAACAAGCATCCTGGGACTGGTTTCGGGTTCATAACCCTCATCAGCTGGGCTATCTTGAATCCAGTGGCAAAGTGAGCAAGAGATCCATGTCTGGGCATGCCCTGCCACCTTAGGGCGCACAAAGCGATACCAAAGGGGATGATGGACGGAGCGTTTGAGCAAATAAAATACTCACCCCCAGTCAACTGATCTGGGTTTAATCCATCATCATTCTTTAGTTCACTCCACCACCCCAGTTCAGACATGGCCATATGCAAATCAGTCTAACCCTGTGCCTCATGGGAACAGTCCAGCCCGAACTGCCAAGCCACGTCTTCCTTGGACCGAAAACAAGCATCCTGGGACTGGTTTCGGGTTCATAACCCTCATCAGCCGGGCTATCTTGAATCCAGTGGCAAAGTGAGCAAGGGACCCACGTCTGGGCATACCCTGCCAACTTAGGGTGAACAAAGCGATACCAAAGGGGATGATGGACAGAGCCTTTGAGCAAATCACACACTCACCCCCAGTCAACTGATCTGGGTTTAATCCATCATCATTCTTTACCTCACTCCACTACCCCAGTTCAGACATGGCCATATGCAAATCAGTCTAACCCTGTGCCTCATGGGAAGAGTCCAGCCCGAACTGCCAAGCCATGTCTTTCCTGGACCGGAAACTAGCATCCTGGGACCGGTTTCGGGTTCATAACCCTCATTAGCCCGGCTATCTTGAATCCAGTGGCAAAGTGAGCAAGGGACCCACGTCTGCGCATACCCTGCCAACTTAGGGCGAACAAAGCGATACCAAAGGGGATGATGGACAGAGCGTTTGAGCAAATCAAACACTCACCCCAGTCAACTGATCTGGGTTTAATCTATCATCATTCTTTAGCTCACTCCACCACCCCAGTTCAGACATGGCCATATCCAAATCAGTCTAACCCTGTGCCTCATCGGAACAGTCCAGCCCGAACTGCCAAGCCACGTCTTCCCTGGACAGAAAACAAGCATCCTGGGACTGGTTTCGGGTTCATAACCCTCATCAGCCGGGCTATCTTGAATCCAGTGGCGAAGTGAGCAAGACACCCACGTCTGGGCATGCCCTGCCACCTTAGGGCGAACAAAGCAATACCAAAGGGGATGATGGACGGAGCGTTTGAGCAAATGAAACACTCACCCCAGTCAACTGATCTGGGTTTAATCCATCATCATTCTTTAGCTCACTCCACTACCCCAGTTCAGACATGGCCATATGCAAATCAGTCTAACCCTGTGCCTCATGGGAACAGTCCAGCCCAAACTGCGAAGCCACGTCTTCCCTGGACAGAAAACAAGCATCCTGGGACTGGTTTCGGGTTCATAACCCTCATCAGCTGGGCTATCTTGAATCCAGTGGCAAAGTGAGCAAGAGATCCATGTCTGGGCATGCCCTGCCACCTTAGGGCGAACAAAGCGATACCAAAGGGGATGATGGACGGAGCGTTTGAGCAAATAAAATACTCATCCCCCAGTCAACTGATCTGGGTTTAATCCATCATCATTCTTTAGTTCACTCCACCACCCCAGTTCAGACATGGCCATATGCAAATCAGTCTAACCCTGTGCCTCATGGGAACAGTCCAGCCTGAACTGCCAAGCCATGTCTTCCCTGGACCGGAAACTAGCATCCTGGGAATGGTTTCGGGTTCATAACCCTCATTAGCCAGGCTATCTTGAATCCAGTGGCAAAGTGAGCAAGGGACCCACGTCTGGGCATACCCTGCCAACTTAGGGCGAACAAAGCGATACCAAAGGAGATGATGGACAGAACGTTTGAGCAAATCAAACACTCACCCCCAGTCAACTGAACTGGGTTTAATTCATCATCATTCTTTAGCTCACTCCACCACCCCAGTTCAGACATGGCCATATACAAATCAGTCTGACCCTGTGCCTCATGGGAACAGTCCAGCCCAAACTGCCAAGCCACGTCTTCCCTGGACCGAAAACAAGCATCCTGGGACTGTTTTCGGGTTCATAACCCCCATCAGCCAGGCTATCTTGAATCCAGTGGCAAAGTGAGCAAGGCACCCACGTCTGGGAATGCCCTGCCAACTTAGGGCGAACAAAGCGATACCAAAGGGGATGATGGACGGAGCGTTTGAGCAAATCAAACACTCACCCCCAGTCAGATGATCTGGGTTTAATCCATCATCATTCTTTAGCTCACTCCACCACCCCAGTTCAGACATGGCCATATGCAAATCAGTCTAACCCTGTGTCTCATGGGAACAGTCCAGCCCGAACTGCCAACCCATGTCTTCCCTGGACTGGAAACAAGCATCCTGGGACTGGTTTCGGGTTCATAACCCTCATCAGCCAGGCTATCTTGAATCCAGTGGCAAAGTGAGCAAGGGACCCACGCCTGGGCATGCCCTGCCAGCTTATGGCAATCAAAGCGATACCAAAGGGGATGATGGACAGAGCGTTTGAGCAAATCAAACACTCACCCCCAGTCAACTGATCTGGGTTTAATCCATCATCATTCTTTAGTTCACTCCACCACCCCAGTTCAGACATGGCCATGTGCAAATCAGTCTGACCCTGTGCCTCATGGGAATAGTCCAGCCCGAACTGCCAAGCCATGTCTTCCCTGGACCGAAAACAAGCATCCTGGGACCGGTTTCGGGTTCATAAGCCTCATCAGCCAGGCTACCTTGAATCCAGTGGCAAAGTGAGCAAGGGACTCACGTCTAGGCATACCCTGCCAACTTAGGGCGAACAAAGTGATACCAAAGGAGATGATTGACAGAGCCTTTGAGCAAATCAAACACTCACCCCCAGTCAACTGATCTGGGTTTAATCCATCATCATTCTTTAGCTCACTCCACTACCCCAGTTCAGACATGGCCATATGCAAATCAGTCTAACCCTGTGCCTCATGGGAAGAGTCCAGCCCGATCTGCCAAGCCATGTCTTTCCTGGACCGGAAACAAGCATCCTGGGACCGGTTTCGGGTTCATAACCCTCATTAGCCAGGCTATCTTGAATCTAGTGGCAAAGTGAGCAAGGGACCCACGTCTGCACATACCCTGCCAACTTAGGGCGAACAAAGCGATACCAAAGGGGATGATGGACGGAGCGTTTGAGCAAATCAAACACTCACCCCCAGTCAACTGATCTGGGTTTAATCTATCATCATTCTTTAGCTCACTCCACCACCCCAGTTCAGACATGGCCATATCCAAATCAGTCTAACCCTGTGCCTCATCGGAACAGTCCAGCCCGAACTGCCAAGCCACGTCTTCCCTGGACAGAAAACAAGCATCCTGGGACTGGTTTCGGGTTCATAACCCTCATCAGCCGGGCTATCTTGAATCCAGTGGCGAAGTGAGCAAGACACCCACGTCTGGGCATGCCCTGCCACCTTAGGGCGAACAAAGCAATACCAAAGGGGATGATGGACGGAGCGTTTGAGCAAATGAAACACTCACCCCAGTCAACTGATCTGGGTTTAATCCATCATCATTCTTTAGCTCACTCCACTACCCCAGTTCAGACATGGCCATATGCAAATCAGTCTAACCCTGTGCCTCATGGGAACAGTCCAGCCCAAACTGCGAAGCCACGTCTTCCCTGGACAGAAAACAAGCATCCTGGGACTGGTTTCGGGTTCATAACCCTCATCAGCTGGGCTATCTTGAATCCAGTGGCAAAGTGAGCAAGAGATCCATGTCTGGGCATGCCCTGCCACCTTAGGGCGAACAAAGCGATACCAAAGGGGATGATGGACGGAGCGTTTGAGCAAATAAAATACTCACCCCCAGTCAACTGATCTGGGTTTAATCCATCATCATTCTTTAGTTCACTCCACCACCCCAGTTCAGACATGGCCATATGCAAATCAGTCTAACCCTGTGCCTCATGGGAACAGTCCAGCCTGAACTGCCAAGCCATGTCTTCCCTGGACCGGAAACTAGCATCCTGGGAATGGTTTCGGGTTCATAACCCTCATTAGCCAGGCTATCTTGAATCCAGTGGCAAAGTGAGCAAGGGACCCACGTCTGGGCATACCCTGCCAACTTAGGGCGAACAAAGCGATACCAAAGGAGATGATGGACAGAACGTTTGAGCAAATCAAACACTCACCCCCAGTCAACTGAACTGGGTTTAATTCATCATCATTCTTTAGCTCACTCCACCACCCCAGTTCAGACATGGCCATATACAAATCAGTCTGACCCTGTGCCTCATGGGAACAGTCCAGCCCAAACTGCCAAGCCACGTCTTCCCTGGACCGAAAACAAGCATCCTGGGACTGTTTTCGGGTTCATAACCCCCATCAGCCAGGCTATCTTGAATCCAGTGGCAAAGTGAGCAAGGCACCCACGTCTGGGAATGCCCTGCCAACTTAGGGCGAACAAAGCGATACCAAAGGGGATGATGGACGGAGCGTTTGAGCAAATCAAACACTCACCCCCAGTCAGATGATCTGGGTTTAATCCATCATCATTCTTTAGCTCACTCCACCACCCCAGTTCAGACATGGCCATATGCAAATCAGTCTAACCCTGTGTCTCATGGGAACAGTCCAGCCCGAACTGCCAAGCCATGTCTTCCCTGGACTGGAAACAAGCATCCTGGGACTGGTTTCGGGTTCATAACCCTCATCAGCCAGGCTATCTTGAATCCAGTGGCAAAGTGAGCAAGGGACCCACGCCTGGGCATGCCCTGCCAGCTTATGGCAATCAAAGCGATACCAAAGGGGATGATGGACAGAGCGTTTGAGCAAATCAAACACTCACCCCCAGTCAACTGATCTGGGTTTAATCCATCATCATTCTTTAGTTCACTCCACCACCCCAGTTCAGACATGGCCATGTGCAAATCAGTCTGACCCTGTGCCTCATGGGAATAGTCCAGCCCGAACTGCCAAGCCATGTCTTCCCTGGACCGAAAACAAGCATCCTGGGACCGGTTTCGGGTTCATAAGCCTCATCAGCCAGGCTACCTTGAATCCAGTGGCAAAGTGAGCAAGGGACTCACGTCTAGGCATACCCTGCCAACTTAGGGCGAACAAAGTGATACCAAAGGAGATGATTGACAGAGCCTTTGAGCAAATCAAACACTCACCCCCAGTCAACTGATCTGGGTTTAATCCATCATCATTCTTTAGCTCACTCCACTACCCCAGTTCAGACATGGCCATATGCAAATCAGTCTAACCCTGTGCCTCATGGGAAGAGTCCAGCCCGATCTGCCAAGCCATGTCTTTCCTGGACCGGAAACAAGCATCCTGGGACCGGTTTCGGGTTCATAACCCTCATTAGCCAGGCTATCTTGAATCTAGTGGCAAAGTGAGCAAGGGACCCACGTCTGCACATACCCTGCCAACTTAGGGCGAACAAAGCGATACCAAAGGGGATGATGGACGGAGCGTTTGAGCAAATCAAACACTCACCCCCAGTCAACTGATCTGGGTTTAATCCATCATCATTCTTTAGCTCACTCCACCACCCCAGTTCAGACATGGCCATATGCAAATCAGTCTAACCCTGTGCCTCAGCGGAACAGTCCAGCCCGAACTGCCAAGCCACGTCTTCCCTGGACAGAAAACAAGCATCCTGGGACTGGTTTCGGGTTCATAACCCTCATCAGCCGGGCTATCTTGAATCCAGTGGCAAAGTGAGCAAGAGACCCATGTCTGGGCATACCCTGCCACCTTAGGGCGAACAAAGCGATACCAAAGGGGATGATGGACGGAGCGTTTGAGCAAATAAAACACTCACCCCCAGTCAACTGATCTGGGTTTAATCCATCATCATTCTTTAGCTCACTCCACCACCCCAGTTCATACATGGCCATATGCAAATCAGTCTAACCCTGTGCCTCATAGGAACAGTCCAGCCCAAACTGCCAAGCCACGTCTTCCTTGGACAGAAAATAAGCATCCTGGGACTGGTTTCGGGTTCATAACCCTCATCAGCCGGGCTATCTTGAATCCAGTGGCAAAGTGAGCAAGGGACCCACGTCTGGGCATGCCCTGCCACCTTAGGGCGAACAAAGCGATTCCAAAGGGGATGATGGACGGAGCGTTTGAGCAAATAAAACACTCACCCCCAGTCAACTGATCTGGGTTTAATCCATCATCATTCTTTAGCTCACTCCACCAACCCAGTTCAGACATGGCCATATGCAAATCAGTCTGACCCTGTGCCTCATGGGAACAGTCCAGCCTGAACTGCCAAGCCATGTCTTCCCTGGACCAGAAACAAGCATCCTGGGACCGGTTTCGGGTTCATAACCCTCATCAGCCAGGCTATCGTGAATCCAGTTGCAAAGAGAGCAAGGGACCCACGTCTAGGCATATCCTGCCAACTTAGGGTAAACAAAGCGATACCAAAGGGGATGATGCACGGAGCGTTTGAGCAAATCAAACACTCACCCCCAGTCAACTGATCTGGGTTGAATCCATCATCATTCTTTAGCTCACTCCACCACCCAAGTTCAGACATGGCTTTATGCAAATCAGTCTGACCCTGTGCCTCATGGGAACAGTCCAGCCCAAACTGCCAATCCATGTGTTCCCTGGACCGGAAACAAGCAGCCTGGGACCGGTTTCGGGTTCATAACCCTCATCAGCCAGGCTATTTTGAATTCAGTGGCAAAGTGAGCAAGGGACGCACGTCTGGGCATACCTTGCCAACTTAGGGTGAGCAAAGCGATACCAAAGGAGATGATGGACGGAGCATTTGAGCAAATCAAACACTCACCCCAATCAACTGATCTGGGTTTAATCCATCATCATTCTTTAGCTCACTCCACCACCTCAGTTCAGACATGGCCATATGCAAATCAGTCTGACCCTGTGTCTCATGGGAACAGTCCGCCCGAACTGCCAAGCCATGTCTTCCCTGAACAGGAAACAAGCATCCTGGGACAGGTTTTGGGTTCATAACCCTCATCAGCCAGGCTATCTTGAATCCAGTGGCAAAGTGAGCAAGGGACCCACGTCTGGGGTGAATGTATGACATTGCTCTGCATTCTGTCCATCAATAGTTCTATTTGCATTTGTCACCCCGAGTGGGACGGGTATGCTCAGACGTGAGTCCCGTGCTCTCCATGCCACTGAAATCAAGCTATCCCGGCTGAAGAGGGGTGAAACCCCGAAACCGGTCCTAGGATGCTTGTTTCCAGTCCTGGGAGGATCTGGCCTGGCAGATCGGGCTGGACTGTTCCCATTGGGCACAGGGTCAAGACTGATTTGCATATGGCTGGGTCGAAACTGGAATGGCATGGTGAGCAAAAAAACGATGGATTTAGGCCCAGATCTCTGTACTAGGGTGAATGTATGACATTGTTCTGAATTCTGTCCATCAATAGTTCTTTTTGCATTAAAACATGAAGGGCCAGATACACGACCTACCAATTAGTGATTCGCAAATTGCGACGCATTTGTGACTCGCAATTTGCAATTCGCTATTTGGGGTGCACAACAGTGTCTGAGACATTGATTGCGATTCCCAATAGGGTCGCAAATTGCATGCCCCATGCATATTAATGAGGCTGTTGCAATTTGTGACCCCATTGGGAATGGCTGACACTCCCAGGGATGATGGTCTGCTGGGGTCAGCAGACCTCCATGTCCGGGACTGCTTTTAAATAAAGCAGGTTTTGTTTTTTTAAATGCAGCCAGTTTTCCTTAAAGGAAAACGGGATGCATTTAAAAAATAAAATTGAAACTTTTCAGTTTCATTTTTTAAGGGCAGGCAGTGGTCCCTAGGACCACTGCCTGCCCTTAGAAAATATTCGCACAGGCATTCACAAAGGAGAAGGATTCCCCTGGGGACCCCTTCCAGTTTGTGTGTGCTTTACCACCCTTCTGAGAAGGGTGGTAAACTGAGGGTGTTTTGCGACCGCATTCTAACATAGCTTAAGAAGTCGCTATCAGAAGGGAACGCCCCTTCCTAATAGCGAGTCGCTAATCCTATTTTGCGAGTCGCAAATTGATTTGCAACTTGCAGATTAGGATTAGTACCTGGGCCACTGTTTTTTTGCAGGCACAAACGGGTCTAAAATCCATTTACGCCCGCAAAAAACCTTTGTACATCTGGCCCAAAATGCTGAGCCCATTCGTGAACACCCTCCTACAACTTGGCCACTGCAGGCAACTCAGTTCACAGCGTCCACTATACAGGTGTCACATGGGGCATGAATTAGTATTGAAATCAACAATTTACAGTAAAAAAAGCAAAAGACTGCCTGCACTGTATTTTGCAGGCAGGAAAGAAATACACCCACCTCTCTTCCAGAAACGCAAATACATTCTTCAAATTTCCAGAAGAAAGGTGTGGCTGCCACTGTTTACTATTTTATTTTTGGTGGGGCCAAGTTGATGCCCCATTTGACCTCCCCATCAAGGGATCAGAGGCCAAATCCCTGCTGTCTAGCAAAAGCGCTCACAGGGGAACCAGGAAGCCATTTCCTTTATTCCAGTCCTGCAACTGATGTCCTCACTGAGGCGATCGCATACGTTGCAGGACCATCACACCCCCCTGGGCAGGAGAAGAGCTGGAGAGAGGTTCCAGGTGTTTTGACATGATCTCCACGACAACTGCACCCAGTTGTGAGCGCTCTTGAGATAGAGGTCACATCAATAGTGTGCAGGGGGTTAAAACCTATTGCTTCAAAACTAAAGGCAAGTTTTGCTTTTTAGGGTAGCGGGATAACAGTTAACTAAACGAAAGACCGACTACCCACGGCCTTTAACACTATGGGGCAGATTTACAAGCCCCTTGCGCCTCATTTACGCCGCCGTTGTGTCCCTTTTGTGACGCAGCAGCGGCGCAAATCCTGCGCCATGGTGCGGGGTACTTACAGCATGACGCATCTGGGAGATGCGTCACGTTGTAAAGCCCTGCGCCACATGTAGGCGTTCCTGCCCGGGGGGGTTGGCGTTCCGGCACAGGAACGCCTCCTAAAAGTGGCTGAGTGAAATCTACAAGATTTCACTCAGTCACTTTTAGGCCCATGCTGCGTCAAAACCCTGCGCCTGCCTGAAGCAGGCGTAAGGATTGACGCAGCATTAGCAAGATAGGGCCCCCCAGACCATTGCTGGAGCTGCGTCCCGCTTGCAACGCAACTCCAGCAATGCGCCACTTTTACGGCAAAGATGCATCACGCATCTGTGCCGTTTTTGCCCCATGGTGCACCGCATTGTAAATGCGGCGCATCCTTGGAGGCGGAGCTGTGGCGCACAATAACTGGCGCATCCCTGCTGATATGCAGGGATGCGCCAGTTATTGTAAATATGCCCCTCTGTCCCTAACATTGGCTGAAAGGAATTAGTTCTTAAAATCCCAGGACTATTGATGAGCCATTTTTTCAGTCCAGGGGGCAGATTTACAAGCCCCTTGCGTGACTTTTGCGCTGTAGTTGCGTCACTTTTTTGACGCAACAGCGGCGCAAACAATGCAGCCTATTTACAACGTGACGCATCTAAGGAGATGCGTCACGTTGTAAAGCCCTGCGTCACATTATACCTGGGTCAGGTATGATGTTTGCAGGGTGGGCGTTCCCAGGCAGAAAGGCCTCGTAAAAGTGACTCCGTGAAATCTACAAGATTTCACTGCGCCACTTTTAGGATGCCACTGCATCAAAACCTTACGCCTGCTTCAAGCAGGTGTAAGTAGTGACGCAGTGTAGTGGGAATAGGCCTCAACACGCATTGCTGGATTTGCGCCGTGCTTGCGACACGACTGCAGCAAATGCGTGACTTTTCCGTCAACAGATGCGTCAGAATTTCTGACGCATCTGTCAATCCTTGCGCCATAGTGCGCCGTATTGAAAGTACGGCGCATCTATGGTGGCGCAGGGGTTTCTAAGGGTGGCGCAGGGAAAGTGGCGCATCTGTACAGATGCGTCACTTTTTTTTGCATTCCAGACCTTGCAGCCCTGTCTATCCCGTTATAAAGCTAGGACAAAACAAGTATTTGCAATGTAATAGGTCTCGCATTTCTTAGAGTTAGAGCTATTGGTATTGTAACATAAATGTTTTTACCTTAAGACCCCTATAGCTTTTTGAAAATTTTAAATCTGCTAAACAAAATCCATCCTTTAGGAGGGCAGGATGTTTTTGCTCTGGTGATGCGTTGTCAAGTTTTAGCACAGAGTGTAGGGAGGTTTTGGTCTGCATCCTCAATTTGCAGATGAAATACTGTGAGCAATGAGTGTGTGGAATGTGCTATCCCCTCTTATGTGTTCCGCACATAAGGAGGAGCTAGAACTGCGAGGTCATCCTGAGCTTTTCAAAATAAATACTTCTGAAATTGAAAGCATGTAGGAGACGTGCACCTTCCTGAAACTGCAGCAGCAATGGATATATCTATTAAGCCTCAGATGGATGAGGAGGCAACAAGAAGACTCTGGTGCATAAAACATATGGTTGCAGCTGGGCAAGCACGGATCCCACTTTTTGGAGTTGTTGCAGTTGCAAGACTAAAGGCGATAGACTTGATTTTATAAGGTCCTGACGAATCGCCACCAGATTGATTGACTACTAGGCGAGAAACATGTTGACCACACAATAGATCGCCCTACCTGAGACATAACCTCAGACATGTGCCTTTGTTTCTTTTAATCAGGTTAGGAGACCTATTGATTTAAATAGTTTGCGTTGGTACTTCCAAACCCGTTTTAACTTCCTTCAGGTTACACACCTCCACTCACTCATCTACACTGGTTAGGCCCCTCACCCCCATGGCACCAAACTGCAATTTGGAATAAAAGATCTCCGCTAAAGAGCCCCTCATAGGGAGCCCATCAGGTATTGCAGCGCCGACCTGATGAGGAACAGCCCCATGATGAAGCATGTGTGAGGGGCCCAAATTCCAAGAGGAGGAATCCCCATCCTATATCTCATGACCGCGCAAAACCGATTCCCCTAGTTTTCCCTTGTCTCGTAATTAGGAACAGCGCACTTTCTGTATCTTCACCCTTTGACATACAAAGAAACAAGAAATCAGGTCTAAAAGCATATGTACGGGGCAGAAGCGCAACTAGAGCCAAATTTCGAGGGGGGGGGATACAAAAAATTTCGGAGGGAGCTGATTCTTCCAGCAATATGCAGAGTGGAGATGCAGGGGCTCCAAGAAGGGCTGAAAAAACAACAAAGCCTTGTTAGCAAGTAAGTGGTCTTTTATAGACCTGTGAACTACTCAGGTGCGGCTGTGTGTGTGCCTTGGAAGCTGTTTCAGCTGGGCTGACACAAGTGACGGGGGGGCTAAAGCCCTAAGAGCCCAATGGGCGTTGCGCGCCTGGTGCGGGGGGCGTGGCCAAGATGGCGGAGGAGTAACAGCTTCTTTACAGAGCTCCGCTCGCCACAGCCGAAATATAGCAGCAATCAGCCATTCCGGGATTCAGAACTCCGGTAGTCTTGAACCGGAGCAGCTGAGGTGGAGATCAAACCGGTTCTTGGCTCCCGGGGGGGGAGAGGTGTGGTGGAGCAGAGATCTGAGCTGGTGCTGCCGGAGCCTGGCAGCAGTGGTGCCGCGATGCAGAGCACAGAGGCCTGATCTGAGAGAAGGATCCTGGGGCCTGGACAGCATGGTGGAACACCGGCCTGCCTCTCGGAGCAATGTCGGTGTCCCAATCGCTGGGGCCAAGTAGATTTTGGGTCAGTGACCTTTGGATACACTCGCAAGTGGACTCAAATGAAGGTGGCCATCTTTTCAAACCCAGCCCTGGATAGGCCCAAGGCGGGGGCAGAGGAACAGAGCATTTAGCACCCACCTGTGAGTCCCGAGTGCCAGAGGCAGGATTCAGGTGGCAGGGCAGGGAGGACGTCTTGTGGAAACGAGGCCTTCGGTGGCATCCTTGGCCATTCGAAAGAATCACACAGGCGGCCCACATGGTGAAGGCCTTCAGACGCAGCAACAAGAACTCATCCAGAAGGTAGGCCTGGCTGAGCAGCGGCTGAGGGACGTGGGAGTCTACTGAGGAGAAGACCCAGGGACCGCGGCATCGCAGGAGGGTGGCTTTAGCAGCTATAGATGAACTGACCTTTGGGCTACACATAACCACAGCAGAGGACCCCAACACTAAGGAGGCACCTCACCTTTGAGCAGAACACCCAGGCAGTGAGAACCAAGGCCATCACAAGGGGCAAGTGGCTCAGAACTGCACACCCGCAACCCCATCGGGTGGGACAGCGAGCTGGGGCCACGTGACGACTGTTATAATAGGGGGAAAACAGACAGCCTGCAACCCACCCACTTTGCCAGTTAGCATTCCGGATCCACGCCGAGGGTTGGGAGGAGTTCCCCAGCCCCGTTGAGCTGCCGTCCCCCCGGGATGATGTCCCACTGGGCGAAGAAGGAGGCCACTATCAAGGATCTCCTACAGAAACCAGGTGCTAAGAAACTCAATGGTAATGGCCATGACCTGTTGCCAACCCCACCTCAAGAGAGCGAACTGGACCCGGCGGGTGCGAACACAGAGGAACCGATCACTTGCCAAGATTTTGCGCGGCAAAGGCAGGGCATGGCCTCTGACATAAAACAGGTTTGAAGGGAGATCCTGGCATTAGGCGACCTCGTGGACTCTTTGGAGAGGTCTGGCGACCATAGAGAGGAAGAGTTAACCGAATACACGTGAGAACTACTGGCACACAGGGTTCGCAATGATGAACTCTGTCTCCGACCTTGAGGACCTTGAAAATAGGTTAAGGCGGTCTAGTGCCACTTCAAGCAGATGCTGGAAAATTTGAGGAGTGGTTGATTTGTCTCTTCCACCATGTCACACCGATGCTGAGCAACAAGGAAAGGACCCTGGATCGCGCTTACTGAGCGGGACCGCCGGCGTCAAGTCTGGACAAACCGCAAGACATTCTCACTTGCCTCCACTATTACAGGCAGAAGGAAGCCATTATGAATGCAACCTGAGACAAGATGACCATATCGTTTGTCGGTCTTCAGGTGGTCATTTACCAGGACCTCTCCCCCCTCACTCTACAGTGATGCAAAGCATTGAAACCAGCCACCACATACCTCAGAGACAAAGGAGTTTGCTACTGCTGGGAAAATCCATTCAGATTGACCTTCGTCTGGAACAAAGAGATGCATGTGGTGCGGTCCCTAGAAGAAGCGAAGACAGGAAGAATCTGGAGCATCAGTCCGGGGAGGCAGCGACCTTGGAGATGCCAAAACTGGGAGGATGGCGTGGGATCGGGAAGGACAAACACTTACGACCTTTTGAGCTGGAAAGTCAGAAAGAAAGAGAAGCCCTCATTCGGCAGCTGCAGAACCGAGATGGTAGGTGGGGAGACATCTAGAGACTGAACCCTGAAATTGCACGACTCTCTCCCTGTCCAGTTGCTGCAGGCCGATGTTGGTGAGCCCCGAGAGGGGCTGTGAAATTGGCCTTGGTAGGCGGAGCTCACCCATACCAGGATGCGGATCAGCTGTCGGCCATATGGACCCATACACTACAGTGTTACTGACGCCCATCTGAGGGTTGTCACAGAAACATAAGGGACAAACAAGAGAGTCGCAATGAAGCTCCTCCTTGGTGGGTATATTTCCTGGTTACTTGAGTGGCACCAGAGATTTTGAGTGGACTCAACATAGGGCGCTACACATTGGGGACTACCTCCTGGGCCAGTACAGGCTTCTCTCCTTGTCGACACATGATCTCAACCTGGTCCTAATGGAATGGAAGTGGACGCGGCGACATCCTCTTATCCCTGTGGCAGATGCTACCTCTCTCCCCTGCCACTGGTTGTGAGAAGGTGGTGTAACTGACCTCGACACACCCCAAAGCTATACCTCAGCCTTTTCTCATGGCTCCCGATAAGGTTGCGATCATCAGTTTTAAGGTATGGGGCCTGAACTCACACATCAAAAGGCACGCACTCCTTGCACTGCTTAGGGACACCCAATGCGACATTTGCCTCCTACAGGAGACTCACCTGATGCGTGCTGATTGGAAACGCCTCCTGTCAAAGTGGTTCGACCAACAATATTTCTCTTACATGGCCAGTAAGAGGGCAGGAGTGGACATTCCCTTGCAAACACACTTTCCTGGGAAAGAGCGAGATAAAGACACAGAGATACCTGGGAGAATGATTGTGCTGCAGGTGGCAATGGGAGAACACACCTATACCCTTGTTTCCATATACATCCCAAATGAACATCAAGAAACATTCTCAGGGGAAGCGCTGACCACCATTCTTGAATCCCAGACAAAGACCTTATAGTGGGAGGTGATTCAATAGAGTACCTGACCCCCAACTAGACAGGTGCATACAAAGGGTGGGACATTCTGGGTCACTCTTGGACTCTATGAAACAGGGGCTAAAAGAAAATGGTTTGGTTGACGGTTGGAGGGAAAACTATCCCACTGCTCGGGAATACACCTTTTTCTCAGCAGCTCACCAAGCCTATGCTTGCGTAGACCTCTTCTTGACATCCCCGCGCATCACACAGGCGGTTGAGATAGGAGTGAGGGCCCTTTCAGACCACTCTCCGATTACCCTTGTGCTGCAGCTATCTGGGGAACACACATGCCAGAGGCCATGGCGATTAAACTACAAATTGCTCACATATGACACAAACATTAAAGAGATTCAGGAGGCCATACAAGCTTTTTTAACTAATTACGACAATGGCTCTGTTCCTGCCTCTCTGCTCTGGGACACACTAAAGGTGGTTCTAAGGGGACAATTTCTAGCTATAGCAGCTAGACTGAAGGAGAGACGAGACAAAAGAGACAAACTGGAAACACAAATCAGGGAATTGGAAGGGGTTCACCGATGCACAGACTCGGTCCAAACCAGGCATCAGGTCAACAATGCCCAAAAGCAACTGAAAGCCCTGGATTATGAGCAGGTGGAATATGCCCTTTTACGCACTAAATAGCGCTATTATGAAGGGGGGAATACAGCTGGGAAGCTCTTGGCACATCAACTCCGAACCCAGACAATTGCTTGCCACATTACAGAGATCAAAGGCTCTCAAGAGGATATGCTTGGAACAGATAGTACTATTGTTGCTGAATTTGAGAAATGTTACACTCCCCTCTATACATCGGACTGCTTAGACTCTGTGGCGGCCGTGGCATATGTGACCCAGGCACAAGTGGCCTCTCTACCGGCCTCAGACGCAACTAAACTAGATGAAGATATCCCCCCGGATGAAGTCCTATGCGCGATACATGGACTCACCTCAGGCAAAACACCCGGGGAGTACGGCTTTTCAGCTGATTTTTACAAAAATGTTGCCTCTAGTCTTACCCCATTGCTTACCTGTCTCTTTAATTTCTGCAGTGTACATAGCAGCTGTGGTAGTGATCCCTAAGCCGGGTAAAGACCTGTTAAATTGTACTTCATACCGCCCCATATCCCAATTGAATTGTTGAACTGAAAATAGTCGCAAGCATTCTAGCGACTTGCCTAGCCCCATATACACAGAGTCTGGTGGATACAGACCAATCTGGCTTTATACCGGAACGCAGTTGCAGTGATGGGACATGGTGAATGTATCACCTTCTGGATAAGATTCAACGCACCCAACAACCAGCCCTACTCCTGTCAGTGGACACAGAGAAGGCCTTTGACAGGGTCCACTGGCCTATCTGCAGCTGATACTGACCAGATTCGGTCTTGGTGAGTGGTTTTTGAAGTGGGTGGATTGTATATAAAGTAACCTGGAGGCACGCGTTACAGTGAATAGGGTTGCCTCGCGCCCCTTCCAAATCATGCGGGGTACCCATCAGGAATGCCTGTTATCGCCTTTATTCTTTGCTCTCTATATGGAGCCCTTTACAACACGAATCCGCCAACACACCACAAAAGTGGGAGTCCGGATGGGCGACAGGGAACACAAAATCTTGCTCTATGCGGATGATGTGCTTTTCCTCACACAGCTGTTCCCCTCTCTACCTCTCCTCCTACAGGAAAAAGAGGGTTTTAGCCATGTCTCTAGGTTCAAAATGAATAACCAAAAAATGCAAGGCCTTAGCTTAATTATCCCTAAAGCTGACCAAGCAAACCTGGCAGCAAAGTTTCCATTTATATGGGACTCTGAAGGCATTTACTACCTAGGGCTACAGATATTCCCTACAGTGGATAAGACAGTCCAGGTGAACTATGCTGCCCTCTTGACCAATATTCAGAGGGGGCTCCAGACTTGGAGGAGATGTGCAATGTTGTGGTTGGGTAGACCGACTGCAATCAAAATGACACTACCACCCAGCATCCTATATGTGATGCAGACCCTCCCACTGCAGCACCCGCCACTGATGTTGACCAAGCTTCAACAGCTTCTTTGGGATTTTATCTGGGGTGGGAAGAGAGCTTGCATTGCATGCCACCAAACAGTCCTGAAACAGGAGATGGAGGGCTAGGTGTCCCACATCTAACTCGCTATTTCCAAGCCACCCAACTGCGTTATATGATCGAATTGGAGAAACACTGGTGCTTTATTGCTCACGCAATTGCGGGCATACATGTCTGGAAGGTGCCTTGGCTACCTAAACGTTACCGACCACCGGGGGTTTACTTCGCCCCAGTTCTGAGGGCTACCCTCAATGCTTGGGCCTCTCAACCCTCACATCACTGCTGACCCCCTTCATAGGACACCCGGAGTTCCCCCGGCTATTGATGGGAGCAGCTAAATCAAATGGCAGGAGGCTAATTGCAAAAGAATTGGTGACCTCTTTGATGAGACGGGGATAATGGAATTTCCCCAATTTGTCTCTGCTTTCGGAATTCCTAGAGATGCGCACTGGCAATATCTTGCCTTGCCACACTGGGTTACTCAAGCACATGTACGCCCTCATGCCAGCCACCCATTAACCAAGTTTGAAAAAAGGTACATAACCCGAAGTTCGGACAAACGCCTGCTCTCTGACATATACACTTTTCTGCTTACACCTATACAAAATACTAAATCCCCTGCACAGCATTGATGGAAATCTGAACTTGAGCTCGAATTTTCCCCTAGATAGTGGCATGATATAATACATAGGGCCAGAGCTTCCTCGCGTAGCACTGCTGGGAAGGAAATGTTCCTCAAAATAGCGCACTACTGGTACTATAAGCCAGCTAGAGTAGCACAGTGGAAGCAGGGAGGGGACAATCTTTGCTGGAGTCGCTGTGGACAGATAGGAGCTCACACACACATGTTGTGGCATTGCCCGAAAATGCAAGCCTTTTGGGATTCATTACTGCTGGACATCAACACCATTTATCACACAGATAACCCCAGATTCCCTACCTATATGATACTGGGTCCCCCCAACTCATTGACCACCAACTCAGGTTGTGCCGGGGGAGAGCGACCACCCTGGAACTGGGTACCGCTAAGCAAGTGCTGCTTTCTAAATAGGGATGGGATCCCAACCAGATTGGAGGAGTTGCATAGGCTGTGGGAGGTGGTGGGCATGAAGACAATTTTGGCAAGTCTCACACACAACCTCCCCCACTTCGACAAAAACTGGGGTACCACTATAGGATTTCTGTCCACGAATTCACAGAAATTACTTGCCCGAGATATCTTCGGGTCCATCGACTCACCAAACCAAGCCCCACCACCAGGGACCATGCACACACAAGATAACCTAACTCCCCCGAGAGAACTGGCCCGCATCACCGGAACAAAGACCGCCTTTAGCTAACCAGTCTCCTTTCTACACTCTATTCCTCCCTCTAGTTTATCCCTTTTCCCTCCACCTACGAATGACTCACATCATATTGTCTCCCCACAGGACAGTGGATGTATGTGGAACCTATTGTTATTATTGCAATCTAAAAATTACAATAAAAAGATTTAAACCATTAAAGGCATATATTCACAGGAGCATGTAATAAGAGCCATACTGCATATGTGGCGGAACCAACTGTAGAGTATGATGGGACTGGAGGACACCCTACCTTGTCTTGCAGCAGCACGGGACACACAAGGCAGCGTAAGGCACTCATGCCCCTTTAGCAGGGGCAGATAAGGAAAGAAAATGGGGTATATCATCAAGACAGGCGATAAAATTAAAGAAAACTGCCGCCAAAATGGCGATAATGGGCTTGATAATATGCTGCAGAGAATTCCAACTGAAGTTCAGGTTAGATGTCCTTCACATCTAACATGGGCTTCAATTGGAATTCCATAGAGCATGTTATCAAGCCCATTATCGCCGTTTTAGCGGCAGTTTTCTGCCGTTAAAGCGGCAAAAATTGTATCCCCTGTCTTGATAATATGCCCCATGGTCTATAAAATAGGCGAGCGGGCCAAAAGAAGTGTTGTTTTGTCCCAGACGGTGAGGTGAAATGGAGTGGGCGGGGTAGAAAGAGACTCCTCGTACCCCCTACACAGCAGAAACAATACGCCGCATTATGATGGTGTTAGGTGCATTTATACTGTGTTGGTGATTAAAAGTTAAGGCATACGGTTGCTTAAAGATAAAGAAAATATTTTAAAACTCTTACCAAGCATGTAGGACGGTGGATGGCCGTAAGTGGGGAGGGCGTGTTTATAAATAAGAAAGTGTGGTATCCCGCACTTAGATTGTGCTGGCGATTAAAACTTAAGGTGTGCGGTTGCCTAAAGATAAAGCAATTCATTTCCAGCTTTTAAGAAGCGTGTAGCACGGCGGCCAGCATAAAGAGGAGAGGGAGTGTCTTTTAAAGAGAAAGTGTGGCATTTTTTATTGGGCGCTGCGCATTGAGTCTGGAAAATAGGGCGGGTTGGTCAGGATAGAGAGCATCGGAAAAGCATGGAATGGGACGTGCTTAGAGGACTCACCCGTGGTGCGGACTGATAGAAATTCCCCCCTTCGGACCTCACTATTAGATATACAATATTGGAAAAGCAGAGGCTGCAGCGCTTCCTTCTCATCACGTCCCGGAGCTCTTTGCCTCGACTCAAGCCGTGACTTCCAAGTTCACCAGAGCACGTAGTATGTGGCATGAGGGCTGCAGAAGTAAGAACTCAGCACGGCCGCTCACACCTCCTTCCAGTGAGTCTAAAGTGCTGGGAATTTCCCAGGTGCTGCGGCTGGCCCATGACCTGCATGAGCTGATGGAAAGATGGCCTGTGCACTCGAGTTAAAATCCGCTCCATTCTTCCCGGCCATCAGCCCTCTGCTCTGGAGTCCCACAGGCAGTAACTCTGCAGAGGTACGCTCAGCTAGCCTCCTTGGAGGAGCCAAGGTGCCCTACATACCACGGAGGGCTCTGAAGTGCCAGCAAGGTACAAGGAAACAGACAGACAGTCCATTGTGTGCAGTGTTGAAAATGGTATCATGGAACACGCTTCTGTCATGTTTTAAAATGTGAATCGTTCCAGAGCGAAGGAGGCTCCATACTGTGTGATCTTTCTTGTGTTCGCCCTGTTATTAAACTAATCATGGTCGGGGTGTGGCTTGGCGCCCGCAGCTAATGGCGGCATCGGAGTGAAGCGCTCCGCCGGGAGTTCGGGTCTCCGCGGTTCCAGGCAGCGCTGGACGCTATGAAATCGCCCATAGGACGTCGGAATCCCTGCTGACTTCCCTGGATGTCTTGACGAGGCTGCATTCGCCACCTTATGGTTTTTTTTTGCTGTAAGTTTTTACGAACGGAGTTGCGGCCGCCATTTTGTTTTACCCGCGATCGGTAAAACTTTATCTAATTGCCGCTCTGCTTCTTTCTTTCTACCCATCTCACCAAAGGACTGTTTTGCTTCATTTAATCTGCATTATGGTCCTCCTCTGCCCCTCGCATGCTGTTTTTTTGTCAAGTTGCTGTCTCCTCACTGTTTTTGGATGTAGAGATTATCTGGCGGCCATTTTAAATGCTTCTGAGGCTCCTTCTGATGCTATCACCTCAGCCTACTGAACTTTTGTAGCACCAATTTAATTTTTTACGCTGTAGCGTCATGCACTAAGGACTGCGACACTTCCATTTTTCTTCTCCATGTATGGTCCAAATATTATTTCATAATAAACTTTGTTAGCTTTGCCTCTGATTTGCTGGATGTTGTGCCTCTGACCTAGACATCTCCCAGCATATTTGGCTGCCATTCGCAGCGCTCCTCTGTTCAATACCACTCTCTTTTACACCTATTTTGTTTTTGTGGCTAGGCTACGTCTCTATGGGCAGAATAAAAGGTGTCTTACCTACAAAGGCGCAACAAAAGCACGTTTTTATAAAAAATTCTAAAAATTTTACTGCCTTTTCTCACCTAGAAGATTCTTTGCAGTCGTCGTCAAGTACCCTGATGGGCAACATGGACCCTTTACCTACACCACCTGGAAAGTCGCTTACTAAGCGCTTAAAACATAATTCTCCCTCTCCTCCTAAAAGAGCCTCTCCGGTATCCATGGAGATGCTGTTGGATGAGAGAAGAGCTCTTCGGCCCTTTATGGAGGAAACTAATTCTAAGTTACAAGTCCTCACAGATAATTGGTCTCAACTTGATGTAAGAGTTACTGCTGTTGAACACAGCATTTCCTTGTTAAGTGATACAAGTGTGAACGTCTCGCAGCTTCAGTCTCAAGTTCTGACGCTCCAAAAGCAGGTTGAGGACCTTGAAAATCGCAGCAGAAGGAATAACCTATGCATTTATGGCCTGAAGGAGGGAATTGAAGGGTCAGAACCCCTTACCTTTTTTGCGTCCTTCCTCCCTAAGGTTTTTCATCTAGCGGAAGGCATAAACCTAAACATTCAGAGGGCACATCGACTGGGTCGTCCTTAATCAAATATG
Organism: Triturus cristatus; assembly: GCF_964204655.1. Taxonomy (NCBI): domain Eukaryota; kingdom Metazoa; phylum Chordata; class Amphibia; order Caudata; family Salamandridae; genus Triturus; species Triturus cristatus. Next base: position 1,239,851,952 of record NC_140589.1, read on the forward strand.
TCATCTTCACAACGACCAAGAGGAGTAATTATTTATTTCTTAGAGTACACAGATTTGTTATTGGTGCTATCTGCAGTCAAATCTGCTCAACGCATTACTTGGTCTGGCTCGACTTTGTTCTTTGCGCAAGACTGTGCTAAGTCTATGGCTGTCAGACGGAAAGCTTTTCTCAATTTGAGACCAGCTCTTCCATCATTGGGGGCCCGCTATGGTCTTTTTCATCCGTGCTTGTTTAAGGTCACATACAACAACAGAACAACAATGTATGAAGATCCAGTATGGTTGCAGAGTTTCATCAATTCGTGTAATCCTAATGCTATGGATACTCAGCGGCCTTCTCCTTTGGATACTTTATGAACTTTTTGAAGTTTTACAGTTTCTATTTCTTCATGGATTACATGTTTCTTTATCTCCTTGACCCTTTATCCATTTATTGTTGGCTTTCTGTATACTACTTTCAATTTATTTAGATGATGGTTTATATCTGCGGCAATTTACACATAAGTTAACATCTTAACTTACCTTAACTGTATATGTATTTACTTATTTGTGATGACTTTTATATGTTTTTTTTTGTTTGTTTTTTTTCTTTGGCTTCTTAATGATTGTCCTGTTTTTGTTTGATCTATTACTCAGCCTCAATATGTGTTTCACTATTTGTTTCACTATTGTTTTTTAACTCTTATTATTCATCGTCCTTACAGATATCTCATTCACACACCGTGGTCTTTCCTGGATTCCCCGTTTGGCTGATCCCCAACATCTTGCCTTTCCCATGTGGTCCACCCCTCCTCACGTACTTCTCTGAGTTTTCTCCTTGTAGGTATGTTATTTGTTTGTTTGTTTGTCACTTGTTATGTTTTTTGTTTTTTGTTCTGTAATATGTTCTTTTATCTCTTTCCTTCAACTTTTTGCTTATACACTTTTTCTTACCCATATGAATTTTCCTCTTCTTCTTTCTTACCTTTGCTTATTTCCTTTCTTTACTTCTCTTTGCTCTAAGCTCATTTTATTCACCTTCTTTTCTTCTTTCTCCTTTATCAATTTACAATGTTCTTGCACAGGTTTGGTTTTTAGCATCATAAGTTTGAACTCTTTTATTTTATTTATTTATTTATTTATTTTTTTGAAACCGTTTATTGCAATCTCAAATATATACAGGTATGGGCCTACAACCTTCCGGCCGGCCGCTAAAATGACGATGACAAATGGCATACATACAATGAGGCACTGAACTTTACATAGACACTAAGGCAGGAGGTATCCACAACGCGGGCCATGTGGCTCTGAGCCCACAATACGGTTTCATTTTATACAACACAACAACATAAATAAACACACACCCGCAAGGCAACCCACGATCAAAAGCGGCAGCACGTGCTCCTCAAATGGGGGACCCCAAACCATCCACTGAAAACCCCCAAGCGGGGAAGGGAAACAGGTCCGGGACTGGGAGAATACTGTGCTCGGAACTGAGGGAGGGAGTAAACTAGGGGGATGGAGCTGGGGAAGCGGGAGGCAGCAACGGCGGCTCGCAGATATCCCCGCGGTAGGCGTTCCAGGGGCCCCATATCTTCACCCATGCCCCTGGCTTACCCCGCGCCACATACACCACCTTCTCTCGGAACATGCACCAATCCATGTGTTCTTTCCAGGCCGACACCGCCGGGGACCTCTGGGATCCCCACAGCCGCGCAACGTCCCGTTTAGCCACCATATAGCCCAGAGTCACCCATCGCGTCTGCGGAACCGAGTAATCGGTCGGTTCCCACACATTCAGCAAACATCTCCTCGCTTCAGGCAACAGCGCAACATGCGTAACCGCTCGCAGGACCTCATGCACACCACGCCAGAATCGCTCCACCCTCGGGCATTCCCACAAAATGTGCAAAAAGGTCGCTGAAGCACCACACCCACGCCTACACAATCCGTCCTCGGCATAGCCCATACGCAGAAGCCTTGGCCCCGTCATGTACACCCGGTGGAGTATCTTAAGCTGGACGAAACGAAGGCGAGCCGGGATGGCCACCTCCTTCGGAGAGGCCACCGCGGAAATCCAGTCCTCGTCGTCCAACTCCAGCCCATCGGCAACCCAGGCCTCGCGGAGGCCAGTCAGTAAGCCCGAGCGATCATTTATCAATTTCTTGTAAATGAGGGAGATCGTGCTGTCCGGAACATGGCCATCTAGCACTCGATCCTCCAGGGGGGAGGACTCCGGGATGGAGGCCACGTCTGGGAAGACGGAGCCCAGCGCGTGACGGACCTGCAGGTACCGAAAGTATTCACTGCCCCGCAGCTGAAACTCCGCCTGCAGCGTCTCGAATGTTTTAAATCCTCCCCTCGTCCAGAGATCCCCCACTGTACTGATGCCTATAGTGTCCCACTGCTCAAAGCCCTTCGAGGTCCACAGAGAGCCCAACCTCTCAGACGCGTACAGCGGTGACGCCCGGGTCAAACGGTCCTTCCAGCCCATAGCTGCATTAGCCGCGTGCCATACTCGCACCATGACACGCGTGGGTCCCGTCAAGCGGGAATCGGGCACACTAGCGTAGAGCGCACGATTGTAGTCGCCACCGGGCAGGAGCATCTTGTCCATTTCAAATGCCGGGTTTAGGGCGGGCCCATAGAGGCCCTGATTAATTGCAGCCAACTGGGAGGCCCAGTAATACCGTTTAATATCCGGGAGGGCAATCCCTCCGTCGTACCACGGGAGCGTCAACTTTGCCAAGGCTATACGCGGCCTCCCATCCCAGAACAGGCGGCGCTGTAGACCTTCCACTTCACGGAAGTAGCGCGCTGGGACCCGGTCCATAGTGTTCTGGAGAGCGTACAGGAAGCGCGGCAGTGACATCATCTTGAACAACGCCGCCCGGCCGAGCGGCGAAAGTGGCAAGCGCCGCCAGCGCGCGACGTCCTCCTTCAAGCGCTGGAGGGGGGGAAGCAAATTTCGCTCGTAGCGGGCCACCGGGTCCAGCGTAATGTAGACACCCAAGTATCGAAATCCCTCCGAGGCAATCTGGATCGGACAGCCCCGCGGGAGGACATGAGCCTCCCCGGAAAGCACATAGACACAGGATTTGGCCCAGTTGATGACAAGGCCTGAATTGCGGCCAAAAGAGCGCAGAACATCGACCAGGACAATCAGTGATTTGCGCGGGGAGGCTAAGTACAAAAGGATGTCGTCTGCATAGAGAGACACGCGGTCCTCATACTCAGGGGTCCAACGGAGACCTCGGATAGAAGGGTGCCACCGCAGCCACTCTGCCAGGGGTTCCAAGGCCAGTGCGAACAGGAGCGGCGACAGGGGGCAACCCTGTCGCGTGCCCCGTCCCAGCACGAATGGGGCCGAGACTCGACCATTCACCACCACCTGCGCAAGTGGGTCCGAGTACAACAATTTGACCCAGCTGATGAAACCCGGCCCGAAGCCAAACTTCGCCAGCATCGCCCAGATGTACGGCCACTCGAGTGTGTCAAACGCCATAGTGGCGTCCAAAGACGCCAAGATGGCCGGCTCCCGCACGAACGGAACACGCGCTAGCACGCCGTGCAGGCGTCGCAGATTAAGAGCCGTATTGCGATGGGGGATAAAGCCGGACTGGTCTTGGTGGACCAGGTCGCCCACCACGCCGACCAGCCGGTTGGCGAGCACCTTGGCGAGGATTTTAGGTTCCGCATTCAAGAGCGAGATAGGCCGATAGGATGTGACCCGATCTCGAGGTCTCCCCTCCTTGTGGATGACCACGATGGTAGCCAGACGCTGGTCCGGCGGGAGGGAGCCCCGCGAGTGGGCCGCAAGGAACATTGCGCGGAGGTGGGGTGCCAGTACATCCGGTCGCAGCTTGTATAACTCGATAGGAATGCCGTTTGGGCCCATGGCCTTGCCAGAAGCGACCGAGCGGATGGCGAGGGCGATTTCGTCCGAGGTGGGGGCGGCATCCAGCGACTCCCTGTCCTCCACAGAAAGGGAGGGGAGCGCGATGTCACGCAGCAGGGCATGGGAATCCTCCTCCGAGCAGGGAGAAACCGGGGAATATACCTCGCGGAAATAATCCGCGAAGCAAGAAACAATGCCTTCCGGCTCAATGACATGCACGCCATCCGTCCTCTCAAGCAGCGGGACCACACGACTCGCTCTCTCCTTCTTATCCAGCCACGCAATCAACTTGCCCGCCTTATCACCCACATCATACAATCGCCCCTGTTGCTCTCTGCTGAGGCCCCTGGCCGCCTCCGTGACGAGGGCCCTATAGGCCGCCTGCTTAAGGTGCAGAACGTGGAGCGCAGCGTCAGTCACCCCACTCCCCAAAGCACCCTCCAATTCAGTAATTTCGGCCTCCACCCGGGTCACCTCCTCCTGTGCGCGCCTCCGGGCATGGGAAATAAAGGAGAGAGCCTCCCCTCTCAGCACTGTCTTGAAAGCCTCCCACAGGGAGATAGCCGACAGGACTGACCCCACATTCTCCTCGAAATACCGTTGCAAGGATTTAATCAAGTCAGCGCGAATAGTGGGGTCGCGCAGATACCAAGCGTTGATTGGAGCTACCCTGCCCTCCCCCCTCGGGAAGACATCAAAGTGCAACAGGAGCGGGGAGTGATCTGAAATGCCCCTCGCCAAATGGCGCACCTCCCCCACCCTCCCGGCATAGGCCGCAGGGACAAGGATATGATCAAGCCGCGAAAGGCTACCATGGGCACCCGAATGGAAGGTGTACTGCAGCTGAGTGGGATGCTTTAAACGCCAGCAGTCTACCAATCCCAGTGTGTCCAAAAGGCCCGACAGCCACGCCTGTGCCCGGGGGAGGTCCCTAGGGGGATAACGATCCATAGTCCCAGAAACCACCGCGTTGAAGTCCCCCCCAACCACCAGAAGCCCCCCCGGAAGGTCAAGAAGGAGGCGTCCCAGGTCCGCAAAGGTGGTGGACTGTAACCCCGGTGGGACGTACACTGAGACAAAGACGACTACTTTGCCCTCCATTCTCCCCACCAAAACAGTGTAGCGTCCCCTCTCATCATGGCGCACCTCGTCTATTTCTAGCGGGAGCGAGGTCTTGACCATAATGCCCACCCCTCGTGAGCCTGACGTAAAGCCCGAGTGGGCCACCAAACGATAACCACGTCGATTCATGGCACAAAAGGAGTTAACCAATAAGGTGTGTCTCCTGCAGAAAGACCACATCAGGCGAAATCCGTTTCAGATACTGCAGGACCACACCCCGCTTAATCCTATCCCCCAGCCCGTTAACGTTCCAGGACAACAAAGTCAGGTCCCTACCCCCCATCACATACAGAAGCCATCATTTGTCCCCCCGAGAGCAACTCAAAAACACCACTACAATAAAGGGTTTGCCTTGCGGTAGAAACGAACCACACCCCACCCCAACCCACCCATCCCAACAGAACTCCCCCCACCCTGCACCCCTGCATGAGCCCGAACAGCCCCCCCAAAGTGCAGTGTGCCTGTCGCCCCATAGAAGAAAACTAACTAGTCCCCCAGAGGAGGAGGGAGATCCCCCAAGAGACCCCGCACGACCTCCACAGGAGGGGAACTTACCCTAACAGTCAATGGTGACAATAACACAGCCCGGAGCAAGGCCTACCATTAGTCCCTTAGTCCTGATCCGGCGGGCCCTCCCCACCAACCGCTCCCCCCCGCCCCCCCGGCCCCGATCTCCGGGCAAAGTGTCCAGCCAGTCCCCGGCCGCCTCGGGACGATCAAAAAAGTGCGTGCGGCCATCTACCTCCACCCTCAGCTTAGCTGGAAAAAGCATCGAATATTTGAGATTCAGGTCTCGTAGGCGACGTTTGACACCCAGAAAGCTTAGTCTCTGCTTTTGGACCGCCGGGGTGAAGTCAGGATAGAAATTAATATCCATGTTATCAAGTCTGACTGGCCCTTGGAGCCTAGAAGTCTGCAGGATAGCGTCTCTGTCCCTAAAATTGAAGATCCGGGCGATGAGAGGCCTCGGAGGGGCGCCGATCTTAGGCCTACCCCCGGGGACCCTATGGGCCCGTTCCACTGCAAAGAATTTGCTCAGCCCCCGAGGCTGTAGGTGGGTGAGGACCAGGTCCTCCACGAACAGATCCGCTGCCTCCGCCTCTCGTCCCTCCGGCACCCCGATAATGCGGACGTTGTTTCTCCGGGCCCGACCCTCGGAATCCTCCAGTCGACGATTCATCAGGGCGCTCGCCTGGCCAAGCCTGCGCACCTCCTGTTGGAGGGCCGCCACGTCAGTTGTGAGGCCCGAGGTAGAGTGGGCCAAAGAATCGACCCGGTCATTTGTTTTAGACAGATCGGCTCTCACGAGGCCCACGTCCACGAGGGCCGAGTCGATCTTCTGCGCCAGAGTGTCAAAGCGCTGGTCCACCGAGGCCTTCATCTCGGCGATGGCGCCCATGACGTCCCGGAGGGTCAGGTCCGTGGGCGGAACAGGAGCATCAGTCGGGCCCATGGGGGACCTACGCAGCACCTCTGGAGATCCCTTCTGGAGGGTGTAGCGGTCCATGTTATTGGATTGTTGGGCCGTGCCACGACGGGTCGACTTCACCTTGGCCCGGTCGCCATCTTGTTTTGTGGCCATGGTCGCAATCCCCAAATCGAGCCAATCTCCTCAGAAAAGGGGCAGACAATCCCGTTCAAGGGCTCCGGGGGGGGCGACCACCGCTCCTCAGGACGGATCGCAGCCGGCGGGCCGGCAGGGCAGCCCAACGAGGCCACAGCACCGCACACCGCCCCGCAACCCAACCTCGCCTGGCAGCAAGGAGGGCGCAAAAGCGAAAGTGAAAGCGCGGGGTACGCGAGCCACCCAGCCTTGCCCGCCGCTGTTGTTCACTTTGTGTCCGGATCGCCCCACGACTCCAGTACGGGGGGCCGGCGTGGAGAAGGCCGCAAACCTCAATCGATGCTCCCGCCGGTGTCCGAGGTCCGATTTAAAAACGGAAAACGGGCATCACCTCTGCACGGGTTCACAAATACAGTCCCCTCATCTGGGACAGGATTCTGTCAGGATTTATACAGGAGGTCGCGGAGGTCCTCGGGAGCCTCGCACCTACGCGGCCATCTTGGTTGCGCGCTAGGCTCCTCCCCCTTGAACTCTTTTATTGACGTTCATTTTAATTCAGTGATTCGGACTGTTGTATTTAACTGTTCTTTGCGATTTGTCTTAATTTGATATGTCGCTTAAACTGGTTTCATGGAACATTAGGGGATTAAACTCTCCTATCAAGAGAAAAAGAGTTTTAGCACATTTAGGTAAGTTAAATGCTGATATTGTCTTTCTACAAGAAACGCATCTTACGGATATTGAGTCTATGAAATTAAAAAAAGGTTGGGTGGGAGAGGCTTATTTTTCTCCTGGAGATGGCAAACGGAATGGGGTTGGAATACTATGTCGCAAGTCTCTTCCAGTTACACTTCTGTTGCAAGAAATGGATGATATAGGAAGATGGCTCATTGTTAGATTATCCCTAAAAGGTATTCCATTTTCCCTATTAATGTTTATGCACCTACGGGAGGGGATCCCTCGTTTTGGAATGCCTTAGCCACACGAATATCCAAATGCATTGAAGACAACTTTGTTATGGCTGGAGATCGTAATCAAGTGTTCGATCCCTTCATTGATAGGAACTCTAAAGTGCCCTTCATTCCCAACAAAACGCAGAAGTCTTTTGTTCACACTATATCCCAACATAAACTGTTTGATGCTTTGCGCCTCTGCAATCCTACCACTAGAGAGTATTCTTTTTCTTCACCCACACATCACACCCAATCAAGAATTGACTCTGTCTTTGTGTCTCATAATATTTCGTAATCCCTCTAACAAGAAGTCAAATGAAGACGCTTCACTTTACTTGCTAAACTCTAGTGCTAAATTTTATGGGGGTAAAAATAAAGCAGGGAAAATCCTTGCCAATTATTTGAAGATTCGCCAAAACAAACTGAACATTGACTCTATCTTTGATGACAACTCAGTTTTAAAGTTCAAAGATGTCAAAATCTTACATGAATTTTCTCTTTTCTATAAATCTTTATATTCCTCAGAAACTCAGCCCACAGACCACTCGTTATCGCAATTCTTTACTAATATCCAACAGCCCCAGGGAACGCTCCCGGATTTGTCTTGTTTAGAATCTGATCTTTCCCAACAGGAACTTCTTAATGCGCTTCAACATCTCAAAAAAGACAAAGCTCCTGGCCCCGATGGCTTTACTGTCGAATTTTACACACACTTCTCTAAGCTTCTAATTCCTAAGTTATATTCTCTCATTAGTTTCTTTTCTTCTTCTAAAAATTCTTCTGGCTCTTTCTCAGAAGCACACATTTGTCTTATCCCTAAGGAAGGTAAAGACTGCAAGTATTGCAAAAATTATAGACCTATCTCACTTGTTAACATCGATTATAAAAAAAATTATAAAGCCTTAGCCATACGTCTTGACTCCTTACCAAATTTATTAGGGAAAGAGCAATCTGGCTTTGTTAAGGGTGAGTCATTACCGATAATACTCGACTCTTTTTCGATATTTTGTCCAAATCATCCCATTTCAATCATTCTCTAGCAGCAATAGCATTGGACGCTGAGAAGGCATTTGATAGAGTGGAATGGAAATACTTATTTTACACTCTAAAATGGTTTGGATTTGGCCCGAATTTCATAAATTTAATATCTCTCCTCTATTCTAATCTGCGTGAAGCAATATGCGCTAATGGCCTAATCTCTCCTTTTTTTAACTTGGGTAGAGGAGTGCGTCAAGGGTGTCCTCTTTCGCCATTCCTTTTTAACCTAGCCCTTGAACCATTCTTATCTAAATTGCGTCATAACCCTAGTATTTCTGGATTTCAAACATCGAATGTCCACGTTAAACTTGCAGCTTATGCTGATGATATTTTACTTTTTATATCTAAGCCAGAAGAATCTATCCCTGCATTTTTGGAGGAGGTGAAATCTTATTCTCTTATTTCTGGATATAAATTAAATAATGATAAATGCGAAATTCTGCCTTTAACGAAATACACTTTTAGTTCAGATTTTCAAGCCTCCCATTTTAAATGGAGTCCGAATAATATTAAATATCTGGGCCTTCACTTCACGTCTTCAATATCGGAAACGGTAACTTTGTGCATGAATAAGTGTATTCAGAAACTCTCAGATTTGACTTCTAAATGGCATCCTTTGTATCTATCTTGGTGGGGCCGCTTGGATACCATTAAGATGATGTTGTCGCCTTTAGTTTTGTACACCATTTTGAACATTCCGGTTCCAATTACAACTAAGTTATTTAAAAAAATTAATTCCATTTTATCCTCTTTTCTATGGAGTAATAAAAAACCCAGAATGTCCTTGCTAAAATTGATTCGACCCAAATCAGAAGGGGGTGTTAATTTTCCTGATTTCCAGGCTTATCAGAAAGCTTTTTTATTGCGCCAGGCTTCTCTTTGGTTGCTTGACTCCGCAGATGAATGTCCTCTTTGGACCTCAATGGAACAAATTTTTTTTAGCTCCTTACTCATTTCGTGAATTTCTTTCCTTTTCTCGTAAACCACAGTCCGTTTCTACCCCTGTTATAAAACACACTTCCAGCTTACTCATTTCCGCCTCACGTTCTCTTAAGGATTCTCAAGATTCTTTTTTCAGCTTAACAATCTGGCACAATACTAAATTGTTGATTCAATGTAAGCCCTTTTATTGGAAAACTTGGAGACATAGAGGCTTAATTTGGATTCACCAATAATTTTCAGAGTCACAGTTCTTACCTTTTGATAAGCTCAGGCTATTATTCAATCTTCCGGCTTCCTTCCTCAATAGATATAACTTGCTCAAACACACTGTGCTGGAATCCCTTTCCCATCTCCCTATCATACAAGACGCACCAAACGACACAAACATCTCCTACCTGTTTTCAGACCTTGTTATTGACCACACCCAAGGCATCCACTATTTACAGTTATTTACAGGGCACTGATGCTAACAGGCAGAAGACAAAAACTGAAGAGGCATGGGTACGAGATTTTACTACTTCCTGGCGTTTATCAACATGGAAAGGCATCTGGATTAAATTACGTAAAGCTTCTAGAGCAGTTAACATTACCCAAACGTTGTTTTTTGTCTATAATGGACTGTTATTTACACCAGTTACTTTATCCAAACACTTCCCGTCTACTCCAGACACGTGTTGGACATGTTCTTCACCTAATGCTGATTTATCTCATATGTTGTTTCATTGTTCACAGGTACATAGCTTTTGGCAACAGGTATGGTCTCAAAATAATTGAATTTTCGGCACTAAATTTCCATTTTCCCTCGCTCATATCTTTTTAGGTAGCCTTTCCCCCATCTGGAATGACACCACTCTCAATGTCCAAATTATTGATTTATTATTGGCAGTTGCCTTTCAGCAGATTACTGTCAATTGGAAGGATTCCTCGAAAATCTCCTATAGGGCTTGGTGGTACACTGTTTGCCATAATCACAGATTAGATACTGCTTTTGTGTACCCTCCCCGTATGGCTACAAAACGTGCTGACCTATGGTCGCCTGTTACAATGTTTATTGATACATGTGCTAAGCAATGTTCAATACCAATACCCTCTCAACAGGAGGTTCTTAAACCACCTTAGATTCCCTAAATGCTCCATGAGTTATTTCTATGTATCTGAATGACATATGTATTTTACTTGTTCTGGATTTTTCTTTTTAATCTTATATTGAGAGTCTGATGTTATTATTCTTAACTGATGAGCTTGGATTACTAAGTTATACCGTTTATTTTTGCTTACTGTGTTCTGTAACTTCAATTTCTTTTCAATAAAATGATTTGATCTTAAAAAAACTAATCATGGTCCCACCCACCTCGTGAGGACACTGGCTTCTCGTGAGACAGAGGACAGCGCAGTTGCTTTAAGGTAAAGCAACTAATTTCCATGTAGAACAGCGGCCGGCCATAAAGCGGGAAGAGAGTGTTTTTAAAAGAGAAAGCGTGGTGCCTATTATTGGGTGCGGCGCTTGAGTCTCGAAAATAGGGTGGGTTGGTAAGTGAGGGTTGTAATGGCTGCAAATAAAATGAAAGAAAAGCGCGCAGTCGCCATGTTTTGTTGATAGAGCATGACTTGCTGCATTCACCAGGTCATAGCACTTGCATGAGGGCCCCACCGAGCAAAACAAGGGTGCCTGTCATTTAAAGCAAGTAATGTGAAAGTATGAAGGGAGAGTTGCAACAGCAGGCAGGAGAAAGTGATTTAAGTAAATAGTGCTCCGAGGCTGTAAATAAAACGTACCGAGTAACAACACATGTAACAGTAGGTGTCCTCATGGGAGGTTGCAAGAAGACAAAAGGCGGTACTAAGGAGGAACTACTAACCCTATTGACCAATGAAAAGCCACCATTTACAAAGGACAGTGACAGAAGCCAATCAAAAAGATGGACAGAAAGTGAGCGGAGGTTCATGCCCATATCCTGAATACAGAATGTCTCGAAGAGAGAGCACAAGCGCTGCCTAGGCGAGATCTAAAAAGTAGTGATGGCGCAGCTGCGTCATTTTGTCAGCGTGTGTGTGCACATTCGTCATTATGCATGCATGCCTACAAAATGATGCCAGTACCATTTCTTTTATTTACCGATCCTAGATGGATGGATAGTTTACAAAAAATGAAGAAGATACAATGCAAAGGCAGATGGGCCAGTAGAGATTTGCTGTCTGGTTCTTGTCCCGCTTGAAAAGTAAGTAGCTGTAGGTGGAAACAGAGGAGTGGGTGGGGAGGATACCACAGGAAATTGGTGGGAAAGGAAAAAGCAGAACACGAGGAGAGCAACACGGGAGCCCAAGGGGAGAAGCTCATGTGTGAGACAGCAACATGGAGCACGTAATAGGCCAATAATTTGGTAGGGGGAGAAAGAAGCACAGGAGAGAAAGCACTGTAACACGTAGAGTGAATGGGGAAGTACCCAATGAAGATAGAGATGAATAACGTGTACTCTCATCGAGTACTTCAGCAAAAAGAAAAAATGTGTTCCCTAAAAGCGAACAGTGATAGGATAGAAGCCAGCCAGTCAGAGAGAAGGTAAGAGAAGGTAAAGAGACTATACACCAGGGGAGGGGCAAACATAGGCTGGACAAGGTGGGGCAGAGAAAGCTATTGAATAAGAAGCAAGCAATTGTGACAGTAAAGCCAGCTAATGGTAAGCAGTTAGTGTGCTTTAAGGCCCTTTATGTTCTTGGTAATCCCACAATAGGTGTTTGTAACAAGACAGTTTCTGCTGTCTGGTAGGGTTGACCTAAAAAAAACAGTATAGGTCATAGACCTAGTAGTATGACTACATTTTGCAGCAACCATCAATATGAGGGCACAGAAAGACTACAATGACATCATCCTTCACAGACAGAGATGGAGATTGCAAAAACACAAAACATAAAGACAAGCCAAATCTGAGGTCCTATATTGACTGTATTCTTTACTTTATGACAGCACACTTTGCCTTGAATCGTTGACAAATATTTGCGGAAGTTGCTGGCCACGCTTGCATTGAAACTCCAAGTATGTGTTCTTTTATCAGCTGGGTCCTGGCTGATCCGTGCTGGTAGTGCTAGGGCAGAGACATGCAGGCTGGGTCCTCAATCCTGTAGGGATAGCTGAGTGTTGAGCAAACAAATCTTAGTTCTGCTCCATACCCCTTTGCCAGGTGGTGGGAGAAAGAAACACTTCACTTGTGGCTGGATCCTGTTGCAGGAAGCATCTGTGAGCTCGGAGGGCAGAGGTTCATGCTGGTGGCTCTGTCCAATGATGTGGATCTGTTCTTAGTTTGCTGGTGTGATGGTGTTGTGGTTGCGATGCAGAAAGAGAAGGACAACCTAGAAAGAAAATGTCTCTTATTACAGGATTTCCTTCTTGTCACAAAACACTGAACAAGCATTGGCTAAGAAAATGGGTCTTGCCTTTGGGACTTGTTGGCTATGCCAATGCCTTTTGGAGACGCTGCACAGAATCAGCAAGATGGTTTGCAGCACGGCCAACAAAAAAGGAAAATAAATGTGGTATTTTGCAGGTGTTTGCATGCGTCATTCCACATTCACACCTACTAAATGACGGAGATGCTTTTTAATAAAATTGACCAATCCAAGGTCGATCGGTAAATAAACAAATATTGTAATAACAAAAAAGGTACAGCAAAAGTGTGTTTTTAAAGGCAATTGGGACAGCAGCAAACAAAAACAAAAATATATATATATATTTTTTTTTAAATGTGGTGTGCATGGTGGGGCAATGGAGGAGTTAGAAAGAACGGGATGTGGATGGGGTGAGGGGAAGTAGCATACGAGGTTAGAACAGCATGTAGGTGGGAAGGGAAAGTACATAAAGAAAGCAACAGGGAGAGCAGGGGAGGGAGTTTGTTGGGGCAGAAAAAGTACATGAGAGAGAACTTGGAGCACAAGGGAGACGGCAACACTGAGCATAAGTGCAGCAGGTACTTGGTGGGGAAAAAGCACATGAGCGAGAGAGCTGGAAAAAAGCAGTTCTCTAAAAGTGAGCAGTGGAAGGATATAAGGCAGCCAGCCATTGAGATAGTTAAGAGGCTATGCTCCAGTGAGGGACAAACAAAAGATGGACAAGCTAGAACTAGGAAAACCACTGAATAATAAGCAAGCAAATGAGAGTGATAATAAACCCAACCAGAGGTAGTCAGTGGGTGGGCTGTAAACTACTGTAAGTTCTTAATAAACCCACAATAGGCCTTTTGCAACTAGACAGCGTATGCTGTATTGTAGGCTTGACCTAAAAAGGTGACATTGCAGTGTAACTTCTACAGCTGGAGAAGTGAACATGCGCAATCCTTTATACACTAGTGCGTATGCTCACCTGAGTCACTAACCAACACAAGCATTGGCATAGCCAATAGGTCTCGCCTTTGGGACCTTCTAAGTGTTTAGCCAGTGATATTGACTTTGCCTATGTTTAATCTGTGCTGCATATTTGTTTGCCTGATGCTGCAAAGTTATAATAAAGAAGTTGTATGCATGTTTGTTAATTTATATATAATAGAAAGCCTTACGTACAAGTGAAAGACCATATTAAAAAAGCATTACCTCTAAATAATGTTTTGATTTAATTTGTTGTTTGAATGCTGGCAACTTGTTTATGCGTGTGCTAATGATTGCTTGTTATGTTTTTTTTTGTTATGGGGGCATAAATAACAGGAGGTTGAAGTTTTGGAAATAGTACGTGTGTAACAGTTAGTGAGATAGTTAGGGCCTCATGTAGGTAAATAAATTTTACCGGTTCTTAAATACCGAGCCGTACCGAATCGGTAAATTAGAATCGGTAAGTTACATGTAGGTAAAAATTCGGTAACAGTTACCGATTCGGTAACAGTCGGTAAATACGAATCGGAATTCACCGATTCGGTAAATACCGAGGTGATAATTACCGAATCGGAAAATACCGAGGTGGTATCTACCGAATCGGAAAATACCGAGGTGGTATCTACCGAATCGGAAAATACCGAATCGGTACGTACGGATTCGGTAAATAACATCACATGACTTGACGAAACAGCTAATCCTGTGCAACGACAGCCCACCCAACCAGGAACTGCCCACACCCAGGCAGGTGTACACAATTAGCCGAAGTGGCCACACCCAGGCAGGTGTACATAATTAGCCGACCCTGGAGAGGCTCGGAGTGCAGAGGAGAGGCAGGGAGCAGTTGCATGTGCGAGCGGGAAACGAACAGCATGTCCAGCCAGAGCACACAGAAAGACGGAGGGGAAAGGAGGAGGAAGCTCAAATTCAGCCCCAAGGAACTCCAGGTGCTGGTGGAGGAGGTGGTGAAGCAGCACCAGAAGCTGTTTGGGAGGCAATCCCTGCAAGTGCCTGAGGCCGAAAAGCGCAACATATGGCTGGCCATCCAGGCGCAGGTCAATGCTGTGGGAGTGACCCACAGGGAAATTGAGGTCCTCAAAAAGCGCTGGTATGACCTGAGGATTGTGACCAAGAGGAAGATGGGCGACATCCAGAAGGAGGCCAGCCAGACCGGAGGTGGAACCAACAGGGCACCTGCCCTCACCGAACTGGAGGAGCTGGTGGCGGCCACACTCGAGCAAGAGAGCGTCGTGGGTCTTGGGGACGCCGACAGCTCTGCCAGAGCCGCAACACACCAAGGTAAGACGAAAGCACAGCAATGTAGCCGCCCCTACCCCTATCCCACATCCCCCATTGTGACACGAGAATCACACTGCAGTCCACACGTGTCAGTGCAGACAGGCAATGCATTCCGGGAGATGTAGTCAGGGCAACACTAACCATGACGTAAATGTCACAGGGCAACAAGGCATGTCACGCACTCGAGGCACAAGGAGACAGAGGACAGATTGGAATGTGAAATGATTTATTGTGACGCTTGCAATGCAGCCCTTCGGGGACACTGAGCCAATGTTGTTTTTCTGTCCACAGATGTGACATCATGCAGTACAGGGCATGCTGCAGGGGAGACGGCACACCGGCCACAAAAATCACCTCTAGCCAGCACGAGTGCAGACCAGGGAGCAGGCCCACTTGCAGCCGCACCACCTACGCAGCCAGCCTCGCCGCACACAGAGCCAGCATCACCTCACCGAGAGCCAGCATCACCACCACCAGAGCCAGCATCGCCACTCATGTTCGATTCACCGGCCACATCTCCGCTTGCAGGTGTGAGAATGAGGAGGCGTCCAGCAGCCAGGCTACGAGCCTTAGACACCTCGTCAGACGACAGCATGGGCCCAGAAGACCGCACCGGGCCCCAGGAAGGGAGCCATCCCACTGTGCCCCAAACATCACAGGCAGCACAGACGGGAGCAAGAGGGCGCCGCAGGTCGCGTGTCCAGAGTCCACCAGCACCCACTGACGGCCATGGTGTCTTCTTGGGGCTCGAGGGCCAAATGTTGAAGCAACAGCGCCTGCAATCAAAGGCAGTAATGTCAGTCCAGAGGCACATGCGGGTGATGAGGACAAGCTTAGTCAACATGGACACAAACATTGGCGGCATGGCTGCGGGCATTCGGGACATGTCCCAGTCAATCCAGCAGTTGTGCAGCAAATTAGATGCTGACATCGAAGCACGGCGCCGGGAACGCCAGAGAAGGGACACTACCAGCAGGGCACTCAACCGTCTGGCAACTGCGACTTCCCTACTTTGCCGGCGCTCTGTGACGATGCAGGAGGGCCTAACACAGTGCTGCAGCGACCTGTCACGGGGGATGGTGCAGGTGACAAGTGCACTAGGGGTGCTATTGACAAGTCAGGCGTCGACAACTGCTGCAGGGGATGCTGCGGAGAGCATCGACACCAGCAGCAGCATCACACCCCCCGTCCCCGAAGCACGCAGGAGCAGCAGGCGGCTTGGGGTTGGCTCTAGTGAGGATGCACAGGCCGTGCAATCCACCACTGCAGCGCGTATGCGCAAACATTGATGTGGCCCTGCTTATCCACTTGCCATTGGGTGACGTAACCCTGGACATACTCATTGTATAGATGGCATATTGCCAGATTGGCCTGTTCATGTGTTCATGGCGTGGTGCCACATTAAACTACGTCATGACTTCTCACGACTCGCTGTGTCCCCTCACTTACTCAGAAATAGTTGCATGTGATCTCTGCCCGTCTCTCTCTCCCATCGATTGCAGTTGGCACTCTAGCTGCGCTGCCCTCTGGCTGGCCTGACTCATCCTCGTTGTCCTCAAAATATGTTAGTTCCACATCTGTACCTTTTTTCGTGGCAAGGTTGTGCAGCATTGCACAAGTGGCAATTATCTTGCAGCAGGTGATGGGTTTGTACTGGCGTGCGCCTCCGCTCTTGTGGAGGCAGCGGAACCTGCTCTTCAGCAGTCCAAACGTGCGCTCCACCACATTGCGTGTAGATTTGTGGGCCACGTTGTATCGTCTCTCACTCTGGGTTGCTGGGTGTAGGTAGGGAGTGAGGATGAATGAACGGCATGCATATGCACTGTCGCCTGGATGAGTAAAAGGGAACCATCAGTTACATGCCTCTATACACTCTGATTTGCAGGTTTCAAGGGGCGTCACTGTTACTTACCCAGCAGGTATCCCTCTCCGAATTCTCCGGCTCTCAGTCGTGTGTAGATCCCACTATTCTGGAAGATGTAAGAGTCGTGGGTGCTCCCAGGAAACTTTGCAACAATATCTGTGATGATGTTCCCTGCATCACAGATCACCTGCACATTGATGGAGTGGGTGGACTTCCTGTTCCTGTAGATGTGCTCTGTGTCAGCTGGAGGACAGATTGGGATGTGTGTACCATCAATACAGCCGATGACATGGGGGAACTGTGCCATGTGATAAAAGTCTGTTTTTGTTTTCTGCAGTGCAGCCTGTGTGTTTGGGAAGCTGATGTAGTGGTGCATTCTCTGCATCATGGCATCCAGGAACTTCCTGAAGAAACGTGACAGGCAACTCTGGGATACCCCACCCACCGCAGCTATCACCACCTGATAACTGCCGGGTGCCAACAGATGTAGGCTGCAGAGCACCTGCACATGTGGGGGTATGGCGTGCGCCCTTCTTATTGGCTGGTCCAGGAGTGGGTGAAGGTCCCTGATTAAGTCCATGATGGTTTCGGGGTGTAGCCTGTACCTCTCATGTATCTCTGCATCAGTCAGCTGGAATAGTGTGATGCGCTGTCTGTAGATTTGTTCCTCCCGTCGCCACACCCTCAGTCCTGCTGCCTGTAGACGTAGGCGCCTTGCAATGACGTACATGGCGGCCATGTTGTCCACGCTGTTGCATTTTGGGATTGCTTATGTGCATTGTTGATGGTTACCACCTGCTTTCCATCCGTGTTAATTACCGACTCTTATTTACCGATTTTCCTGGATTTCTTAATTACCGACTGCTCCTACATGTCATTTTCAATTTTTACCACTTCATATTTACCACTTCATATTTACCGATTCGTTAATAATGTATTCGGTAAATATGAATCGGTATTTTAGAATTCGGTAACTATGAATCGGTATTTACCGCCTCATATTTACCGAAAAGTGGTTTTTGGACTCCTACATCTCACTTGTCTGAATACCGGTCGGTAACGGCATATTTACCGAAAATCGGCCGTTACCGACCGGTATTTGGCTACCTACAAGAGGCCCTAAGTGTGGGAAGTTGGCCTGATGTATGATGTCACTAGTTCTAGTGTACACCTTATATCAGTCCAAATACCCTTATGGTGATTGGTTGTAAAGTCAACCTTATAGACCAGCTATCCTAGTGGTAGCATGGGCAAGAGCAGTCTTAGGCTAAACTCTGAATGGCATGTGAAGCCAGCTGTGATACCATATATAATCCCTTGAATACCAAATGAAAGGACACCACAACAGATATATATATAAAATAAAGTGTATTTATTCTAGTCAAACCCTCAGCACTCTTTATGAGATTAGAGGTAAGTACAACACAGTCTTATTTAAGCATACATTAAGTCACACAGGTAAGTAATACAGTTAGGCCCTAGGGGCCACGCAAACCATATACTAAGTAAGTGGTATAAGGACCACTGTCACGGAAATAGAATAGGCCTAGGCCTAGGGAATCGCTGGGGCTACACTACACTAGCGTTAGTTAGGAAGTGGGAGGCCCACGGGATTTGTGTGCAGAGTGGAAACACTCACGCGTAATGCGTAAAAGTCAATAGCAATAGTACAGTTTAGAAAACGGTAGATTTAGGACACTTCCGGAGTAGCTAGGAAGTTGAGACTTGAAAACTAGACACTAGGATAGTCACTATCCTGATGAGCACCGGAGTACCCAAGTTACCTAGCCCACAGGCTGCGGGTGCATAGGGGTGAAGATGCGTCGGTTTTCGTCGTCGACTCCTATGGATGCCTGAAGAAAGGTGCTGACAGGCAGTCAGTGAAGAGTGTCCGGTGGATCCCAAGGCTGGGATCAAGAAGAGAGGAAACCTGCAAGCAGAAGGGACAGAGTCAAGGTCACTAGCCAGTGACCATGTGGAACCAGGAAGGAACCAGGCGATGTCGTGAAGATTGCAGGTGAAGGTGAAGCTTGTCGCTGCAGCCAGGAGGACCAGGAAGCGTCGAGGACGACCAGGACCAGGAGGCGAGCTGTCCCACGAAGGCTCTTGCTGTCGGCGGTGTCGAAGTTGGACTAGGACTCACCAAGCCTTGGCAAGCGGAACCCACGAAGAACGGAGGACTTGCTTCTGGTGCAGACCAGGAAGGTCTGGGGTGCTTCTTCTTTGCAGAGAAGCGGGAGCCAGTCTGGAGGAGCCAAACCAGCGCAGAAGATTTCAGGGTGCGTCGTCACAAAGGCCACTAGCCAGCGGGCAAGCAACCGGACAGACGCGGCAAGCAGGAAAATGCAGAAGGGCCCCACGCAGGACTCATGGAGTGTGGGGGGCTGGTCTTCGGTGCAGATGGTGCTTGGGGTTGGGGCTTCTCAATCCCCGGTGCACAACTTCGAGGGTGCCTCAGAAGCTGCGCTTTAAGTTACTAGCCACTTTTCCCAGGTAGCCGGTCCCACGTCGCTCGTCGCCTCCACGGATCTCAGCTTTGCTGTGGATGTGGATCAGGGTCGGAGAAGTCTGGAAGTCAAGGCTCTGGTCGGGCTCTGCAGTCGGTTCCTCGTAGAACGTGGGCAAAGCAAAGGGTAGTCTCTTGATGGTGCCTGTTTGCACAGGGTAGCCACTCCTTGGCTACAAGGGAGATTCTTCAGTCTTCTTCTTTCGTCGAATGTCGAAGGTCCAGAGTTTCTGTTCAAGTTTGCAGGTTCAGGATAATCTAAAGTCTTGAGGCCCAACTCCCACTCTTATACTAATCTGGGGGGCTGGGATACCTGCTAGGTCACGCCTTATGGGTGGGACCTGGGAGGGGGTGGTTACACCCACTTCACTTTGTCCAGTTTCGTGCCAGAGCTGGGGCTGGAGTGCCCCAGCGCCGGTTTGAACTGGACTATGCAAGGAACACCTTGTGTGCCCCAGGCATGTCTCATTCCTTTCAGCCCACCCTGCCCCAATACACTAAAGGCTGTCTGGGGAGGTGCTAGCACCTCCCCAAGCAGGAAACCTATTGTCCAGGCCTCCCTGGCTGGGATCACTCCCAGCAGCAGGAGGTCAGACTTGTGTCTGTGGCAGCAGCATCCATTTTGTGATGCTGAGGCTCTGGTCAGAGTTAAACAGCAAAGTAGGATTTTAACATGTCTCTCCCTCTAGAAGGGAGGAATAATATCCTCATCACCAGAAATGGTATGGAGGTATTATTCCAAAGTGTTAGACACCTTACACGACATGTTTTGATAAAGCCAAACCATAGTTACCATAACCGTTTAAGATTATAAGGCACTTTAAGAGTATATGGTAGGCTATATCATAGAACAGCTATAAGGACAGGGTTCCGAAAGCTGCAGACAGGCTCAGCTCATGCTAGAGCACCATCTCACATGTTACCAAGCACTCTGCCTCCAGGATTGTTAAGGCCTGCCATAGGAGTGACTGATAGGTACACATGTGTCTATATATAAGGGTAGATATAGGCATACTATATCTAAGCAAGGGGTGATTACACGACCTTGCCCCAGCTGAGTGATCAGCCAGTTGTGTCTGATTGGAAGGCCAGACCAGGGGTGGCATAATACATGCTGCAGCCCCTGGGAGGCCTAGGGTACACCTATGCCCTGGGTACCTAGGGTACACTGTACAGGGTCCAATAAGGTGATCCTTACCAATTGGGAATGCACCTAGGGTACATGGAGTCCATTTTAAAGAGAGAGCAGACAGCCTGAGACCCTGAATGGCAGGATCTCAGGCCAACTAAGTCGAAAAACCAGCTAGACACTAGGCAAAAAGTTGGGGGTAACCATAGTCAGATATCCACCTTCCTACACAACCCCCCCCCCCCAAACGAAAGGAGATAAGGCTGGCCTTGACAAGGTAAGCCTCTATTGCCTAAGTGGCCATATAAGGAAGAACCAGCACTGGCATGGTTACCCCCTGTCTCATGGTCCACTAAGCAATCCCTCATCCTAAAGGTATCATAGGGTCTCCACCATAGGGAATCTCTACCTTGGGTGTGTCTTTGCAAAGTAAAAGGCTGGTGTTGAGATGGAGTACTGAAGTGAGTGTCCTCAAAGTGAGGCCTCAGCTTCCTCCAATCATTCTCCACCATGGATGCCTTTCTTTCTTTAACTGAGTTGCACTGTGCTCTCAGGGTCAGCCTCTGGCTACCTAAAGCTGGAGGCTGGGTCCCTTTTGTGGGCTTACTGGAGGGACAGGTCAGGTTTGGGGCCCTAAGGTCCCATGTTTGCCTGTGCCCAACAGAATCCCTCTGGGGGAGGTCCCTAACTACCTGTAAAGGGGATCCCTCAGGAATGTTTTTACCCATCACCTGGCTAGGGCTACTAGCCAGGCAATCCTCATTCTTTTCATGGGGGGGTTCCTGTGGACAGGGGCCCTCTTGGGGTCCACTGGCCTCCCTGACCTCTGCAGCCCTGGGCTGACTGAGGCAGGGTAGAGAGAGGCAGGCTACCTGCACCAGACTGGGTCCCACCTTGGAAGGGGCCACTGACATCAGAGGCTCTGCCAGGCCAGGCCTGGCTACCTCTGGGGCAGTTCCTTCACAAGGGGTGAGGTCAGATCCCTGAGGAGGCTGACCTTTTCCTAATGTCTGGGGAGAGGGAGACTTTTCTTCCTCCCCACTACTCTCTGTTTGTGTGGAGTGATCCATAGTTTCAGGCTTCACTACACCTATGTCAGTCTGAGTATGGGCTGAGACCATTACAGCCTTGCCAACCTTTTCAGGAAGGCACTCAGTTTGTGTTTGAGCTGTGACTGTCACAGCCCTGCCAATCTCTACAGGGAAGTCTGTCTTTGCCTGGGCTGTGGCTACCACTGCCCTTCCAACCTTTTCAGGGAGGAAATCTACTTGGACAGGGGTTGTGACTGGCACAACCCCACTACCCTTTTGTGAAAGGCCTACCATTTTAGAATGGGTGTCTTGTTCAACTCCAGCCCAAGCTGAGAGTTCTAAGTCATTCCCCAGTAAGCAGTCCACAGGCAAGGTTGGAGACACTGCCACCCTTTTAGGGCCAGTGACCCCTCCCCAGCTGAGACATACCTCTGCCATGGGATGACTGTTCTGTTTGCCATCAATGTTAGTTACCTGGTATGAGAAACCAGGCAAAAGCTGCTCAGAGGGAACTAGCCTATGGGCCACCATAGTGATGCTAGCTCCAGTGTCTCTGTAGGCCTCAGCTTTTCTACCATTGATGTAGGGTTCCTGTCTGTACCTACCCAAAGTGTTGGGACAGGCAGTGAAGTTGGCAAACCCCATGCCACCATCACAGACAAGAGTAGCTGCTGTAGGGGAATTGGCTAAGCCAGGATCCCCCTGTGTTCCCCAAGAAAACCCAAACAAATTTTGGGGGGCACTCCCACCACCTGGTGGATTACTGCTGACAGTAATAGGTGGTGTGACAGGAGTAGTTGGAGGAACAGTTTTGTTTTTAGCCCTTGGGCAACTGCTGTCAGTTTTCCAATGCCCAGGAGTTTTACACTCATGGCAGTAGGGCTTTTTAACTGTGGTAGAGGAGGGAGCTTGGGACCCACCACCCTGTGTGGAGTTTTGGGGCCCTGAGGAAGATTTCTCTTTTGTTTTATCCCCACCCTTCTCTTGAGGCTTGGTGGTATCTTTCTTTTGGTCACCACCCTGATTTTTAGGCCTAATCCTGGTCCTGACCCATTTATCTGCCCTCTTTCCCAATTCTTGGGGAGAGGTCAAATCTGAGTCTACCAGGTGTTGATGGAGAAGCTGGTTCTGACAATTACTAAGGATCTGCTCCCTCATAATCAAGTTGTACAATCCTGTATAGTCCTGCACCTTGCTGCCATTTAACCAACCTTCCAAAGCCTTAGTGGCACAATCCACAAAATCAGACCAGTCCTGTGTCTGTGTCTTCTGGGTGTCTCTGAACAACAACCTATATTGCTCAGTGGTTAAGCCACACCCATCTATCAGAGCACTCTTCAGGACTTTGTAATTGTTTGCATCCTCATCACTGACTGTGAGGAGCTTGTCTCTACCTTTGTCAGAAAAGGAGAGCCACAAGATAGCTGCCCACTGACTCTGGGGAACCTGCTGTACTTTGCAGGCCCTCTCCAAAGCAGTCATCCACTTGTGGATGTCATCCCCATTCTGATATGGGGGGACTATCTTGCTTAGGTTTCTATGGTCATAAGACCTATCCCTATCTCTAGGAATGTTGCTGCCACCAGTGGGCTCTAACCCACTTAACTTTTGTTCTCTAGCCAGAGCAAGCTTCTCTTTGGCAAGGGCAAGTTCTTCCCTCTGAATCCTCAGATTAGCTTCCCTCATTCTGGCTTCATGCTCCTTTCTCTCAGAGGAAGTCATTCCCCTGTGAGAGGAAGCATTAGAGATGTTAGAGACATGGGAGTGGATGGATTCCCTTGAAGGGGATCTGTCCCTCCTGCTTCTCTGTGTAAGCCTACTTGGGGGTCTGTATGGGGGGACCCCATGCAAACTCCCATGTAAGCTTAGGTTAGCCTGGCTAAGTCTTCCTACTTGGCCCTGGCTGCCTACCTCTTCATCTGAAGTCCCATCTGACTCCTCTGTGGTGGGTAGACCCTCCTCTGTACCTAGGGTACCTGCCCGAGATGCCCTAAGAGTATCATACTCCTCTAGGAGTTGTCTTAACTGAAGGAGGGTAGGGTTTGCACCCTGTTTTATTCCTCTGGAGGTACACAAGTGTCTCATCTCCTGGAATGTTAAGGTATCATATCTAGAGGGGGTCTTTTGCAGACCTGATCCTCCTGAGAGAGCATCTACTTGATCTCCTCTCAGAGACATGATCTAGTGAGGGTGTGGTGTGTGCACCTACCTACACTAGTTGTTTCTACTAAACCTCTCTAGTAGTTGTAGTCAGGGTGTGTTACTCCCTTCAACCTACAACTACTAAGTCCAGTAGGACTTAAGTATTATAATCTATGTTATATGTACCTAGACAATATCTGTGTGATCTTTCAATTTAGTATCTCAAGATTACAATGGTATTACAACAGCAAGCTCAGATCCCAACCGCTGCTCACCAATGTGGGAAGTTGGCCTGATGTATGATGTCACTAGTTCTAGTGTACACCTTATATCAGTCCAAATACCCTTATGGTGATTGGTTGTAAAGTCAACCTTATAGACCAGCTATCCTAGTGGTAGCATGGACAAGAGCAGTCTTAGGCTAAACTCTGAATGGCATGTGAAGCCAGCTGTGATACCATATATAATCCCTTGAATACCAAATGAAAGGACACCACAACAGATATATATATAAAATAAAGTGTATTTATTCTAGTCAAACCCTCAGCACTCTTTATGAGATTAGAGGTAAGTACAACACAGTCTTATTTAAGCATACATTAAGTCACACAGGTAAGTAATACAGTTAGGCCCTAGGGGCCACGCAAACCATATACTAAGTAAGTGGTATAAGGACAACTGTCACGGAAATAGAATAGGCCTAGGCCTAGGGAATCGCTGGGGCTACACTACACTAGCGTTAGTTAGGAAGTGGGAGGCCCACGGGATTCGTGTGCAGAGTGGAAACACTCACGCGTAATGCGTAAAAGTCAATAGCAATAGTACAGTTTAGAAAACGGTAGATTTAGGACACTTCCGGAGTAGCTAGGAAGTTGAGACTTGAAAACTAGACACTAGGATAGTCACTATCCTGATGAGCACCGGAGTACCCAAGTTACCTAGCCCACAGGCTGCGGGTGCATAGGGGTGAAGATGCGTCGGTTTTCGTCGTCGACTCCTATGGATGCCTGAAGAAAGGTGCTGACAGGCAGTCAGTGAAGAGTGTCCGGTGGATCCCAAGGCTGGGATCAAGAAGAGAGGAAACCTGCAAGCAGAAGGGACAGAGTCAAGGTCACTAGCCAGTGACCACGTGGAACCAGGAAGGAACCAGGCGATGTCGTGAAGATTGCAGGTGAAGGTGAAGCTTGTCGCTGCAGCCAGGAGGACCAGGAAGCGTCGAGGACGACCAGGACCAGGAGGCGAGCTGTCCCACGAAGGCTCTTGCTGTCGGCGGCGTCGAAGTTGGACTAGGACTCACCAAGCCTTGGCAAGCGGAACCCACGACACGACGAACGGAGGACTTGCTTCTGGTGCAGACCAGGAAGGTCTGGGGTGCTTCTTCTTTGCAGAGAAGCGGGAGCCAGTCTGGAGGAGCCAAACCAGCGCAGAAGATTTCAGGGTGCGTCGTCACAAAGGCCACTAGCCAGCGGGCAAGCAACCGGACAGACGCGGAAGCAGGAAAATGCAGAAGGGCCCCACGCAGGACTCGTGGAGTGTGGGGGGCTGGTCTTCGGTGCAGATGGTGCTTGGGGTTGGGGCTTCTCAATCCCCGGTGCACAACTTCGAGGGTGCCTCAGAAGCTGCGCTTTAAGTTACTAGCCACTTTTCCCAGGTAGCCGGTCCCACGTCGCTCGTCGCCTCCACGGATCTCAGCTTTGCTGTGGATGTGGATCAGGGTCGGAGAAGTCTGGAAGTCAAGGCTCTGGTCGGGCTCTGCAGTCGGTTCCTCGTAGAACGTGGGCAAAGCAAAAGGTAGTCTCTTGATGGTGCCTGTTTGCACAGGGTAGCCACTCCTTGGCTACAAGGGAGATTCTTCAGTCTTCTTCTTTCGTCGAATGTCGAAGGTCCAGAGTTTCTGTTCAAGTTTGCAGGTTCAGGATAATCTAAAGTCTTGAGGCCCAACTCCCACTCTAATACTAATCTGGGGGGCTGGGATAAATGCTAGGTCACGCCTTATGGGTGGGACCTGGGAGGGGGTGGTTACACCCACTTCCCTTTGTCCAGTTTCGCGCCAGAGCTGGGGCTGGAGTGCCCCAGTGCCGGTTTGAACTGGACTATGCAAGGAACACCTTGTGTGCCCCAGGCATGTCTCATTCCTTTCAGCCCACCCTGCCCCAATACACTAAAGGCTGTCTGGGGAGGTGCTAGCACCTCCCCAAGCAGGAAACCTATTGTCCAGGCCTCCCTGGCTGGGATCACTCCCAGCAGCAGGAGGTCAGACTTGTGTCTGTGGCAGCAGCATCCATTTTGTGATGCTGAGGCTCTGGTCAGAGTTAAACAGCAAAGTAGGATTTTAACATGTCTCTCCCTCTAGAAGGGAGGAATAATATCCTCATCACCAGAAATGGTATGGGGGTATTATTCCAAAGTGTTAGACACCTTACACGACATGTTTTGATAAAGCCAAACCATAGTTACCATAACCGTTTAAGATTATGAGGCACTTTAAGAGTATATGGTAGGCTATATCATAGAACAGCTATAAGGACAGGGTTCCGAAAGCTGCAGACAGGCTCAGCTCATGCTAGAGCACCATCTCACATGTTACCAAGCACTCTGCCTCCAGGATTGTTAAGGCCTGCCATAGGAGTGACTGATAGGTACACATGTGTCTATATATAAGGGTAGATATAGGCATACTATATCTAAGCAAGGGGTGATTACACGACCTTGCCCCAGCTGAGTGATCAGCCAGTTGTGTCTGATTGGAAGGCCAGACCAGGGGTGGCATAATACATGCTGCAGCCCCTGGGAGGCCTAGGGTACACCTATGCCCTGGGTACCTAGGGTACACTGTACAGGGTCCAATAAGGTGATCCTTACCAATTGGGAATGTACCTAGGGTACATGGAGTCCATTTTAAAGAGAGAGCAGACAGCCTGAGACCCTGAATGGTAGGATCTCAGGCCAACTAAGTCGAAAAACCAGCTAGACACTAGGCAAAAAGTTGGGGGTAACCATAGTCAGATATCCACCTTCCTACAGTTAGTGAGTTAGTTAATAAGAGAGTTAGTTATTTAGTTAGTGAGAGAGAGAGTGAGTGATAGAGGGAGTTAGTGAGAGTGAGAGTTAGTGAGAGAGAGAGAGACTTATAGAGTTAGTTTGGTGAGAGATTTATTTAGTGAGAGAGAGATAGTTAGATAGAGATAGAGTGATTTAGAGAGTTAGGGCCCGATTCACAGAACAAACTTAAGACAAAATCCTAAACTTAGTACCATTTTGGTATTCACAGAATGCACTTACTACTTCTGGTATTCACAGAATGAACGTACTACTTTTGCGATTCACAGAATAAACGTACTACTTTTGCTATTCACAGAATGGATTTACGACTACTAACTTTACATCCGCACTCGGGCCGGATGTTCCGCCTATGGAGCGGAAATCCCGCACACGGGCCGGAAAGTCCGCTTACAAGCCGGAAAGTCCGCTTACGGGCCGGAAAGTCCGCTTACGGGCCGGAAATTTCGCTCACGGGTCGGTAAGTTCTGATTTGGGGCCAGACTACATTAAGTGTGGCCATTGATCATTTGAGCCAAGGGTAAACACCTGTCCAAGTCCCTACCATCCCCCACCATGCATCAGCTGACACACTCCACCCAATCCTAGCTCGTCAGCATGTATAACTGCAGAGCAGACACACACACAAACACTTACAACATGTCACTGAATGTGTTTGTTGCACTGCCCCTTGCCATACGGCAAAACTACTTGAGGAGGAGGAGGAGGAGAGCAGAGAGGATCTTCAGACAGAGGATCAACCTATTTGGAATTTCCAGCCAAGATGTAAGGGCCAGGTACCGTTTCCCTCCAGAAGTCATCTTGGATATGGTATGTGAGTGGGAGCAGGAACTTGACTCTGTGACCTGCTGCTCACATGCAATCCCAGCATATCTCAAGATCCTTTCTGCGCTCCATTTCTTTGCCACTGGGTCTTTCCAAAGGGTCTCCAGTGACCATGTGGGCATATCCCAGGCGAGCCAGTTGCGGTGCCTGCATCAGGTACTGAGATGCATCACTGCAAGATCCCACAACCACATACAAATGCCACGTACACTGGCTTTGAGACAAAGGGCAGCACGAGATTTCTATCTCATTGCACAATTCCCACGTGTGCTGGGTGCAATTGATTGTACCCATGTGGCCCTTCAGCCACCCCGCCACATTGCACACATCTTCTGCAACAGACACCGATGGCATTCCATCAACGTGCAAGCTGTCTGTGATGCCAGGGGGAGGTTCAATAATGTGCATGCGGTGTTCCCAGGCAGTACCCATGACAGCTTCATATTCCGCATGTCACCTCTTGCCCGGCGGATGGCTTTGGGAGAATTGGGCAACATGTGGCTACTGGGTAAGTACCAAGCATTAGAAAAGAGGAAAATGTGTATTAGAAATGTCTGAATGCCCCCCAAAATAAACCATTGTACTATAAGAATCATACAGCTACATACATGGCCCAACAGATACTGCATGTAATACAGTACAGATCATGTCCTGTGCAATTCAAAGAGGGAAATGTAACCACCTGCCCTTTCTCCTCTCCTCAGGTGACGCTGGGTATGCACTTACCCCACATCTCCTCACCCCTTACAGGCGTGCAAACACTGTGCCACAGCGTAGGTACAATAGGGCACACATACGGACTCGAGCCATCATAGAGCGCACTTTTGGTCTGTTGAAGTCGCGATTCAGATGTCTCGACTGTACAGGGGGGTGCTGCAGTACTCCCCAGAAGTCGTGTGCAAGATCATATTAGCCTGTTGTGTCTTGCACAACATTGCCTTAACGCATGGCTTACACATACCGCTGGAACCTCGGCTAGCTCTGAATCTGGGAAACCGGGCCATGGCACATAACCGAGGTCAGGGCATGCAAGTCCGTGAGCAGCTCGTTGCCACATTTTTCACATGAGCAACCTGTAGTGGAATGGACTAAATGTGGATTGCTGTCTGTTGCCAATGATGAAACTTGGATATACACGACTGTGTCAATAAATTCCTTCCTGAGACAACTTTGCAAGCCACACTAACTGCATGTAAATCACAGCTGTTGACAGTAGTCAAAAGGTTGAGCGTGCTTAAGCTCATGTGCCCATGTCAGCGACCAGTGTAGTGGATGTCCCTAAAGAATCAATTGACGCAGATGGAAAATGATACATGTACTGAGAGACCTAGCCGGACCTCATAAGGATGGGTCACTTAATCAGAAAAGGCCATAACCATAGCATTGTCGGGCCTGTGCCCTCAACAGATGTGACCCCCACAAATGATGCACCCACAACGTGAATGATGTCATGGGTGAATCAGACACCATGTGTCTGTGATATATCCACACTGCTCCACCCCAATGTTACGTAACACATCACCCAACGCTGCTAATGAGCACCCAATATGGACTACATGTACCATAATGCAAAGTAGGAGAAACTGAAAGAGTGGTTTGATGTTGTGTCAGCCCCCCCCCCTATAAGTGCAGAAATGTCAATAAATGGTCTCTTCCCCCTCTTGTTACATTTTCATAATTCTCACATGCACTGTCATTTCTTTTTTATCCACAACAGAACAGCAGGATGGCAGTAGATTTGATTCCTGATTGTGGATGGATCTGGATGAATACAAAATGGCTGCCAACTAGTTCCTGTGATGTATTTCCTGCCTCCCACTTCCTGTAAAACAATTCCTGTATGAAATAATGTGTTCCGGGTCATTTTCGGAGTTTACGGCCCGAAAGCGGAAGTCTCGATTACGGAGCGTAAGGCGCATGTGCGGACCCTCTGCTCCGGACCCGGAAACTGCGCTTACGCGCCGTAAACTCCGAAAACGGCCCGGAACACATTATTTCATACAAGAAATGTTTTACAGGAAGTGGGAGGCAGGAAATCCATCACAGGAAATAGTTGGCAGCCATTTTGTGTTCATTCTGAGTCATCCTCTATCACAGATCAGATCCTCTCACATCCTGCTGCTCTTATCATCCTTATTTTCCCCATAATGGCTGAGGGTTACGAAGAGAAGGCACCCCCTTTCACTGAAAGTGAGTTAGACATCTTGGCTGAGGGGGTGCTGGCCAAATATCCTCAGCTATATGGGGACCCTGAACACCAGCTGAGCAATGCAGCCCGGGCCAGGCTGTGGGCCAACATCGGGGAGCGCTGCAGTGCAGTGGGAGTCCACACCAGGAGTGCGAGGGCATGCCGCAAGCGCTGGGAGGACCTAAAACGGTGGTCCCGGCACAAGGCTGAGGAGCTGGTGGGCCAGTCTTCCCAGCACCATGTGCATCGTCCTCGCCTATCCCCACTGTACAGGAGGGTCCTGCGAGCAGCTTGGCCGACCCTCCATGCTCAGCTGGAGGAGCGTGAGCAGCAGGGACATGGTAAGTGCATCATATGCTAAATGTGTCTGGGAGTATGATGTGAGTGAAACAGTGCTGTACCATTGTGTGTGCGATGCCTCCATTCACAGATTCCGTGTCCATGCAGCAGTCATCAAGCTTAAAAAGGCACACTGTGGCATATGGACTGTACAGGGCAGAGTGCATTTTGGGAGTTGTAGTTTCGTCATGACAACTGGCTAAATGAGCCACAATTGTGCATTTATACTGAAATCTGC
Source organism: Triturus cristatus (assembly GCF_964204655.1). Lineage (NCBI taxonomy): Eukaryota > Metazoa > Chordata > Amphibia > Caudata > Salamandridae > Triturus > Triturus cristatus. The sequence continues at coordinate 1,239,882,425 of NC_140589.1, forward strand.
TCTTCCCGCACCACTTCAATTGGCACTAAGAAATCATGTGTGCATTGGATGAGCAATGGTACAGACACTGTCCAGTGTGCGCATGGCAGGCCAAAGGGTATTGGATGCTATGATTTGCATTGCATTTGTAGAGTTTGGGTTCCAATTGTGACAAATCATCATGTGCCATGGAGTCAAGACAGACTTTGACATCCTTGCATCACTCTTAAGCGCTTCTAAATTTGGAAGGGGTGTCCACTGACAGACGTCTCACCCTCAGTGGCCTGTTTGACATTTCACATGTACAGGTAGCTGTCACAACAATCCCCCACTGTTCAGTGGTGTACTGCCTTACCATATCAGTCACCAAAGCCAATATGTGCCACTGGATTGGCAGATCATGTGTGGGGACAGCAAAAGGCTAGACTCACAATGTAGCTACAGAAATAGCCCAGAGCCCCTGTGGATGTGTGACCCACATTCGCCACTTGTCCTGTCCCATACAATGCTACAAAGCAGATGACACTTGTCCAGACCTTCCATAGCTGCGACTCCCTATAAATGGCCAAAATCCGAAAAATCAGGACTCTTCATGTTCTCCATTGGTGGCCTTCTTCTGGAACCTGCACATGTAGCAGTGGCAGGACACACAGATCACCAGAATGCCAGGTTGAGGGTTGGCCAATACAGTAGTGTAAGCCACAAACATCCACGTGAGATGGCCATGTCAGACTCAATCCAGGAAATGACAGTGAACATACACGTAATGTCAGCTCATAGACACTGACAACTATAAAGTGTGATCAGCGGAATAAAAGTCTGACCTTGGCTCCTCTATGTATGTGTTTCGTCCTGCATGATATCAGCAGGCACAGCAGGAGAAACGGAAGGGCAGCAGGACCAGGGCTGGAGCGCAAGGCCACCAGTGCGGCGGCGGCTACACCCTCTTTCCAGCAGCGAGGAAGAGGAGGATGAGGAGGGACCCTCAACATCAAGAGGCAAGGGGATTACGCTCACCCGGACTGACAAGGGACACCCTGATGCTGGTGCTACATCCCGGGTGGAGGCTGCGGACATTGAAGGGGGGGGGGGGTGAACACGACACCTCGGCCCATGATGTGGTGGAGAGCTACTCTCCCCAAGACTCTTCACCTGTGGGCCCTGAAGAGGTGTCCTCGGGGCAGGCCAGCACACAATCTGGGCCTGCCATCAGCCGCTCCCTACCTCTAGAGTCCCCCATTCCATCGGGGGCTCCAGCTGCATCCCCTGCAACCAGTCCCCCTCATCGTAGCCGCCAGCTCGACGACATCATTGGCTCCGGACCTCAGGCACCACATCCCTCCTGTCCCCCCCAGGCCCCTCCCGGTGTTGTTCCTCCTGTGTCTGTGCCAGTGGACTTGATGTGGATGTGTGAGGGTCAGCCAGACATGTCCGCTCGCATCATGCTACAAGTGTGTATGGAGGTACGCATGATGCGAGCGGACATTCTCCGATCTCTGGACACCCTCACCACCAGCATCAATTCACTGACCAGAGCCATGTCGTCTGGTGTCTCCCAAATCCCTTCCCATACCACCGTCAATGTCTCCCCCTGTCCGTTGCCCCACACTGTTTCCCCCCATACTCCTCGTGTGTCACGAAGACAAGTGGTGCCTGTTCCTGCACCCACCAGACGTGTGCCTGCATCAGACTCAGAGGATCTGGACATTGTGGTCCTAGAGGATGACCAGAAGGACACTTGACTTTTGATGGAGACGTTGACGTGAACTATTATTTCATTTTCACCTTGTAAATAGACTGTTTTCCCTTACGCTCCCTGACGTGTCATATTTTTTTTGCCCCACCCCAATCCAGGTTCCATTCTCCCTCTGCATCAAGACCATCATTTGTTTTCCTTTCTCCCTTCCAAACGGACGGTTGTTCATACATAAATATCTTTGAGGAATTCCACTTACTTCCACTTGTTTGACTTCATTTGGAATGTCTGGTTCAGAATATGGACACATATTTGGCGAGTCATCTGGTATGCACATAATGGCTTGTTGAAATGATGGGTTACACTGGTAACTGTGTCACACACACACATACCTTCTCACATCTAGAGGCCACCTACACCGTTACACAGGACATGATACACAACAGATTCTTTTTTTTTGTAGGTCTTTATTTGGTCAACACACATTCACGTGGTTACATTGTCCTGGGTTGCTGTCACCGGAGATCATGCTTGCGACATTGCAATTTGGGGGGGATGACCGCTCAGAGTGGTCAGGTCTGACTCGTCGCCTACGTGGGGGTGGGTATTGTCCAAGGGACTGTCCAGGGTCATCTACATGTGCTGGGGCCGATGGTGTATGCACACTTGATGGTTGTGCCTGGACAAGGGCAGGGGTTGGTGGTGGTTGTGCACGTGTTGGCAGTGCCTGTACAGGAGTTGGTGGTGGTTGTGCAGGTGGTGACAGTGCCTGACAAGGTGTTGCTGGTGGTTGTGCAGGTGGCGGGAGTGCCTGTACAGGGGTTGGTGGTGGTTGTGCAAGTGGCGGGAGTGCCTGTACAGGGGTTGGTGGTGGTAGTACCAATTCAGCCCGCTGGTGTGGATGTCTCCCTTTGCTCTGTTGCTGTGCAGTTGGTACAGGTGTGGGGATGTGCTGTCCTGTGGGCAGATATGATGGCTCCCCTCCCTGCGTTGACCGTGAAGGGAGAGTTTGGATCACTTTCAATATGCCCTCCATCATCTTCATGGCCAAGGCATGGTGTCTAGCACCCTCTTCCCTTTGGATGGATAGCATGTCTCGCATATTTCTGGACATGTCTTGCCAAGTCCTATCCATCCTATCCAAAACTTGGCTCAGCCTGTCCACCACCTGAGGGAAGTGGACCATGTCCTGCAGGGACTCCGACATGTCGGACAGGGTAGCCCCTATGGCACTAATGTCCTGCCTCACATCTGTCTGCTGTTGTTAGAAGTCCTGCTCCCACTGGCCATCACAGCCAGGTGCAGGCCCTCTCTGCAGCTGTCTGCCATGGATGTGACGAGCAGGTCCAACAGCAGGGGAGGGGGTGGCAGGTGGGACCCTGTGGGCAGGAGAATGGTGCCCAGGGGATACCGGCACCACAACAGGGCTGGTACTTCCCCCAGATGGTGGAGAGGATGACAGGGATACACTGTCTAGGGAAGAGCGGGTAGGGGAAGCACCATGTTGGTCCTGGACGTGAGGGCTGTGAGGGAGTAATGTCTGTGTTGTGATGCGTGGGAGCTGTGGCTGGTTTGCTCGATGCTGGGGACAGGCCATGCTATGCTTGGGAGGAGGCTGACGAACGTTGCTTGGCAGAGGATGTGATGGCCTGACCGATGTTGCCAATCTGGCATGAAAGCTTGCATTGGCATCTGTATCGTCATCAGACATGTTGTCCTCATCATCCACCAAGTAAACGTCGTCAGGAAATTCATCCTCCTCCTCCTCTTGAGCAGTACTTGCTGCCGACATGACTGCTTGGAGGATCAGGGGATTCTCCCCTCTGATTCCCCGTCGGCCCGCACTGGTCATAGGTCTGTCATCCTCGTCCTCAGCATCCCCTGGAACAGAGGTTGCAACCGTATTAGGGATTGACCTGGTATAACATGTGGTGCAACACATTGGTTTGTATTAACTGTTTTTAACTGTACTTTACATCAACAGATGAGGATCATGTGAACTGTGTACTGTGTAGGGTACCACCACAAATGACAGCTCACACCATAGCACTGAGGTGTTACGCAGAGATGTACATGATACAAGCAAACTCACCAGCTCCAGCCACAACTTTCTGTCCCTTGGTGTTCCCCCCTAGTGTCACCTGCTGGACCTGTCTCCTCACAGCATTTGTAGGCATAGCTGTCCCTGATCCAGCAGCTGTAGAGGGAAGTGATAACATTCTCAATGATCTGCATCACTAATTGACAGACAGGCACATGACACTCCTGATTTGTATTTCACTTTGTAAACAACAACTGCTGATTACATGCAGAGGGGAATCAGGATCTCTGTCATGGCTTCGGAGTCTAAGCTAGTGACACACCTCATGCCAGAATTACCTGAAGGACGGGTGCGCGATGGTTTCAACGCTTCATGCCAGGCTGTCATGCAGTCCCCGGGATGGTGCACGCTGCTGTGGTGTCATCCTGTTAGCAGCTGTGATAAGACATATAGGTCTATATTTTTAAACCACAGATGGTAGCTCTGAGCCAACATGTCAATCTCAATGACCATTTGTGGGTAATCACGAACAATGTGCAGCATGTTTAGCTCCTGAACTTTACATGTGGGCACCTGCTCACATGCAGCAGTTGCCAGCCGTTTCCTCCACACAGCACTGACATCAATAAGATGACACATCAACAGACACACCTCATGCTAGAATTACCAGAAGGACAGGTGCGCGATGGTTTCAATGCTGCAGCCAGGTTGTCATGCAGTCCCCGGGATGGTGCACGCTGCTGTGGTGTCATCCTGTCAGCAGCTGTGATAAGACATACAGGTCTATATTTTTAAACCACAGATGGTAGCTCTGAGCCAACATGTCATTCTCAATGACCATTTGTGGGTAATCACGAACAATGTGCAGCATGTTTAGCTCCTGAACTTTACATGTGGGCACCTGCTCACATGCAGCAGTTGCCAGCCGTTTCCTCCACACAGCACTGACATCAATAAGATGACACATCAACAGACACACCTCATGCTAGAATTACCAGAAGGACAGGTGTGCGATGGTTTCAACGCTGCAGCCAGGTTGTCATGCAGTCCCCGGGATGGTGCACGCTGCTGCGGTGTCATCCTGTCAGCAGCTGTGATAAGACATACAGGTCTATATTTTTAAACCACAGATGGTAGCTCTGAGCCAACATGTCATTCTCAATGACCATTTGTGGGTAATCACGAACAATGTGCAGCATGTTTAGCTCCTGAACTTTACATGTGGGCACCTGCTCACATGCAGCAGTTGCCAGCCGTTTCCTCAACACAGCACTGACATCAATAAGATGACACATCAACAGACACACCTCATGCTAGAATTACCAGAAGGACAGGTGCGCGATGGTTTCAATGCTGCAGCCAGGCTATCATGCAGTCCCCGGGATGGTGCACGCTGCTGTGGTGTCATCCTGTCAGCGGCTGTGATAAGACATACAGGTCTATATTTTTAAACCACAGATGGTAGCTCTGAGCCAACATGTCATTCTCAATGACCATTTGTGGGTAATCACGAACAATGTGCAGCATGTTTAGCTCCTGAACTGTACATGTGGGCACCTGCTCACATGCAGCAGTTGCCAGCCGTTTCCTCCACACAGCACTGACATCAATAAGATGACACATCAACAGACACACCTCATGCTAGAATTACCAGAAGGACAGGTGCGCGATGGTTTCAACGCTGCAGCCAGGCTGTCATGCAGTCCCCGGGATGGTGCACGCTGCTGTGGTGTCATCCTGTCAGCAGCTGTGATAAGACATACAGGTCTATATTTCTCAACAACAGATGGTAGCTCTGAGATAACATGTCATTCTCAAGGACCATTTGTGGGTTATCACGAACAATGTGCAGCATGTTTAGCTCCTGAACTTTACATGTGGGCACCTGCTCACATGCAGCAGTTGCCAGCCGTTTCCTCAACACAGCACTGACATCAATAAGATGACACATCAACAGACACACCTCATGCTAGAATTACCTGAAGGACAGGTGCGCGATGGTTTCAACGCTGCAGCCAGGCTGTCATGCAGTCCCCGGGATGGTGCACGCTGCTGTGGTGTCATCCTGTCAGCAGCTGTGATAAGACATACAGGTCTATATTTCTCAACAACAGATGGTAGCTCTGAGCCAACATGTCATTCTCAATGACCATTTGTGGGTAATCACAAACTATGTGCAGAATGTTTAGCTCCTGAACTTTACATGTGGGCACCTGCTCACATGCAGAAGTTGCCAGCCATTACCTCCACACAGCACTGACATCAATAAGATGACACATCAACAGACACACTTGCATGAGAAGGTTACTGATAGGAAGGGATACATGATCCCGGAATCCTCCGCATTACACTGCTTTCACCTTTGCCATTCAGACTTACATATTTCCAGAGTCTAATGTTGTCTGTTGACAAGTCAGAAAGGGGTTCATGTGTGAGATGTGCAATAGTCAGGGACATGATGTTGCTCATTTGTGCTTCCCCACACATGTAGTCACACAGCTCATTTTTGAATGAGAGAACACAGATGTCTTAGGTCCATACTTTGAGTGTCCTCTCTTTGCGTACTCTATTTCCAAGATCATGGTACTACTTAGCTGAGTACGATTGGTGTCTTCTATACATGTGAATACGGTAGGAGAGGAGGCAGGCAGAATGTAACGTTTGGTTATGCTCACACATTGCGGATAGGCTAAGAAGCTTTGATGCCTTCCGCCTGCACTGGATTGGAGTGTTGCTCTTCAGCCAAGTCATTTTGAAGGTGTAACTGCATGAAGATTCACCTTAGCACCCCCACCACCCATCTCAAAGGTACACAACTGGCATCAGTGTTGGCCTCAGCCATGCTATTTTCATCATGGTGTTTCCGATCATTGCATTGCAAGCCGGTTGTGTTTTGGTCACTTCATATGACACATTGTACTATTGTATGTCCATTCTGCACTCACTTGGCATACATTTTGTGTCATCCTTTCATTAGCCAGCAGGGTCTGATCTTGCATGGGTTCAAATGCCATATGTGAGCATTTTGTGATGCAGGACTACAGTGTTGTACAACACATACAACATACGGTGGAGGTGAAAGGCACATTTAATGAGCATTCAGCCTGATTTATTCTTGGGTTTACTTCCCTTGGCCCAGCACTAGAACAGTGTGTGGGCCCTGAACAGTTGTCACAGCCAACCTTGTAGCCGAAGTCAGTGGGTGTCTTAGATTATGGGAGGACCTTGTTGTTCCTACAATGATAAGTGTATTTTGCTACTTTACATTCCTGCAGCCACATGTGATGCACTAGATTTCTGCCACAAAGGATGAGCACAAGTAGTTGTGGGCACCAGCGTTGCTGAAGTGTGTTATACTTAATATCATGATTGCTCCCACATAACTTCGAATGTGCCCACTACCTGGATGCACCCTATATCACAATGACATGTCTACGGATCATGATGTGAGGTCCACTATCGTGTTTTGTTGATGGACAACACAAAAGCCAGCCAATGTAAGTTGTACATGACCAGCTGTGTGTACTGGGCATTTAATCTATATTGGTCTATATTGGAAACATTCAAAGTTGGACAGTGTATGCATTGTCAATACTACTGACCCTGGTATCTCACTTCTTGTTCATCATTGCCATATGTCTGCTAATTAGATTTATTGATTACGTCTACAGACACCATTACGACATAGTGGGGACACCCTTTTGACTAGTTGTGGCACTCGATAACAGGATTGGATTCCCCGGTCTGGGGCTGTTGCTGGAAAACATGTCATGTTCCGCAATTACAATGGTTTGATGAGCCAAGACATTTAATATGTTGTCTTTTGCTGTTAGCAAATATAATTTGCTGAAGGTGGATGTCCATTGACAACTCCAGTAGTAATGCAGCTATTTTTTCATCTCTGGTTGACTTTCATATGTGGCCAATATATGTCCCTCTGTCACTCCTGACAATGTATGCTTTTTGACCATCTCCTGGCCACTTTGACTTACCAGTCGGTGAGGGTGGTATGCCTATCTCTGTGCGGTGGCGATTCCTCCCAGTAGATGCAGGGACCTCTGCTACGGCAGTTGTCTGTGCTCTGGCTGAATGTGTCAATGGGTGAGAAGAGAGAAAAGTAAACAAATGGGAAATGTGCTAGTGGGACTTTTCTGTGATCTCCCCATTTCTTCTGCATGCTAACAGTGTTGTGCAGTACTGCCGCAGACTGGGCAGGTAGGAGCAGTGGTGAATTGGGGACGTAATGGCGTGGCAGGGTGGGAAATGTACAACAGAATAGGTGTCTGACTTTTGGATCTGATGATTCTCTCACCTTGTGCTTTGTGCTTTAAGCTGGCACAGGGTGATTTACTTATTTGATATTTAGTGGCAGGTTTACATGCCCCTTGTAATACATTTACACCGCAGTTGCGTCACTTCTGTGACACAGCAGTGGGGTAATACAGGTGACACATTTAGACTTATTCACAACGTAATGCATCTATGGGGATGCGTCACGTTTTGCAGTCCTGCGCAACATTAAACATGCATCAGCTGTGATGTAGGCAGGGTGTGCGTTTCTTTGGTTATGCCTCGTACATACATTGGGTGGTGCTATGCAAACGTACGCCTGCTTGAGGCACATGTAATCACACTTGCGACACTACTCCAGCAAAGCACCCCCCTAATGCCATCAGTTGCGACACACATCTGTCTATCCCTGCACCACAGTGCACCGCATTGTAAATGTGACGCATCCGCGGTTGCACAAGAGTTGGATTGCGTGTCGCATTGTTTTTTTTTTTTTTTTTTTTTTTTTTGAAAACCTTTATTTCAAAATTCAGGACACAGCTATTCAGCCGACAGCCCGGAGGTTCGGCAGCATTGCAAGTTAGATACAGTGATGTGTCCCCAATGCAGTTAAAAGAGTAATGCAAAGGTCCAATTTTAAGTAAACACAGAAAAAACTAACAACAAACCCCAGCAAGGCAAGGACATTGAAAACCCATGGCGGAGGCCCCCAGGGGAGGCCGGACCCCACTCGTCAAATAAGTACAAGACTGTGTACGGAGGAAGAAGGGGAACAGCAGAGGCCCAGAACAGTTACTAAAACCAAACTGTGCTGGAAAGTAGGTCAGGGGGAAAGCTGTTCCTCGGGAGGTTCCAGGTCCGGGGCATGACATATTCCACCCCTGTATTGGTTCCACCGCCCCCAGATGGCATGCCACTTCCGGGGGCGACCTCTAGAGCAGTAGACCGTCTTCTCCCTAAACATGCTCCAATCCATGTTCTCCTGCCACGCGGTCAGTGTAGGGGGTCCCGAGGAGCCCCATAGTCGCGCGATATCCCTTTTAGCTACCATGTTACCCAGAGTCACCCATTGGGTCTGCGCCTCATCGAGGTCAGTGGGCCCCCAGACGTTCAGGAGGCAGCACCGCGCCTCCGGCTGTACCACAATGCCCGTCACCTCCCCCATAACTGCATGGACTCTCCTCCAGAACTCCACAATGACACCACATTCCCAAATGATGTGCAGGAAGGTACCCACCATACCACATCCCCTTCTGCACAGGCCGTCCTCCGAGAATCCCATGCGGACCAGCCTTGGCCCCGTCACATACACCCGGTGCAGTATTTTAAGCTGCACCAGCCTCAGACGCGACGGGATCGCAACCTCCTTAGGCGAAGAAACCGCTGACTGCCAGTCCTCATTATCCAACTCAAGGCCATCCCTGGTCCACTGTTCTCTCAGCCCCAATAGCAAGTCTGCCCGGACGTTTATCAGCTTCTTATATATGAGCGAGATCGTGCTCTCGGGCATATGACCATCAAGGACTCGGTCCTCAAGGGGAGAGGACTCTGGCACCTTCTCACCCTCCACGAGGACTGATCGGAGGGCGTGACGCAGCTGGATGTACCTGAAATACTCTGAGGGCCCCAGCTCAAACTCAGTCTGCAACTCCTCGAAGGACTTCACCCTCCCCTTATGCAGCACATCTCCCACCTTGGATATACCTATCAGATCCCACTTATCAAAACCCTTCGTGTGCCAGAGTTTTCCCAATCTTTCCGATTCAAACAATGGGGTAGCGAGGGTTAGCCTATCCTTCCAGCCCAACGAGTCAGTCGCCATCTTCCATACGCGCACCGCCACCCCTGTGGGCCCCGTGAGGGACGAGTCTAAGGACCGCGAATACAACGCCCTGTAGTAGTTGCCGCCGCGCAGCAGCCACCTATCCATGGCATACCCAGGGCTGAGGGCAGGGCCATAAAACCCATGGTTGATCGCGCTCAGCTGCGTGGCCCAATAGTACCGTCGGATGTCTGGGAGCGCAATGCCCCCATCGTACCATGGGAGCGTCAGCTTTGAAATAGCTATTCGCGGCCGCCCATCCCACAGCAACGTCCTTTGGAGGCCTTCGACCTCCCGGAAGTATTTGGCCGGTACCCAGTCCAAGGTGTTCTGGAGGGCGTAGAGGAAGCGGGGAAGAGACATCATTTTGAACAGGGCCGCACGCCCAACAAGGGAGAGCGGCAGCCTCCGCCAACCTTCCACATCTCGCCTCAAGCGTGCCAAGGGGGGGAGCAGATTCCTCTCATAGCGCACAGCAGGATCCATGGATATAAAAATCCCCAAATACACAAAACCCTGCTGGGCAACCTGTATCGAACATGTTCTAGGGATCGGTGGGACTTCGCCTCTAAGAACGTACAAGTACGATTTGCCCCAATTAATCACAAGTCCCGAGTTCCTACCGAACGAGGCGAGTACGTCACAGACCACTATAAGTGACTTCTTAGGTGAGGCAAGATACAGTAGGATATCATCGGCATAAAGCGAGATACGGTCCTCGTGATCAGGCGACCACCGAAGGCCCCGTATATCCGGGTGCCAACGTATCCACGCAGCCAACGGTTCAAGGGCGAGGGCGAACAACAGAGGCGACAGGGGGCAGCCCTGCCGAGTACCCCTACCAAGCTGAAACGGAGTAGATGCCCGACCATTCACCACAACATTCGCTAGTGGCCCCTCGTACAGCAACCGAACCCAACTCACAAAACCGCGACCGAAACCAAACTTGGCCAGCACGGCCCATAAATATGCCCACTCCACCGTGTCAAAGGCCATCGTGGCATCAAGAGATGCCACAACAGCCGGTTCACCCAGCGTGCCCGCCCTGGCGATGACGCCATGAAGACGCCTAAGGTTCAATGCTGTGTTTCGGTGCGGGATAAAGCCAGATTGATCCGGGTGGACCAAATCGCCAAGTACCCTAATCAAACGGGTAGCCAGGAGTTTGGCCAGAATTTTCGGCTCAGCGTTGAGGAGGGAAATGGGCCGATAGGAGGCGCATCTATCTCGGGGTTTACCCTCTTTATGTATGACCACAATCGACGCCAGCCGCTGGTCCAACGGAAGGATCCCATCCCCCCGCGCCTCCAAAAACATGGCGCGCAGGTGAGGGGCGACCCTATCCGGGAACAGTTTGTACAGGTCGATCGGCAGTCCATTCGGTCCAGAGGCCTTACCCGAGTTCAACGCGCGAATCGCCCCCGCCACCTCGTCAACCGTGATGTCACCATCCAAATCGTGCCTATCTATGTCAGAGAGGCAGGGCAACTCGATATCACGGAGGAGATCAGACGAGTCCTCGGGCGGCCTGTCCGACACAGAGGAATAAACCCTATGAAAATACTCCGCGAAACACTTCACAATCCCCTCAGGTTCCACAATCGCCTCTCCCCCCTCTCCAATCAACTCTGGCACCACTCTATTGACCCGTTCTTTCCTGTCCAACCACGCCAGGAGTTTCCCTGCCTTATCCCCAACGTCATACAGGCGGCCCTGTTGTTCCCTGCTGAGGGTCTTAGCGGCGTTCGTCACCAGGTCCCTATACTCCGCCTGCTTCAGGCAAAGCTCATGCAATGAGGACTCTGTAACCTCCTCCTCCATATCCCCTTCAAGGGCCGCAATCTCCTCCTCCACTTGCCGCACCTCGCCATCCCTCCGATTCTTGGCAGCCACCACCAGGGAGAGGGCTTCCCCCCGAAGCACGGTCTTAAAAGCTTCCCACAGCGACACCGCCGAGTCCACGGTTCCCAGATTGTCCTTAAAGTAATTATCTACCTTCTTTACCAGGGCGCTGCGCATCTTGGGGTCTCGGAAATACCATGGGTTGATGGGGGCCACCCTCCCTCCTCCCTCCCGACCTAGATCCAGCCGGATCCACACTGGCGAGTGATCAGAGATACCGCGTGCCATGTGCCTCGCCTCGGATATCAACGAGGCATGTGCTGCTAGGGTGAGCAGGTAGTCAATCCTGGAGAGGCTACCATGCGCCCCGGAGTGAAACGTGTATTGATTCTGTGTGGGGTGCCGGAGTCTCCAGCAGTCGATCAGACCAAACGTATCCAGGAAGTCTGGAAGCCATTTCTGAGCCCCCCCTGTGTCCCTGGGCGGGTATCTATCCAACAGTCCTGAACCCACAGCGTTGAAATCCCCTCCCACTACCAGCATTCCCCCCGGGAGAGTCAGCAAAGCCCTGCCCAGTTCAGCAAATGTGGAGGCCTGCAGGGCCGGCGGGACATAAACCGAAACCAAAACCAAAGTCCTTCCTTCCCACCGCCCCGCCACCGCCACAAACCTCCCCCTATCGTCAACAATGGTGGAGTCCACCTCAAAAGGCAACGATGCTCTAACGAGGATGCCCACACCCCTGGACCCAGAAGAGAATCCCGAGTGTGCAATGAATTTATACCCCTTCCTATTCAGGGCATAGCACGTATTGCCTATAAGATGCGTCTCCTGCAGCAGGACAACGTCTGGCATTGAGCGTTTCAAAAATTGCAAAACAATCCCCCTCTTGATGCGATCCCCCAAACCATTAACATTCCAGCTTATAACACTTAAGCCTCTACCCCCCATCCTCAAACGGAAAGAGGCCCACCCCACACCCGAGGCGCCACCATGGAACAACCCTGAGGATAATCATCATGCCTTGCAGAAATAAACCCCCCAACAACAAACTCAAAATCCCCCAAACTCCCCCCACCCTGCACCCCTGCTGCAGCTTAAAAAGCCCCCCCAACTTGCAGTGTGCCTGTCGCCCTACAAAAACAAAAATCTACAAAAAGTACCCTAAGGGAGGAAAAGAGCACCCCTCGTCCTCCCGCAACCCTCCACAGTTACTGCACTCTGTTCAAATCTTCAAGTATGATTAAATCAAGTCAGGCCGGCTTTGAGATATCAGCCCTGTCCATCCCGGCCACTGTCTCCATGCTCAGCTGTGTCGTCCCCGGTCCGTCGCCGGGGCAAAGCGTCCAGCCATTCGTCGGCCATAACAGGAGAGTCAAAAAAGAATGTCCGGTCTTCATGCACCACCCGTAGTCTGGCGGGGAAAAGCATGGCATACTTCAGGTCCAGTTCCCGAAGTCTCCGCTTCACCCCCAGGAAGCTCTGTCTCTGTCTCTGCACCTGCTGGGTGAAGTCCGGATAAAAATTCACCGACGCATTCTGGAAGGGGACTGGGCCCGTCACCCTCGAAGCTTGCAGGATAGCGTCCCGATCTCGAAAATGAAAGAGCCGGGCGACAATCGGCCGCGGCGGGGCACCCGCCTTGGGCCGCCCGCCCGGCACCCTATGGGCCCTTTCCACCGCAAAAAACTTTCCAAGGCCCTTAGGCTTCAGATGATTGAGGACCAAATCTTCCACAAGCAGGTCCGTCGAAGCCTCATCCGAGGACTCCGGGACCCCGATGACGCGCACGTTGTTGCGCCTGGACCGGCTCTCGAAGTCCTCCAGCCGGCGGGCGGCGAGGTCACTCTCGGCCCTCAGCTTCCGGACCTCGTTCTGCAAATCCGCGACATCATCAGTGAGGCCCGTGGTCCTGTGATCCAGGTTCTTGACGCGTTCGTTTGTCTTGCCCAGGTCCGAGCGCATCAAATTGACATCCACCAGGATGGCATCCACCTTATGCGCCAGGGCCTCGAATTGCCTCCCCATCGAGGTCTGCATCCCATCAAGCGCGCCCATGACATCCTGCAGGGATAGCTCCGGTGTCCCAGGCGAGTCCTCCTTCTGGGCATCCGGCGCCTGGCTCGGTCCACTCGGCGATGTTTTCAGGAGGGCGTAGCGGTCCATACTGTTGACTTGGGAGTACGTTCCCCGCCTGGTGGACTTAGTCTTCAGCCGATCCCCTTCTGCCTTGCCCGACATAATGGACTCCAGGCAGTCCAATGCAGTGAAGACCGTTCCCTCTCAGAGAGAGGAATAAGGAGTGAGCAGGTCCGCCTTGTGCTGCCAAAGTAGCCCGCCGAGCGTCCTTGGGGTTATAAAGCCACCCAGAGCTCTACAGTGTCCGGGCAGATAAAGGGAACGAAATCGAAAGTGAAAGAGCGAAGGCCTCCGTCCGACAGTTCACACCTCACCAGGCCGTTGTTGATCAACTAGGAGTCGGGCATCCTGCCAACTCTAGCCCCTGGCATCTCCGGGAGTTAGGCCGCAATCTTTCGCCAGTCGTAAGTCCGGTTCCCGATGGGCGATCCGACCGCGGGTAGCATCAATCGCCACCCTGACAACTCAGCTACACGGTGCCATGCATACCATCAGGATTAGAGCCAGGATAGTCGACGGAGGGCGCGAGGGTCTCGGGAGCTCTAAGCTCACGCGGCCATCTTGGTCAAGCGCTAGGCTCCTCCCCCCGCGTGTCGCATTGTTACTGGCGCATCTCTGCTGAGATTTGTCAATTGCTACTTAGCAGGCTGGTGTATTACTGCAACAGTACAGTGCCCATGTTTTCTAAAGTGGTGGAGGGATTTGCCATTTCCATCGCTAAGGATTGTGGGACTTGTGGTGCTCCATACAGAGAGTGACACATGAGTCTCTGACTGGCTATGATTTTTATATAAACTATGGACTACTTCCTTATTCACAATGACAGTGCAACACAGACAATCTTTTCATGCACTTTTCCTTTTCATCCCACTTGCCTGGTACCACGTAGCGGACGTCACTAACAGGCAGCCCATGGACCAAGTGGGGGTGTATCGTGGTCAGTATATCCTCCTCCAGTGGGGTGAGGTGGATGCGGGGTCCAGAGTAAGCAGCAGGGAGGATCCGATGTAATTCAATTCGGGAGTATTTCTCCTTCACCCTCAGCCGCTCATCCTGCCACTTTTTTTTTATGTCCTGGACTGTGCGCCTCTCCTCCCCCAATGCTGTGACAGCAGTGGATAATTGCTGCCACAGGGCTGCCTTCTGTGCCCCACTGGTGCAGTAGGGTGGGAGTCCATAGAGGCGTTTGTGGTGCCTCACTATGAACTCCACAAGCATGGTGGTCTCCTCTGCTGTGAAATTCCTCTTCCTTTTCGGTGTCTCCATTGTTCTCAGCCAGTGTCAGCATGCAAACACAAACTCGCTGTGGCCAAACCTGTTCATTCACTGTGTGCTGCTTTTAACTGTTTTTTGCTGCTGGTCAATTAGTGTTATTAATTGGCTTCAGCTGGATCATGGTGTGGGATGGTAGGCACTAGCAACATCATGGCAAACTGGAGCTGTCGGCTGGGATTGGCTGGAGTGTGTCAGCTGATGCATGGTGGGGGATGGTAGTGACTTGGACAGGTGTTTACCCTTGGCTCAAATGATCAATGGCCACAGTTAATGTAGTCTGGCCCCAAATCTGAACTTCCGGCCCGCGAGCGGACTTTCCGGCCCATAAGCGGACTTTCCGGCCCGTAAGCGGACTTTCCGGCCCGTAAGTGGATTTCCCGCTCCGGAAGCGGGATTTCCCTCCGGAGGCGGAAATTCCGGCCCGAGTGCGGACGTAGAGTTAGTGTTCGTAAATCCATTCTGTGAATAGCAAAAGTAGTAAGTTTATTCTGTGAATCGCAAAAGTAGTAAATTCATTCTGTGAATACCAGAAGTAGTAAGTGCATTCTGTGAATACCAAAATGGTAATAAGTTTAGGATTTTGTCTTAAGTTTGTTCTGTGAATCGGGCCCTTAGTTTTGAGAGAGAGAGTGTGTGTGTGAGAGAGAGAGAGTTATAATTAGTGTTCAAAGAGAGTCAGTTAGTGAGAGACTTAGTGTAAGAGAGCCATATAGTTATTTAGTTAGTGAGTGAGTTAGTGAGATAGAGTTAGTGAGATAGAGAGTGAGAGACTTAGTGAGACAGAGCTTGAGATAGTGAGTTAGTTAGTAAGTGAGAGAGAGAGAGGGTTAGAGTGAGTTAGTGAGTGAGAGAGTGAGTTAGTTACAACAGGACTGTGCGTGAAAGAAGACAGTCAAGGGTAGGGCTGGGAGAGAACAATGCACATTACAAACAGCAAATAGATTTAAAAAAAATTGAGTTTCATAAGCCCATTTATAAACCGCCCTATCGCATGGTATATGGCATGTGTAAATGCATTTTGCTGCACAGCGTTCCAGTAAACACCAGTTTAAGTTAAGTCCCTGTATGGGTCTAGTGGCGCAGCCAGGAGTGCTGGGACTTTTGTTTGCTTTAGTAAGGTGAATATTTTTTCAAAAAGTAAAATAAGCCAATAATAAACAACGGAAGCGTTTTTAAAAGCAAGTATTTTCTCGGAGAACCTTTATAAATTTTAAGGAAATATTTAAAATCCCATGTGGTTTACAAAATGTTACAGTTTTTTGGCACTTTGAAACACACGGATTACAAGAAACGTGTGTTTAGTTTTGGTGAATGGGTCTGTATTTTAGCCCACCATAACCGTAATATAACAGTGCCCTATAAAAGCCAGTGGAGGCTAGGGCTGGGGAAGAGTCAATGACTGCAGCGCTACCCAATGTGAACCCAAACAACACATATGCATTATAAACGCACCATAGGAGACGAGGCCTTGGTTACAAACACCTCGTCTGACTGCCTAGAAATAGCGTAAGGTGAGTTGGGGGGGGGGGGTCTGTGGTAAAACTAAGCAGAGTCCGCTCTGGAGCCATTCCACGGCCTTATCTGTTGTTGTAACAAGTCTGCAGACTAGGGACATGTGTCCAGGAGCAAAAAGGTGGCTGTAAAGACATCCCAAGGGAGGACAGTGGTAAACTAGCACCGGAAGCTGTAAATTCATTAGTAACAGGATACTAGTTTAAGCAAAGGCTGCAGCTTTTGTAAAGGCAATTCTTTAATTAGAAAATGTTTATGATTTCGGAGGAAATATTTTTAATTCTATGCAGTTTACAGAATGTTACTGCTTTATTGCTCTTTGAAACACTATCGCATGATATATGTTTTAGATGTAAAATTTCTTGTTTACATACTTTTTAATAATAAGCGTTCTGTTAGACACCGGTTAAAATTAAATCCTGGAAAGGTGGGAGGTTAAGAGTGGGAGAGAAGAGGCAGCTAGGGAAAAGAGCAGGAGAGACGGAAAGAAGGGGGAAGAAAAGCGTGGGAGAAGGAAGGCATGTGAAGAGGAGGACGGGCGTGCGACAGGAGGCAATAGACTGCTGGAGAGAAGAAGAACGACGGAGGCAAGAAAAAAGAGGGGAAGAGCGAGTGAGGAAAACAAGAAGGAGGTAGAGAGGGGTCAGAACATGAACAGAGAGCGATGCAAATGGAAGGAACGCGAAGCCACGAAAGAATACAGTGGGGGAGGGGCGAGCAAAAGACAAATTGAAAGAGGAAGAATATACAGGGGCAATCGCGGCATGGGACAGAGTGCAGGAGGGCAGCAGGGGGTAGAGGTGTGGCGTGGCCTCGAGTTGAAAGGCTATGTGTTCTAGACTATGTTTGACTTAGCTGTAAATTCACCAGTTCCACTAATACTTTCCGTCTGCACAGTTACTTAACGGGCGAGTGTGCACTTTGAGCATATTGAGAGCTCATTACATGCCTGGGGGCACTGGGGCATGGAGCAGGACCTATACGGGTGCATGTTGGGAGCCCTCTTCAAGTATCGGTAATATGAAACCAGTGAAAACTGCGCTGTTTTCACAATGTGACTGCTTTATTGCTCTTTGAAACAGACGGCTTACCTGCACTATCGCATGATATATGTTTTAGACGCAAAATTGCTTGTTTACATACTTTTTCATAATAAGCATTCCGTTAGACACCTGTTAAAATTAAGCCCCTGGAAAGTGGGAGAGAAGAGGCAGCTAGGGGAAAGAGCAAGAGAGACGGTGTAATCTGCTGCATTGTGTTACAGGAAGTTACATCAGCTGCACAATTACTGACTCCGCTCTATAGTGCCACTGTTGTTGTGCACGGTGCCTTAGTGCACATTGGTGAATGCAGGCGCACTAATCTCGCTTTGGGCAAATCAATGCCTAACAAAAGATGAAAATCTTTCCTCTGCCATCTTTGCAGTCTGAATATTCTTTAGGGAGAAGGGCCAACTGCTTATGCCGATCGGCAGCCTGAAGAAGCTAGCGCTTTGAAGCCTGCAGAGATGAGGAACATAGCACATGTTTCAGTAGTGCGTTAAACAGATGTGCCAGCATGAAAGAAAAGGGGGGGGAGGAAAGGGGGGGTTAAGAGTGGGAGAGAAGAGAAGCTGCACAATTACTGACTCCGCTCTATAGTGCCACTGTTGTTGTGCACGGTGCCGTAGTGCACTTAATTTAACAGTTTGCTCCACCCACGATTGCTTAGTAATGCAGTAGAGAGGCGGGGGCAGGGAGTGGGCTCTAATTATTAAAATTTGGTGGTCCGTTACGGACCCCCGAGCCCCAGGGACCACCACCTCCCCGGGGCTTTGCACATGTTGGGAGGGGGGCCGCGCGCCCCCCCTCCTGGAGCCCTGTGATGGCCCTGGGGACCGCCACACCCCAGGACCGGCTCCTGCAGTGTCCCGGGGTGCCCACCCCTGGGACACTGCTCTTTGCTGTAGCAGGGCGGGAACCTCGCAGCTCCCGCCCTGCCATAGCAAACTGCTTTGGTTTTTGGAAGAGAGCAGGAAACCTGCTCTCTCTTCCAAAAACCAAAGCCGATTGCTTTTCCACACGGGGAGCTGCATCTTAGCAGCTCCCCGAGTGGAAAAGCAAGGCCGGCTCCCGCAGGACGCGGGGAGCCGGCGGGACCGTGGGGGGATTGGGGACCCCCCCACGGTCCCCAACGGATAGGGCCGGCCCTGGGGGATGGGGTCCCTGGGGCCATAAGTGGCCTGGGAGGAGGGCCACGCAGCCTCCTTTCTAAATAATTAAAAATAAAGAAATAAAGAAATAAAAACAAAGGCCGGCCCTGGGGGATGGGGTCCCCGGGGCGATTATGGCTTTGGGAGGGGGGCAGCACGGCCCCCTTCCAATTTAAAACAAAAAATATAGGGGTCAGGCCCTGGGGGATGGGGTCCCCAGGGCCAATAAAATAGGAAAAGAAGGGGGGCCACACAGCCCCCCTTCTTAAAAAAAAAAAAAAAGACCGGCATCGCGTCGGAGGTCCCGCCTCCCCCTGCAGCACTCTGCAAACGCGCCTCCCCCAGCGCGTTTGTAGATGGGGAACTAATTCCCCTTGAATACTGGGGGTCCCTGGGGGCCAACTAGCCCACCGGGATCCTCCAGTATGCGCCAGGGAGCTGCGTTGCAGAGAGGTGTTCAGAGACCTTTTTACACCTCTCTGCAAGGCAGCTCTGAGGAGCCTAATGGAGGGGACTGGTGGGCTAGTTGCACCCCAGGGACCCTCAGGATTCAAGGGGACTTAATTCCCCAACTTAAAATGTGCCACGGGTGCATTTGCACAGTGGTGAAGGGAGGGGGCGGGGCATGAGGTGACATGTGTGCAAACACGCCCTGTGGCGCGTTTTAAGTTTGGGAATGAATTCCTCTTCAATCCTGAGGTCCCCTGGGGGCCAAATAGCCCACCAGGTACCTCCAATAAGCGCCACAAACCTGCATTGCAGAGTGTTGTAAAAAGGTGCGTGGCCTATGAACACCTCTATGCAACACAGCTCCCTGGCGCATACTGAAGGTACCTGGTGGGCTAGTTGGCCCCCAGGGACCCTCAGGATTGAAGAGGAATTAATTTGCCAACTTATAACGCGCCACAGGACGTGTTTGCACACATGTCACCTCAGGCCCCGCCCCCTTCTTTCATCACTGTGCAAACGTGCCCCCTGGCGAGTTGTAAGTTGGGGAATTAATTCCCCTTCAATACTGAGGGTCCCTGGGGGTCAACTAGCCCACCAGGTACCTCCAGTATGCTCCAGGGAGCTGCATTGCAGAGAGGTTTTCAGAGGCCACACCTCTTCTTACACCTCTCTGCAAAGCAGCTCTGTGGCGCTTACTGGAGGTACCTAGTGGGCTAGTTGGACCCTAGGGACCCTCAGGATTCAAGGGGTCTTAATCTCCCAACTTAAAATGGCCACAGGGCGTGTTTACACAGTGGTGAAGGGAGGGGACGGGGCCTGAGGTGACGTGTACAAACACGCCATGTGGCGCGTTTTAAGTTGGGGAAATAATTCCCCTTCAATCCTGAGGGCTTCTGGGGGCCAACTAGCCCTCCAGGTACTTCCAGTAAGCGCCACTGTGCTGCGTTGCAGAGAGGTGGTCTACACCGTGCCCCTTTTTACACCTCTCTGTAACGCAGCTCTGTGGTTCTTACTGGAGGTACCTAGTGGGCTAGTTGGACCCCAGGGACCCTCAGGATTCAAGGGTGTATTTGCACACATGTCACCTCAGGCTTCCCCCCTCCCTTCATCAGTGTGTCAACGCACCCCGTGGCGCGATTTAAGAGGTAGTTTTAATCCCCCTGCCCTATTATGTACTAGGGGCTTGCAGAGGAGGTCATGCTAATCACAGGGGTACCCCAACGCATAGTGTTCCCTAGTGTATGTAGGTGTTTTCAATGTATTCTAAGTGTCTTTTAGCATACCACTTGCTCTAGGCCTGGTTAGTCAGAGTCAGTTAACACCAGTACCCGTCTGAAAAAGTTGTGGGCACAGGATGATTTTGTAACAAGGCCTGTTTCTGCTCCTCTGTTGGTTCTTTCTGCACATGTCTTGCTTCTTCCTGAACTTTTCTTCGTCTTTGAGGATTTCTGTTGCTTCTTTCTGCTTTTGTTTTGCTTCTTTCTGTGCGTTTTTTCTTCTTTCTTCACATGTCCTACCTCTGTAGGCATAGTTAGAAATTAGCATTGAAAAAAACCTTTGAAATCCACTGAAAAAACCCTAGGTTTCAGGCACGTTATAGTTAGAAATTAGCATTTAAAAAATATAAGTGATAAGCATATAAAAAAGAGGAAAAAAAAGACCGGGATCGTGCCCTTACACCACTCTGCAAACGCGCCAGAGGCGCGTTTGCAGAGGGGGAACTAATTCCCCTTGAATACTGGGGGTCCCTGGGGGCCAACTAGCCCATCAGGAACCTCCAGTACGCGCCAGGGGGCTGCATTGCAGAGAGGTGCAATGAGGTCACACCCCTTTTTACACCTTTCTGCAACACAGCTCCGTGGCGCTTACTGGAGGTACCTGGTGGCCTAGTTGGCCGCTAGGGGACCTCAGGATTCAAGGGGACTTAATCCCCCAACTTAAAACACGCCACGGGGCGCGTTTGCACAGTGGTGAAGGTAGGGGGCGGGGCCTGAGGTGATACTGTGCAAACACGCCCTGTGGCGCGTTTTAAGTTGGGGAATTCATTCCTCTTCAATCGAGAGGTCCCCTAGGGGCCAACTAGCCCACCAGCTACCTCCAGTAAGCGCCACAGAGCTGCGTTGCAGTGTGTTGTAAAAAGGGGCGTGGCCTCTGAACACCTCTCTGCAACGCAGCTCCCTGGCGCATACTGGCGGTACCTGGCGGGCAAGTTGGCCGCCAGGGGACCTCAGGATTCAAGGGGACTTAATCCCCCAACTTAAAACACGCCACGGGGCGTGCTTGCACAGTGGTGAAGGTAGGGGGCGGGGCCTGAGATGATATGTGTGCAAACACGCCCTGTGGCGCGTTTTAAGTTGGAGAATTAATTCCTCTTCAATCCAGAGGTCCCCTAGGGGCCAACTAGCCCACCAGGTAACTCCAGGAAGCGCCACGGAGCTGCGTTGCAGAGTGTTGTAAAAAGGGGCGTGGCCTCTGAACACCGCTCTGCAACGCAGCTCCCTGACGCATACTGGAGGTACCTGGTGTGCTAGTTGGCCCCCAGGGGACCGCAGGATTGAAGAGGAATTAATTCCCCAACTTATAACGCGCCACAGGGCGTGTTTGCACACATCACCTCAGGCCCCGCCCCCTTCCTTTACCATTGTACAAATATTCCTCTAATATCAGCCGAACTACGAATTCCGATTTACTCACCTGTTATCAGGCGAGAACCCAGGGCTGCATCTTTTAGCCCAGCACTGACCCTGAAAAGTAATTCTAAGCGTACTTACCAGTAACTTGTATTTCCTTCCATAGGAATCCATTGTGTGGTTTTCACCAGAAAAGTTTCTAAGTGTCCATTTTTTAAACGTACAAATATTCCTCTAAAATCAGCCGAACTACAAATTCCAATTTACTCACCTGTTATCAGGAGAGAACCCAGGACTGCATCTTTTAGCCCAGCACTGACCCTGAAAAATAATTCTAAGCGTACTTACCAGTAACTTGTATTTCCTTCCGCAGGAATCCATTGTGTGGTTTTCACCAGAAAAGTTTCTAAGTGTCCATTTTTGAAACGTACAAATATTCCTCTAAAATCAGCCCAACTACGAATTCCAATTTACTCACCTGTTATCAGGAGAGAGCCCAGGGCTGCATCTTTTAGCCCAGCACTGACCCTGAAAAGTAATTCTAAGCATGCTTACTAGTAACTTGTATTTCCTTCCATAGGATTCCATTGTGTGGTTTTCAGCAGAAAAGTTTCTCAGTGTCCATTTTTGAAACGTACAAATATTCCTCTAAAATCAGCCGAACTACGAATTACGATTTACTCACCTGTTATCAGGAGAGAACCCAGGGCTGCATCTTTTAGACCAGCACTAACCCTGAAAGGTAATTCTAAGCATACTTAACAGTAACTTGTATTTCCTTCCATAGGAATCCATTGTGTGCTTTTAAGTAGAAAAGTTTCTAAGTGTCTATTTTCACAAACTAAACATAGTACTAAAAAATCGTCTGTATGACTTAAACACATTCTTTCAACTGTTTAGAGGAGATTCACCTGTGCTGGATCCAGGATCCACCACTGAGTAAGAAAAAGTAACGATAACACTACTTACCTGCTAAGTGAATTTTCTGCCAGAGGATAACATTGGTGATTCTATGTGAAAATGTTTCTAAGTGTCAACTTTTAAAATACAATAAAAATCCTTAAAAATCACTACTGTAACCAAAACGCTTTTACTCAACTCTTTACAGGAGATGTCAAAGGACTGAATCTAGCATCCAGTCCTGTGGTTAGAAAAGTAATCCATAAAGTAACTAATTGCATTTGACTAGAAATTCACATTGAGCTCAATGTTGCTTTGTGTTTGAAATTGTGTTGCCCATTGCAACAACTGTAACTACTGTACTTAAAAGTCTATTGCCTATTTGCAAAGTATTTAAACTAAAGTAATTCATTCTGAGAAAGTATATTTTGTATTGTAATGTATAATGTAAATAAAAAAATAAAATATCTAAAAATAAACTGTTTAAACAATGTTGTAAATCAGTATAAAAAAAATCAGTATAACAATTAACACATTAAAAATTGTCATTTACAAAACCTTTGAAATTCACTGAAAAAACCATAGGTTTCAGGCCTGATACAGTTAGGAATTAGCATTTAAAAAACCTTTGAAATTCAATGACAAAACCATAGGTTTCAGGCCTGATATAGTTAGGAATTCGCATTTAAAAAACCTTTGAAATTCACTGAAAAAAACATAGGTTTCAGGCCTGATATAGTTAGGAATTAGCATTTAAAAAACCTTAGAAATTCACTGAAAAAACAATAGGTTTTAGGGGTGTTATAGTTCGCTGGACATTTCACTCGAACAAAACCATTGAAATTCCTCCGATATAGTTAGTTGTACTAACTACATCTCACGCGCCCGCAATCCACTGCTGATGATGTCACATATTACATCATTCATGACATGGTCAGTGACATCAGTGATGACATCTCAAATGACATCACTGATGACATCATCTACGTGACAATCAGATACACCTCATTATAAACTAGTATAACCTTTCATCACTCACTGTAAAATAGAGAGTGCCTGATTTGAAACCATTGACACACCAATACAAGTTTCTAAACTCCCACTCAGTGATCCCTAGATCTATACACACATCTAATCACTTACCTATAGATTCACTCATACATGCTGTCAATGATCAATAGAACACTATCAACTATACTTATACACCTATATCGACATTACACACCAGCACACATCCTAATCACTTATGAAGTCATCCTACTCACTTATGCAAACAATGGATCATACTTACTTTTACTTAGCTATACACTTATAAAAACACCACTTCATCTATTCATATAGATAATAGCTCATACTTAGTGTGTTTTAAAATCACTATTACAACTATACAGTTATCCATACAGTCACTCATGTCTTGTGTATACTTATTTGTATACAAGAACTGACACATACACTGGCTTTTATTTTTCTAGTTTGTTGGACATGTACCATTGAGACATATATTTGCTCATCGCCACACCCATAAAGATATTCACTCACCCAAACAACTGTTATAACATGTAGTTTTAACTTCACACATCTTTGGGCAATCACACCCCCCCCACTGAACCACACACACATTCACTCTCCCACACAAATACTCAGTTAACTAATCAATAAATAATATAGACTTTCACGTTGCTAGTAACCAACAAGTGCAGCAGTTTACACAACAACTGACAAAGTAATACAGATATTCACACAGTTTAGTCACTATCCAATATATTTAGTGAGACACTATCAATTAGTCAAGTAAACAGTCAATCACACTGCTACTAAATCCTCCATCCAGATATTTATATTTATATATCCACTCATTCTTCAATGCAAATTGCTATATATATAATACATATTGAAATAACGAACCAAACCACATTCTCTGGATGATGTCATCAGTGATGTCATTTGAGATGTCATCAGTGATGTCACTGACCATGTCATGAATGATGTAATATGTGACATCATCAGCAGTGGATTGCGGGCGCGCGAGATGTAGCACAACTAACTATATCGGAGGAATTTCAATGGTTTTGTTCGAGTGAAATGTCCAGCTAACTATAACACCCCTAAAACCTATTGTTTTTTCAGTGAATTTCTACGTTTTTTAAATGCTAATTCCTAACTATATCAGGCCTGAAACCTATGGTTTTTTCAGTGTATATAT